>NW_024870759.1:3751666-4465833 GCF_019054845.1 Dipodomys spectabilis
TTGGGTTCGATTCCTCAGCACCACATAAGCAAAAAGAAAAAAGCCGGAAGTGGCGCTGTGGCTCAAATGGTAGAGCGCTAACCTTGAGCTGAAGAGCTGAGGGACAGCACCCAGGTTTAGAGTTCAGGCCCCATGACCGGACCAAAAAAAATTACCATGGATTCTTTAAAAGTTTTGGATCATAGAAAAAGAAGGGTAGTTTAAAATATGTTTTATTAAATCCATTGGATATTAAGACCTAATAGTGAAAATGATTCTGCAGTAATAAATTTCAAAATGAACATCAAGATGGTGACAGTTTGGCCAAGAGGGAAGATAATTTGTCTGTGGAGCTCAAACATCTTATTTGATAGGTTGCACTTTGCATAACAATACTTCAAATTTTAACTCCTAAATAAATAATCTTGTTTGGAAAAACCTGTCTGTAAATTTCCAATCAACAAACTTCTGCTGACTTGTTTTAAAAGATATATACTTGCCAGCATTGTTGGCTCATATCTGCAATCCTAGCTACTCAGGAGGCTAAAATCTGAGGATGATGATTCAAAGCCAGCTTGGACAGAAAAGTCTATGAGACACTTATCTCCAATTAACTGCCCCAAACTCCAGAAATGGAGCTGTGGTAGAGCACTAACTTTGAGTGCAAAAGCTCAGGGTCAGCATCCAGGCCTTGAGTCCACAAAAGATATAGCCACAAAAAATAGATTTATGATTATCAATAACCCACTTGTGATAGTCCTTTAGTAATCAAGCATTTGCCGCCTAGTGTACAAACAAACCTCAGCAGCAATGGATTCTTTGCAAAAACACTTGTGTAATTAATAAGACCAATCAAAAAGACCAAGAGGGAAGAAAATTTGCCTGTGGAGCTCAAACATCTTATTTTATAGGCTGCACTCTGCATAATAATTCCTCAAATTTTAATTCCTAGATAAGCAATATTGTTTGGAAATCCTGCTTGTAAGTTTCCAACCAACAAACCTGATGACTTGCTGTCACTTTAGTCCATTTTTCCTCTGCCCCTTTAAAAATCCAGGCCTTCTTTAGCTCTAACAGGACATTATTTTTTGTTCCTTACTGAACTTATGTTTGTATAAAATCTATTCTGTATACAAATAAATTTCTAATTAAAATGTAATATGTGTACATCTGACCCCAAAAAAAAAAACTCTTAGCTAGGCACCAGTGGCTCACAACTGTAATCCTAGTTACTCAAGAGGTTGAGATCTGAGGAACATAGTTTGAAGCCAGCCTGGGCAGAAAAGTCCCTGTGAGACTCATCTCCAATTGTTAGCCTTGAGCAAAAGAGCTCAGGGACAGTGCCCAGGCCTTGAGTTCAAGCCCCATGACCGACAAAAAAAAAAAAAATCTGCTCTTTACTTCCATTTTTACTTAATTTATGATTTCTTGGCTTATAAAAAAACTGTAGAACAGACTCATTCCTTAGATGAAATCCAATCAAATATAATCTAACAATTAAAAAATACCCATGCTTGTAATCCTAGCTACTCAGGAGACTAAGATATCAGCATTGCAGCTCAAAGTCAGACCTGGCGGGAAAGTCCCTGAGACTCTTACTCAAAAATTAACCACTAAAAAGTCAAAAGTAAGATGTGGCTCAAGTGGTAAAGTACTATTTATACCCCTCTGTACAGTATTTTCACAATAAAAAAAGTCATCTTGCCCAGACCTGAGTTCAGGCCCTGTGACTGGCGTACGCACACACACACACACACACACACACACACACACACACACACACACACACACACACACACACACACACACAGGGCTAATGAGTTTATTTCAGAATAGGCAGAGTGACTCAATATTAGAAAATTCAGTAGTAAAGTTCAGCATATTAATTCAGTGTATTAGTAAATCTAAGAAAAAATGTATATCACCGTCTCAAGAGATACTAAAATTGTAATGTGAGTGTTCAATGCTTAGCCCCCCCTCAAAAAAAAACAATGAATCAAATATAGCTTGTTGAATGCTTTCTGTATATAATACAGTAGCTTTGAGATGAGTATTTTTTGCATGACAAAGGACATAACCAACAGAAGCTTAAAAGCCTACAGAATGAGAGATTTTTGCAGCTACACATCAATGACCTAATATGCAGAATATATAGAGAAATTAAAAATCTAAACCTTAAAAAACCAAAAGTCCAATTAACAAATGAGCTAGTCAGCTAAAGAGAGTCTTCTCAGAAGAAGTAAAAATGATCAATGGACACATGAAGAAATGTTCAACATCACTGTAAAGGAAATAGAATTCAAAATAACATTGAGATCCCACTTTACCCAATTAGAATGGCCATTATCAAGAAAACAAACAATAGCAGATGTTAGTGAGGGTGTGACCAATAGGGAACACTAATGCACTGTTGATGGGAATGTAATCTTGTTTAACCACTCAGGAATGAGTGTTGAGGTTCCTCAAAAAATTAAACATAGAACTACCCTATAATCCAGCAATTCTTCTCCTGGCCATTTACCCCAAAGAGTACAAAGTCGCCAGCACAACCATTGTTATTGCAGTACTATTCACCATAGCCAAGATACACAGTTGAATTTTATTCATCAATTAGAAAGAATGGTATTATAGCATTTGTAAAGAAATGAAAAGACCTGGAAAAATTACACTAAGTGAAGTAAATCAGTTCCAGAGAGACAAAGGATGCATCTTTTCCCTTATATGTGGAAGCTAGATTTAGCTCACAAACTCATAAGTAAATACATTCAGTGGTATGTGAGTGTATACAAATATATTAACTGAAATACATTAGATTCAAGCTATATCTCAAATAGTGTAATTCATTAGAAATGCAAAATTCAGCAAAATAAAATACTAAAACACAGGTACTTAAAAGGGTGGGGTGTAGTAAAAGGGGAAGGAGTAGATGAATGAAGAGAAGAGGAGGAAATGTAGACAAAATCCAATATATATCCTACAAAATTAAGAAGAGTGAGGGAAGGGATGGATGATATTGATCAAAATATATTGAATTCAGAAACTCCTTTGTTAAATGACAACTTCTTGGTAAAATTACTTAAACATGTTAATTAACAAATTAATTAATTACAGAAAGGGAAAACACTGAACCATTCTTAGCAAAATGAAAATGAGGATTGGCTATTCATTGGCTCAATCCTCACTGGCTATTCAACACTTAACTGGAAGGATTTTTCAATGACATGAGATATTGAAAAACAATTAGCAGGGCTGTGAAGGGGGCTCAGTGGTACAGTGCTTGCCTTGAACGCATGAGGCCCTGGGTTTGATTCCTCAACACCACATAAGCAGAAAAGGCCGGGTGCTGTGGCTCAAGTGGTAGAGCACTAGCCTTGAGCTGAAGAGCTGAGGGACAGCACCCAGGCCCGGAGTTCAGGCCCCACAACCAAAAACAAAACAAAACAAAACAAAACAATTAGCAGTACAAGAAACAAGAAGGAAAAAGTAAAGCAACCTCTACCTACACACAGTATTATAGTATCCATTTAAAATAAATGAAGCAATCTGGAAGTTGTGGTGCATTCCTGTAATCTCAGCACTCAGGAGGCTGGGGCAAGTAGATCATGAGTTTGAAATCAGCCTGGGATTTACAGTAAGACACTAGCTCAAAATATAAGGTAAAACAAAACACATAAAGAGTTACTAAAATTTCAAACAGTAAAAATTCAGGACGGTAGCAAGATGGGAAATAAAGATACAGAGTCAAGCAGGTGTGGTGGCAAATGCCTATAATCCCAGCCCTCGGAGTCTGAGGCAGAATGATAGCAACTTTGAGGCCAGTCTGAATTACATAGAAGGGCTGTCTCAAAGAAAAAGCAAACAAAATTAACATAAAGAAATAAAATATAGACATACACATACAAAACAAAACCACTTAGAAGATGCAATGAATGAGAAAGCCACATTAATGACAGCAAAGAAAAATTACCATAGAAAAATCTTGAGAAATAGACAAAACACTCATGAAACCAAAAAAAATTATTTGGCTAGTTATTGCAAATAAGGGAAACCACGGGACCTATCTTTCTTTGGACCTGGCTTACTTCATTTAATATTTTTTTCCCAAGGCTTTCCATTTCCTAATAAATGGGATAGTGTCATTCTTTCTGATGGAGGCATAGAATTCCATTTATATGTATATATGTGAATATATATGTATATATATATATATATATGTATATATATATATATATATATATATGTATACCACATTTTCTTGATCCATTCATCTACTGAGGGGAATCTGGGTTGGTTCCATATCTTAGCTATGGTGAACAATGCTGCGATAAACATTGCTGTGCTGGTAGCTTTGGCATGTCCTTGTTTGTGATCATTTGGGTAAATGCCCAGAAGTGGGATTGCTGGGTCATAGGGGAGCTCTATGTGGAGCCTTTTTTTTTTTAATTTTTTTTTTGTGAACATACTGTACAGAGGGGTTACAATTACATGAGCAGGATAATGGGTACATTTCTTATCAAGCATTGCAGCCTCCTCCTTTTTTTACCCTTCACATCCCTTCCCATCTTCCCCCCCACCCCCCCACCCCCCCTACCAACCCCCCCCCACGCACCAACGTTGTAAAGCTCATTTTCGACATGACAACTTGTACTTCTCATTGTTGCAACAGGTCCACCTGTATCCTTAAACGACTTGTTTTTCCCCATCTCCTCCACAAGTTATACTGACATCAAATATAGTGAAAGCAGGGGTTATACTGTGGGGGAGGGACATACAAAGCAACAAATAATCTTATAAATGCATTAGAAACAAACGCATGAAAGAAAAAAACATTAAAATACATATCTAAGGGTTCATTTTCCTAACATCACATTATCTGACCTTTTCCGCTTGACTCATACATACACTAGATATTGCAAATAAGGGAAACCATGGGACCTATGTTTCTTTGGGCCTGGCTTACTTCACTTAATATAATTTTTTCCAAGTTTTTCCATTTCCTAACAAATGGGGCAATGTCATTCTTTCTGATGGAGGCATAGAATTCCATTGTGTATATATACCACATTTTCTTGATCCATTCATCTACTGAGGGGCATCTGGGTTGGTTCCATATCTTAGCTATGGTAAATAATGCTGCAATAAACATAGTTGTGCTGGTAGCTTTAGTGTGGTCTTGTTTGTAAACATTTGGGTAAATGCCCAAAAGTGGGATTGCTGGGTCATAGGGGAACTCTATGTGAAGTCTTTTGAGGAACCTCCATACTGCTTTCCAAAGTTGTTGAACAAGTTTACATTCCCACCAACAATGAAGTAAGGTTCCATTCGGTCCACATCCCCTCCAGCATCTGTTGTTGTTAGAGTTCTTGATTTTTGCCATTCTAACTGGAGTGAGGTGGTATCTCAATGTTGCTTTGATTTGCATTTCTTTTATGGCTAGGGATGTTGAGCATTTCTTCATGTGTCTATTGGCCATCCTTCTTTCTTCTTCAGAGAAGTTTCTCTTTAAGACTTTCACCCACTTATTTATTGGGCAGTTGTTCTTTGAAGATTTGTTTTTGGGGGATTTAATTTTTTGAGTTCCAGGTATATTTTAGATATGAGACCCTTGTCCGTTGTATGGCTAGTGAAGATTTTCTCCCAATCCACGGGCTTTCTATTGATCTTGCTAGCTAGGTCCTTTGCCTTGCAGAAGCTCTGCAATTTCATGCAATCCCATTTGTCCAATCTTCCTTTGATTTGTTGTGTTTCTGGGTTTCTATTAGGAAAATTAAGGCTGTGCCAACAAGACCTAGGGCTTCTCCTATTCTATCCTGTAAAGTTTTCAGAGTGTCTGCTTTAACTCCGAGGTCTTTGATCCATTTGGAATTGATTCTGATGCAGGGTGATATATAAGGATCTAGCTTTAGTTTCCTAAAAGTAGTTAACCAATTTTGCCAGCACCATTTACTGAAGAGGCTGTCTTTCTTCCATTCTATTTTTTTTAGCTCCCTTATCAAAGCTTAGATGGCTATAGGACTGTAGGTTCATTACTGGGTTTTCAATTCTATTCCATTGGTCCTGAGGTCTGTTCTTGTGCCAGTACCAAGCTGTTTTGATTACTATGGCTTTATAGTAGAGTTTGAAATTTGGTATTGATATTCCTCCAGAACTGTTCTTTTTGTTAAGGATCGTTTTTGTGATTCGGGGTCTTTTAGTGTTCCAAATGAATTTTTGGATTGCCTCCACTATTTCCTTCAAGAATGAGGTTGGAATTTTGATAGGTATCGCATTGAAATTGTAGATAGCCTTGGGAAGTATTGCCATTTTCACGATGTTGATCTTTCTAATCCAGGAGCATGGGAGTTTTTGCCACTTTCTAAGTTCTGTTTTGATTTCCTTTTTCAAGTTTTTAAAGTTTTCATCATAGAGGTCCTTCACTTCTTTGGTTAAGTTAATTCCTAGGTATTTTATTTTTTGTGCCGCTAATATGAATGGAGTTCCTTTCCTAATTTCAGCCACACTTTTCTCATTGTTGGCATACAGAAAATCCATTGATTTTTGAGGGTTAATTTTATACCCTGCTATTTTGTCAAAGTTTTGAATCAGCTTGAGTAATTTTGGAGTGGAGTCTATGGGATTCTTTAAACACAAGATCATGTCATCTGCAAAGAGGGAGAGTTTTACTTTGTCTTTCCCTATTTGGATCCCCTTTATGTTTGTATCTTGTCTTACTGCTGTAGCTAGGCATTGCAATACTAGATTGAAGAGAAGTGGAGAGAGTGGACATCCTTGTCTTGTTCCTGAGTTAAGAGGAAATGGCTTTAGTTTTTGACCATTAAGTATAATGCTGGCTGTAGGTTTGTCATATACAGCCTTTATTGTATTGAGGAATGTTCCCTGGATTCTTAATTTTTCCGGAACCTTCATCATAAATGGGTGTTGGATCTTGTCAAATGCATTTTCTGCATCTATTGAGATAACCATGTGGTTCTTATCCTTGCTCCTGTTGATGTGATGAATAATATTAATTGATTTGCATATATTGAACCAGCTTTGCATCCCTGAAATGAATCCTGTTTGATCATGGTGTATGATTGTTTGTATGAACTGTTGAAGTCGATTGGCCAGAATTTTGTTGAGAAGTTTTGCATCAATGTTCATCAAAGAAATGGGTCTATAGTTCTCTTTCTTTGATGAGTCTCTGCCTGGTTTTGGGATGAGGGTTATGATGGCTTCATAGAATGTGTTCGGTAGTGAACTTTCTCTTTCAATTTCATTGAAGAGTTGGAGGAGTATTGGTGTGAGCTCTGCTTTGAAGGCCTTGTAGGATTCCTCTGTAAAACCATCTGGTCCTGGGCTTTTCTTAGATGGGAGGTCTCTTATTGCTGTTCCTACTTCAATGTTTGATATAGACCTGTTAAGATGGTTTATCTCATCTTAGTTTAGTTTCAGCATGTCAATATTTGCTAGGAAAAGGCCCATTTCTGCCAGGTTCTCAAACTTCTTAGCATAAAGTTTTGAGAAGTATTCCCTTATAATGTTCTGAATCTTGGTTGTTTCTGTGGTGATGTTCCCATTCTCATCTCCAAGTTTATTTATTTGGGTGTGTTCTGTTCTTTTTCTGATAAGATTTGCTAAGGGTCTGTCAATTTTGTTAATTTTTTCGTAGAACCAACTCTTTGTTTTGTTGATTCTTTATATAGTTTTGTTGGATTCTAATTCAATTAATCCTGATTTAATTTTAATTATTTCTTTCCATCTACTGGATTGGGGTTTATCTTGCTGCTCTTTTTCAAGGAGGTTCAGATGTCTCCTTAAATTGTTGGTTTCAGGTCTCTCCAATTTGTTGATGTAGGAACTCAGAGCTATAAACTTGCCCCTGAGTACTATCTCTGCTGTGTCGCAGAGGAGCTGGTAATTTGTGTGCTCATTTTTGTTAAATATCATGAACATTTGAAATTGCTTTCTAATCTCTTCCATGACCCACTCGTAACTCAGCAGTGTGTTGTTCAGCCTCCATGTGTTACAGGACTTCCTTTGGTGGCTTTTGATGTGAGTTCTCATTTTATTCCCTTGTGGTCTGAGAGAATGCAGGTATAACTTCAATGTTTCTGAATTTGGAAAAGTTTGCTTTGTGGCCTAAAATGTGGTCTATTTTAGAAAATGTTCCATGTGCTGCTGAGAAAAATGTGTATTCTGATGCTGCTGGGTGAAATATTCGGTAGATGTCTGTTAAATCTAGTTGATCTATGCAGTTGTTTACATCTGCGGTTTCTCTGTTGAGTTTTTGCCGAGTTGATCTATCTAGTGGGGAAAGTGGTATGTTAAAATCCCCGACAGTTAATGTCTTTGGATCTATGTGGGATTTGAGGGAAAGTAGTGTTTCATGGATAAATATGGGTCCTCCGTTTTTTGGCGAATAGAGGTTTAGAATTGTAATATCCTCCTGAGGGAGAGATCCCTTGTTTAGTATGTAGCGACCTTCTTTATCTCTTCTCACGAATTTTAATTTGAAGTCTATATCATCTGCTATTAGGATTGCAACTCCTGTCTGTTTTGGATGGCTGTTTGCTTGGTAGATTTTGTTCCAGCTTATCACATTGAAAATGTGTTTGTTTTTATGGGCAAGATTTGACTCCTGAAGGCAGCAGATAGAAGGATCTTGCTTTTTAATCCAACTAGACAGTCTATGTAGCTTAATTGGAGAGTTAAGCCCTTTAATGTTGAGAGATAGGACTGAGAGGTATTTGGGAGTTCCTGCCATGTTATCCACCTTCTTGGGGGCTGCAGCAACTCGGTTCTTCCTATGGTTCTTGGATTCTCAGTTTGGGTGCAGCTTCTTGGCATTTATTGTGGTCTTGTTGGTTTTCTATGTGTAGGACATCTTTAAGAATCTTTTGTAGGGCTGGTTTGGTGGAGATATATTGTTTCAATTTTTCTTTGCTATGGAAGATTTTTATTTGGCCTTCAGTTATGAAGGAGAGTTTAGCTGGGTACAGTATTCTTGGTTGATAGTTGTTTGTTTTTAGGTCATGGCATACATCATTCCAGGCTCTTCTTGCTTTGATTGTCTCTGCTGAGAAATCTGAGGTGATTCTAATTGGTTTCCCTTTATAGGTGATTGATCTTCTCTCCTTGACAGCTTTAAGGATCTTTTCCTTGGTCTGAATTGATCCTGTGTGGATTATAATGTGACGGTGGGATGTGCTATTCTGGTCTGTTCTATTTGGAGTTCTAAAAGCTTTTTGTATCTGCATACGTCTATCTTTTTGTATGTTTGGGAAGTTCTCTGCTAGGATCCTGCTAAACAAATTTCCTAGACCATTAACTTCTGTTTCTAGGTGCTCCTCTACACCCTTTATCCATAGATTAAACATTCTGATGATGTCTTCCTAGTGCTGAATAGATCTATCATATTTCTTGGATTTATCTTGGATGGTTGTATGTTCTTTCTCCATAATATCTAAGCTGTCTTTAATCCCTGAGATTTGATCTTCTGCATGGTCTAACCTGCTGTCAAGACTTTCTACTTTGTTTTTTATTTCTTTTCCTTTAAAATGGTCAGCTTTGATGGCTTCAAATTCTTTGTTGAAGCTTTGTTTTAGATCTTGTGTGAACTCCTTTACTTCCTTAATTTGGTGTTCAGTGTTTATTCTCAAATCACTTAGCTGATTGGTTATGGTTTCCTTGGACTCCCATTCCTTCTGTTGGGTTCCATTCAGCATTCTCTTTGTGGTCTCCTTGACTTCTTTCAGCTCTTTGTTAATCGATTCCATGAATGCTTTTAGTGATCTTTGTGTATTCTCATCCTGCTCTCTCAATTCCTGTATTACTCTTTGATTAGCTTCCTCACATTCACACAATTCCTGTAGTTCTCTTTGAGTATTCTCAGCCTGCTCACTCCATTCCTGCCTTTCTCTTTGAGTGTTCTCAAGCTGCTCACGCAATTCCTGTATCAGTTTTTGAGTAGCTTCCTCACGCTCATGATATTCCTGTATTAACCTTTGGTTTGCCTCCTCTCTCTCCCTATCATGCTCATACAGAGTCCTTTGTAGGTTTTCAATCTTTTCATTTACCATGTTTACCAGCAGTGTTTGTGGAGCTATTTGGGAACTCTCCTCTGGATTATTCATCATCTCTTCTGTCCCCTGATTAACATGAGTGGGAGTTGAGATACCGGACTTGCCATTTTTCTTTTTTTTCCCCGCCTTACTCTGCCCATTTGGAATGAAAGTAACACCAGTTTTGTGTGCGAGAACACTATCTTTTTTTTTTTTGGTTCAGTTGTGGGGCCTGAACTCTGGGCCTGGGTGCTGTCCCTCAGCTCTCCAGCTCAAGGCTAGCACTCTACCACTTGAGCCACAACACCACTTCCTGTTTTTTCTTTTTGCTAATGTGGTGCTGAGGAATGGAACCCAGGGCTTCAGACATACAAGGCAAGTGCTCTACCACTGAGCCACCTTCCCAGTCCCGCAAGAACACTATCTTAAGGCAAGCATCCACCAAAGTCTGTAGATTGCACAATCAAAATCTGCAGATACAATCTAGTTCAACAGATATATCTATTCAACATCAAACAACTATATACTAATGGGCTATGAACCACAAAGAATTTGGCAAACCAGAAATCAGTAGGTTTAGGGAGAGATGTGGGTAAAAATAAGAATAGAGGGATGTGGGAAGGAACAGGGATAGTTAACTAAGTCCTAATCTCAAAGCGGGAAGTAGGGTGGATAGAATGAATGTAGAGAGAAAAAAAGAAGAAAGAGAAAGAGAAAAAAGAGACAAGAAAAAAATAGAAAATCAAAAATTAACAATTAAAAAGGAAAGAAAAAAAGATCAAAATTTCAGTAGATCTAAACAAAAAACAAAACAACTAAAATTTTTTAAAATGAAAAAAAGAAAGAAAAACGCACACACACATATACCCCTAAAATAAAAATTATAAGAGGAAGAAAAAACGTTAATAGAAAACAATTTTTTAAAAAAGTTAAAAATTAAAAATTAGAAAAAGTTTTAGAAAGAAAAAAAATTTTCTAAAAGGTACAAAAAAAAAAGTTCTTTGATTTTCTTGGTGGGGATGGGAAGATCCTGTATCTCCCTTGTGTCCATAACCAGTCTCTTGTTGGAGTCTCTGGTCTGCTTGTTGTGTTTGATTTTCCTGTGGCTTGGTTGGTTTCTTAAGTCAGTTTGTTTGAGCAGGCAGAAAAATGCTCTGCTTTACCCAGGATTTTGTGATCCTCCTCCCAGGCTAGTTCAATGGGAGGGAGATCTGCTTTGAGTATCACAAAAGAGGGAGATGGCTGTTTCCTCTAGTTTGGAGATGCTGTGATGAGGCTAGGTTCTGGGTAGAGTTGAGCCTTTCAGCAAACAGCAGCTTTTCCCTGAGGGGCTAGCTTGTGAGAAACTCACAGAGCCCAGCCTGGAGCCATTCTCAGGGTTTATGTTTACCGAATTTCAATTGATTGTCAAGGCTGCTAAAGGGAGGGGCAGACTCTGGCTCTGTTTTACCCAGGGAAGAAAGCCACTCCTGGGGCTGGCGGCACTGGCTGGGTGACTTTTTCCTGGGTTGAGCTGAGTCTGGCAGGTCAGGTTAGGTTCTTGTGACTTGCTAAATGACTCTAGTTTTCTTCCAAGGCCTGAGTTGGAGCCAGCTGCTCAGCCAGGCTTTGTCAGTATCAAAGATGGAGATCTCTTGTGGTGGGGGGGAGGGGCAGCCTTCCCTCCTCTGCTCCCTGAGAAGGAGTGAAGATGTCAGGGTTCTACTCAAGCCGAGTCTTGGTTCCTGGGTCATCTCTGGTCTATGAACTGCAGGATGAAGATGTCTGCTCCTTGTCAGTTCTTGCTGGTGTTGAGTAGAATCTGCTCATCTGCCACATCTGGCTCCTTTGTCCCGGACTCTCTGTGTTGCAGGTATGGTGGCTACGGCCACCGCTGCTACAGCCACAGCCGCACATGTGGCTGCTGGCAAGTGCTCAGATCTGTCTCCTTGCTTGGATTTTCCCTCTCTGGCCAAACTCTCTGTACTGTGATGGTACACTTGGTGTGATTCTCTGGCTTAGGACTGTTCACTGGAACACTAAAACTGCTTTCTATGTGAGAGCTTGTTTAGCTTCTCCTCTGCCATCTTCCCAGAACTCCAGACAGAAAAATATTTTGTACTCTATCCCCCCAAATCTAGCAAAATGTTGGACAACAGCGTGGCTCAAATGATAGAGCAACAGCTGTGCACCTGCCAGTCTTGGATTTAAAAGGCAAATACCAACAAAAAAGGAAGTGAACAAAATTTAAAAGTGAGTAGAGAAGGGAACAGACAAAAACCTAATTTTATATAAAATTAGTTATAATCACACATAGAGAAATTTTTAGTTTCTTCATGAACATTTATATATCCTTAGATGTTTACAAAGCATGTACAGGTATGTCTATGTCATTTAAATAATTAAGGCAAAATGAAAAACAAAAGATCTTAATTCAGTTGTAAAAGAAATAACAGGAGGCATAGAACTCCATTGTATGTATGTATATATATACGCCACATTTTCTTGATCCATTCATCTACTGAGGGGCATCTGGGTTGGTTCCATATCTTAGCAATGGTAAACAATGCTGCAATAAACATGGTTGTGCTGGTAGCTTTAGTATGGTCTTGTTTGTGATCATTTGGGTAAATGCCCAAAAGTGGGATTGCTGGGTCATAGGGGAGCTCTGTGTGGAGTCTTTTGAGGAACCTCCATACTACTTTCCAAAGTGGTTGAGCAAGTTTACACTCCTACCAACAATTCAATAGGGTTCCCTTCTGGCCACATCCCCTCCAGCATCTGTTGTTATTAGAGTTCTTGATTATAGCCATTCTAAGTGGGGTGAGGTGGAATCTCAATGTTGTTTTGATTTGCATTTCTTTTATGGCTAGAGAAGTTGAACATTTCTTTATGTATGTATTGGCCATTCTTATTTCCTCTTCAGAGAAGTTTCTCTAAATCTTTAGCCCACTTATTTATTGAGCAGTTGTTTCTTTGAGGATTTGTTGTTGGGGGATTTAATTTTTTGAGTTGCAAGTGTATTTTAGATATGAAGTCCTTGTCCATCGTATGGCTAGTGAAGATCTTCTCCCAATCTGTGGGCCTTCTATTAATCTTGCCAGCTATGTCCTTTGTGCTGCAGAAGCTCTGCAGCTTCATGTAATCCCATTTGTCCAACCTTTCTTTGATTTGTTGTGCTTCTGAAGCTCTATGAAGGAAGTTTTGGCCTGTGCCAAGGAGACCATCAGAAAGAATGACATTGCCCCATTTCTTAGGAAATGGAAAGACTTGGAAAAAATTCTATTAAGTGAAATAAGCCAGGCCCAAAGAAACATAGTTCCCATGGTTTCCTTTATTTTCAATAACTAGTATATGTCTGTGACAAGCAGAAAAGTTCAAAAGCTATGTACATATGATCAGATAAGATGATGTTAGGTGAAATGAACCCCAATATAGGGACACAAGTGTTTTTATTTTTCTTGCTTGCTACTGTTTCTAATGTATTTAAAATGTACCATTTGATTTTTTTTGGTTGCTTTGTATATTTCTCCCCCACATTATAACCCTTGTTCTCACTGTATGTGATGTCAGTGCCCTGCATCTTGTATATACACTTCTCTAATTTGCGGAGGGGAAAAAACAAAAATGGGAAAAAAACAAAATGTTTAAATAGGGATACAGGTTGACCCATTATAACAATGAGATGTGTAAGACACTATGTTGAAAAACGAACTTTACAATTTAGCCTGGAGGGGGAAGTGCTGGGGGAGAGTGTAGTTGTGAAGGTGGGAGGGAAGGGATGGTAGGGGAAAACAAAGGAAGAGGCAACAATGCTTAATAGGAAATGTACCCATTAGCTTGCTTGTGTAACTGTAACCCCTCTGCACAGTATTTTTACAATAAAAATCCAAAAAATAACAGGAATATTGATGTTGTAATTTTACTACTGTATTTACATGATAAATGATGAAGTAAATAGTTAATGCTTTAGGGCCCCAAATTTAAGGTTTTGAAGAAAACCTTATAAAAATAATTATAAAATCCAGTAAGAAATAAAACAAACTCTGTGGTGCTAAACTTGACTTGGAAATGTATTTTAAACAATTTAGTTCACATTAGTATGCTAGCTCTGTCTCTGAAAGGTACTAGAAACAATGATATCCCCATGGCAGTGAAGATAGTTCTTGATATATACAAACATCTCCCACCAGAATAAATTCACATAGATAACTAAATCCATATCTACTGGCATAAGATCAAGGTCAAGCACGATTATGAGAAAGACAATAAAGGTGAAGCAGGTTGTGAGGGCTCTGATCTGATGTTCTAGGAAATCAAAGTAAATGAAATGAGAGATAGAATAAGCCTTGGCTTGTAGACTGGGTTGGTGAGGAAAGCTGTAGTGCATTGAGAATGAATTTTTGCCCATTCTAGCACATGTAGACATACCAGCTATATAACAAATGGGAACAATTATAAAGCCCATTGATGCTGAGTCAGTGGCTCATAAAGACCCATAGTGAGTAATGATTTGCATCAGTGGGATATTCCAGAAAGGTTTTGTCAAGTTCTTTTTCCCTTCCCTCCTTCCCTTCCCTTTCCTTCCCTTCCCTTCCCTTTTCTTTTCTTTCCTTTCCTTTCCTTTCTTTTCTTTTCCTTTCCTTTCTTTTCTTTTCTTTTCCTTTCTTTTCCCTTCCTTCCCTTCCCTTTCCTTTCCTTTCCCTTCCATTCCCTTCCCTTCCGTTCCCTTTCCTTTCCTTTCCTTTCCATTCCTTTCCTTTTCCTTTTTTGCTGGTACTGTGTTTGAACTCAAGACCTCACACTCACTTAGCTTTTTTTACCCAAGGCTAGCACTCTACTATTTGAACCATATTTCCACTTCTGGCTTTTTGATGGTTAACTGGAGATAAGTCTTACAGATTTTCCTGTCTGGACTAGCTTCAAAGTGTGATCCTCAGATCTCAGCCCACTGAATAGCTAGGATTACAGGCATGAACCACCAGTGCCCAGCCCAAGTTCCTTTTCAGAGTCCTAAAATTCTCTAAATGCTTACCACACATTTAGTGATGCCTTTTCTTTCTACTGAGAAAGTCTGCATAGCAGCAATTCACTACTCAAAATATGGTTCATGGACTAAGAATATATGCATGATCTAGAATCTTGTTGAAAATACAAGCTAGAGTTGTGGATTAGCTCAATGCAAAGTACTTACCTTGTACAAGCAAAGTCCTGGGTTCCATCTCCAGCACCAAAAAAAGTATAAACAAACAAACAAATACAAATTAGCGCTTCCTCTCCAGATTCCTGCTGACTCTGACCCTTTAGTTTGAAAACATCCTGTAAGGAATTTAGCAGAGATCGGTGGAATGGACCAAGAAGATGTCACAGACCTTGAAGGACTGTTGCTGGCATGTCTTAGAATCTTTCCTCAAGTGTACACCTCACTATGTTTTTCTGTTTCCCCAGTCCATATTAGTAGTTAAGTGAGGATGTGTAAAGGATCAGCATGGAGCTCAAGGTATGATGGGAGAAAAAATATATATCAAGAGAATGACAACTTCACAATATTTTGTGAGAGGAAAGTGACCCTACATGTTTCTATAGAGCCCTGTAGATGGTATACATTAGCTGGGTTTTGTTTTAGGACACAGCACATAACATCAGACTGTTAGGCTTCTAAACACATGCAACCCTGCAGGCATAGCAACAGGGTATTAAGCTAGTATTCAGTAGGCTAAGCCTGGGATACATGGTAAAATCTGTCTCAAACAAAACAAAACTCTAAATATCCATTCTTCTATGCTATCTCCTTCTTATTTACAGAGCAAATGAAAGGGGAAATAAGAATGGCCACTTCTAGTCAGCTAAATAAAACAACACAGTTACAAGCCTGAAGAAAATCACAATTGTGCGTAATCCAACACAAAGCCTTTTCTCAAAGAGACTTTTAAGATTAAGGATGTGAGGGCTGGGAATGTGGCTCAGTGGTAGAGTGCTTGCCTAGCATGCATGAAGCCCTGGGTTCAGTTCCTCAGTACCACATAAACAGAAGGCACTCTGTTGAAAATGAACTTTACAACTTGGCAGGGGGAGGGAGGAGTTGAGGAGGTGGGGAGGGAAGGGATGGTAGGGGAAAAACAAAGAAGAAGGTAACAATACTTGATAGAAAATGTATTCATTACCTTACTCATGTAACTGTAACCCCTGTACAGTATTACAATAAAAATATATACTAAAAATATACTAAATAAAATAAAATAAATAAAAAATATATACTAAAAAAAAGTAGAGTTGAAGTGCATTTTGGTATTAAAACAAAGCCTGAAAGGTCACTGTGGCTCAAGTTGTAGAGCACTAACCTTGAGCCAAAGAAGCTGAGAGACAGTACCCAGGCCCTTCATTCAAGCCCCATAACAGGCAAAAAAAAAAAAAAAAAAAGGATTAAGGATGTGAAAGTGACCTCAGGTTGAATTTCATACGTAGTGTTGTACACATGAATGTGGCTTTTCTTTTGCCATATCAGAGATCACAAATGGCTGAAACTTGGAATAAGATCCAGACTGTGGTAAGGATTAACAATGCTTTAAATTTATTAGCTTATCCAGTACTATAACAACCATATTAGAATCATTTTATTATGTCTGTTTTACAGATGGACATACCAAAGCACCGAGAAGTGAAGTAAATTACTCAGGTTTACATAGCTAGTGAGAAATAAGCTGCTATTCAACACTTTATTCTGCTCCAGCATTCAGGTCTCATCCTGACACCATACCAGACATGCCATACAGATAGCGAATCCATTTGCTCCCCCACAAAGATTAGCCCACCTGCATATATACATAAATGAAGGCTAACATAAACTTAAGAAAAATTAAGTGTCAAGGATTTTGCCTCTGTCAAATACAAAGTGCTATAACCACTGGAGACGGTGTTGGAAAGACAGGGGCTCCTGATGTACTCTACCACATTCTATCACACCATTTACATGCATTCCATGAGTGGAATACTTTACAGCTATGTAGTTCCTTCTGTTTCCTCATGGCCATGAAGAACTCTAAGCACAGGGTCAAGCCATTCTGTGCTGTTCCTCAGGCTTTGCATTGTAACTCTCATGCTCATCAAACCAGATGTACAATGAAGCGAATCAATTATAGGAGCTAGACATACTATACATTCTTGAGTACTGTAGTGGCCTTTAACCCACAGAGCAAGACCATTTGCTGCAGAGAGAAAAACCAAAGTTGGCAGCTCAACTTCAACTTTCACCCTGATTTCTCATCCTCCACAGCCCAAGAGAAGTAATTTTCAGCTTAGTCAATTGCTGATAGTCATCTTCGTCACAAAACTATTACCCACCATGCGCCTTCCTACTTAACTCAATGTGTTCTGAGACTGATAACCAAGACTGCTGTGGAGTCACTCTGGCCTAGAGTTAATAAAGAGATTCAATTGCATTTCACCCCAGAAGGGGCTGCTTACAGGTCAGTACCAAGATAATCAGCCAAGCAGCTTATGCCTGTTTAGAACTGCTGCTACCACTGGTTATTTCATAACCTGGGAAAACTCAAACACATTTATCAACCAATAAAAATGACAACTGGAATGATAAGAAAATTACCTCCTTATTTTCTTAATCAAGATTGGACACAGAGAGTAACATTTCTTTAGGAGTGGTTTTTATTTGTTTTCAGATTCATCTTTCCAAATATTTTATGTTAAATCTCAGTCTAAGATTGAGAAACAATGTTAAGTCAACAATAGCTTTCCTAGCTAGAAAAGCTCTGGCTTGATTTGCAAGAGAAAGTACCAGTGATAATAAGACTTAATTGAACCCTTAAGAAGAGAAAATGCAATCCTAGATTGAGAAAGTAGTCCTTTGGAGGTATGACTTTCAACCCTTGTTTGTCCCAAGCATCTTTCTCTGTCCTTCTGTCTCTACAAACTAGGGGGGGGGGAATGTAATTCAAAGCACAGTGGATTGAATATGTACAGAGCACACAGAAGAATATAGCTTTAGCAGTGAAGAATTAAGTTCTAGACTATGAATGGATGTGGTCTCACTTATCTAAGTATAAAAGGAAGCCTTGAAAAGACTAGACTGTTTTCAAGTACTCTACCTCCATCCAAGAACAAAACAATATTTCTAGGAAGCCAAAATATTGAACACCCAACAATGTAAACTTCACATGTGTCACATCCAATCAAGACGTGCATAAAAATCAGGCAAATGAAAATGATAAGAAGAATATCACCTAATAGAAAAAATACAGATGTGATACAGACACTAGAATTAGTGTATAAAACAATTAAAAATGATTGTTTAATTGTATTTGACAAGTCCAAGAAGGCAGACAAAATCCTGAGCATGTTAGAGACATAGAAATTTATAAAATACTCAAGAAGTTTCTAAAATACTCAAGAATACAAGAATGTCACTCAAGTGAAGGTGGCTTATACCTGTAACTAGCTACTCAGAAGGTTGAAATCTGGAAAATTTATAGCTCAAAGCCAGCTTGAGCAGAAAAATCTGTAATACTCTATCTCCAATTAACTAGCAAAACACCAGGCCAGATTCATAGTTCAAGTGGTAGGGTGCCAACTGAGCAACTACGTTGTTGGAGAGTATGAGGCCCGTAAGTTCATTAACTTTTACTAGCAAAAGGCAATGACAACAAAAACTTAGAATGTCAAAGACAGCAGACACACACACACCCTCAGGCCAAATAATATTGTATGTTAGGATTAATGGCCAAATAAGCACTAGATAAAAATGAAACATTACTAATTCTCAAACCCTAACAATAGGAGTTATCAAAAATAAAATATATAAACAAAAGATTGAAAAATAGAAAAATATTAGCGAGCTATAACACAATTTTAATTGATCTACAAAAGAACAGAAACTATTTAAAGAAATAGTGGCTAAAAGTATGGAGGTTCCTCAAAAGACTCCACATAGAACTCCCCTATGACCCAGCAATCCCACTTTTGGGCATTTACCCAAATGTTTACAAACAAGACCACACTAAAGCTACCAGCACAACTATGTTTATTGCAGCATTATTTACCGTAGCTAAGATCTGGAACCAACCCAGATGCCCCTCGGTAGATGAATGGATCAAGAAAATGTGGTATATATACACAATGGAATTCTATGCCTCCATCAGAAAGAATGACATTGCCCCATTTGTTAGGAAATGGAAAGACTTGGAAAAAATTATATTAAGCGAAGTAAGCCAGGCCCAAAGAAACATAGGCCCCATGGTTTCCCTTATTTGCAATATCTAGTATATGTATGAGTCAAGCGGAAAAGGCCAGATAATGTAATGTTAAGAAAATGAACCCTTAGATATGTATTTTAATGTTTTTTTCTTTCATGCATGTGTTTCTAACGCATTTATAAGATTATTTCTTTGTTGCTTTGTATGTCCCTCACCCACAGTATAACCCCTGCTTTCACTATATTTGATGTCAGTATAACTTGTGGAGGAGATGGGGAAAAACAAGTCGTTTAAGGATACAAGTGGACCTGTTACAATGTTGGTGCGGGGGGGAGGGGGGGGAAGGATTGGGACTGGGGGGGGAAGGATTGGGACTGGGGGGCGAAGGATTGGGACTGGGGGGGAGGGGGGAGGCTGGGAAGGGATGTGAAGGATAAACAAAGGAGGAGGCTGCAATGCTTGGTAAGAAATGTACGCATTATCCTGCCCATGTAATTGTTACCCCTCTGTACAGTATGTTCACAAATAAAATAAAATAAATTAATAAAAAAATAAAAAAAAAGAAATAGTGGCTAAAATTATCATGATTTGATGAAAATTATAAACATACAGGTAAGAAAAACTCAGTTATTCCTAATCACAAAAATATAAAGAACAGCTGGGTGCTGGTCGCTCATGCCTGTAATCCTAGTTATTCAGGAGGCTGGGGATCATGGTTCAATGCCAGCCCAAAAAGCCAGAAATGTAGTTGTGGCTCAAGTGGTAGAGTTCTAATCTCAAGCAAAAAAAAGTCAGGGACAGCACCCAGGCCTGAGTTCAAGCCCCAGAAAATAAAGACACATTAGAATATTTTACCAAAGCAGATGGCAGATTTCTCATTAGAAATAGTCTAATCCAAAAGACAGTAGAAAACCATATTTAAGGTAGTCATTCCATATATCCAGAGATTCAATCAATTCCAGATTTAAAAAATAGATATTTGGATCTAGATTACTCAAAAGGAGGTAATGAGGAGAATCAAATTTCTAGGCCAGTCAGAAGAAAATGTTCATATGACCTCATATCAGCCAAAACTGCAGGGTATATTAGAGTGTACCTATCATCCCAGCTAGGCAGGAAGCATAAATAGGACTGTGGTACACTCCACCCTGGGCCTAAACATGAGACCCTATCCAAAAAAATAACACATAAAGGACATAGGCAATACTCTAGGATTAATACCCAGCACTGCAAACGTAAAACAAAAAACAAATAATGAAAGAAAATCCTACTAAAGGACTGAGAACATGGCTCAAGTGGTAGAATGTCTGCCTGTCAATCAAAAGGCCCTTAGTTTATATCCCAGTACCAAGTATATATGTGTATGTGTGTGTGAAAAAGTGTTTATATTGAATTGTACAGACATTTCCTTACTGTGATTTCCTAAACAATATGTTATCATAAATATTTCCATAGAATTTACATTGAATTAGCCATTAAAAATCATCTAGAGGGCTGGGAACGTGGCTCAGTGGTAGAGCGCTTGCCTTGCATGCATGAGGCCCTGGGTTCAATTCCTCAGCACCACATAAGCAAAAAGAAAAAAGCTGGAAGTGGTGTTGTGGCTCAAGTGGTAGAGCGCTAGCCTTGAGCTGAAGAGCTGAGGGACAGCGCCCAGGTCCAGAGTTCAGGCCCCATGACCGGAACCAAAAAAAAAAAATCATCTAGAGATGATCTAAAATGTAAAAGAAGATATCATAGGTTCTGTACAAATATGCCTTTTTTATATAAGGAGTGTATGTAGCTCAGTAGCAGTGCATTCACCTAACGTGGATAAGACTCTGGGTTTAATACCCACCACTGCAAAAACAAAACAAAACAAAAAGCAATAACCAAAAAAACTACTAAATCAGATTGAAAAGCAAGGAGTAAAACTACATGATGCCTTTAAGAAATCCACTTTAATTATAGCTAAATAGGTTAATGCAAAAGGATGGGAAAAGACAAATCCTGCTAACACTAATCAAAAGAATGTTACACTATTATTTGTGAAATACTTTAATTTTGTCATGATCTGTGTTACACAGCAACTATTATGTAGCATGAAACCTATACTGTCCTTTAGAGTTTCCTAAAATAGCTGTAGATGACCCATGTTTTGGTGTCTATAAGTTAATATGATTTATGTGTTTCATAGATTTGGACTAGTAGTTGCACTAAATTAAAACAATAATTTCAGAATAAAGAATGTTCCACTGGTCATAGTAATATTAGGCTAGGCAGATTTTACAGCAAAGATATTACTTGGTATAAAGGTGGGTATCACTGGTGGTTCCTCTATAGTAAGCATAGTAAGGAAAAAGAGCTCAAATCAGACCAAAAAATAGAAAAAATAATGAAACTAAAGTAAGTTCTATAAGAACATCAAAAACAATGAAACTGCCATGTGCGCCTGGCTGATGCCTGTAATCTTAGCTACTCAGGAGGTTGAGATCTGAGGGAATGTCTGTGAGACTTTTATCTCCAATAAACTATCCAAAAAAAAGGCAGAAGTGGCACTGTAGCTCAAGTGGTAGAGTGCTAGCCTCAAGCAAAAAGAAATTCAGGGAAAGCACCTAGGTCCTAAGTTCAAGCCCCAGGACTGGCACAAAAAAAAAAAAAAAAACCACACGATTAAACAGGAAGTGAAGATGTGGATCAAGCAATAGAGTGCCAGCCTTGAGTGAAAAAAACAAGTGAGAGAATGAAGCCCTGAGTTCAAGCTCTTTAACCAATACAAAAAAATTAATGAAGAAATTAGACATTGTGGTATGCAGCCATAATCTCAATTACACAAGAGACAAAAATGGGGTGGGGCGGGGGGGGGGGGGGGGGGGGAGTCTCTTAAGCCTTGGAGTTTGAGGCCTGCATGGGCAATTTAGCAAGAATTTGTCTCTTATGAGAAAATTTAAATGTGACTGAGAAACTTCTAGCCAGACTAATTTAAAAAGTACAAAAATGCTATTAGGAGTAACAAAAGTATATAACTACAAATCAAACTGGATTGTTAGGATTTGAATTAGCTCACCATTTGTCCCACCATTTCTGTGCTTCCCCTTCCCCTCCCCAAATCAGATAAACTTGTATATATAAGACAATGGGCACAGAAATCAAAATCAGTGACAGAATGGAATAAACCAAAGAAAACAGAAAAAAAGAAAAAGAACAAAACAGAACTCCAAAAGGAATAGTAAAATAACAGCAACCCAAACCCTCTTACTTCCATTTCTTGGTGTTAATTTTGAAAACCATCATTTTGTATGATCTTGTGCACATAGTTATTGAACCTTTGCAATCCTCTTCTAAGAATAACTTCTTTTGTTCTAACTGTGTGAATGTTTAGATTGCTGTTTACTTAATCATGTCCAGGTAACACCTCTTAGAACAAGAGATCCCTTTAGCAAGTACACAGCATTAAGAGTGCTCTAGTTCAGGATCTAGTAAAAGAGGCAGTGAGAATATCTATGGTATTATGGTTCCTATAGGAATCTTGCCCAGAAATTCCAATAGGAAGATCCTACTTTTGTTGTTGTTTTGTTGTTGCTATTATTATTATTATTATTTTATTATTTTGTTAAGAAATTCCCCATCACAGGGAAGCAAGCAGGAAAATAATGTATACTAGAAAGGAATTTATTTTTATTTCCTAACCCTTGTCCTCAAAGGTAACTATTGTTAATAGTTTTACTACACATGCACATTTGCCAACATTTACTTATGCATTATATGTATTTATATATACACATTTTTTCTTTTTTAATTTTTTAATTTTTTTATTATCTTTTTTTTCGGTCGTGGTACCTGAACTCTGGGCCTGGGCACTGTCCCTCAGCGCTTCAGCTCAAGGCTAGCGTTCTACCACTTGAGTTTTTCCTGCTTATGTGGTACTGAGGAATCGAACCCAGCACCTCATGCATGCAAGGCAAGCACTCTTCCACTGAGCCACCTTCCCAATCCCGATTTTTTATTATCTTTAAGTAGTTGTTCAAAGAAGTTCCCATTCTACAAAACAGTATATGAGTACAAAGTTTCTGACAACATTGTCACCCATCTCTCTTAACCCATCCCTTCTCTCACTTTTTTTTTCAATTGAGATTGGGTGATGACATAAATTTCACGTATTTCACAGTATTGTGGAATAGTGATAGAGTCACAAAGACATTTTAATTTTCAGAAGGCAAATTGTCATTATCATGGTCTATACAGTTTGTGAATTCTATGAGCTTTGACATTACAAGTTATTTTTTCGACATCAAGTGATGTTTACATTTCTTTCCTTTTGCTTAGTGTGAGCTGTTCCCACTTATTCTGTTCCTCCACCTGGCTTCCCTCTGTTGCGCGCATATATCGACCATATATATGGTCCAGAACATGGAGTCATTTAGTAATGATATGACAAAATGGGTGGCTGTTCTTTGTTTCTTGAGTCCTATTGCCATATCTTCTTGTATTTTGGCTTTAGCATCCACATATCAGGGAGACCATGTGCCGTTTGTCTCTTGGTTCTTGGCTTACTTTGCTCAAAATAATCTGCTCTAGTTACATCTTTTTCCCTGCAAATGCCATAATTTTGTCCTTTCTAATAGCAGCATAATAGTCCATTGTATATAGGTACCATAATTTTTGGATCCAGTCATCAGTAGTGGGGCATCTGAGTTGTTTCCAAATCTTGGCTATTGTGAACAGTGCTGCAATAAACATGGAGGTACATGTGTCTTTGTATACTGGTTAATGTTGCTCATGGTAGATACCTAGGAGTGGTATGGCTGGGTCATAGGGGAAGTCCATAGTTAGCTTTCTGAGGTATCTCCAGACGGTTTTCCAAAGTGGTTTGTATTAGTGTCTATTCCCACCAGCAATGCAGTAGGGTTCCTCTTTCTCCACATCCCCTCCAGCATTTGTCATTGGTTGACTTTAAGATGTGGGCCATTCTGACTGGGGTAAGGTGCTATCTCAGTGTTGTTTTAACTTGCATTTCCTTTACAACCAGGGTTGATGAACATTTCCTCATGTGTTTCTTTGCCATTTTTAATCTCATCTTCTGAGAAGTCTGTCTTTAGTTCCCTCGCCCATTTCATGATTGGTTTGTTAGATTTGTGAGGGGTTAGTTTCTTGAGTTCCCTGTATATAATGGATATTAGACCCTTGTCTGATATTTTGCTGGTAAATATTTTCTCTCAATTAATTGGATGTCTTTCTAGTTTGGTTGCTATGTCTTTGTCTGTGCAGAAACTTTTTATTTTAAGGTAGTCCCATTTGTCCAGTCTCTCTCTCCAATTTGTTGCAACTCTGGGACTCTGTTCAGGAAGTTCCTGCCTGTGCCTATAAGTTCTAGTGTCTGTCCTACTCTGTCCTGCAGTAGTTTCAGAGTACCAGGTTTGATGTTAAGGTCTTTAATCCATTTTGAGTTGATGTTAGTGCATGGTGATAGGCTAGGGTCCACTTTCATTTTTCTGCATGTGGCCACCCAGTTTTCCCAGCACCAATAGTTGAAGAGGTTATGATTCTTCCACTGTATGTCTTTGGCTCCTTTGTCAAATATCAACTGACTGTACATTTATGGCTTTATTTCTGGGTCCTTTAGTCTGTTCCATTGGTCTTTGGGTCCCTTTTTGTACTAGTGCCAACCTGTCTGTTATTATGGCTCTATAGTAGAGCTTGAAATTTGGTATTGTGATCCCTCCTACGTTGTTTCTTTTGCCTAGAATTTCTTTGGCTATCCTAGGTCTTTTGTTGTTCCATATGAACTTTTGAACTGTTTTCTCTATTTCAGTAAAGTACACATTGGGATTTTAATGGGAATTGAATTGAATGATTATATCAATTTTGGCAGTATAGCCATATTCACTATGTTACTTCTGCCTATCCAAGAAAATGGGAGATCTTTCCATTTCCTGGTATCTTCTACGATTCCTTTTTTTAGGCTTTTATAGTTTTCATGAAATAGATTCTTTACATCTTTGGTAAGGTTAATTCCTAGATACTTTATTTTTTTGAGGTTATTATGATTGTGGTAGTTTCCTTGATTTCCCTGTTTGTACATTGTTGGTGTACAGAAAGGCGACTGATTTTTGTGCGTCTATTTTGTATCCTGCTATTTTGCTGAAGTGGTTTATAAGCTCTAAGAGTTTGGAGATGGAGCCTTTGAGATCATTGAGGTATAAAATCATGTCACCTGCAAAAAGAGATAGTTTAAATTCTTCTTCCCTGATGAGGATCCTTTAAAGTCTTTTTCCTGCCTTATTGCTCTGGCTAAGGATTCCACAACTATATTGAATAGAAGTGGAGAGAGTGGGCATCCTTGCCTTGTTCCTGTTTGTAGGGGAATTGGTTGTAGTTTTTCCCCATTAAGTATGATATTTGTTGTCTGTCATATAAGGCTTTTATTGTTTTTGATTTTTTTTGTTTTCCCAGTTTTAGGTCTTTTTTTGTGAAAATCCCATACAGAGGGGTTACAATTACATGAACAAAGTAATGAGTACATTTCTTATTAAGCATTGTTGCCTCCTTTGTTTCCCCTTACCATCCCTTCCCATCTCCCCCCCATCCCCTGTCCCCCTTCCTTGCACCAAAGTTGTAAAGTTCGTTTTTCAACATAATGTCTTGTACATCTCATTGTTGCAATGGGTCCACCTGTATTCCTATTTAAACGATTGGTTTTTTCCCCTTCTCCACCACAAATTATACCAACATCAAATACAGTGAAAACAGGGGTTATACCGTGGGGGAGGGACATACAAAGCAACAAAGAAATACCTTATAAATATGTTAAAAACAATAGCAAGAAAGAAAAAACCATTTGAGTCCTTACTTTGTGGCTCATTTTGCCTAACATCAATTTGTCTGACCGTTTCTGCTTGTCTCAGACATATACTAGTTATTGCAAATAAGGGAAATGATGGGACCTATGTTTCTTTGGGCCTGGCTTAGTTCACTTAATATTAGAAAAAATTATATTAAGGCTTTTATTGTTTTAAGGAATGTTCCTTCTATTCCTATTTTCTCCAGAGCTTTTAACATGAATGAATGTTGTATTTTATCAAAAGCCTTTTCTGCATCAATGGAGATAATCATGTGGCTCTTGACCTTGGATCTGTTGATGTAATGGATTACATTTATTGACTTACATATGTTAAACCATCCCTGCATCTCTGGGATGAACCCTACTTGGTCATAATGTATGATGTTTTTTATATGTTTCTGAATTCTGTTGGCTAGAATTTTATTGAGGAGCTTTGCATCTGTGTTCATCAAAGAGATTGGTCAGTAGTTCTCATTTTTTGTTGGGTCTTTGCCTGGTTTGGGGATGAGTGTGATATTGGCTTCATAGAATGAGTTTGGGATTACTCCCTCTGCTTCTATTTCTCCGAAGAGCTTGAGGAGTATGGGTATTAGTTCCTCTTTAAAGGTCTTTAGAATTCCATAGTGAATCCATCTGGTCCAGGGCTTTTCCTGGTTAAAAGGTTTCTGATTGCTTCTATCTCACTGTAGGTTATTGGTGTATTTAATTGATTTATTTCCTCTTAGTTCAGTTTGGTCAATTTGTAGTTCTCTAGGAATTCATCCATTTCTGCTAGATTTTTTTTCTTTTAGAGTATAGAGTCTGGAAATACTTCTTTATAATTGTTTGGATGTCTTGGATGTTTGTTGTAATTTTTCCTGTGCCATCTTTGATCTTATTGATTTGGATCTCCTCTCTTCTTTTTTTTAGTTAATCTTACCACTAGTCCATCAATTTTATTGATTTTTTTCAAAAAAACAGGTTTTGGTTTATTAATTTTATTTATAGTTTTCTTATTCTCTATTTCGTTATTTTCAGCTCTTATTTTGGTTGTCTTGCTCTGTCTAGCGATGTTAGGTTCAACTTTTTCTTGTGTCTCTAGCAGCTTTAGTTGCATCATGAGATTGTTTATTTGGTCTCTCTCTGTTTTCTTGATGTGCGCACTGAGAGCAATAAACTTGCCCCTCAGGAATGCTTTCACTGTGTCCCATAGGTTTCTTTGTGATGTGTCTTCATTTTCATTGAATTGTAAGAACTTTTAAATTTCTTCTTTAATTTCTTTTGTGACCCCTGTGTTGCTCAGCAGTGTGCTGTTTAATTTCCATGTGTTTGAGTTTTTTCTACTGTATGCTTTGTTATTGAGAACTAGTTTGATTCCACTATGGACGGGGACTATGTCAATCTTCTTGTATTTGCTTAATTCTTTGTATGAACTAAGATACGATCTATTTTAGAAAAAGTTCCACGGGCTGCTGAGAAGAATGTATACTGGGTTTTTGTTGGGTGGAAAACTCGGTATATGTCAGTTAAGTCTGTTTGAGATACGGCATTATTTATTTCAGAGACTTCTTTGCCAATTCTTTGGTTGGTGGACCTGTCCTTTGGTGAGAGTGGAGTATTAAAATCTCTTAGTATTGTTGTATTTGGATCCATCATTTCCTGTAAATCTGAAAGTATTTGCTTAACATATTCGGGTGCACTGATGTTTGGGGCATATAGATTGACAGTGGTGATGTCCTCTTCTTGGATTGTTCCCAGTATTATTATATAGTGACTTTCTTTGTCTTTATGTAGTGATTTTATTGTAAAGTTTATTTTATCAATATCATAATGGCAACTCCTGCCTTCTTGCTGGGGGCATCTGCATGGTAGATCTTTCTCCATCCCTTCACTTGGACTTTGTTTTTATCTTTGGTTGTGAGGTGGGTCTCTTGAAGACAGAAAATTAATGGATCTTGTTTTCTGATCCAATCTGCAGTTCTTTTTCTTTTGATTTGTTAATTGAGTCCATTAATATTGATGGTTATTATAGAGAGGTATATTGTATTTCCTGTCATTGTATACTTTCCTAAGTTGTT
Source organism: Dipodomys spectabilis (assembly GCF_019054845.1). Lineage (NCBI taxonomy): Eukaryota > Metazoa > Chordata > Mammalia > Rodentia > Heteromyidae > Dipodomys > Dipodomys spectabilis. Next base: position 3,779,748 of record NW_024870759.1, read on the forward strand.
CTTCTTTCCTTTCCTCCTGTGTTTACTAAATTGGTCTCCTAACGATATATATCTGACCTGGATCCCTGTTCTTGAATGTTTTCTTCAGATTGTATTCCCACTCTTAATATTGTTTGTAATGCTGGCTCATTGTTTATGAATTCATTAAATTTTTCTTTACTATTATAAATTTTAGTTTCTCCCTCAAATGTGAATGCTAGCTTTGCTGGCCAGTCTGGCCTGGCAGTTGTTGGTTCTCAGGGCTCAGATGGTACTTTACCAGGCTTTCCTTGTGTTCAGAGTCTGTGTGGAGAGATCTGCAGTGATTCTATTTTTTTCCCATTGTAGTATAGCTCCTTCTTTGCTTTTGCTACATGCAAGATTATTTCTATATTGCTAAAATCTAGCATTTTTACTATAATGTGCCTTGCAGTATTCCTCCTGGGATCTTGCTTGTTAGGTGTTCTGTAGGCCTCTGTTATGTAGGTAAGATTTTCTCTTTTAAGACTTGGGAAATTTTCAGTGATGATCTTATTGAATAAGTGTTGCATTCCTTTATTCTGGTATTCCTCCCCTTCATCCACCCCAATTATACAAAGGTTAAATTTCTTGGCACTGTCTGCTTGTTCTTGGGCTTCCCTTTGGCATGTTTTGAGTGTTTTTTCCGTATCTGTAGCTTTTTTTTTTCCAGTGCCTGCATTTTGTCTTGAGTATCTGATATTCTATTTTCCATTTCATTTATTCTATTAACTGTGGCTTCCATTGTGGTTTGCATGGAGGAACTTGAATTTTGCATGGAGGATATTGAGCCATTTATAATTTCTATGTCATTCCTTAGAGTACTAATCTCATCTTTTAGCGAGGTGTGTATTGTATGTATTTTTGTATTTCTTGTTTGAAGACCTGGATCTCTTTTGATAACTCAGTCATTTGTTCTTTAAATTTCTGATATATTTCTCATCTTAATTCTTGAGTCATTGCCTCTATCATCTCTTGGATGTAGCATTTATCTTCCATTTCTTTTTCACTTCCACTGGCATTCTCCCCTGTGTGGTTGCTGGCCTTTGAGTCCGGTTTACTATCTTGGCTGTTGATGAATGTTGTACTTGTTCACTGTGATTTTCACGTGTGGATTCAGGGATTGTTGGAGACCAATTCCAGGCCCTGATTGTTTTGGTCACTAAGTGGCTACCTTTGCTTGGTTCCGGATTTGTTCTTGGATCAATTGATGTAGCTTGCTCTCAGCTCTGGGCTGGTTGAGAGTATTTTACCTGGTCCAAGGTTCTGTTGTGGGAGGGGCTGCTTTCCAGCTGCTGGTCTGACTCATGTAGGCTTACTCCTGTTAGTTTGTGGTGGGCAGACACACTCTGCCCTCTGCTGGGGTGTGTTCTCAGATCCTGATCAGTGAGAGGCAGGCAGTTAAGATGGCTAGGGTTCCTGCTTATTCTGGTACTGGTTGGGAGCTGTCCAACGGCGCTGTGGCAGATGGCTGGTTTTGTGTGCTGTAGGTTGGTGTTCAACACCGGGTTCCATGTTCATTGAAATGATTGTGGGCTATGCTGGATAATGGTGAAGGCTGGGTCTGTGTTTCACAGTCTTTACCACTGTTTATGCTGTCTGTTTGGTGTCACGGGTCTGGGGTTCCTCTCTGCTGCCACCCTGCTCTGGGCTGGACCACTTTGGTGGGCCAGCTCAGGGAGGCACATGGTCTCGCTGTGAGTATGGGGTCCTTTGCTTCCACTGCTGCCACCTCAGCTGCTGCTGCTGTTCTAGGCTGGGTTGCTTACATGGGCCTGTGTAGCGAGGTACCACACGGCACTGCATGTCTGGGGTCGTTCGCTGCCCCCACTGCAGTCACCACCCTCCCGAGCTGGTTTGGGTTGCTTCTGTGGACTGAGGTGGTGAGAGGAGGGGGGAGGCACCAGGGGCCTAGGGTCGTTTGCTGCTGCTGCCGCTGCCCCAACGCAGCTGCCACTGTCACCCCAGGCTAGGCTGGGATGCTTATACAGGCCAGTGTAGGGAGGCACTGTGCCCCTCAGTGAGTCTGGGATTGCCTAAGGCTGGGCCTGACGCCTACAAGGGTCGATGCAGAAAGGCATTGCGCTACACTATGTCTGTGGTCATTCACTGCCACCTCTGTAGTCACCACAGCCCCAAACTGGGTTGGGTTGCTTCCACGGGCTGGGGGGAGAGAGATACAGGGCCAGAAGTCTAGGGTCGTTCGCTGCTGCTGCTGCTGCTGCCCTGCCAAAGCTGCTGCCATAACCCCAAGCTGGGCTGGGCCACTTATGCAGGCCAGTGCAAGGAGGCGCTGTGCCCCACAGGGAGTCTGGGGTTGCCCCAGGCTGGGCCCGATCGCGTATGAGGGCCAGTGTAGAAAGGTGCTGCTCTGTGCTGCAAGTCTGGGGTATTTGCTACCACTACCGCAGTCACCGCCACCACCCCCCCCAAACTGAGTTGGGTTGCTCCCATGGGCCGGGGGAGAGAGGCACAGGGCTGGGAAGTCTGGGGTCCTTCACTGCTGCTGCTGTTGCCACCCCTCCGTGGCTGCTGCTGCCACCCCAGGCTGGGCCGCTTATGCAGGCTGGTGCAGGGAGGCATTGTGCCCTGCAGTGAGTCTGGGGTTGCCCTTGCTGGGCCTGATGCTTATGAGGGCGGGTGTAGGAAGGTGCTACATCACACTACAAGTCTGGAATCTTCTTTTTTTTTTTTTCTTTTTTTTTGCTGATCGTGGGGCTTGAACTCTGGGCCTGGGAGCTGTTCCTGCGATCTTCAGCCACAGCGCCACTTCTGGTTTTCTAGTGGTTTATTGGAGATAGGAGTCTCAGGGATATTCATGCCCAGGCTGGCTTTGAACCGCGATCCTCAGATCTCAGCGTCCTGAGTAGCTAGGATTACAGGCATAAGCCACCCGCGCCCAGCAAGTCTAGAGTCTTTTGCTACTACTGTCGCAATAACCACAGCCCCAAACTGAGTTGGGTTTCTTCTGTGGGCCGGGGGAGAGAGGCGAAGGGCTGGGGAGACTAGGGTCCTTCACTGCTGCTGCTGCTGCCACCGCCCCACCTCGGCTGCCGCTGCCACCCCAGGCTGGGCTGGGCCGCTTATGCAGGCCAGTGTAGGGCGGCACTGTGCCCCTCAGCGAGTCTGGGGTCACCCCAGGCTGGGCCTGATACATACATTGGGAGGGTGCAGAAAGGCGTTGTGTTGTGCTGTGTGCCTGGGGTTGTTTGCTGCTGCCACTGCTGTGGCCTCTGACCCAGGCTGGGCTGGGCTGCTCTCGCAGGCCAATGTGGAGAGGCAGTGTGCTACGGGTCTGGGGTGGTTCGTCACCTCAGCAGCTGCCACCGCCGCTGACCCTGCCTTGCTGTTGATGGCTGCCACTCAGGGCTGGGCTGGGCTATTTATGCCGGCCGGGCCGAGGCACTGCACCATGGGAGGTATTCGTGCGGGTTCTGCATTCCAGATTTTCTATTTGTATTCTCCGGGGCAGCATTGGCTCTTGGGAGTCTTCCAGGAGCCTTGTGACGCTTGCCACTCTATGATCCCTGGTGGGTCCTGAGCCAGGCCACTTAGGCAGCTCAGCACAGAGTCTTGGTGTGTAGCCCCGCTGGCTGCAAGGGGTGGGGGAAGGGTCTTCCTACTCTACCGTCTTTGTGTAGGTTCTGGAGTTTTTCTTTTCTTTTTTTCACTTCTTGTATCTTTCTGTTGTTGTCGATCTTCTGAAGAAACGGAGCAGAGCATTGAAAACCGAACTCTCTATTTCGTTGGAGAGAGCTGTAGTGTTTCCCTATTGTTCTATCGCCATCTTTGACCACTTTCTTATATATACACATTTTAAGGTTATTTTTACATTGATGAGATCATACCAGTATACACATGTGCAAATTGCTTTCCTCACAAATTAATATATTAAGAAAAGTTTTCTGTTCACCCAATTCACTTAAGCCAATCTTACTTTTTGAACTTGGTGCATATCATATTATTAATGCAATATAAGTTTTTAACCATCCTTTTATTGATATATACTTTGATGGCTTGAATTTTGTGCTTATTCATAGCATTGCAACTATAACCATATTAAATAAAGTGTTAAGTACTTGGACAGACCCATAAAATTTTATTGCACTGGCTTTTCTTAAAATGCCTCTAAAGAGGTACTTATTCACATTTTCTTCAACTTTATGAGCAGCCATTTATCCACAGCTGTGTCAACACTGTATTGAGTCCATCTTTTCACTTTTCCTAATATGATACAAATCCTACTTGGCTAGAGTTGGCCTAGTAGCATAAACTGTATGGCTTACACAATAGAAACGGATTGCCCCACACTTGTAGAGGTTAGGAGGGTGAGATCAAGGGTCAGTCAGCAGGATACATTCTTCTGAAGAATGTGAAAGAGAACATGTCCCCTCTTCTTGTTCATAGGGGACAGGTTGCATTCACAGGCTTGTAAAAGTGTCACCTTCCTTGTCTCTCTTCATCTTTAAATGATGTTTTTCCTGTCTGTGTCTGTTTTCAAATGTTCCTCTTTATATACGGACACCAATCATACTGTATTAGGGCCTAACACCATACACCATTACCATCTCATCTTAACTAGTTATTTCTACAATTATCCTACCTGCAAATAAGGCTATACTCTGAGGCCATAAGATTAAGACTTCAACGCTGAATGTTGGTGGCATTAAGCACATAATTGGCATAAAATGCTGTTTACTTACTGTGAAAATGCTGAATTAGGTTTCTTTAGAGAAACAAATTTAATTATATATAGGTTATCCTATAGTCCTACACACACACACACACACACACACACACACACACACACACACACATCCTAGAATATACATGATCTATGACAATATATGATCTGTACAGATATACGTTCTATTTCTCTGGAAAAAATTGAGAGAGAATACATAGAACTAGCTCATGCAGTTATGGAGGATAAGAAACAACATGATCTAGTTAGAAAGCTGAGACCCAAGAGACCAATAATATAGTGCCATTTCTAGTCTAAAGGCCCGAGAAGCAGAACTAATAACATGTTGTAAGTTAGAAAAAAAAAAGCAGTCCCATGTTCCAGGAAGAGTCAACTTTTTAGCTTGAGTCTGAAAACAGGAAATGACTTGAGTTTTCAGTTAATTGAACAAGCCCACCCCTTTTACGGGTAATAATATGTTTTACAGTCTGCTGACTCAAATGTTCAGTTCATCTAGAAACACTTTCATATACACAAATAATAATTAGCCAAGTGTCTGGGTATGCTATGGCCCAGTCAAGTTGATACTATAAATGTGCAATTTAACATAAAATTGTGCAATTTTGACATTTACTGATCCTCTTTTAGTTATTTTGTGAATTCATATCTCATATATATCCCTTGACCATTTTTGTGTTGGAAAATCCATTTAAAAGTTATGGGCTGAAATGTTCAACATCCCTAGCCATAAAAGAAATGCAAATCAAAACAACATTGAGATATCACCTCATCCCAGTTAGAACGGCAAAAATCAAGAACTCTAACAACAACAGATGCTGGAGGGGATGTGGACAGAAAGGAACCTTACTTCATTGTTGGTGGGAATGTAAACTTGTTCAACCACTTTGGAAAGCAGTATGGAGGTTCCTCAAAAGATTTCACATAGAACTCCCCTATGACCCAGCAATCCCACTTTTGGGCATTTACCCAAATGTTTACAAACAAGACCACACTAAAGCTACCAGCACAACTATGTTTATTGCAGCATTATTTACCATAGCTAAGATATGGAACCAACCCAGATGCCCCTCAGTAGATGAATGGATCAAGAAAATGTGGTATATATACACAGTGGAATTCTATGCCTCCATCAGAAAGAATGACATTGCCCCATTTGTTAGGAAATGGAAAAACTTGGAAAAAATTATATTAAGTGAAGTAAGCCAAGCCCAAAGAAACATAGGTCCCATGGTTTCCCTTATTTGCAATATCTAGTATGAGTCAAGCGGAAAAGGTCAGATAATGTGATGTCAGGAAAATGAACCCTTAGATATGTATTTTAATGTTTTTTTTCTTTCATGCATGTGTTTCTAATGCATTTATAAGATTATCTCTTTGTTGCTTTGTATGTCCCTCCCCCACAGTATAACCCCTGCTTTCACTATATTTGATGTCAGTATAACTTGTGGAGGAGATGGGGAAAAACCAGTTGTTTAAGGATTCAGGTGGACCTGTTGCAACAATGAGAAGTACAAGTTATCATGTCCAAAACGAGATTTACAACATCGTTGCGGGGGGGGGGGGGGGTGGAAGGGGGGGGAAGGAGAAGGATTGAGATTGGGGGGGAGGGGGGAGGCTGGGAAGGGATGTGAAGGGTAAACCAAAGGAGGAGGCTGCAATGCTTGGTAAGAAATGTACGCATTATCCTGCCCATGTAATTGTAACCCCTCTGTACAGTATGTTCACAAATAAAATAAAATTAAATTAAAATAAAAAAATAATAAAATGTATTATTAATTGAATGTAATGAAAAAAAAAAGTTATGGGCTAGCCAGGCGCTGGTGGCTCACGCATGTAATCCTAGCTACTGAGGAGGCTGAGAACTGAGGATCATGGTTCAAAGCCAGCCAGGGCAGAAAAGTCCGTGAGACTCTTATCTCCAATTAACCACTAGAAAACCAGAAGTGGTGCTGTGGCTCAAGTGGTAGAGCACTCGCCTTGAGCTAAAGAGCACAGGTATAGCACCAAAGCCCAGAGTTCAAGCCCCACGACTGACAAAAAAAAAGTTATGGGCTTATTTAATTAAAATACCACATAACAATAAGCATGTTGAGAGCAGATACAAGAGCTTATATTTTTAAAAATATATTTTTAAAACTATATTTTACTTTCAAGTATTACTTAAAAATAATTTTTCATTATGAAAGCCCATTGTTGCATGATAGAAGCCATAATGTATAATTTTATATTATGGCCTTTTGATTTATTTTGTGTTAAATATTAAAATATCATTTGACATCCTATCCTAAAATAAAAATGGGGAAGAGATGGTACTTTGGAAACAGGACATTTGTTGTAATATAACCTAAGATGAAAAAAAAATCCCTTATAGTTTAACTACTTTGCTTTCCTCCTCTTTACTTCTTAAATAACTAGTTTTGTTTTTCCTACTCCTTTGCTCTTCACTCCAAAAATGATCAAGAGACCTCAAAAAGAAATAGCACAGCAAAGCCATCAGCTTCAATTCCCTCCACAAGTGCTCACAGGAGTCAAGGAACTTGCACAATGGAAAAATAAAATCAGACACTAGTGTGCTGTCTCCCTGACAATGCTGACACTTGGTAACCTTTGACATAGTGAAGCAGATTCTCTTCTCAGATACAACTTGGCAAATCTTTTTTACTATAAGTGAAGGCTGGATATACTAATTGGAATGTACTTAGCTGGAGGATAAGATTATAGAAGAGTAACTGGGAGAGAGTGAGAGAAGGGGTGATATTGTCCAAAAGGAAATGTACTCTTTACTTGACTCATTTAACTGTAACCTTTCTGTACATCACCTGTATACTAACAATAAAAAAATTAAAAACAATAGAAAGAAATAACAAGTTGTGTTACTATCTTGGAGTTCATTTCACTTATCATCTTATATGGTCATATGTACACAGCTTTAGATTTTTCTGCTTGTCCTAGACTTATACTAGTTATTGCAAATAAAGAAAACCATGGGACCTATGTTTTTTTGGGCCTGGCTTACTTTACTTTACTTAATATATTTTTTTCTAAGTCTATTTCCTAACAAATGGGGTAGTGTCATTCTTTCTGATGGAGGCATAGAATTCCATTATATATATATATATATATATATATATATATATATATATATAATATTTTCTAATATTTTCTTGATCCATTCATCTACTAAGGGGCATCTGAGTTGGTTCCATATCTTAGCTATGGTAAATAATGCTGCAATAAACATAGTTGTGCTGGTAGCTTTAGTATAGCAATTGTTTGGGTAAATGCCCAAAAGTGGGATTGCTGGTTCATAGGGGAGCTCTATGTGGAGTCTTTTGAGGAACCTCTATACTGCTTTCCAAAGTGGTTGAACAAGTTTACACATCCCCTCCAGTATCTGTTTCTCTTGTATGTTCTTCCCCATGGTATAAACCCTGTTTTCATTATATTTTATTCCAGTGCCCTGCATCTTGTATATACATTTTTTCTAATTTGGGGAGGGGAAGGAAAATAACAAAATGCTGAAATAAGGACATAGGTTGACTCATTGTAACAATGTGATGTATAAGACACTATTTCGGAAACGAACTGTACAACTTGGGGTGGTAGGGAGGAGTTGGAATGGTGGGGAAGGAAGGGATGGTAGGGGGAAAACAAAGAAGGAGGTAACAATGCTTGATAGGAAATGTACGCATTACCTTACTCATGTAACTGTAACCCCACTATACACTGTTTTTACAATAAAAGACATTAAAAATTTTTAAATTAATTTACAAAAAAGATTGTGGAAGAGTGTTTCATTAAAAGTCTTGGAAGGGGCACTGTGGCTCAAGTGGTAGAGCACTAGCCTTGAGCCGAAGATCTCAGAGATTGCACCCAGGCCCAGAATTCAAGCCCCACCACCGAAAAAAAATGTCCCATCCAATCTGGTCTGAGAGTCACTTCCATAGTGAAAGACCCCTAGGCATGCTGAAGAAAGGCTGCTTTTCTTCAAGGCGCACAGGTTACTTCCCTATACCCTAGCAGTTAGTTCTTGAAAGACACAACTGCAGACTGGCTTGAGGCAATTTTTCTCAAATAAGGCAGCCTATAGCATTGGGGAAGAGCTGCACTAAGAATTAGAGACTTAGAAAATTGGACAAGGTGAGTGACTTTCTCATGCTTATACATGTAATGAACAGGACAAAGATTCCAGTCTTCTGTTTCTTCATGTGTTAAACACTGTTTCACTTCAAGGTAACCTCTAATTTGAAGACCTAGTCAGATGTGGTAGTGATGCTTGTAGACCCAGCTATTCAGGAAACTGAGATAGGAGGATCACTTGTATTATCTGAGTTGGAAGCCTAACCTCTGGGTACTCAGCTCTTGCTATCACAGGCATCTCCATTTTCACTTGCAGTCTATCTTATTCCCTGAAGATGAACTCCCTCAGGCTGAGTGTTTCCAGTGCCAATGCATCTGTTTCTCCTCAATCTTTCTAAAGTGTCCTCCAGAAGCAAGATTCACCCATCCTGACTTCTTACTTCCTCTGGCCATTCTGTAACCACAGCAGCAGCTTTATCCTCAACACCTAGCTCCCACTATCTTTCTCACAATACCCATATGTCTGGTCATAGAACTGTTCATCTGAATTTTTATCTAGCTTAATTTGGTAGCTTAAGTTATTTTCCTAAAGTCAGTAGCCAAAGTACTACAGAGAAAGGACAGCTCTCTCTCCCTCTCTCTCCCCCTCCTCTCTGTTTGATTAATATTTGCTACTAACAGTTGGGGCACCAATGGTTCACTCCTGTAATCCTAAGTACTTAGGAGGCTGAGGTATCATGGTTCAAAAACCAGCCCAAGCAAGAAAGTCTGTAAGACTCTTATGGTCAATTAACCATCAAAAAACCTGGAAGTGGATCTGTGACTCAAGTGGTAGAACACAAACCTTGAGGAAAAAAAGCTCAGGGATGGTGCACAGGCCCTGAGTTTAAACCCCAACCACCTCCAAAAAATTTCCTAATAACAAAACTTACTTAGAAGTCTTCTCTGTTAAATTGTTTCTTCATTTAATTCTTTAAAGGGAGGTCTGCACAAATGCAGATATCCCAGTATAATCTGGGTAAATGAAACATACAGGATACTTATTAAAATTTGAAAGAAAGCATAGGTTTTAATCACTTTATGTCATAGAGAAACTGAGGCCCAGAGGGGCTCAGTGACAGTTTCTTGGATCCCACAAATTATGTGGTGAAATTTACTGGATCATATACTAGGGGAATTGATAAATACACAAGATATTTGGCTTCAGAAACATCTGTGTTATTTTTTTATTTCCCATATACAAATGAAGAAATAAGAAGTGATCATATGACAAGCTGGCCATAACAACACAAAGATACTGCAGCTATCCTGGAAGAGATAAAAAGTTTTTTTCCCCCCTTACCTTCCTCTGAGTTTTCATTTTAGTGTGGAAGGGGAAACCAAAGTCAACATATCCCAAAATGAGGCACTGGATCACAGGGAAGTAGCTATGTATTTGTTTTGCTTTCTGAGGAAGCTGAGCTGCATCTACCTGAATAAGAATAAGCTGCATTGCCAAGATCATAACCAAAGAACATGAGCTTCTTTTATTTATTACTACTGAGTTCATGTCAGCAAGCAAATGAGAATTACCAGCACAGTCAATACAGAGCTCAAACAAAAGAAAAACACATCATTGTCTTTTCCTTTGTGGTCATTGTGCTTGTCTGTCTAACACTGGTAGAGAAAACAAGTATTTAGAGAAGTTCTGGGATGTGAACCTACTTGCTTTCTATGACATATTCTTTTTCTGTGTGTACCAGTACTGGGTCTTGAACTCAAGTCCTGTGAAGCATTTTACTTAAGTCTAGTTCTCTACAATTTGAGTCACAGCTCCACTTTCAGCTTTTTATGGTAGTTAGAGATGAGTCTCATGGACTTTCCTGATCAGGCTGGTGTTGAATCATGATCCTCAGATCTCAGCATCCTGAGTATCTAGGATTACAGACATAAGCCACAAGCACCTGGTATGTATGATCTATTCAAAGCAGCCACCAAATGAAGACAGTATTTATTTTATTGAAGTAGTCACACATGGACTTGTTCATAAATCCTAACCATCCAGAACCACAGATGGAAGGATTAAAGTCTAGGCTAAAGGCCAGGACACAGAAAACAGTTATCTTCCCTTATTACATAGTTAGTCCACTTTTTTCATCCTTTCAGAATTCTGTTAAACTGTATACTACCCATGTAAAATACAAGAGATAAAACCCTTACATTAAGTAGCTTCAATTAAGGATCAAAACACAAATGGTATTTTGATAAATAGAGATAGATAGATAGATAGATAGATAGATAGATAGATAGATAGATGAAATGAAATACATAGATGACATATAGATATATAGATACATAGCTATGTAAAGGTAGCAGAATTAATCAGCTTTTCTCAATAATGTATTTTTTAGCATAAAACCAAAAAGAGAAAATAAAGGAAGATACAATAATGACACTTTGGAAACATGTTAATGGATAAGCAAGCATAAAATACTTTAGGACACAAGAACAGTGAATCATAAGAGAGCAATTAAGAAATAGCACAATGTACATCGACATAAACACTATGATCCTCAATGGTAATATTACATAACTGCACAAGCCAGAGAAGAAAAGAAATGATCCAAAATAAAGATGAGTTTAAAATATATTTAAGAAGAAACTAACATACTCAGATCCACTCCTACACTCAAAAATTCTTCTACTTATGTCAGAACATTATTGGAGATTTGGTTTTTGGAAAGGGCAACAGTAGTGTGTTATTATTTAGTGTCCCTCAGTTCAATCAAAATAGAAATAAATAAGTAATGGACAGGGTGAGGTCTGAGGTGATTCAGCCTTCTTTCCTACTCTGCCTTCAGAATTCTGGTCACTGTGCCCTTATGCTCAAGGCAAATTACAAGAAAAGTCTTCTCTAAAAATATGACTAGTCCAAGAAAAATATCTAATCAAAGTTTCCTGCAAAGAAATGGTTCCATCAAATAACTCTTCGGTGACAATCACAAATGTCCAGCCTTTCAAGCTAAAAGCTTCCAATCAACAGTTTCTTGCTCCTTCCCTACCCTTCCCTTCCTTTCCCTTCTTTTTGAGACAGGGTTATGTAGCCTAGGCTGACTTTGAACACTATGTAGCACAAGGTGACTTAGAATTTGCAATTTTCCTGACTTGATCTCCTGAGTTCTGGAATTACAGGTGTGTTTTTGCCACACCCTGTTTAGTGTCTGTCTTATAAATGTAAACACACAACCAAGATAAGTAGGAAAATGAAATTAGAGGAAACAAATATTTTGTTAGGCCTTTCCATATGGTCCTTCCCTGCAGTTTGTATTGAGTTGGATGGATTACTCAACCAAAGGTAACTTTTCTATAAGATTCTTGCCTTCTGGGTTCCAGTAAGTGCTTTATCATCTCCCTGTCATTCAAACCACAGTAAAACCATGGTTGTTACCAACATCATATTCTATGGTTCCTGCTATACCTTTTACAGTCCCATAACTCACCCACATCTTTATAAATAGTGGCTTTATTAATCCCTCATTGAATGATCTATTTCAAGAACATCATATGTTTTCCATTGGGGACCTGACTAAAATAGAGAGAATTAAAATTAGCTCTTTTTCCAAAATAATCCCTCTTGTGTACATTTTAGTCTCCAAAAATTACAGATCCTTGAAAGTGAACTTTCATTTAAGATGATCTAAGGAAGCACGTCCAAGATTTCCACCTGAAGACAAGATTTAGAAAGCATGAGGGTATGAGTTTTACTGTAATGACCTAGGTTGATCTCTCTACCTCTGAGAACAGTCCAATTTTGAATTTTAAAGTCCTTTCCCATACTGAATCAGAGATCAATGAATCCAGCTCTTTCCTCCTTTCCCAGGTGACAGAATTTGATGGCAGGAAGTTATAAAAGCCATTTATTTGTTGTCACAAGCTCAAGTAAATCCAAGTATACAACATTTTAAGAAATAGAAGAAAATTAGGCTGGGAAGGTGGCTCAGTGGTAAAGTGCTTACCTTGCATGCCTGAGGCCCTGGGTTCGATTCCTCAGCACCACTTAAGCAAAAAGGAAAAAAAAGCCGGAAGTGGCGTGTGGCTCAAGTGGTAGCACGCTAGCCTTGAGCTGAAGAACTGAGGGACAGCGTCCAGGCCCAGAGTTCAGGCCCCACGACCAGATCCCCCCCCCCAAAAAAAAAGAAATAGAAGAAAATTAAATTAGGAAAAACTGATCTCTGATATGCAAATCTACTTAATTAAAATATATTGGAGTTAAATAGTATAGATGGAAGTGTGTCCCACTGGTGCATTTAGATCAACACACTGGCCAGGTATGATTTTAATAAGTCATTAATCCTTCCTATTGACACTGTACAACATTTAGGAATAATTAGAACCCTAAGCCCTTTCAAAATAAATCCTCATCCCCACCATAGCTTATAATTTGTCGTGCCAGAGGCCAGTTACTGTATGTTTTGTCTGTCTCTGGATTTAAGAACACTAGTATAATTAGAAGACTATCTGAAGGTAAGGGTGACAGTGTCCAAAAGGAATATAATATAACTCCTCTGTACATCACCTTTATAATAACAATAAGAAATTTTAAAAAGAATAATTAAATTTCCTGTGGCAGGCAGATACAATCTATATGCAGAAATCAATCCAAATGTTATTCTCTTACATACATATATTACTCATTTCATGATGTCATAAGTAAAGAGGAATATGTTTCATGTGACCTTTTGCATAGTCATTATCTCTCTTAATATCAACAAAGGACACAGCACTTTTTCTTATACTTTTTCCAAGAATGTGTTTCTAGAAATCAGGCTTATCTCTTACAGAACCACCACTAGCAAGGGTGAAGGTTAAGGGGGAAAGAAGCACCATTAGATTCTTAGTCAAGGAACTCAAATAAACACAACCTGAGGAGAAATTGGAGCATGCTACTGCATTTGGTGCTCTCCCATGATAGAGAGAATGAGGACAAAGGGACGATGAGGCAAGTCAAGGAAAGTGGCATGACACGTCTTTGCCCTGGCTATAACTTCCTGAGAAGTCAAGAAACTAGACATTAAGCTACTCAGCATGTATGTCTCTCCATGCCAGTATTTTTCTGGGAAATATAAGGAAAAATATACATGTCAGAGCTGACCACGGAAGGCAGACAAGAGGAGGAATTGATGTGATTAGCTCCTTCATGTCTGTTTTCCATTGGCCAAGAACACATTCAGAGAACCAACTTCTCCTTATTCTAGATTGTGCCATACAGCCCATTGTCAGCCATTCAGATGTCCAAGGGTAGTGTTCCATCCAGGTTTGAAAAAGGAGTGGGGATTGGCCTGGATCAGGTCAATATATGGATTCTATGGGCCATACAGGACCCAAGATACAATTCATTTCCAACCAGCATGGGGAGGTCAGCAAGATGGTAAGCTGACAATGTGGTACATCAGATCAGCAAAGGTGAGAAGTCACTGTACATTATCAGCATCCTACATTCATGTGGTGTTGTTTTGCTGTGTCACAGCTTCCTCTCTGACACTGTATGGAAACATGAAAAAAATTTAATCTATGATAGACCTCCAAGCATGAGGTCTCCATGAAAACAGAGTCTCGGAGACTGGAGGAAAATGGTGGAGGAGAAGCTGGAGGTTAAACAAGCTCTTGCATAGAAACCAGTGTTAGTGTTCCAGTGAACAGTCCCAGGCTAGAGAATCACACCAAGTGTGCCATCACAGTACAGACAGTTTGGCCAGAGAGGGAAAATCCAGGCAGCTTGGTCAAGGAGACAGATGTGAGCACTTGCCAGTAGCTGTGGCTGCAGCAGATGCAGCAATGGTCGTGGCTGCCATACCAACAGAGAAAGTCCAGGACAAAGGTACCAGATGCACCATGTGAATGGATTCTACTCACTACCAGCAAGAACTGACAAAGAGCAGAAATTTTCATCCTGCTAATCGCAGACCAGGGAGAGCCCAGGAAACAAGACTCTGGTGTGTGTAGAACCCTGACATCCTCAATCCTTCTTATGGAGCCGAGGTGGGAAGGCAGCTCATCACCCACCACTGGAGAAGATCTCCATCTTTGATATTGACAAAGACCCGGGCAAGCAGCTAGCTCCAACCCAGACCTTGGAAGGAAACAATAGGAGCCATTAGCAGGTCACAGGAACCTGACCTAATCTGCCAGGCTCAGCTCCATCCAGAGGAAAGTCACCCTGCCCAGGAAGAGTGAGCTCTGCCCCAGGAGGAGTGACTTTCTTCACTGGGTAAACAGAGCCAGAGGATGCCCCTACCTATAGCAGCCTAGACAAACAATTGAAACTCAGTAAACATAAACCATGAGAATGGCTCCAGGCTAAGTTCTGAGAGTATTCAAGGAGCTAGCCCCTCAGGGAAAAGCTACTGTTTGCTGAAAGGCCTCAACCCTACCCAGAACCTAGCCTCATCCCAGCATCTCCAAATTAGAGGAAACAACCTTCTCCCTCTTTTGTAATACTCAAAACAAATCTCCCTCCCACTGAACTAGCCTGGGAGGAGAATCACAAGTCCTGGGTAAGGCAGAGCTGTCTGCCTGTTCAAAAAAACCTACTTAAGAAACCAATCAAACCACAGGAAAATCAAACACAACAAGCAGACCAGAGACTCCACCAAGGGACTGGTTACAGACACAGGGAAGATATAAGAACTTCCTCCCTCTACAAAAAAATAAAAAAGAACTCTTTTTTCTACCTATTTATTATTATTACTTTTAAAATGTTTTCTATTTTTCTTCTTTCTTTCATAATATTTATTTTAGGAGTGTGTGTGTGTGTGAGTGTGTGTGTGTGTGTGCTTTTTTTAATCCCTTTTGACCTTTTGGTCCTTTTTTTCTTATTCTTTTCCTTTTTATTTTCTTTTTCTCACTTTTTTGAGTGACTTAATTGCTGTTCTTCTTATCCCCAGATATATACCCATCATTGATTATTAGACCTTATCCCCCATTGTGTGCATACTTAATCCAGAAACATATTATTCATTTCATAACCTCTTAGGCTTAACTTCTTTAACAGTAGCATTATTTCCTTATACCTATATAACTTTCAACTATTCATATTTTAAGAATTTTAATTTTTAATTTTTCCTTTTTTTCTTTCCCCTCCTCTCAAAGTATCATTGTCTTCTCTCAATATCATTTCTTTATATTTACATTTTTTTTTTTGTCGGTCATGGGGCTTGAACTCTGGGCCTGGGCACTGTCCCTCAGCTCTTCAGCTCAAAGCGAGCGCTCTACCACTTGAGCTACAGCGCCACTTCCGGTTTTCTGGTGGTTTTATTGGAGATAGGAGTCTCACGGTCTTTCCTGCCCGGGCTGGCTTTGAACCTCGATCCTCAGATCTCAGCCTCCTGAGTAGCTAGGATTACAGGCATGAGCCACCAGCGCCAGGCATATTTACATATTTTTAAGTGTTTCATTTTTAAATTTAAATTTTTGTTTTTTCCATATTTTTTTGTTTTTTAAATCTCTCTTCTATCATTCTGTCCTATCCATTTCCCTCTTTGAGATTAGGACTTGGTTAAATTCACTCTCCTTTCACTTCTCCACATCCATCTAATCCTATTTTCCCCCACATTTCTCCCTAAACCTAATAATTTCTCGTTTGCTGAACCTCTCTTGGATATTCTTAGCCCTTTAATCCATAGTTGTTTCATGTTCAATAGATTGTATCTGTTGACCTAGATTGTATCTGCAGCCATTTTGACTGTGCAACTCCAAGACTCTGGTTGATGCTTGCCTTAATATAGTGTTCTAGCACAAAATTGGTGTTATTTTCATACCAAATAGGCAGAATAAGCCAGAAAAACACAAGAAAATTGGCAAGTTCGGGTATCTCACCTCCCACTCAGGATAATCAGGTGAGAGAACAGTTAATGAATAATCCAGAGGAGAGTTCCCAAAAATTTCTACAAACACTACTGGTAAACATGGTGAATGAAAAGACTGAAAACCTGCAAAAGACTCAGTGTGAGCTTGATAGGGAGCAAGACGAGTTAAACCAAAGATTAATACAGTAACTTCACAAGCATGTTGAGGCTAACCAAAAATTATTACAGGAATCTCGTGAGCATAAGGTGGGTACTCAAAGATTAATACAGGAATTGCGTGAGTAGGCTGAGAACAGTCAAAGAGAATGACAGGATTTGCGTGAGCAGGCTGAGAATGGTCAAAGAGAAATACAGGAATTGTGTGAGCAGGCTGAGATCAGTCAAAGATAAATACAGCAATTGCAAGAGCAGACTGAGAACAAAGACAAACACAGCAATTACATGAGCAGGCTGAGAAAAGTAAAAAAAAAAACAGCAATTGCATGAGCAGGATGAGAAAAGTCAAATAGAAAGACAGGAACTGCATGAGTGTGAGGAAGTTAATCAAAGAGTAATACAGGAATTGCATGAGTGGGATGAGAATAGACAAAGATCAATAGATCCATTCATGGAACCCATAAGAGACAGCTGAAGGAATACAGATCCACCACAAAGGAAATGCTGAATGGAGCCTATCAGAAAGAAAGGGAGTCCAAGGAAACCATAACACATCAACAAAGTGATTTGAGAATAAACACTGCACACCAAATTAAGGAAGTAAAGGAGTTCATTCAAGATCTAAAACAAAGTTCCAACACAGGATTTGAAGCCATCCAAGATGAGCAAGTAGAAGGAAGGGAAATAAAAAACCAAGTAGAAAGTCTTGATAGTAGGTTAGATCATGCAGAAGATCGAATCTTGGGGATTGAAGACAGCTTAGATATTATAGAGAAAGAGCATACAACTATCCAACACAAATCCAAGAAATATGATAGATCTACTCAACATTTGGAAGACACCATAAGAAGGCCTAATCTGAAGATAATGGGTGTAGAGGAGCACCTAGAGACAGAAGTTAATGGTCTAGGAAATTTGTTTAACAGGATCCTAGCAGAGAACTTCCCAAACATGCAAAAAGATAGGCCTCTTCAGATACAAGAAGCTATTAGAACGCCAAATAGACAAGATCAGAACAGGACATCCCACCGTCACATTATAATCCGGACAGGATCAATTCAGACCAAGGGAAGGATCCTTAAAGCTTTCAAGGGGAAAAGATCATAGCCTATAAAGGGAAACCAATTAGAATCATCTCAGATTTCTCAGCAGAGACAATTAAAGCAAGAAGAGCCTGGAATGATGTATGCCACGCCCTAAAGACAAACAACTATCAACCAAGAATACTATACCCAGCTAAACTCTCCTTCAAAACTGAAGGTCAAATAAAAATTTCCATAGCAAAGAAAAACTGAAACAAGATATCTCCACCAAACCAGCCCTACAAAAGATTCTTAAAGATGTCCTACACATAGTAAACCAACAAGACCACAATAAAGGCCAAGAAACCACACCGAAACTGAGAACCAAGAACCATAGAAAGAACCCAGTTGCAGCAGCCCCCAAGAAGGTGGATAACAGCAGGAACTACCAACCACCTCTCAGTCCTAACTCTCAGCATTAATTGACTCTCCAATTAAGTGACATAGACTAGTTGGATTAAAAAAACAAGATCCTTCGATCTGCTGCCTTCAAGAGTCACACCTTGCCCATATAAACAAGCATATTCTGAAAGTGAAAGGCTGGAACAAAATCTACCAAGCAAATGGCCCCCATAAACAGGCGGGAGTTGCAATCCTAATATCAGATAAAATAGATTTCAAATTAAAATTAGTGAGAAGACATAAAGGAGGTTGCTACATTCTAAATAAAGGACCGCGCCTTCAGGAGGATATTATAATTCTAAATATCTTTTCACCAAACAACAGAGCACCCAAGTTTATCCAAGAAACTCTTCTTTCCCTCAAATCTCAAACAGATCCAAAGACATTAATTGTTGGGGACTTTAACATGCCACTATCCCCACTAGATAGTTCAACTCGGCAAAAACTCAACAGAGAAACGACAGATCTAAACAAATACATAGATCAATAAGACTTAACAGCCATCATCCATTTACCCAGCAACATCAGAATACACGTTTTTCTCAGCGGCACAGGAACATTGTCCAAAATAGGCCACATTTTAGGTCAAAAAGCAAATTTGTACAAATTCAGAAACATTAAAGTTATGTCCTGCATTCTCTCAGACCACAAGGGAATAAAATTAGAACAGAATACCAAAAGCCACCAAAGAAAGCTCTGTAACACATGGAGACTGAACAACACACTGTTGAATCATCAGTGGGTCATGGAAGAGATTAAAAAGGAAATTCAAATGTTCATGATATTTAACACAAATGAACACGTGAATTACCAGCTCCTCTGGGGTACAACAAAGGCAGTACTCAGAGGCAAGTTTATAGCTCTGAGTTCCTACATCAACAAATTGGAGAGATCTGAAACCAACAATTTAATGAGACATCTGAACCTCCTTGAAAAAGAGCAGTAAGATAAACCCCAATTCAGCAGATGGAAAGAAATAATTAAAATTAAATCATAATTAAACGAATTAGAATCCAAAAAAAGAAAGAATCAACAAAACAAAGAGTCGATTCTTCGAAAAAATTAACAAAATTGATAGGCCCATAGCAAATCTTATCAGAAAAAATAAACTCAGAGATGAGAATGGAAACATCACCACAGAAACAACCAAGATTCAGAACATTATAAGAGAATATTCTCAAAACTTTATGCTAATAAGTTTGAGAACCTGGAAGAAATGGACCTTTTCCTAGAAAATATCGACATAATGAGTTAAACCAACTTAACAGGCCCATATCAAGCATTGAAATAGAAACAGCAATAAGAGACCTTCCATCTAAGAAAAGCACAGGACCAGATGGATTTACAGTGGAATTCTACAAGGCGTTCAAAGTAGAACTCACACCAATACTCCTTTAAGTCTTCAATGAAATTGAAAGGGAAACTTCACTTCTGAACTCTTTCTATGATGCCTTCATAACTTTCATTCCAAAAAAAGATAGGGACTCATCAAATAAAGAGAATTATAGACCCATTTCTTTGATGAACAACGATGTAAAACTTCTCAACAAAATTTTTGCCAATCAACTTCAACAATTCATCCAAAAAATCATACACCACGATCAAACGATTCATTTCAGGGATGTAAAACTGGTTCAACATATGCAAATCTATTATTATAATTCATCACATCAACAAGAGCAAGGATAAAAACCACATGGTTATCTCAATAGATGCAGTAAAAGCATTTGACAAGATCCAACACTCCTTTATGATGAAGGTTCTGAAAAATTTAGGAAACCAGAGAACATTCCTCAAACTAACAAAGCTGTATATGACAAACCTCCAGCCAGTATTATACTCAATGAGGAAAACTAAAGCTATTTCCTCTAAACTCAGGAGCAAGACAAGGATGACCGCTCTCCCCACTGCTCTTCAATGTAGAATTAGAATGTCTAGCTACAGCAATAAGACAATATACAAACATAAAAGGCATGCAAATAGGGAAAGACGAAGTAAAACTCTCCCTCTTTGCAGATGACATGATCTTGTATTTAAAGAATCCCACAGAATCCACTCCCAAATTAGTTGAGCTGATTCGAAACATTGGCAAAGTTGCAGGGTACAAAATTAACCCTCAAAAATCAATGCCTTTTCTATATGCCAACAATGAGAAGAATGCAGCTGAAATCAGGAAAGCAACTCCATTCATAATAGCCCAACAACAAAAAAAAAAAACTAGGAATCAATTTAACCAAAGAAGTGAAGGACCTCTATGATGAAAATTTTAGAAACTAGAAAAAATAAATCAAAGCAGAACTTAGAAAGTGGAAAAACCTCCCATGCTCCTGGATTGGAAAGATCAACATCGTGAAAATGACAATACTTCCCAAGGCTATCTACAAATTCAATGCGATACCTATCAATACTCCAACCTCAATCTTCAAGGAAATAGAAGAGGTAATCGAAAAATTCGTATGGAACATTAAAATACCTCGAATAGCAAAAACTATTCTTAACAGAAAGAACAGTACTGGAGGAATACCAATACCAAATTTCAAACTCTACTACAAAGACATAGTAATCAAAACAGCTTGGTACTGGCACAAGAACAGACCTCAGGACCAATGGAATAGAATTGAAAACCCAGAAATGAACCCCCAGACCTAGACCTACAGCCACCTAATCTTCGATAAGAGAGCTTAAAAAATAGAATGGAAGAAAGACAGCCTCTTCAGTAAATGGTGCTGGCAAAATTGGTTAACAACTTGTAGAAAACTAAAGCTAGATCCTTATATATCACTCTGCACCAGAATCAACTCCAAATGGATCAAAGTCCTTGGAGGCAAAGCAGACACTCTGAAAACATTACAGGATGGAATAGGAGAAACTCTACGCCTCCTTGGCACAGGCTAACATTTTCTTAATACAGACCCAGAAACTCTACAAATCAAAGAAAGGTTGGACAAATGAGATTGCATGAAATTGCAGAGCTTCTGAATGGCAAAGGACATAGCTAGCAAGATTAATAGAAAGCCCATGGATTGGGAGAAGATTTTTACTAGCCACACAATGGATAAGGGTCTCATATCTAAAATATACCAGGAAATCAAAAAATTCAATCCTCCAACAACAAATCCTCAAAGAAACAACCGCCCCAAAATAAGTGGGCTAAACACTTACAGAGAAACTTCTCTGAAGAGGAAAAAAGACGGCCAATAGACACATGAAGAAATGCTCAACTTCTCTAGCCACAAAAGAAATGCAGATAAAAACAACACTGAGATACCACCTCACCCCCAGTTACAATGGTTACAATCAAGAACTCTAATAACAACAGATGCTGGAGGGGATGTGGACAGAAGGGATCCCTACTGCATTGTTGGTGGGAGTGGAAACTTGTTCAACCACTTTGGAATGTAGTATGGTGGTTCCTCAAAAGACTACCCTATAACCCAGCAATCCCACTTTTGGGCATTTACTCAAATGATCACAAGCAAGACTATTCTAAAACTGCCAACACAACTATGTTTATTGCAGCATTATTTACTATAGCTAAGATATGGAACCAACCCAGATGCGCCTCAGTAGATGAATGGATCAAGAAAATGTGGTATGTATATTTATATATATACATACAATCGAATTTTTGCCTCCATCAGAAAGAAAAACATAGCCCCATTTTTTAGGAAATAGAGAGACTTGGGAAAATTATATTGAGTGAAGTAAGCCAGGTGCAAAGAAACATAGGTCCCATGGTTTCCCTTATTTGCAATAACTAGTATATATCTGAGACAAGCAGAAAAGTTCAGATAAGATGATGTTAAGTGAAATGAACCCCAAGATAAGGACACAATTGGTTTTTTCTTTCTTGCTATTGTTTCTAATGTATTTATAAGGTACCACATGATTTTTTGTTTCTTTGTATGTCCCTCCCCCACTGTATAACCCCTGTTTTCACTGTATTTTATGTTGGTATAATTTGGGGAGAGGAAGGGAAAAACAAATTGTTTAAATAGGGATAAGATGTACAAGATGTTATGTCGAAAATGAAGTTTACACATTAGGTGGAGGATGGAGGGGGGTAGGTGGGATGGGGGTTGCAATGTAATTGTGGAGATGGCAGGGAAGGGATGGTAGGGGGAAAATAAAGGAGGAGGCAAAAATTCTTGATAAGAATTGTCCTCATTACCTTGCTCAAGTGATTGTAATCCCTCTGTTCAGAACTTTCACATAAAAACATATTTAGAAAAAAAAAAAATAAAACAGAGCCTCATTTGCCCAGAAAAAAAAAAAACAGTTCATTACTGTACATTTTACTTATTTCCCTCTTCTCTTTCTTGCCCTTTTCCCTTTGAGTCTAAACTACCAGTTCTGATACATGCTTATAAATGAGTTTCATAAAGTAGTAAATTTTTTTTAAGACCCATCACCAAGGACTATGATTTGTCCCCGAGAAAAAGAGGTAAAAGTATATGCTTAAAACTTAGTGCGGATATCTCCACCAAACCATCCCTACAAAAGATTCTTAAAGATGTCCTACACATAGAAAACCAACAAGACCACAATAAAGGCCAAGAAACTGCACCCAAACTGAGAATCCAAGAACCATAGGAAGAACCAAGTTGCCGCAGCCCCCCAAGAAGGTGGATAATATGGCAGGAACTCCCAAACACCTCTCAGTCCTATCTCTCAACATTAATGGACTTAACTATCCAATTAAGTGACATAGATTGTCTAGTTGGATTAAAAAGTAAGATCCTTCTATCTGCTGCCTTCAGGAGGCACATCTTGCCCATAAAAACAAACTCATTTTCAATGTGAAAGGCTAGAACAAAATCTACCAAGAAATCGGCCCCCATAAACAGGCAGGAGTTGCAATCCTAATATCAGATAAAATAGACTTCAAATTAAAATTCATGAGAAGAGATAAAGAAGGTCGCTACATATTAATAAAGGGATCTCTCCTTCAGGAAACTATAACAATTCCAAATATCTATTTGCCAAACAACAGACCACCCAAATTTATACAAGAAACACTACTTTCCCTCAAATCTCACATAGATCCAAAGACATTAATTGTTGGAGACATTAACATACCACTTTCCGCACTAGATAGATCAACTAGGTAAAAACTCAACAGAGAAACCACAGATCTAAACAACTGCATAGATCAATGAGATTTAACAGACATCTACCGAATATTTCACCCAGCAGCATCAGAATACACATTTTTCTCAGCAGCACATGGAACATTTTCCAAAATAGACCACATTTTAGGCCACAAAGAAAACTTGTCCAAACTCAGAAACATTGAAGTTATACCTTACATTCTCTCAGACCACAAGGGAATAAAATTAGAACTCAACACCAAAAGCCACCAAAGAAAGTCCTGTAACACATGGAGGCTGAACAACACACTGCTGAATCACGAGCGGGTCATGGAAGAGATTAGAAAGGAAATTCAAATGTTCATGGTATTCAACAAAAATGAACACACAAATTACCAGCTCATCTGGGACACAGCACAGGCAGTACTCAAGGGCAAGTTTATAGTTCCTACATCAACAAATTGGAGAGATCTGAAACCAACAATTTAATGAGACAGCTGAGCCTCCTTGAAAAAGGGAGGCTAGATAAACCCTTATCCAGTAGATGGAAAGAAATAACTAAAATTAAATCGGTATAAAAGAATTAGAATCCAAAAAAAACCATAGAAAGAATCAACAAAACAAAGAGTTGGTTCTTCGAAAAAAATTAACAGAATTGACAGACCCTTAGCAAATCTTATCAGAAAAAGAAGAGAACACACCTAAATAAATAAAATCAGAGATGAGAATGGAAGCATCACCACAGAAACAACCAAGATTCAGAACATTATAAGGGAATACTTCTCAAAACTTTATGCTAATAAGTTTGAGAACTTGGCAGACATGGACATTTTCTTAGCAAATATTGACATGCTGAAACTAAACCAAGATGAGTTAAACCATCTTAACAGGCCCATATCAAGCATTGAAATAGAAGCAGCAAAAAGAGGACTCCCATCTAAGAAAAGTCCAGGACCAGATGGTTTTACAGCAGAATTCTACAAACCCTTCAAAGCAGAGCTCACACCAATACTCCTCCAACTCTTTAATGTAATTGAAAGTGAAAGTTCACTACCGAACTCATTCTATGAAGCCATCATAACCCTCATCCCAAAACTAGGCAGAGACTCATCAAAGAAGGAGAACTACAGACCTATTTCTTTGATGAACATTGATGCAAAACTTCTCAACAAACTTTTGGCTAATCGACTTCAACAATTCGTCCAAAAAATCATACACCACGATCAAACAGGATTCATTTCACAGATACAAAGCTGGTTCAATATATGCAAATCAATTAATATAATTCATCACATCAACAGGAGCAAGGATAAGAACCACATGGTTATCTCAATAGACGCAGAAAAAGCATTTGACAAGATCCAACACCCCTTTTATGATGAAGGTTCTGGAAAAATTAGGAATCCAGGGAACATTCCTCAATACAATAAAGGCTGTATATGACAAACCTACAGCCAGCATTATACTTAATAGTCAAAAACTAAAGCCATTTCCTCTTAACTCAGGAATGAGACAAGAATGTCCACTCTCTCCACTTCTCTTCAATCTAGTATTAGAATACCTAGCTACAGCAATAAGACAAGATGCAAGCATAAAGGGGATCCAAATAGGGAAAGAAGAAGTAAATCTCTCCCTCTTTGCAGATGACATGATCTTGTATTTAAAGAATCCCATAGACTCCACTCCCAAATTACTCAAACTGATTCAAAACTTTGGCAAAGTAGCAGGGTATAAAATTAACCCTCAGAATCAATGGCTTTTCTGTATGCCAACAATGAGAAAAGCGTGGCTGAAATTAGGAAAGCAACTCCATTTGTAATAGCCCCACACAAAAAAAACAAACCTAGGAATCAACTTAACCAAAGAAGTGAAGGACCTCTATGATGAAAACTTTAAAAACTTGAAAAAGGAAATCAAGACAGAACTTAGAAAGTGGCAAAAACTCCCATGCTCCTGGATTGGCAAGATCAACATGTGAAAATGGCAATACGTCCCAAGGCTATCTACAAATTCAATGCGATACCTATCAATATTCCAACCTCATTCTTCAAGGAAATAGAAGAGGCAATCCAAAAATTCATATGGAATAATAAAAAACCCCGAATAGCAAAAATGATCCTCAACAGAAAGAACAGTGCTGGAGGAATATCAATACCAAATTTCAAACTCTAATACAAAGCCAAAACAGCTTGGTACTGGCACAAGAACAGACCTCAGGACCAATGGAATAGAATTGAAAACCCAGAAATGAATCTACAGACCTATCGCCATCTAATCTTCAATAAGGGAGCTTAAAAATTAGAATGGAAGAAAGACAGCCTATTCAGTAAATGGTGCTGGCAAAATTGGTTAACTACTTGTAGAAAACTAAAGCTAGATCCTGCACCAGAATCAACTCCAAATGAATCAAAGTACTCTGAGGCAAAGCAGACACTCTGAAAACATTACAGGATGGAATAGGAGAAGCCTTAGGTCTCCTTGGCACAGGCTTACATTTTCTTAATAGAGACCCAGAAACACAACAAATCAAAGAAAGGTTGGACAAATGGGATTGCATGAAATTGCAGAGCTTCTGCGTAGCAAAGGACATAGCTAGCAAGATCAAAAGAAAGCCCATGGATTGGGAGAAGATCTTCACTAGCCATACAATGGACAAGTGTCTCATATCTAAAATATACCTGGAACTCAAAAAACTAAATCCCCCACAGACAAATCAAAGAAACAACTGCCCAATAAATAAGTGGGCTAAAGACTTAAAGAGAAACTTCTCTGAAGAGGAAAGAAGGATGGCCAATAGACACATGAGGGAATGCTCAACCTATCTAGCGGTAAAAGAAATGCAAATCAAAACAACATTGAGATACCACCTCACCCCAGTTAGAATGGCTATAATCAAGAACTCTAATAACAATATTCTGGAGGGGATGTGGACAGAAGGGAACCTTACTGCATTGTTGATGGGAGTGTAAACTTGTTCAACCACTTTGGAAAGACTCCACATAGAGCTCCCCTATGACCCAGCAATCCCTGTTTTGGTCACTTACTCAAATGTTCATGAACAAGACCACACTAAAGCTACCAGCATGACTATGTTTACTGCAGCATTATTTACCATAGCTAAGATATGGAACCAACCCAGATGCCCCTCAGTAGATGAATGGATCAAGAAAATGTGGTATATATATATACACAATGGAATTCTATGCCTCCATCAGAAAGAATGACATTGTCCCATTTGTTAGTAAATGGAAAGACTTGGAAAAAATTCTATTAAGTGAAGTAATCCAGGCCCAAAGAAACATAGGTCCCATGGTTTCCCTTATTTGCAATAACTAGTGTCTGTCTGAGTCAAGCAGAAAAGGTCAGATAAGTTGATGTTAGGGAAATGCACCCTAAGATATGTATTCAAACGTTTTTTTTTCTTTCATGCGATTATTTCTTACACATTTATAAGATTATTTCTTTGTTGCTTTGTATGTCCCTCCCCCATGGTATAACCACTGCTTTCACTGTTTTTGGTGTTGGTATAGTTAGTGGAGGGGAAGGGAAAAAACAAATCGTTTAAATAAGGATACAGGTGAACCCATTGCACCAATGCTATGTACAAGTTGTTATGTCGAAAAATGAACTTTACAACTTTGGTGGGGAGGGAGGAGGATTGGGTGGGAGAGCCAGAGGAGGATGGAAAGGGTTGAGACGGGGAAACAAAGGAGGAGGCTACAATGCTTGATAAGAAATGTACTCATTATCTTGCCCATGTTGCAACCCCTCTGTACAGTATTTTCACAATGAAAAAAATTAAATTAAAAAAAATACACTTAGTGTGGGGTTTGAAGAAGGAGTCCGTAGAGTAAAAACCTAGCTCTTTCTGAGACTTTATCCTAATGAGCAACCGCAAGAGATTGTGTGTGTGTGTGTGTGTGTGTGTGTGTGTGTGTGTGTGTTGATACTGGCACTTGAACTCAGGGCCTGGGTACTGTCACTTAACTGTTTTGCTCAAGACTGGTGCTCTACCACTTGAGGGACATTTCCAGTTCTAGTTTTTTGGCTGGTTAACTGGTAATAAATTTTTCATTGACTTTTTTGTCTGGGCTGGTTTTGACTTTTAATCCTCAGATCTCAAACTCCTGAGTAACTAGGATTACAGGAATCATAGGTAGGGGACAACAGCAAACAGCTTGCAAGGGATTCTTTATAGTGTCAAAAGTATGTTCTAGGGCTGGGAATGTGGCTTAGTGGTGGAGTGCTTGCCTAGCATGCATGAAGCTCTGGGTTTGATTTCTCAGTACCACATACACAGGAAAAAAATAACTCAAAATGGCACCCTGGCTCAAATGGTAATGTGCTAGCCTTGAGCAAAAGAAGCTCAAAGACAGTGCCCAGGCCATGAGCTCAAACCCCACGGCTGGCAAAAAAAATATGATCTATAGTCATGAGAAAGGTAGTGATGGTCTCTAAAGATGATAGTCACCACAAGGATTCTCCCTGAATCCAGCCAGTGTTGAATAGCCCTCATTGCTAGAACATGTGAGTGATGGTATTCCACCATGAACTAAGAATCTGGTCCTTCCAATAGTTCTTTCTAATGGCATCACATAAACCTGGGTCCTGTATGCATCATGTACACCGTGGCATTTGGAGAGATCTGGGACTATATGAGAGTAAATGTCTTGCTAACCAAACAAGCAGGCTTCTGAATATATAAAGCTTAATTTAAAGAAACAAAAGAATGAGCTATTTCCTATAATTGACTCATCCTTGACACATATATAAGCAGCAAAAGCCTGTGTTGGTATAAAAAAGAGAGATAAGACAAATAGTAGAAGCTGGTCTAAAGGGATCTGGAGGCCACAAAAGTATACCTTTGCCCAATCAGTTATTTTTATTCACTTGGCTCAAGTCTTACTGATCTATGTATTATGCCCATTTTATTTCACAGCTCAGGCTAGACTTATATTGTATATGTTACTTTCTCATTTCTAAAGGCAAGCAAATGTTTTGCCCCTTATAGCAGGTGCTTTTGGTGACTCGGTGTTCCTGTCACTTTCATTATTCTTGTACATACTAATATCTTCCTATTGTATAAAGGCTTTCTCTGTCTGCAGGACCAAGCTTCACCTGCAAGTGTGAAAGGCTAAATGTTCTAAGATGTCTAATGCCCTCAGTGAGCACCTCTCAGACAAGGATGGAGAGATGCTGGTGTATAAATTCCTAATTTCCTTGTACTGCAGGTAAAATAAATCTGAATGATGCCCCGTGTAGTTTGCCAGCAGCTATCCAGACGGATTAAGTTTCAATTGTTTTGGGCAGTTAACTGCCCATTGCCACACCCTATAGGCCTTTTTCTACTTCATCTTCCCCGTTGCTGATATTGTGATCACACCCAAATAAACCACTCTAATCATTGCTTCTGGGTCTCCTTTGATGGTAATACAGTCTAAGATATTCTTCTCCCCTGAAATCTGTACAACTAACAGTTCAAGACAACCTGATACTCAACTTGGAGCTGAAGACTAGAAGGCAGCTTCTGTGTCTTCTTGATTATGTAGTGAGTGAATTTGCTGGATGAGTCACATTTTTTCTAAGAGTTTGTGCTTGTGTGTGTAGGTTTTCATTGCCTAATGGTATATATTTTGAGCACATGAGGCCTACACAGTCTTTAAGATTGTGATTTTCAAATTGTGTAACTCAGAATTCATTCAAAGGCACAATATGGGGATGATGGAACTTTGTGGACCTGATTTCCTTTGCTTCAGCCAGAACATCTTCACATTCATTCATCTCATATACTGAAGAGGAAACAAATGCGCGAGCACACACACACACACACACACACACACACACACACACACATTCATATTCATTCTAAAGTGCATATGAAAATATCTATATCATGATACAATACACTAAGAAGAAAATGACATTACATTGTTGATGTTCCTGTTCTATTCATGAGATTCAAATTGAGGAACATTTAGTAATGTGAGGGAAATGGCTGGGCACACGTCTTTCCAATGGCATATTCAGCAACATCACATTAGTAGCTCAACATCAGCCATGGTAGGAATATTTACACTAAAGAAATTAGCAAATGCTACACAGCATGACTTTTACTTGCTTCTTTCCCCTTAAGAGGTATCTGTTAAACATTTACCAGCAAAGCAGAATGCTGGTCAAACTACAAAATAATTTGTCATATACTCTTCAAACATGTCAGTATCATGAAAGATGAAAATGGTGAGGAAATTTTCCATATTAAAGGAAATTAAAGAACTATAACAAGTAAATGTCTAATAATCTTAGATTTGTTCTTAGGCAGAAAAACATTTTGAACTCAAAAACATTATTGAAGCAATATGTAAAATTGGAATATTAAAAGTAGGTTAGATAAAATTTAAGCACATGTTCCCTAAGAACAAGGATAATTTTACATAACAATGGTATAATTATCAAATTCAGGAAACTTAACACAATGCAACATTGATGGGTAAAGTTGTGTGATAAATTTAGCATATTCTCAAATGGCTCAAGAAAATAACTTTATAAATGCATGTAGATAGAATGGTAAAACTGTGTGGAAAGATGTTTTCAATGGGTACATTAGGATAAAGGGATACAGAGATATCTGTGTATTCTTGCAACTTCTCTGTAGATATTTGTGAAATATATGTATCTTTTTATTTTTAGATTATTTTAAACATGAGAAATCCATTAAATCTTGATAATTCTTAAACAAATTAATAGTAAATCAGCAAAGGCTCATTTTAAAATGGTAGAAATTTTTGGTGGATTATAAACTGCTACAAAGATTTTGGAAAACAATCCAACAATATCTCAAAAGCTGTCAAAATATTCCTACCCCTTTATCCAAGTAATTTCACTTTTAGTATTAAGACTGTTTTGTAGTGCAAAAATTACAAACTGCTACAATTCCCTATGGGAATATAATTGAATAAATCATGGTACATAAGCCCATGAAAAATTATAATGATTAAGATTATAACAATATGGGAACACATTTTATGTGAAAAATCCAAATATAAAATAACCTTGAGCTGGGTGCTGGTGGCTCACATCTGTAATCCTAGCTACTCAGGAGTCTGAGATCTGAGGATCATGGTTCAAACCCAGCCCAGGCAGAAAAGTCTGTGAGACTCTTATCTCCAATAAACCACTAGAAAACCAGAAGTGTTGCTGTGGCTCAAGTGGTAGAGTGCTCACCTTGAGCTGAAGAGCACAGGGACAGCACTCAAGCCCAGAGTTCAAGCTTCAGGACCGACAAAAATAAATAAATAAATAAATAATTTTTAAAAATCCTTGATACCATTACAACTACTTAAAATATGTATATGAAAAGTTTTGGAACATGACACAAATATGAACATAGATGCTCTTTTAATATGTGAAAAATTAAGAGAGGTGTTTGAATTTTTGTTTGGTTGGGTATTTTTTTACTTTAAACACTTTTTTGCAATAAGGTATCACCATATAACATAGGCTAATTGAGTTTATAATGCATATAATGTTCATATTGTAACACTGAGTTTTAAATAAAATTAGCTCAGGGTAGAATTTGAAGAATAGCATTGACACCACTACACAATTTTTCCATGGCCTGAAGCTTTTGAGAAAAATAGGAAGGGTAGATCTTCTACTCTGCTATTGGTAGGTTTATTCTCCTTTTTTGCACCCTTCTTCCTAGTATTCCTTATCTCAGGGTGCATGCCAAGTGTGCACCATATAAAATTATTCCAACCTGGACATGGAATGCCATGTAGCAACTTTTATAATAATTTGCATTTTCAAGATGATCAGAAATAGTTGGTAGCCACAAACTCAGCTTTGTGCTAGACATTTTAAGCTTCAAAATAAAATAACAGGGAAAAGTAATTCCAAAATAAAATCTTCAGAAAAAGTTGGGGATGCAGCAGGGAGAGAGAGTAGGAACAACTTTTTAAGAACCACAGAACAATGTGACAAGAGCAAGCAGCTTCATCTGCCATTCCCGTTCAAAGGCAGTATGTCCAACACAGATCTCTATACATGGACAAATCTTCCTCCATTTCCCTATCATTGGAAGCACTGGTAAATTTGAGATAATTCTTTATTCTGAGATTTTTTCCCCTAGTTACTTGTTCATAAATTTCCTTCACTGAAACATAGAAATACGTCCAACATTCCTGATAAAATTTCTTCATACCCTTACATCCTGTCATCTGAAACATTCTTTTAGGAATTCCCTGGACATTCAGTCACAAAGACAAAAGTTAGTGTTTCTTCACTCTTCATTTTACAAATGCAGAAAAAGAAATCAGTTTTCCAGCTACTTGGATCATCTGGACACATTTGTATTTTAAAGGGTGCAACATGGTGAAACGTGCACAAGGCAACATTTTCAGTGTTTTGCTAAACTCCATTTTACTGCTTGCTCATTGGCATCTTCTGTCTCTATCTCTGTCTCTGTCTCTTCTTTCTGTGTTTCTCTACCTCTCATTAGCTCTCATTTCTTCTCCTACAAAAGCTGAAGAGTTGGGAAGAGTGGTTGTGAAACAAGCTGTTTTGACAAGTGCAATTTCAAAGCTGTTCATTGCAATAAAGGAGCTGTTTTGGAAGCTTTTCCTATGAAGCAGTTTAGGAAACAGAGAATACTTAATGTAATCATATAATTTATAGTAAATTCATAACATGTGTGGGTATAAATACTGCTCTGCATATTTTTGACAAGGTATGAGATTGCACAGCTGAGAAACACAGAGATCTGATCATCTGAATAGGGAAACACTGTTCAAATTGGATTGGCCAACATGGAAGATGGTCCATTCTCTTCCAGTTATCCAAGAATAACGGACCCTAGCATGGAGCATCATTATCAACTGTGCCACCTTATTCTTCTTCCTTGTACTTTGCACTTGTAGTGACTCTTAGGATTTGTGCCACTTCAAGACAAAAGGACTTCTTTTCCCAGCTGCTGTGTTTATGAGAGATCACCCTCTGCTTTCCTCCCTTACAGAAACCATTTTAGCTAGAGTCCTCTCACCCAAGCCATGGTCTTACCCTTCCCACTAAAAACTTGTCAACATGGAAGTATAAATGCCTAGCTTTACCACTACATGTTGGCACATTGCTGAAGGACATTCAAGGATGCATATTGGATTAGCTGAAATTTTGGTAGAGATTGTGTTACAGGTTGACTTCTAGCAGACCTTTTCCCAATCCTGCTGTATGATCTTCCTGCATATAAAGAATGCCCTTTATGTTCATCTCTGTTTCAGTCTGATTCCCAGGGAAATCTATTTGTAACACCATTCTAGAGAATTCAAGCACAGAAAATTAAATCACAAAAATGTTGGAAATACTGAAGGGTAAAAAAAATGAAATTTAGTGCTTCCAAGAGGTTAGCAGAAGCTTCTACTAACCCTCTAAGATTAAATATAAAGAAGCTGCTGAGTTAGAGTCAACACCTATATAATCGTGCAGTTATCCAGTTATTCTCCAAGACTTGGACCTTTTCTTCAGACTAAAGATAGAAAAGTTAAATGGAGATATGACAGGAATCATCATTACCAAATTTTCAAGGGTGACATCAATGTATTGTTATCTCGACAAGGTAATGCTGCTTTGGGTTTATTGTCCTAGTAGGAAAGTTCACTTGACCATTCCAACTGGAATAAACCTCACTGTGTGGGAACAGGAATACAGAATCTAGAAGCTGCCACATGCTGAGTACAGCTGTCCCAGCTGTGATTCTAGGTCTAGAAAAATAAACTCTATTAGCCACTTAACATCTTGCTGCCCTTCTAATTGGTGAGCCATGGTGGCATTTGAGAACTCCAGGAGCACCATCAACTCTAAACCTATCTTTAATAATCACCAATATTATTATGTCCCATTCTTCAGTCCATTGTCAAAATAATGAGTGGTTCCAAGTGACTTAGGAGAAGGTTTAGGATAAAATGTGTGTGTGTGTGTAAATTTTCTTTATGTCAGTTGTGGGGATTGAACTCAGGGCCCGGGTGCATTCGCTAAGCTCTTTTGCTCAAGGCTACCACTCTACCACTTTAAGCCACAGCTCTACTTGCAGTTTTTGAGTGGTTAATTGGAGATGAGTCTCACCACAGGGACTTTTACTGCCTGTGCTAGTTTCAAACCATGATCCTCAGATCTCAGCCTCCTGAGTAGCTAGGATTACAGGAGTGAGCTACTGGAGCCTTGCTTTTTAAAGTATGTATATTCATAGTAATGTCACAAAGGTCCCTCTTGCAGAAGACTAATATCTTCTTTATTCAAGGGACTCTGTTTCTGTGATCTGGCTCAGTTTGAGCAACAGTGTCAGAGATCATGGTTTTAATTGCAGTCATTCAAGTCAAATCCCTCTTCACTAAGCATACTTTCTTCTTGAGGGATTTTACATACATCCTACAAAATTCCAATTGTGACTATGGGTATTTTGGAGTACCACTCTAAACATCCCCTTCCTTAAGACTAAAGCACTGATTTCTCCAGATGTTGAGAATTTTGGCAGCAAAAGTTCTGTTTTCTTTGGGGTTTACCTAAGCCTAAAGATAAAATTGTCTTAGATAAAAAGTCTTGGATAAGAACTGGATAAGCACACAATTATTTAGGCATTGACTCTAACTCGGCAGCTTCTCTATATTTAAGTTTGAATCTTAGCCTGGTTAGTAGAAGGTCATGCAGAGGCATAAAAGCTAAGCACTTTTGCTTCAAATTTGAACACTTTGTAGGTCCATCTCTGTTTCATCTGCTTTAAGGCTGCTTCCTTCCTTCCCTTATGGATATTAATCTCAAGAGCACACCCCAGTAAGATTTCTTAATACAAATATTGCTTCAGAGGTTGATCTTGAAGAAGCTGAACTGTGATTTACTTCAGTCCTAGGAACACGGAAATCAATAATACATCTCCAAAGATACCTACAAAACCCATTGTCACTCTGCCTCTGCTGTCCATTTGAGTGATTGCATCCAAATTGTCTCTAGAATTAAATTTTTCCTTGTCTTCTTCCATTCTGAGATCTTATCATTCCTAATGAAATGAGGGCCTGGCATAATGGTATATATTTGTGTCCTAGCACTTGAGAAGATAAGTCAGGAGGATCGTAGCCTGGACTATATAGCAAGTTCAAGAACAGCCTAGGCTACATCATAAGACCCTGTTTCCAAAAAAAGTGAAAACACTTGGAAGGCAGCATAAAGTAGGTAGTTACTGATTGTCATTCATTTTTCTCAGTGGAACTTAAAATCAAACCAAGTAATTCAGCATCCCTAGACCTGATCATTGAATGTAAATCTCAAGGAACTTTGAAATCTGAACACATGTGCACACAAGGCATTGTACTTTAGGAAGTAAATATACAAAATCATGTACCACATAGCTTTCTGGTCAACAATGGTGCACATATATGACAGTGGTTCCATAAAATTATATCACCTATTGAAGCCACCACCATCTTAGTTTAGGTAAGTAAACCCTGATGTTTTCAGAAAGGTGAAATCTGCTAACAGCACAGTTTTCAGGACATATACACCCCTGTCATGAAATGATACATAACTGTATTCGTGCAAAGCTGTTTTTCTGTTATGAATGGTATTCTTTTCTAATTAATCAAGTTTGTTTGAGCATACTTATATGATTTCAAAAGAGATGTATCTTAATGTACCCATTTTATATCACAACCTGAAATAAGATAATTCTTGTCCATGCTTCCATTTGAAGTTGGGAATTCATTCTTAGCTTGTAGTAGGAAAAAAAATCCCCTAGCCCAATGCAAAACAAAGACATATAAAAGCAGACAGAGTTCTTTCTTCTCTCAACTCATTTGCAATTCTAATGTTCAGTAGTATATATTTTAGGCACTGATGTATGATGAAGCTGTTTATTTTCTGGAGTCAAATATGGCATGATTATTTTTCTTCTCTATTCTCATTCTCTCAGGGGCATTTTAAAATAAAATAGTCTAGTTCACCATCATCCTAACTTTCACATTTTCTTTGCAACAATTTCAAGTTCTTCTCAAAATTAATTTTTACTGTAACAGCTAGGCATTTCCCACTGTTTTATGACTTCAAAAGTGTTATGATATTAACAATTACAATGAATACAATGGTTATATTTATGAATTCTTGTTTATATAAAGTATGACAAAGAGGATAGAGGAAAGTTCAGTTACTCTTGGAAAATCCTGCCAACTTCTAACCTGAAAAACTAAAATCTACTAATGTAGGATTGGTTATTATGAGTAGTATATTGCTTAAAGACAGATAACTGAGAATGTAAAAGTTGCAGATCAAACGTCATCCAGAAATACATACATATTATTTTCATTGGTACTTTAGAGGTCCATAGTTATATAACAAATACTGTGGCCTTCTATTGAAGGCATTGTGTTAGGGGGTTTTATTTCAAAGTGATAAGACTAATGTTTTGTCCTTAAAAAAGGACTCTTTGTCACTCTTTTCTATAATTAGTGGACAAGTCTCCAGATTCTCCATGGTCAAGAGGCCATAGATAAACCACCAGTGTTGTACTTCTCTGTAATATAGTAAGAAAATAAAAAGATTAGAGTACAGAGGCAGAAACTATTCCCCAATCTCTCAGTCTCTACAGAAAGTATCAGACCTGTACACAGATTGACCTTTTCATGAAACGGACAAAAAGTACACCTGCTATTCTTATTATTTTTGGCAATGCTGGGAATAGAACTCAGAGCTGTGTGTGTGCATGCTAGATAACCACTCCATCACTGAACTACATCCACATCCTTTATAGCTAATATAGTTAAAAAATTATAGTAGCTAGGCACCAGTGGCTCACACCTTTAATCCTAGCTATTTAGGAGGCTGAAATCTAGCCTGGGCAAGAAAGTCTGTAAGACTCTTATCTCCAATTAACCACCAAAAAACCTGGAAGCGGAGCTATGACTCAAGTGCTAGAACACTAAACGGGCAAAAAAAGCTCAGGGACAGGCTTAGGCCCTGAGTTCAAGCCCAGGAATGGCATAAAAAAGAGAGCATAAATTAGTATTATGTTTAAAGATATAAGAATTTAGAAACTGTCTTTATACAGCTAAGTAAATAAATGGATATAGTTTCATTATAGCAACTCACTTCAATTTATGTGCCAAAAATCAAGTAGTGGTTATATCAGCAGAAAAGCATCTTCAATGATACACCAGTTGATTACTCAATTAGGTCATCCTATAAATTATTTGAAAACAATTGAAAAGCATATGATTTGCAAAAGGATTTGTTGGACAGTCAACTCCCATTCACTTTCTCCTTTACTAAAATTTGTAAAATAGCAACGAATTCCTATTAGACTCCACTTAGAGGCACTTTGTTCAATATGGGAAAATTGAAATGTTGAATTATTATTATGCTTTCATACACTGCTTTTATTTTATATAAATGAAATATTGTTTGCAGCAAAAGCTTAGAGCTAAAAACAGACACTAAGACAGGGATGAATGAAATTTCTCATTACTGAGAATGTTGAACTGCAGTGGAAATGATCTTAGTAAAAGATTGATGTTTTCCATAATGCATTAAGTCTTTGAATATTCATATTCTAAGAAAGTAGGAAGCCAGTTCTGAGTTGTCACCTGGATGAAATAAGCCAAGGCACTGTCATTTTTTCAACACTCTCTTCCCTTTACTTTCAGAGACTCTCCCTCAGTAATAATGTATGTATTCTTAAAAGGCTTTGCCTCTTTCATTCCCTGTACATTGTCAAAAAAATACATTAGCCAGTCACTGAGGACTCACCCATGTAATTCTAGCTACTATATAGAGGCTGAGATCAAGATTATCATATTTAGAAGCTAGCATAGACAATAAATAAAAGTCCTTGAGATTCTATCTCCAATTAACCAGCTAAAAAGAAAGGCTAGTAGATGGTGTAACTCACTCCTGCAATCCTAGCTACTCAGGATCCTGATATCTGAGGATTGTTGTTCAAAGCCAGCCCCAAGGAAGGAAAGTATGGGAGACTCTTATCTCTTATTATCCACCCAAAATAGCCAGATGTAGATCTGTAGCTCCAGTGACAGAGCACTAGCTTTTAGCACAAAAGCTTAGGAACAGTATCCAGGCCTTAAGTTTAAGCCCCAAATATGGACACAAACAAATCAGGGCTAGAAGCAAAACACAAGTGGTAGAGAACCAGATAAATAAGTAAAGCTGAGTCAGATTGAAGCCCTAAGTTCAAACTCCAATACTGACCCCAAAAAAGATAAAAGAAAAAAGGAAATGTATTATCTCCTCTATTTTTCCACTCTAAATAAGTAACTAAATTTATATACCAACATGAGCTGAAATTCTTTAAGTTTACTCTAACCCAAATTTATCCACAAGAGAAATGTGTGTATCAGGGGAAAACATGAAATTTAATGGCAGGCCCATGGGACCATGGATACAGGAAGATTGTGCCTAATTGTCTAGTGTGTAATTATCTATACGGTAATATCCAGGATATGTTTTTTTATCCTAGGACATTGCACCTCAGTAAAATATGGCATGAGTGAGAGGCCAGCCAATATTTTGTAAAACCAGGAAAGAACAATTATAAAAAGAGAAAAAAGGAATGTTCATTAACACAAGATTACATGTATGTTCTCATTTTTAGCAGTTTTGATATTTCATATGAGAAATGAATCTAAAAACTCATGTGAATATAACCTGGATAGACTAAACTCTGTTCTCTTAAAAAAAATCATGTACTAGCTGGGTGCCAGAGGCTCATACCTATAATCCTACCTACTCAAGAGGTTGAGATTTGAGGATCTTAGTTTGAAGCCAGCCTGGGCAGAAAAGTCCATGAATGAGATTCTTATCTCCAGTAAACCATGCAGAAAATCCGGAAGTGGTGCTATGGCTCAAGTGTAGAGCTCTAGTCTTGAGCATAAAGAGGCTCAGGGACAGCACCCAGGCTCTGACTTTGAGCCTCAAGACTGGCTATATGTATATAGCCAGTATAGCCATATAGTGAAGTACTAACTCCCACTATGACCATATTTGCAGACAGGATCTCTGCAAAAGTAATTAAGGTTAAATGATATCAAGTGAAGGGTCTCAATCTGACTGGTGACCTTATGAGAAAGGAAAGAAGGGGCTGGATATGGTGGTGCACACTTGGAATCTCAGCTATTCAGGAGGCAAAAATAGGACTGCAATTCAAGCCCACCCTAGGCAAAGAGTTAGTAGAAATCCTATCTCACAAACAAGCTTGGCACATGGGAATGCTGAAGCAGGAGTCTCCTAGGGTGTCCCAAGCAAAGTTGTAAGACCTTATCTAAAAACAAACTAAAGCATAGAGGGATAGAGGTGGGGCTCAAGCAGTAGAGCACTTGTCGAATAAGCCTAGACCTTGAGTTTGATACCAATAACCTCAAAAAAGAAAAGGACAGAGGAGAGACACTATGACTGCACATGCAAGAAAGGATATGAGGAGAAAGTGGTATGCAAATCAAAGAGAGAGCTTCCTCAAATACTAACCCTGCTGCTACCTTGGTCCTAGACTTTTAGCCTCCCAAACTGGGAGGCAATAAATTTTGATTGTTTAAAGCTACTCAGTCTGTGGCATACTAGTAGGGCTACTCAGACTAATATATATATATATATATATATATATATATATATACATATACACATATATATACACACACACATATATATAGGTATATATATGTGTGTGTGTGTATATATGTGTATATGTATATATATATATACCTTTGGAAGTCTTGATGTGTCTTTAGGGGTTGCGCACAAAATTTTTATTATACTGCTTTACTAGCAGAGCTTAATTTCTGATTGCTGATGCTCTGTCCCCAGAAGGTGCTATAACTGGTAAATTGTGTCCACTACTCGAATCAATAAAGCAAAAGCTACAGCCAGGTCCCACACAAAGGAATCACAGGATTATAGCTCCATAGCTGTTCTTGCTATATTACCTTACCACATACTTCTGATGTTTCCCATTATATCCATTCAACCACTTTTTATTTCACCTACAGCTACCATGGACAATTACATACAAGTTCTAGAGTTCAATCATAATCTTTCTATAGTTAGTTCTCCATTTTCTGTACAGGTACCTTTGCTGATGTCTTGGAAACCTGCTTTATCCAGGAGGCAGTAACAGACCAACCAATTAATAGGGAAGAATGAACAACTCTTAGGTTCCAACAGGAACAGCCAACAGGAGCAGGAGATACCTGCTCCAGCCTTCCTGCCCTTAAACAACTAGGGGAAGAGAGAAACTTTCTTAATGTTTCTCAGAAAGTCATGGTAGAATAATGGTCCTACTCCTGCACAGAGACAAGCTCTATAACACATTCTTAGATCTCAGTCCTGTCCTCAGAAACAGACCCTGAGATGAACAGTTGTATGTGAGTGATTTATTAATGAAGTACTCCAGGAGAGGGCAGTAAGGGCTTAGGGGAAGCGGAGCAAGGCTGACAATGAAAGAAACAGTGAGACTTTGGGTAAATCCCAATAATGAGGAATTCTGAAAGATAAATCATGCCACAGAATTTCTTCCAGCAACAGAGGAGGCAAGAGAGCTTGTTCACATACCCCTGTGCCAGCTACTGGCTATGAACTACTATAAGGTTTAAGGGACCATGGGGATATAAACTCCTAGGCACTTTTCACTTTCTGTGTCTCAAGATGGGATAACTCTAACAATTCAGAGGGGCTTCTCTCATGAAGGCTGAAGATTGGAGCTATTAAAAGCAAAGCACATAGAAGCTGGCAGAGCTGTACAGAGTCCCTACACTATAATGATCTAGACAGTAGCAATGACATCATTCTCTGTCTCACTCTTTCTCTCTCTCGCCCTCCTCTCTCTCTTTCTCTCCCCATCTCTATTTTCCTCTCCCAATTGCCGCACACTTGCTTCTTAAGATACCTTTCAAGACAAATGCCCTGAACAAATGGCCTTAGCTTAGATTTTGCTTCCTAAGGAACATTAATAAATTAGTTTTAAAAATGGCATCTGTCTTACTCTCTCATGCTTAGCTCAGCATTAAGCAAACAGGGGATAATAAGAAAGGTTACTTTGTCAGAAAACAAAAAAAATGTGTGACATTCTGTTCAGAATAACAGACACCAACTCACATTTATGTGCCTAAGAGGAATGGTTTGTAGGCTCTTCTCAAAACTAAGAGATTTGTTTTATTTGCTAACTACACTTAATCATTTTCATGGCAATAGTTTCTCTCTTTCAAGTTGATTTTTGCTATATGTGGTAGATACTTGTAATCCTAGCACTTGGGAGACTGAGGAAGGAGAATTTTGAATTCAAGGACAGCCTTGGCTACATAGAAAGATCTTGTTTCAAAAAATATAAGTATAAACTGGATGCTAGTGGGTTATGCTTGTAAACCTAGCTGCTCAGGAGGTTGAGATATGAGAATCTTGGTTCAAGGACAGCCTGGGCAGGAAAGTCTATGGGAATCGTACCTCCAGTTAACAACTCAAAAACCAGAAGTAGGGCTATGGCTCAAGTAATAGAATGTCAACCTTGAGCAAAAAAGCTATTAGGAAGAATATTAGCAGGGACATGAAGGAAGCTAGATTGAGCAGAAGGAAGAAGGAGAAAATGGTTTGTGTTAAGGTCTCAGTAAAGGTGAGATGGGCAGAATAATAACCACCACCCACTCCCCCCAAGATTTCCATATGTTAATTCTTGAAACCTATTGATCTATTACTTTAGCCTACAAAAGTACTTTGTAGGTGCAATTAGGGATCTTGAGACAGGAGAGTATTCTGGATTGCCTAGATATACCCAGTGTAACCATAAGGGACTTTATAAAGAACAGAAAAAGAGGAATCCTCTGTCTGAGTCAGAGAGAATGATGTAAGAATTCAAGCAGAGGGCAACAAGAAGACAAAATGCCTTCTGGATTCAAATGGTTCTCCTCCTTCAGATTCCACCATACCTAGTTTTTCAGATGAACAAAATGGTCTCATACTAAGGAATACAGGTTGTCTCCAAAAAGTGTAAAGGGCAAAAGAAGAATACAGCCTTACTGACACTTTGATTTTAGCCCAATGAGTCCAGTTTTCTGGTGGTTAATTGGACATAAGAGTCTCATGGACTTACATGCCCAGACTGGTTTTGAACCTCCATCCTCAAATCTCAGCCTCCTGAGTAGCTAGGGTTACAGATGTGAGCCACCAGCATCCAGCCCAAGTTTTAAGACAGTAGGATTATGGTAATTTGTTATAACAAGCAATATGAAATGTATGCAAAATGCCATATTGCTGGCCAATTTGCTGGCCAATTCCCTTTGAGAGTTATGATGCTGTAATGGTCTTCAGATTGCCCAATCAGATACAAAGGCTGTATATTTTATTCCCAAATAGACCATCAAATGGATACAGACAGGTCCCTGGGGGAAAAATGTGACTTGGAGCAAAGCAGTTTTTTAATAGCCAAGAACAATTCCCAAAGAAGGCTGATTGTACTTCCAGAGGCTGAAGATATCAGTGCTTAAATTCTTGGAAGAATGAGGAAATGGACCTGGCTGACATCACTGCGTGGTCAGCCCTTCACAATAGCTGGTTCCACAGTCACAGGTTCAACTAACTGCACATTCAAAATGTTTGGGTATGAGCTTCTGTACAGCTGTATCAGTGGTTCACTCCTTTAATCCTAGCTACACAAGAGGCTGAGATCCCAGGAACATAGTTCAAAGCCAGCCCCAGCAGGAAATTCTGTAAGAATCTTATCTCCAAATAACCAACAAAACACCAGAAGTGGAGATGTGGTAGTAAAGTAGTAAAGCTCCAGACTTGAGCAAGTAAAGCTAAGGGATAGCACCAAAGCTCTGAGTTCAAGTCCCAGTATACAAAAACAAAGAAAACCTCTGTACTGAATATGTAAAGACATTTTGGTATGATTCCCTAAAAAGTACAATATAAAAGCTGTTTATATAGCATTTAAGTTACATTAACCATTATAAGTAACCTGGACATGGTTTAAAGTTTGATGGATGATATGCCTATCATTTTGTATATGCAAATATGTCATTTTGTACAAGGGACTTGACCATCTGAATATTTTAGTATCTATTAGGATCCTAACGTCCAGCCCTATGGAATATTGCCTCTAAAAAAATCCATGTATTTCCCCCATCTCAGCACCAATTCTTACAATATTGATATGTAGTCCCAACAGAGAAAGCAATTTTAGTTAGATGGTTCTTTACCAAGAAAATTAAATTCCTTTATCCTAAGTTCACTTTAGCATTCTTGTACTCACCTGCTTTGTTTGGGAAATTGAGAGAGGGTTACATTTAAGTTTTCTAGGTCTCAGTTCCCCTGGGTCTCTAAAGTTAAGAAAAGTTTCACAATGCAGGTTTTCTCTGAAACTACTTAAGGAACAAGATCAATACAATTATTTTGAAACAAGCTAAAATGAAA
Organism: Dipodomys spectabilis; assembly: GCF_019054845.1. Taxonomy (NCBI): domain Eukaryota; kingdom Metazoa; phylum Chordata; class Mammalia; order Rodentia; family Heteromyidae; genus Dipodomys; species Dipodomys spectabilis. The sequence goes on from NW_024870759.1 coordinate 3,822,544, forward strand.
TTGAAAAACAGTTTGACTGAGAACTCTAGAATTTAGGAATTTATTTTAAGAAACACAAATATAAAGATTAGGTCATTGAGAAATTTTCCAAGAGATGCAATTCTAATTTCACACATACTGCCATTGGCATTTGTTAAAATACTATGACATACTGCTACATGAATATTTAAAAGAGGTAAAGAATGAATTCAAGCTGGGTGCCAGTGATTCATGCCTATAATCCTACATACCAGGGAGCTGAGATCTGAGGATTGTGATTCAAAGCCAACCTGGGCAGGAAAGTCCATGAGACTCTTTTCTCCAATTAACCTCCATAAAGGCAGAAGTGGAGCTGTGGAAATAGCTTTGAGTGAAAAAGCTAAGGGGCAGTACCAAGGTCCTGAGTTCAAGCCCCAGTACTAGTAACACACACACACACACACACACACACACACACACACACACACACACACACAGAGTGTGAATTCATTTTTTGATATACTAGCAGTAAGATTTCTGGCCAATCTGAATTTTATTACTAGAATCTCATATCAAACACTGCCTGACTATCTCTTGACATATGCTACCTTCAGATCCAGATACCTACATTTTGGACAGAGTGTAAAATATTTCCATTCCAACATATTCTGGCACTCATTCCACTTTGCTTGAATTAGTTCAATAGTCAGTCTACTTGTTCTTCTGCTCCTGGTCATCACTCCAATTCATTCTGCACATGGAAGCCAAATTAATATTCTTGAAACACATCTTAGATTATACTACATTTTTATATATTTTATTGTAAAGGTACTGTACAGAGGGGTTGCAGTTACATGAGTAAGGTAATGAGTACATTTCCTATTGAGCATTGTTACCCCCCTTTGTTTTTCCTCTACCATCCCTTTCCTCTCCACCTCCCCAACTCCTCCCTCCCAACCCCAAAGTTGTAAAGTTTGTTTTCAATATAGTGTCTTGTACATCTCTTTGTTACAATGGGTCATCTTGTATCTTTATTTTAGCATTTTGTTATTTCCTTTCCCCTTCCCAAATTAGAAAAATGTATATATATGATGCAGGACACTGGAATCAAATACAGTGAAAACAGGGGTTGTACCATGGGGAAGAACATACAAAAGAAACAAAAAAATCACATTGTACATTACAAGTACATTATAAAGAACAGCAAGAAAGATAAAATCTCTTGTGAACCTATCTTGGGATTCATTTTGCTTAGCATCAGATTATATGGTTATATGTACATAGTTTTTTTTTACCTCTTCTGCTTGTCTTAGACCTATACTAGTTATTGCAGATAAGGGAAACCATGGGACCTATGTTTCTTTGGGTCCGGCTCACTTCACTTAATATAATTTTTCCAAGTTCTTCCATTTCCTAACAAATGGTGCGTATACCATATTTTTTTACTGGAAAATCTATTCATATTTATTTTGTATATATTTTTAATTGTAAAGATAGTGTACATAGGGGTTACAGTTACATGAGTAAGGTAATGAGTACATTTCCTATCAAGCATTTATACCACATTTTTTATTCAAGCTCTTTCAGCACTTCCTCATTATCAGACTTGTTCAAAAATCTACCTAGTATTACAGGTCCTTTATATGATTTCCCTAAAAACAAAAGCTTCCAAACTTTCTCTTTCACCTCCCCCAACAATTACCATGCATCCTATGAGCCAGTCACAATGAAATGCTCCTTGATTTCTGAAAATTCTGAACTAGACTGCTTTTTTAAATGTTGTTTTTCCAGTGATGTATATACTACCCATTCTTGGTAGTTTAACTCATATACATTTGAAAAATCAAGTCAGACAAGTCATCAAATAATTATATATTATCTTTCCCACTTTCAATTCTCCCTAAGACTTCTGTCCTAGTTAGGTGTGGCTTTGTTGAGGGTAGCAAAATCACATTAAAATGAATCGAAAAAGGGGAGGTATTTAAAACATAAAACTATCATACTCAAGGTCCACAGCCCCTGAAAGTCAAAAGAAAAACACCCAGAAAAGCAAAACAGAAGGCAATGAAAAAAAATGATATATCCTTTTAGACATTAAAAGCATGATTTATGACATTAGAAATAAAGAGATTGAAAAGCAGAATGGACACCATGGAAGAAATCATTTCAGTGTGTCACTGCTGAATCTTCTAGTTCCCTACTGAATTCAGAAAGAAATTGTGAGAAAAGCAAACATAGAAAATGAAATCAAATATTCAAGATACATAAGGAACTTAACTCTATACAAGGAAACAGATAGTGCCACCAATGGTTCATATTTGTTACTACTTAGGAGGCTGAAATCTAAGGATTGCAGTTCAAGTCAGTCCAGGCAAGACAGTCTATGAGAATCATATCATTTTAACTAGCTCAAATGGTAGACTATCAGCCTTGAGCAAAAAAAAAAACTAAAAGACAGTGCCCAAATGATGAATTCAATCACCCAATCCCCAGTACCATTCAGAGAGAGAGAGAGAGACAGACAGACAGACATAGAGAGAGAGAGAGAGAGAGAGAGAGAGAGAGAGAGAGAGAGAGAGAGAGACTAATCCAATTTTAAAAGTGTGCATAACCAGGCACTAGGGGTCACATCTGTAATACTAGCTACTCAGCAGCCTGAGACCTAGAGTTTTATGCTTTGAAGCCAGCCCAGGAAAAACAGTTCAATTAACTACACCTCAAAATTAACCAGTTAAAAAAAAAAAAAAACAGGGCTGGAACCATAGCTCGAATGGTAGCATGTCAGCGTACACATGAGGCCTCAAGTGTAAACCGCAGTATGCACAAAGCCTGGGAGGTGGGGGAACAGGGACACAGAATGTACATAGATGTTCCTCAAAAGAAGATATACAAACGGCCAAAAGGTATATTAAAAAATGTTCAACGACACTAATCCCTTGGCAAATTAAAACTAAAATCAAATAAGTTATAATTTCATGTATATTGATAAGGAAAACCAGCCTGCCATTCTCAGAATTAGCTCACCCTGGTATTGCCAAAACTGGATTGCAAGAAATTTTTGAGACTTTTGGAAGCAAAACAAAACAGACACTTGTGCTCTACCAAAAACGAAGCCCTAGAACTCAAGTCTAAAAGGAGTGTACTCATGTGGGTTGGGGCTCAAACTTTGGAGTAGGAACTCCTCTAGTTCCAGTAGTATAATAAACATGAGTTCTCCAATTCTCTGAGTGTCACTTGGTGCTTTCTCATCATCTTCTGCAACAAAAGAAGTGTTGATACATAAATGTTGGTAAAAACATAAAAAAATAGGAAGGCTTGTATACTACTGGTAGGAAGGTAAATTAGTATATCTATCATGGAGAACTGTATAGAAGTTCCTCAAAAAAACAAAATAAAACTACTCTAGGATTCAGTAATTCCACTTCTGGATATTTACCCAAAAGATTTGAAATTAGTATGCTTAGGAGATATCTGTACTTCCATGTTCATTGCAAATCATTTACATGGCCAAGTCATAGAATCAGCCTAAGTTTCCATCAACAAATGAATAAATAAAGAAAATGTGGTTATATATACATAACATATTATTCAGCCTTCAAAAACAGAATTAACTTTGGCCATTTGTGATAACATGGATGAACCTAGAAGACACTATAAAGTGAGCAAGGAAATATCATTTTCTCACTTAAATGTGAAATCTAAAACAACAGAATATAAGAAATAGAATTGAATAGTAATGTCCAATGACTGAGTGCGGCTGGAGGTCTAGATAGAGAGATAATGGTCAGAGAGTACAAAAACTAAATTCCGTAGAAAGAATAAGCTTTGGGATTTTTTCCTAGATCTAGCACTCAGAATAGTGAATATGGTAAATAATATATCACACATTACAAAATCATTAGGAGAACAAATTTCATATATTCACATCATAAAAAATAAGCCTTTAAAGTGATGGATATGTCAACTGGATTTAATTATCTCATTTTGTATTTGTATCTCATGACAACACTTTGTACTTTACATATATCCAACTCTAATTTGTCAATTTATTATTTGTTGAACTCATTTACAAAAAGAGAAAGAGAAAGAGAAAATTAAAGCCAAACATAATAGTATACACCTGTAATCCCAACACTTGAGAGACTGAGGCAATAGTATTGTGAGTTCAAGGTCAGCCTGGACTACACAAGAGGACCTGGTCTCCAAAAAAACCAACAAATTAATAAGGAGCAATATCAAATACTGTAATTATAGCTATTGTTAGAAAAGCAGTAATTCACAACACAAAACCTTGATGGAAGGCACTAATACAGATAGAATATTACAAGTGACATTGGGCAAAAGATGAGAGGAGGGGTGAAAAAAGGAATTTTGTTCATTCTATTCACTTAAGTTTTGCTAAAATAATAGGAGATTGGAAGATTATTTTGTCTTTTTATCATCATCATTATTATTATTACTATTATTATTGTTATTAAGGATTTTATTGTGAAAATACCGTATAGACAGGTTACAATTACATGAGCAAGGTAATGAGTACATTTCTTATCAAGCGTTATTGCCTCCTCCTTTGTTTCCCCTTACCATCCCTGCCCCCCCAACGCCTCCCACCCCCTCCCAACCCCCAACTCCCACCCTCCTTGCCAAAGTTGTAAATTCATTTTTAGACATAACGTCTTGTACATCTCACTGTTGCAATGGGTTAACCTGTATCCCAATGTAAAAATTTTGTTTTTTCCTTTCCCTTCCCCAAATTATACCAATACCAAATACAGTGAAAACAGAGGTTGTACCATGGGGGGAGGAGGGGGAACATACAAAGCAACAAAAAAAATCACCATATAAATATGTTAGAAACAATAGCAAGAAAGAAAAACCACTGGAGTCATGATCTTGGAATTCATTTCGCATAACATCAACTTATCTGACCTTTTTGCTTGTCTCAGATATATACTAGTTATTGCAAATAAGAGAAACCATGGGACCTATATTTCTTTGCGCATAGCTTACTTAATATAATTTTTCCAAGTCTTTCCATTTCCTAACAAATGGGGCAATGTCATTCTTTCTGAGGGAGGCACAGAATTCCATTATGCATATGGACCACATTTTCATGATCCATTCATCTAGTGAGGGGCATCTGGGTAGATTCCATATCTTAGTTATGGTAAATAATGCTGCAATAAACATAATTGAGCTAGTAGCTTTAGTATGGTCTTGTTTGTGATCATTCGGGTAAGCGCCCAAAAGTGGGATTGCTGGGTCCTAGGGAAGCTCTATGTGGAGTCTTTTGAGGAACCTCCATACTGCTTTCCAAAGTGGATGAACAAGTTTACATTCCCACCAACAATGCAGTAGGGTTCCCTTCTGTCCACATCCCCTCCAGCATCTGTTATTATTAGAGTTCTTGATTGTAACCATTGTAACTGGGGGTGAGGTGGTATCTCAGTGTTGTTTTTTATCTGCATTTCTTTTGTGGCTAGAGAAGTTGAGCATTTCTTCATGTGTCTATTGGCCGTCTTTTTTCCTCTTCAGAGAAGTTTCTCTGTAAGTCTTTAGCCCACTTATTTATTGGGCAGTTTCTTTGAGAATTTGTTGTTGGGGGATTGAATTTTTTGAGTTCCTGGTATATTTTAGATATGAGACCCTTGTTCATTGTATGGCTAGTGAAGATCTTCTCCCAGTCCATGGATTTTCTATTGATCTTGCTAGCTATGTCCTTTGCCATGCAGAAGCTCTGCATCTTCATGCAATCCCATCTGTCCAACCTTTCTTTGATTTGTTATGTTTGTGAGTTTCTATTAAGAAAATTTTGGCTTGTGCCAAGGAGACTTAGGGTTTCTCCTATTCTGTCCTGTAATTTTTTCAGGGTGTCTGCCTTGACTCCGAGGTCTTTGATCCATTTGGAGTTGATTCTGGTGCAGGGTGATATATAAGGAACTAGCTTTAGTTTTCTACAAGTAGTTAACCAATTTTGCCAGCACCATTTACTGAAGAGGCTGTCTTTCTTCCATTCTATTTTTTTTAGCTCCCTTATGGAACATTTGGTGGCTATAGGTCTGTGGGTTCATTTCTGGGTTTTCAATTCTATTCCATTGGTCCTCAAGTCTGTTCGTGTGCCAGTATGAAGCTGTTCTGATTACTATGTCTTTGTAGTAGAGTTTGAAATTTGGCATTGATATTCCTCCAGCACTGTTGTTTACTTTAATGATTGTTTTTGCTGTTCGAGGTCTTTTAATGTTCCATATGAATTTTTGGATTGCCTCTTCTATTTCCTTGAAGAATAGGGTTGGAATGTTGATAGGTATCAAATTGAATTTGTAGATAGCCTTGGGAAGTATTGTCGTTTTCATTATGTGGATGCTTCCAATCCAGGAGCATGGGAGGTTTTTCCATGTTCTAAGTTCTCTTTTTTTTTGGGGGGGGGGGGGGTCCGGTCACAGGGCCTGAACTCTGGGCTTGGGCGCTGTCCCTCAGCTCTTCAGCTCAAGGCTAGCGCTCTACCACTTGAGCCACAGCACCACTTCCGGCTTTTTTCTTTTTGCTTATTTGGTGGTGAGGAATCAAACCCAGGGCCTCATGCATGCAAGGCAAGCGCTCTACCACTGAGCCACCTTCCCAGCCCCTAAGTTCTCTTTTGATTTCCTTTTTCAGGTTTTTAAAGTTTTCATCATAGAGGTCTTCACTTCTTTGGTTAAGTTAATTCCTAGATGTTTTATTTTTAGTGGGGCTTTTACAAATGGTATTGCTTTCCTGGTTTCAGCCCTGCTCTTCTCATTGTTGGCATACAGAAAAGCCATGGAGTTTTGAGGGTTAATTTTTTTTTGGGGGGGGGGGTCCGGTCGTGGGGCCTGAACTCTGGGCCTGGGCACTGTCCCTCAGCTCTTCAGCTCAAGGCTAGCGCTCTACCACTTGAGCCACAGCGCCACTTCCGGCTTTTTTTTTTCTTTTTGCTTATGTGGTGCTGGGGAATCGAACCCAGGGCCTCATACATGCAAGGCAAGCGCTCTACCACTGAGCCACCTTCCCAGCCCCTTGAGGGTTAATTTTATACCCTGCTACTTTGCCAAAGTTTTGAATCATCTTGATTAATTTGGGAGTGGTGTCAGTGAGATTCTTTAAATACAAGATCATGTCATATGCAAAGAGGGAGAGTTTTACTTCATCTTTCCCTATTTGGATCCCTTTTATGTTTTTATCTTGTCTTATTGCTGTAGCAAGGAATTCTAATAATTAAGTGAAGAAAAGTGGGGAGAGTGTACATCCTTGTCTCGTTCCTGAGTTAAGAGGAAATGGCTTTAGTTGTTCACCATTACGTATAATGCTGGCTGTAGGTTTGTCATATACAGCTTTGTTGGATTGAGGAATGTTCCCTGGTTTCCTAAGTTTTCCAGAGCTTTCATCATAAAGGAATGTTGGATCTTGTCAAATGCTTTTTCTGCATCTATTTAGAGATAACCATGTGGTTCTTATCCTTGCTCTTGTGGATGTGATGAATTATAATAATTGAGTTGCGTATGTTGAACCAGCTTTGCATCCCTGAAATGAATCCTGTTTGATCGTGGTGTATGATTTTTTTGGGTGAATTGTTAAAGTCGATTGACCAAAATTTTGTTGAGAAGTTTTGCATCAATGTTCATCAAAGAAATGGGTCTATAGTTCTCTTTCTTTGATGAGTCCCTGCCTGGTTTTGGGATGAGGTTTATGATAGCTTCATACAAAGAGTTCGGTAGAGAACTTTCTCTTTCAATTTCATTGAAGAGTTGGAGGAATATTGGTGTAAGCTCTCCTAGGAAGTCCTTGTAGAATTCTGCTGTAAATCCATCCAGTCCTGGGCTTTTCTTAGATGGGAAGTCTCTTATTGCTGTTTCTATTTCAATGCTGGATATGGGTCTGTTAAGTTGGTTTAACTCATCTTGGTTTAGTTTTGGCATGTCGATATTTGCTAGGAAAAAGTCCATTTCTTCCAGGTTCTCAAATTTATTAGCATAACGTTTGAGAAGAATTCCCTTATAATGTTTTAAATTTTGGTTGTTTCTGTGGTGATGTTCCCATTCTCATCTGTGAGTTTGTTTATTTGGGTGTGTTCTCTTCTTTTTCTAATAACATTTGCTGTGGTAGAGTACTAGCCTTGAGCTGAAGAGCTGAGGGACAGAGCCCAGGCCCAGAGTTCAGGCCCCATGACCGGACCCCCCCCCCAAAAAAAATAACATTTTCTAAGGGTGGGTTGATTTTGTTAATTTTTTCAAAGAACCAACTCTTTGTTTTGTTGATTCTATGTTTTTTTGGATTCTAATTTGGTTAATTCTGATTTAATTTTAATTATTTCTTTCTGTCTACTGCATTGGGGTTTAGTTTGCTGCTCTTTTTCAAGGAGGTTCAGATGTCTCATTAAATTGTTGGTTTCAGATCTCTCCAATTTGTTGGTGTAGGAACTCAGAGCCATAAACTTGCCTGTGAGTACTGTGAGTTGATGTTAGGCAAAATGAACCCCAAGATAAGGACTCAAGTGATTTTTTTCTTGCTATTGTTTCTAAAGTATTTATAAGGTGATTTTTGTTGCTTTGTATGTCCCTCCCCCACAGTATAACCCCTGTTTTCACTGTATTTGATGTTGGTATAATTTGTGAAGGGGAAGGGAAAAAACAAATTGTTTAAATAGGAACACAGGTGGACCCATTGCAACAATGAGATGTACAAGATGATATGTGGAAAAACAAACTTTACAACTTTGGGTGGGGGCTAGGGGAAATGGGAAGGCAGGGATGGTAAAGGGAAACAAAGGAGGAGGCAACAATGCTTGATATGAAATGTACTCATTACCTTGCTCATGTAATTGTAATCCCTCTGTATGGTATTTTCACAATAAAAACTTATTAATTAAAAAAAGGAATTTTTAAATTCCTCATGGTGAACCTTAGTGAAATGATATTATAATAGAAATATACTTAATGTATATTATGCAATATTCTATGGATTTCATTAGAGTAACTCAATTTGTACACATATTTTATCAGACAAGTATTATTATTATTGTTCGCTTCATTAGACAAAGGAAAATAATGAGGCAAGACAAGGTAAGCACTTTCCTAAAGCCACAAAATAAGTAAAGGACAAACAGAGGGTTTGAACCCAGGTAGCCTGGCTCCTGGGCTCATGCTTTTAAGTCCTTTGGTATAATTCTGCCTCCCTGTAGGAAACTATCTTAGCTGGGCACCGGTGGCTCACATCTGTAATCCAAGCTACTCAGCAGGCTGAAATCTGAGGATCTCGGTTAAAAGACAGCTGGGCAGAAAAGTCCATGAGACTATTTCCAATTAACCACTAAAAAGCTAGAAGTAGAGTTATGGTTCTAGCCTTGCGTGAAAAAGCCGTGTGCGAGCCAAGGCCCTCTGTTCAAACCCCAGTACTAGCATAAAAAAAGGAAAAAAGGTACCTTTTTTGAGTGCAGGGAAGTTGGATGTGGCTATGTTTTCCCCTGATAGCTGGGTGCTAACCCTGCTTCTTTCTCATGATGATGTCTTAGAGGTAGACTTAACTGAAAAACCACGAGTCCAATGTTTATAAAAATTGCCATAAATTGAGCAGTTCAGATTCTAGTATATATTTTTCCAGGATAGTAATGTAGGCACAGTAGAAAATGTTTGTAGCACAGCAAAAACAAGCTGTTTTGTGAATCCTGTACCTTTTCAAGGTACCCAGCTGCCTACAGCAGTCTTTGGGAGAGTCCAAACAAGGTATGCTATATTTGTTCCTTCTCTGTGTACCTCAGTTCTACCAACTTGTGAATTCTAGGCAAGCTCATTGGACATTATAAAAGGAGAGGAAAGAAGGGAGAGGATGTAAATGTCACAGACAAGAAAAATAAAAAAAGAAATAAAAAGCAAGTTAAACACACTCCAATTCCCACAATCAGAACAAGCTCATGTCCCCCGGTCTATGTAAAAGACAAATGAAAAAGCTCTGTTGTGAATCATGAACCAACATTTAATGGGATAAATAATAAATGTAATATCCTGTGCCAGCCAGAGTCCCAGCAGTAAACAGATGGTAGACTCAAATTAGGATAATTTAAAGAGGAATTGTTGCAGGTAATATCCCCCGGGAAGCAGATTATGTGATGAAGATTAACAAACAGGAAGTTTATTGTGCAGTGCTCTGAGGATCGAACTTGGGGGAGACAAAAAAGCAGAAATGGGCTAAGAGAAAAGTCGAACTGATAATGCCATTTCAACCAATAGGGCTGCTATTGGGGTACTCGTTTGAAGTTTTCCAAAATTGAGCACAATGTTCTCGATATTGACTGGTCAGTAGATATTGACCATGCCTGGAAAAGGGTTCCTTGGACCAGGCAAGTTTTTCAGCAAAGGGAAATTCCCTAAGAGAACAAGACCATCACTAGTTAAGTAAATCTTCCCATCTTTTTTTGGTGGTGGTGGTCGTGTGGCTTGAACTCAAGGCCTGGGCACTATCCCATAGGTTTTTTTGCTCAAGGCTATTACTTTACTACTTTGAACCACAGCTCCACTTTTGGTATTCTAGTGATTAATTGGAGATGAGTCTCATGGACTTTCCTGCCTGGGCTGGCCTCAAACCACAAACCTCAGATCTCAGCCTCCTGAATAGCTAGGGTTACAGGTGGGAACCACTGGCACCCAGCCAATCTTTCCATCTTGACAATTCAGTATAGCATCCACTGTAGCACTTGTCAAAAAAACTACTTCCAAAAGTTTATGCAGGGTGTATTTTAAAATGTCTTTTTTCAGATAACTTCATTCATGAAAGAAATATAAAGTCTGTGTCTTTCAACTGAAAGATTGAGTATGGAAGTACATAATGGCCAGCCTATGCAGAATAGTATTCTTGATTCACAAACTGCAGCTATCAGCCCAGGATACTAACCCATAATCTACAATAACCATCCCAAGAAGCCAACCTAATATTTCTAAGTCAGATATTAGTGTGACTGCAATTTTGACATTATGCTCTGGATACGAAGTGCCTCTTCCCCCACTCACCCTGAAAAATCTCGTATGTTAAAGGTCTGATACTTAATGCAAACAGTATTCAGAAATTGGGCTTTGGGGTAATGATTGGACCATGAGGGCTCTGACCTCATTAATGGGTTAATCTATTGATGGCTTCAAACTCTAAACAGAATATTGAGGTAATGAATCTCTGGAAGGTGGGGCCTACTTGGATGAAGTAGGCCACTAGGATCATGCTCTAGAGCAATATGCCTTGTCCTCAGTCACTTCCTCTGAGTTTCCTGGCTGCCATGAGATCAATAGCTTTGTTCCACCACACTTTTTTGCTGCCATGATGTTTTGCCTTACCAAGCCCATAGCAATGGATTAAGCTGATTCAAACCTAATATCATGAGCCAAACCAATTCTTTCCTTCCTTTAAATTGTTCTACCAAGTATTTTTCATAACAACAAAATGTATGACTAGTATACTCTATATACTCTATACTCAGAAAGCCAAACAATAGGACTGGGAAGGTGGCTCAGTGGTAGAGTACTTGCCTTGCATGCATGAGACCCTGGATTTGATTCCTCAGCACCACATAAGCAGAAAAAGCTGGAATTGGTGCTGTGGCTCAAGTGGTAGAGCACTAGCCTTGAACTGAAGAGCTGAGGGACAGCACCCAGGACCAGAGTTCAGGCCCCAAAACCAACAAAAAAGAAAACGAAAGGAAGAAAGGAAGAAAGAAAGAAAGGAAGGAAGGACGAAAGAAAAAAGGAAAGAAAGAAAGAAAGAAGGAAGGAAGGAAGGAAGGAAAGAAAGAAAGAAAGAAAGAAAGAAAGAAAGAAAGAAAGAAAGAAAGAAAGAAAGAAAGAAAGAAAGAAAGAAAGAAAGAAAGAAAGAAAGAAAGAAGGAAGGAAAGAAAGAAAGAAAGAAAGAAAGAAAGAAAGAAAGAAAGAAAGAAAGAAAGAAAGAAAGAAAGAAAGAAAGAAAGAAAAGAAGGAAGGAAAGAAAGTCAAACAATAGTATAACAATAAATCTCATTTGGCCATGACTTGATTAACAACTTAAAGCTTACCTAATTTTGTCACCTTTTCCAGTTTAGCACCAAATAGCCAAATATGTATCCCTAACCAATCACATAGGATGATCTATTCTTTTTTTTCATTTTTAATATTTTTTTTTTTGGGTCCGGTCGTGGGGCCTGAACTCTGGGCCTGGGCGCTGTCCCTCAGCTCTTCAGCTCAAGGCTAGCGCTCTACCACTTGAGCCACAGCGCCACTTCCGGCTTTTTTTTTTTGCTTATGTGGTGCTGAGGAATCGAACCCAGGGCCTCATGCATGCAAGGCAAGCGCTCTACCACTGAGCCACCTTCTCAGCCCATCATTTTTAATATTTTTATTATCTTTAAGTAGTTGTACAAAGAAGTTCCCATTCTACAAAACAGTATATGAATACAAATTGTCTGACAACAAGGATGATCTATTCTAACTAGCCTGGTTACTGAGTTGCTATGCCAATATCCTCTAATCAGAGCAAACATGAGGCCATTCTCTTTTCCTAACATAAAGCATTTGCCATTATCTGCCTGCCTTGGAGTCTCTGCCAAAGCACAAATGATGGTGGCTAACTCCCTAGTTACGCCAAGCTCTGGATAAAGAGCCTTTTTTCCCTCGTATTTAGTGGTCTCTATTTACTTCCATACAACAAAGCTTCCACTAAAAAGATGATCTTAGGACAAATTCTAACAGGACAGTTTATCGAGTCTTGATGCATTTGCTCCCCAAACTGTAGTTTCAGAAAGTCACACAAGAGGTTTTTCTTTTTAACTTTATAGAATAATGTCTCAGAATAATGAATATACTCACTTGTTCTGGGGCTTGAACTTAGGGCCTGAATGCTGTCTCTGAGCATTTTGCTCAAGACAATGCTCTACCATATGAACTACAACTCCAATTCTAGTTTTTGATGTTTAATTGAAGATGAAGAGTCTCAAAGACTTTTCTGCCCAGGTTGGCTTCAAACTGTGATCCTCAGATCTCAGGATGATAGGCATACAGTAATAAAATCCTCAGATCTCACTTATCTAGGATTACAGGGATGAGCCACCAACATCTGGCTATGACTGTATCAATTTTAAGATACATGTAAGTAAACAGAAGGCACAGAAGAAAGAGCAGGTCTGCGGATGAGTACACCAAAGAGATTTAATAAATATTCCAATATACACTAGTAAAAACAGACTTCATTTTTATGAGTCCAGTTGATAAACTGTACTCTTAGTTATTCCAAGCATTTTACCTAAGAATATACACTAGGTCATGTATGTCCCAGATCTACTATAAACATGCAGCTTCCATACCAGTGAGTTCCAGTGATGAAAAAGGTTACTTGCTTAAATAGAAAGAGGACACTTTTTGTGTTCTCTTCTTCCCACTTGGAATCACCATGCTCATAGAAACCAAACTAGATAATTTTTTTCAAAAAAGGGATTCTTGTGAATATCTCCTTGCTATTCCAGGAAATCCTGACTTTTTAGTAGGACATTTTCAAAATTACAGCAGGCCTGTGGGACTGGTCAGTTGAAAGAAAAATGAAAAAATTATGCTATTAAATAATTTAGCTTAACTATATCACCTCTTACTGGGTCTGAATGAGACTGTCTCATTAATCCTTGTTAATTTCTTTCATGCCTTACTGTGTTATCTTAGCTGGATTTAGAGCTGAGCCCTTAGGAAAGGGACTCCAGATGGATTTGATTTATATGAGAAGTGTTTCTCGGAGGCTTAAGGTTACCATGTAAACGGCACACTTACCACTATTTGGGATTGGTAGAGAAAACATTTGACTGAAGAACAAACAGAGGGCTATGAGGAAAACTAATTTTCCTGTGGTTGACCCTTAGCTTGACTAGTCCATGAGATAATAATGAGTGAAAACCTTTGTAACATATGCATACCATTTATTTTATTTTATTTTTATTAATAAGTTTTTATTGTGAAAATACCGTACAGAGGGGTTACAATTACATGAGCAAGGTAATCAGTACATTTCTTATCAAGCATGTTGCCTCTTCCTTTGTTTCCCCTTCCCATCCTTGCCCTCCGATCTCCCCCACCCCTTCCCACCAAAGTTGTAAAGTTAGTTTTTCGACATAGTATCTTGTACATTTCATTGAATGCATACCATTTCTAAATACCGTGGCAGGTGTAGGAAGTATGGCCATTAGGTTATTTAGTGAATTATTATTTATCTGCCAAGACCAAACCTTCTTAACTATCAGCCATGTCCCCTCACCACCAGCCCATTCTAAGTGTGATGATAAATGTAAGGTCTTCAGTCAAGTCGGCCTTTGCTTGCTGTGGCTGCATGATTGCCCACCTTTGTTTTGGCAGGTTGCCAATTTGAGAAAACACTCTAATTCCTAGTAGTCCTAAAATGTGAATAACTGCCCAGCTACATGGGAGCCTGCTCCTCTGTCTCATTTAAAAGAAGAAAGAATATTTATAGAATACTTACTCTACTAAATTCTTATAACAAAGTTGTGTCTTACTCTTTTACATTTTACATGGAAGAGGATCAGAATATGCCACCCCAAAATATGCCACTTTGACATGAGAATCATTTCAAGCTAAAGAAAATTAAGAAGCAGCAGTCATTAAAGGAACTGTTATACCTCTTCCTTTCCACCTGCAAAAACAGAACTTAAATTCCCTATGTGAAGGTGCTCCCATTCCCTTTCAAATATTAAGGGAAAAAGTCTCAATCACCACAGACAACACTGGAGATGACACTGACTTGAGTCTACATAGCAAACCTTGGTAAATAACTCTGTCTTTCATTGGTTTCTCCCATATATTTATCTTCTCAAAATTTACTATCCTCTGAAATCTAAACCAATTTTCCTTTGTCTAATCACTTGTCCACAATTCATTTCTCTTTGTAAAATGGTATATAAACTCTTAAGTGTAACCACTTCTTTGAGTTTTTACCTCTTTTCTGTGTAACTCTGTTATGCATGCATATCAACCTTTTCTCCTGTTAAACCATCTCTTGTCAGTTTAAATATTTTTCTTGGTTCTGGGGGTAACTCAAAGCTTTATATATGCTAGACAAATGTTCCACAACTAAGATTTACCCTCAGCACTTTCCCTTTCATTTGCAGGCCCCATCTAACTAACCTGAAAGAGTAAAGCTTTGTTTTCTCTCCTACAACATTAATATAACTTTACAAATGAGAAAATGAGTTAGAGAAATAAAGGCCAAAATAACTTGTAATTAGTGTAAGTGTTTGTAACCAGGTAATCTGACTCTAGCACCTATGCTTACTCTTAACTTCTTAATTATAACTTCACCTTGAAGAAACGGAGCTCTTTCATACAGCTCAGTTGCACATAAGGGACAATATTATATTCAAAACATTCTGATTCTTTAAATACTAGAATTATTCCCAGTGAAGTAAGAAACACACAAGCATAAGACGGAAACAGCTCACAATTTGCTATCTCAACAGGAAAGTCTCAGTCTGAGACACATGACTACTCAATGAAGGATGAACAAACACTCTGGAAGTGTTTAAATACTTCCTGTATTGTATATTATCAAAATAAGCAGATGAACAAAGTTTTATTTCATAAATCACATGGTTTATTGTCACTTAATGAGAATGTTTTGCCCTTAAGACATTTGTATCTATATTTTTATTATCTTTAAGTAGTTGTACAAAGAAGTTGCCATTCAACCAAGCAGTTTATGGATACAATGTGTCTTGATCAGTCACCCTTTCAAATTCTCACCCATTCCTCCCAGCCTACCCCATTCCTCACTCTTCTTAATATTGTAGGATAAACCTTGAAGTCTGACTTCTACTTCTCTTCACTCCTCTACCCATTTCTCCTTGACCCCACCCCATCCCTTTCAAGTACCTGCTTCCTACTGTTTATTTTGTTGAAGTTTAACTTTGCCTTTCTAAGGTATTACACTATTTGAGTTCTCCCTTGGATCTACCAAACTTCAGTTAATGCATTTATATACACTTGCATACCACCTAATGTATTATGACTTTATAAACTAATTCACTTCCACATATGAGGGAAACATGCAACCTTTGTCTTTCTGAGCCTGACTTACTTAACATAATTTTTCCATTTATTTTTTATTTTTTATTATCTTTAAGTAGTTGTACAAAGGAGATGCCATATAACAAAGCAGTTTATGAATGCAATGCATCTTGATTGGCATCACCCACTTCAACATTCTTTTCCATTTCTTTACAAATGATACAATATTCTTTATAATGGATGAATAAAATCACATTGTGTATATATGCCCATTTTGAGAATTTTTCCCTTAGGTTCACAATGCTCAAAGGAGAGGCTAACATGAACAAATGCCAGAGGAATTATATTCAATAGACAAGGTATATTAACCACATACTGACTTCCCAAATTATTAAAGTCTAGTTACTCAATTAAAATAAGAGTAGGCCTTGTGGAAAATAAAATCTAAAGTTTGTTTTGTTTTTGGTCGGTTGTAGGGCCTGAACTCTGGGCCTGGGCACTCTCTCTCAGCAATTCAGCTCAAGGCTAGCACTCTACCACTTGAGCCACAGCACCACTTCCAGGTTTTTCCTGCTTATGTGGTGCTGAGGAATTGAACCCAGGGCCTCATGCATGCAAGGCAAGCACTCTACCACTGAGCCACCTTCCCAGCCCCTAAAATCTAAAGTTTGAATGTAGCCAGGCATCAGTGGCTCAGATTTGTAATCCTAGCTACTTAGGAGACTGAGATTTGAGAATTATGGTTCAAAGCCAACCCAGGCAGGAAATTTCAATTAATCTCCACAAAACTGGAAGTGGTGCTGTGGCTCAAAGTGGTAGAATGCTAACCTTGAGCAAAAGAGCTCAGGAGCATCACCCAAGCCCTGAGTTAAAGCCCCATGACCCACAAAAAAAAGTTTGAATGTAAGTTTTTTTTCACTTTTTACAAACATTCTCAGGAGTGATAGAATCCAGCAGAGGAGAGATCTGAGATGACAGGTAAGACCCATGATAACAGGATAGCACCAGTGTTGGTAGATGTGGCATCAAAGCTTAAGGCCTCACAAAGTATGACCCTGCTTCAGCCTAGGCTGACAGTCCCAGAGAAGCAACCATTAGTATAGCTTATCATGGCCTGTACTATTCCGGTGTCTGTCATGCATTTTGAAGTACAGTAGTTGAATAGCTCACATTTGTGGTCTAATAAGGCATCCTGTGCAAGAAGTATGAGCATATTCCAAGTTCTTTCCAAAGCAAAGCCACATCACTCACACTGAAATAATTTCAATGTTATGTAGCATTCTTCCACTCTTCTTGTTTGTACCACATTAGAAAATTCATGTATATGAGGTATGTATGTGAGGTCAGACCGTGTATAAAACAATGCAATATTGTAGATTTCAAAAGAACTCAGAAATATCATGACAAAGAAAATGGATGTAAAGAACCTAAGGTTTGTTCAGATGGTCTCACCATAAGATGGTTGGACTTAATGATTTTCTGACTTTACTATGGTACAAACACAATGATATTTAGCAGAAAACATTCATTTTTTTGAGATGAGGTCTTGTTTATGTTGTCCACAATGGTCTCAAACTTGTGGACCCAGGGATCTTCCTACCTCTACCTTCCAAGAAGCTGAGAGTATAGGCAAGCTCCATTATACTGGTTTCATCCTTCAGCTTTTGATTTTTGTTTGGGTTGGCAATATGCAGTCCACTCCTCTCTCACAATAATGGATAATGGCAGGGAGCCACAGCTCCCAGTCAGCCTTGCAGTCTAGAGGGGACACAATTGACATGTAGTGTTGCTAAGCTGAAATGTGTGATAGATGAAATACATGAAATGCACCTTGACTTACAATATTTTCAACTTACAATGGGTTTATCAGGACATCACTTCATCATAAGCCAAGGAACATTGATTACACTCACTACCCACATGTTATTTCAAGTCAGCCTGTAATGGTAGTAGATAATTATAAAACGTTCTTTCTGCTGGTCAACAGAAGGTAGCCCTGAAGTCACATGCAATATGAAAAGTGCAAGCCAGTGCTTCTAAAAATCTCAGCAGAAGAAAGCAGAGCCAGGAGGTTAGGAGAAAGGAGAACCTAAGGGAAGGTTCCTCCAAGTCTGGCTGCTGTGGGAAGGCAAGATGTTGAGTGTTTCTAAAAAGCTCTCTTTGGAAGTGGCGCTGTAGCTCAAGTGGTAGAGCGCTCGCCTTGAGCTTAAGAGCTAAGGGACAGTGCCCAGGCCCAGAGTTCAAGCCCCACGGCCGACAAAAAAAAAAACAAACAAACAAAAAAAAAAACAAATAAAAAGCTCTCTTGTTTCCTCCTCCCCCATTATATTAAGCGTTTGACCTGGTGGAAATGCTGATTGGGCTGAGACTAATGTCACCCATATCCCAGGTAGCCTCCAGAGACTCTGAATCTGTTAAGAAAGCTACAGTCCACACTTCTTATTATATCTGTGGGAAATTCCAGAGGGTGAGTGTGAGGCTGATGTGTGCACCCCTTACTTAGTCAAAGTCACTTGGCCTCACATCATAGGATACAAGATGTAAACAAAAATGGCAGATGCTAAGGTGGGCTCCAGTGCCTCACACCTGTGAGGCTAAAATCCTAGCTACTCAGGAGGCTAAAATCAGAGAGTTGAAGTTCAAAGCCAGCTTGGGCAGAAAGGTCTGTGAAAGGTTGACCTCCAAGTAACCACCAAAAAAGGCTAGAAGTGGATGTGTGACTCAAGTACTAGAGTACTACCCTTAAGCATAAAGGCTCAGGAACAGTGCCCAGGCCCTGAGTTCAAGCTCTAGGACCGACAACAAAAAAAAATGGCCAATGCTGCATGTCCCACCTTATTACTTAATCTCTTCACTTGAAAAGCAGTAAACATCTTGCTACCTTAAACATACCATGTTTGTTCCGCATTAATAGAAACTTTATGTTCTAGCTGTAAGTATTGGATTTCAGGTCGTTGGCTAATAACAATTCATTAATATAAAACATAGAATTGGAGCATTCATTTGCAGATTGCTTACTAAATGGGGAGCCTGAAATAACCCCTTTCAGGCTTCATTGAGCTTAGTATCAGGCGACTGCACACTGACAGACTTTGGATACATGCATCGACCTGATTAGCAAAAGGATTTTTTATAATAGCTACACATTATAGAAACAATGATGAGGAAGGGCAAGAAAGCAAAGGACAGGAAGAAAGAAAAAATGAGTAAGGAGGGAGAAAGTACACGGTGGGATGAAGAGAAAAAGAACAGGTAGATAGAGAGGTAGGAGGGGGACATGAAGAAAGAAGAGAAGGGGAAGAAAACCATCTGTTGTAAGATATACTAGATGAAGTATAATTTTAGAGGAAGAGAAATAATACCATAATTATTGTGTGTTTTGTTGCTGTTGTGCAAATCCTGGGCCTTGAACTCAGGGCCTGATCTCCGTCCCTGAGCTTTTTTTTTACTTAAGGCTGTAATTCTACCACTTAAGTCACATTTCTACTTCTGCTTTTTGGTGGTTAATTGGAGATAAGATTCTCATGAACTTTCCTGCCCAGGCTAGCTTCAAACCTGGATCCTCAGATCTCAGTCTTCTGAGTAGCTATGATTTCAGGCATGAGCCACCAGCACCCAGCTGTTGTTTCTTACTGTAAAGGGGATTTTGGTTGCCAAGGCTGCTGCTGACTGTACTCCATGATGACTGAGCCGTTTTTAAAGAAAATAACTAATTAAGCAACTTAAGCTACCCTAAAGAAAGAACAAACACATAAAGGTAGATTGGAAAAGAGAGGATGATGAGCCTGTAAGTTATTATCACTGCTATGATACAGGTGAATTCCAGGTAAAACAAAGTTCAGAGTGCTGCTGACCTCATTTCAGTGACATTTGTAATCCTGCCTAGAATCATTCATTGACAGCAGGTAGATTTTATTTAAAAGAAAGGAGAGAAGGGAAAGACATCAATCATCAAATACTGTTTACCAGTTTGGCTCCCACTTGGCATAGAACCAAAGGTTGAAACAATGAATAGAACAAGCAGAAGTGAAGATGGAAAGGTTCCAGGATTGCTGGCAGCTCTGCAGTGGAGATGTGACAGAAGCAGGGAGCCACAGCCATCTCCAAGTACAGCACAGAAGATATACTCCAACCCTTCAAAGGGTTTACCTGGCAGCATTTCCTTAGTATTTTTCTACACAAAATGATGAAACATGTGGGTTATTTTTGCTGAGAATATTTTTGCAGGAAATCACAAAATAAAATAGATTATTTAAGTTTGGCACAATAGCACACACCTATAGTCCCAGCCACTCACAGTTTTAGGGAAAGAGCACTGCTCTGAGCTCAGGAGTTCAGGGCCAGCCTTATAAACATTGCTAGGATTCAACAAAAACATCCTAAGAAAAATCTTGAGGCAAAAAAATGTATTTAGTATAAAGAACTATAAATTGTTTTTTTATTCTTTTATATTGTCATTACTTCCATTTTTCCAACAATATTTGTGTCTGATCTTTACAATTGAAAACATTGTGAATTGAGAAAAATGCATAATCCAACTTTAAAGGAACTCTTCTTTGAAAAATGTTGGACTTAAAACCAGATTGTCTTCACGTTCAATAAATGAAACAAAACTTCACTATATATATATATATATATAAACTAAGTTGGATATTGGTGGCTCACGTCTATAATCCAAGCTACTCAAGAGCCTGAGATCAAAGGATTGCAGTTGAAAGCCAGTCCATGCAGGAACAGTCTATGAGAGACTATTATCTCCAATTAACTACCTACAAGACAGAAGTGGAGCTGTAGTAGAGCACTATCCTTGAGCATAAAAACTAAGGGATAGAGATTAGGCTCTATGTTCAAGCTGCAGTACTGGCACAATACACACACACACACACACACACACACACACATGCATACACAGAGGTTAGAGGCCTGATACTGAAGTCATAGTCTGGGGACTTCTCCCTCTGGAAGCTAGTTAGAAATGCAGAATGTAGTTAGGGACACAAGAGGTTTTATCTTTGTTGCTGTTGATTTTAATGTACTTATAATGTACTATGTGATTTTTTTCGTTTCTTTGTATATTCTTTCCCCATTGTATAACCCCTGTTTGCACTGTATTTGATTTCGGTGCCCTGAATCTTGTATATACATTTTTCTAATTTGGGGAAGGGAAGAGAAATGACAAAATGCTGAAACAAAGATACAGGTTGACCCATTGTAACAATGAGATGTACAAGACACTATGTTGAAAATGAAATTTACAACTTGGGGGGTGAGGGAGGAGTTGGGAAGATGGGGAGGGAAAGTGTGGTAGGGGAGAAACAAAGGAGGGGGTAACGATGCTCAATAAGACATGTACTCATTACCTTACTCATGTAACTATAACCCTTCTGTAAAGTATCTTTATAATAAATAATATATATATTAAAAAAGAAATGCAGAATGTGAGCTCACCACCAGGTAGACTGAGTCAGAACCTGCATATTGATAAAAAGCCCCAGGACATATATATGTACATGAAAATTTGAGTTGCACTGTTTTAGAGAAAGATGGTATGCTAGCATCTCAAGTATTATTTTTATCAAAGCAAAGGATAAGGAGAAAGAGACAGAGAAGAGCGAGAAAGCTTGGGGAGAGGGGGAGAGAAAAAAATAAAGAGACACTAAAAGAGGTGGGAGGGGATTTCGGGAAGAAAAAAGAGAAGGCCAAGGAAAGCATCAGTTCTAACATATAGTTAATGAGGTAAAATTTTGGGGGAAGAGAAACTATAGTACAAAGATCATTTTTGTTATTCCAATACGGGGGCTGCAGTGGGACATGGACTTGGCTCTGTCTGAGACCATGGTGCTTACTGAGGTATGCCCCAGCAACTGTCAGTGCAACCTCCATCCCATTCTCTATTCTCACAGCTAAGGCAGATGTCCTAACTGATTAATCAATAATGAACACCAGGAGCACTCTCCTGAATTGAGAAGCTAAAAATTGATTGGGGTTGACATGACAGCTTAGCTTTTGTGTGTGTGGAAACACACGCACATGCCTTTATCAGATTCTTAAGCTATACCATGTATTAAAATCGTATACAGAACTTACTAAACAGAGGTTTTATCATAGAAGGGAAAGGGCCTGCTAAATGAAAGTGTGAAAGGCTGTAGCTGTTTTGCAACATCATTGAGAAGTAAATAGATTTTTTGTGCCTTATTTTATTTTTTCTTTTTCTTTTTTTAATATATATATTTTTACTGTAAAAATACTGTACAGAGGGTTTACAGTTACATGAGTAAGGTAATGAGTATATTTCCTATCAAGCATTGTTACCTTCTCCTTTGTTTTATCCCTACCATCCCTTCCCTCTCCCCCAAATCTCCCCCTCCCCCCCCGAAGTTGTAAAGTTCGTTTTCAACATAGTGTCTTGTACATTTCATTGTTACAATGCGTTAACCTGCACCCTTGTTTCAGCATTTTGTTATTTCCCTTCCCCTCCCCAAATTAGAAAAGTATATATACAAGATGCAGGGCACTGGAATCAAATACACAGGTTTACCTTATTTTAAAATATGAAATGAGGGAAGAGGTAACACTGCTCAAAAAGAAATGTATTTATTACCTGACTTATGCAACTACAACCCCTCTGTACATCACCTTAACAACAACAAAAAAGAAAAATATTAAAAATGAAGCAGTCTATTTCAGAGAATATAACAGATGTGAGGGATAGAAAAACAAGCAAGACAAAGTTCCCAGATCTACACATGCAATTTCAGGACATTATGGATAACATGATACAGGTAGAAACCATGTGCCATCGAAGGAAGAGAGGCCAATTCAGCTCAAAGATAAGGCTTCCTAGAATTGGAAGGCTTAGCTGATTATTAAGTAATGATTAAGAGTTATATTAAGCAGGAGAACATTATAGAATGATTATGCTAGCAGTTTTAGGGAGAATAGAGTAGAATAATCAAGACTTGGGATGGGGATTAGTTACAAGATAGGTATAGTAGTCTATAGAGACAAACAAAAAATGTCAGTGGAGAAGGGGAGAGATGGACAGTCAAGAGACATTAAAGAAATGTAGTCAAGCTGGACATGTTAGCATATACCTCTAATCCCAGCTATTTCCAAGGTTGAGGGAGAAGAATCGCTTGTTTCCATGCGTTTGAAAGCAGCCTGGGCAGTATAGAGAAACCTAAAGAGGGAAGGGAGGAGGGAGGAGGGAGGAGGGAGGGAAGAAAGGAGAGAAGAGGGAAGGAAGTAAAGGTGATAGTCAGGTCCAAGTTGTGGCTAGCCTTTATATAGAGTGAGGTTTTCAAGGCTGATGCCAAGAAATGTGGCTATACCCCATGTAGCCTTGCTTTATGGAGGACTCTATCCTCTTTCAACTCTTCACTACCATTGCCATACTCTTTTCCTTCTGTTTTTTGAATAAATACAAGAAACAGTTGACTGGTTAATTGATCCTTAGAGCCTTTTTTCAGGAACTATAAGAATCCAGAATGGTGACAGGTAGAGGATAATTTATATAGATCTACTATTAGCAGACAGCATTGGTCCCAGCCCATATCCTCTCACAGTGACTATAATGATTTTACAACCATTATAGTTTTAAAGTATAGTCAACACATTCTTTGACACATCTACTTTCCAAAACTGAAGACTGGTAACTTTCTCCTTAAGTGTGGATTGGAATTAGTGATTTGCTTCTAACAAAAATGGAACATAGCTGAATTTGCTTATGGGGTGAATGCTAACTGTATTCCATAAAAGGCACTGTGCTTTCCTCCTTGCTCTCTCTCTCTTGGATTGCTCATTCAGAAGACCATTGCTATGTCTTAGGACACTTAAGTAGTCCTCTAAGTGGGGGTCAAAGTGTTGAAACATGAGGGCCCCTGCCAACAGTTATGGGTTTTGTTGTAAGTAGATTCTCCAGTTACAGTCATGACTTTTGAGTATTTCAGCCTTGTTGATTTCTTGAAAGGACCTTTATGAAAACCCTAAGTCCGAACCACTCAGCTAAACTGAGTCTTTAACCCACAGAAATAGTAGCTTAGAAATAGTGCTTCTTTGAGCATTGTGCTGCATGCCTATAATTCCAACTATTCAGGAGGTAGAGGTAAGAAGAATGTGGTCCAGGTTGGCCCAGGAAAAAATGGAAAAAGCATAAAATCATATAAAAAATAGTTAAAGTAAAAAGGGCTAGGGTTATGCCTCAATAATGGGGTGATGGCTTACCAAGCTTGGGGTCCACCAGGTGCTGGTGGTTCACACCTGTAATCCTAGCTACTCAGGAGGCTGAGATCTGAGGATCACAGTTCAAAGCCAGCTTGGACAGGAAAGTCCATGAGACTCATCTCCAATTAAACACCAGAAAACCAGAAGTGATGTTATGGCTTAAGTGGTAGGGCATTAGCCTTGAGCTGAAGAGCTAAGGGACAGTACCCAGGCCCAGAGTTCAAGCCCACGACTGACAAAAATTAAAAACAAACAAAAACACAAAAACAAGCTCAGGGTCCTGAGTTCAAACCCCAATACCCTTCAAAAATGTTTATCATCTCACAAAATGTGGAGCCAATTTGTTATGTAGCATTAGGTAAGTAATATACTCAATATGCTAATGCCAATCCAACCACTAAGTAAAGAAACCTATAATTCTGTGTCTGAGGACTGCCTCTGACTGTTGAAGCCTCCTCATTCAGCAAATAGGGATAGGTCTAAAGCAGCAGGGAGACAACATTCCCAAAAGTATCCTTCAACTATGACTGACTTGGATAAAGATTCCAGCTTCCTTGGCCCTAAATATAAGACACTGTCTTCCAGAGGTTCCTCAAGAGAACAAAATACCAGGTCCTCTCAGGTAGGTCACTTGCTCACTCATGTATACTTTAATTCACTTCCATTCTGTGTCCACCTTACACCTCCAATCCTCAATTCATGACATCTGGGACCATCTCCAAAATTCTTGTCATGAGATCTGATTCTTGGACATCACCTAATCATTCATCCCCAACTATTATGCTTTGAATATATCCCCCCAAAAAAGCTGACATGTAGAAAACTTATACCCCAAACTCACGTTTATGGTATTTGGATGTAGGGTATTTGGTAGGCAGGCAGTTATGATTTTATGAAGTCATGAGGGTAGCTCTCAGGACAGCATTAGTGGCTTTATACAGAAGAGGAAGAAGGACCCAAGCTAGCTAGATTTTCTGAATTGAAAATGAAGAAATAAGGGCTGGGAAGGTGGTTCAATGGTAGAGTGGTTACCTTGCATGCATGAGGCCCTGGGTTTGATTCCTCAGCACCACATAAGCAGAAAAAGCCAGAAGTGGCACTGTGGCTCAAGTGGTAGAGCGCTGGCCTTGAGCTGAAGAGCTGAGGGACAGTGCTCAGGCCCAGAGTTCAGGCCCCACAACTGACAAAAAACATGAAGAAATAAAATTTGTCAGCATGTCTAGGATTCACTTACATACACTTTTCAAGTTTTGCCAATAGAGAAAAAATGGTCCCTAAGGAGAAAGGCAGCCCAAGAGAGCAAGCTGACCAAAGAAAGAAGCAGATAAGGAAGGTAGAGTAAGGATATGGTGGCATTTCAATCCCTGGTTCCAATTATTCCTGAATCCATTAATCTCTGGCCCTCTCACAGATTGCTTACATATGCCAATAAATTCTACTCTTGCCTTATCTAATTTTGGGTTACAAGCAAAATAATTTCAACACATGAATACTGATTAATATGTCTTTAACAATCCTGAAATAATCAGACATTCCTCTTCAAAATCTCTAGCTCCCAGAGTGGTCTTAATCAGACTAATTGGGCTTAATTTAAAGGTCAACTTTCACCTAAAAGGAGAAAGGGAATGCAGTAAAAAAAATTATGACAGGTGCTTTACCAAGAGAACCTTTAAAACTGTCATTTCACCTTCACAAGGACCTTTCAATGATTTGCCCATTTTGTATCTCAGGAACGTTAAGGAAAACGCTCCTAAGGATATCCAACTAGTCGTAGAAGAGCTACAGAGAGAGTATGCTAGAAAAGGAAGAAGGCTCAGGCCATCAGCTTCTCCCAGCTTTCACCTCAACCTTTAACCATTAAGACTCTATGATGAAGTCATAATTACCACTCTGTAATTAATTTTGCATTTACATTATTCAACAAGGTTAAGCCTAAAATGAACCCATCTGGTACTGACAAGGATCAGCCTTGGAAGTACACCACTCAGATCTCACTCTAAAATGAACCCATCATTCAAATGGAAGAAACACACTTAGCTAACTGTTCTAACTTCAAGCTAAGATTATGCTTCCTAGAACCCCATTCCCCCATGATTGAGCACAGCAAGGATTCAAGAACCTGGCCAGTTCTGTTATAGAACTCTCTGGACAGAACTCCCTCTGCTCTGGGTCTCCCCACTGGCCTGGCCAAGACATTGTCATGTATTCATGGCAATTTCAAACACTTGGTTCAGGCTTACCTTTCCTCCAGCTTTCTTCTAATGTCCTATCAGTGAGTATCATGATGTAAGTCTGGCTGTCCATTCCTACTCCCTCTCTGTTCTCCCTTTCATAGCCATTTTACCCCTGCCTTACAATAAGCCCACTTGCACTTTTGATTCTATCTGAGTTTGTGTCCTGGAAGACCCAACTGGCACACTAAATAATAAGCTGAAGAGCAAGAGACATAGGACTCAAGGGAAAAGCATTCTTGAGTGAGACATATTTTCCTACAGGTAAGGCAGCTGTGATCGAACTGTATGATTCTAGTTCAGTAAAGCAGATTGTGCTGAATATGCCAAATGACTTCTCTTAGCTAGAGGAAGTACCTCCATGAGACCTGTCAGGCACTAGGATTTATGGGACCATTTCTATCTTAGCAATCCAGTCCCTACTTATGAGGATGATTGCTTTACAGCCCTGCCATAGGTATTTACCATCAGGGCTATTATAGCCCACTGAGTCATCTAGGAGAGAAATCCAAGTTGATAATTAACATCCTGAGGAAGGTAATTGTGAAACACTTAAGCATGGGGCTATAACTTCTGGCTCAGTGTCAGTAAGGACAACCTGTAGGGCATATCATACTTAATGAGTCAGTAGCTATCTAAGATGATTATAATAACCCAAAGCATATTATTTTTATTGCCGTGTGCAGGAGCTGAAGATTATGTCCTTTTGACCTATATTGTGCTTTTACTCCCAGCTAAATAATAGCCATGTGGGAATGGAGGTAACAAACAATTCTTCTGCTTATTAAGGAATGTTATATGTTCACAGTATGTTCTTCTATAAAAGGAAACATGCAGAACAAGAACTTTTCTCTTTTTCCTCATAAGTTAATTTTCTATTGTTATTATGAAGGTGATTCTCCCTCTTATTTTGGAGTTAGTAGAAAGTGATGGACAAACATACATCACAGCCTACAGAGAGCATGTCTGGATAGTGACAGGGAGGGGAGGTTAGGTTTGACCTGGAGCAGTGACTTTCAAGAAAAGGGGAAACACATCCCAGAACAAGGCATAGCCATCCAATAGCTTCAGAATCTCTAAAGTTTTCTGCTAGTTTCAAACATTGATGTTATTTCATCCCTACTCATTTGTCATGGTTTCCTCTCTTTATCATCTATGTTACAGTGCATGCGGTCTACTCAACATGCACACAAAACAGATGATTCTTACCATTATTTAATGGAATCAGTTCAAGCCCTCTAGAAAGCAGACACCAAGGACCAGTTTAAAGTGCAAGACCTGTATCAAGGATGTGATGTTGTGAAAGAGATGATGAAAAGAAAGCAGAATTAGGCATAAAATACTTCAGACTCCAATGCCAGTGAAAGTCTTGTGAAAGGAACAAAAGAAGGAAACAGAATCCAGCAGGCAGAGCCTCAGGAGGCAATACACATGTGACAAATCTGGCCAACATGATGAAGAGCACTGCAACAAAAGATGAACATTAGCAGAGCCCCATGCTGAGCAGAAACAGCCATGCACTAGTGTGTTCCCAACATGCTCAGTTTCAGGCATTGTCTAAGGGCTGTCCAAAAAAATGCATGCTCTTAGCTCAAATGTTACAGTGGACCTCAAATGTGCTGCAACAAGAGGCTTTCAGATAGCAGCCCTCTTTACCCTTCGATTAATCAGCTACTTTTATTGTTGTTATTGAAAGGAGATCCAGATTAACACACCCTGTGGTCAAGGAGGACTGAAAGAGTTAACAGTCAAGTTTGATTACATGTGCTTCATAGATTGGCCATGGTTCTATTTTATTTTGTTCTCAAATTCAGGATCCAAGCTAAGTGAGCAGCCACCATCTGGAGTATTGCCAGTAGCTGTGGTAAAGGGATAACAGTAGCGCTAATAAGAGCTCAAAACTCACTGGGCAAAATAGGTCATGTGGTCTCATACAACCACAGTGGGGCAGGAAATTCAATCCTACCATGTTCTTAGTAAGTGGAGAGACTAAAATGAGCATCACGGGGGAATACAATAGCAAACAAATTGGTGGACTCCCCAAGGTCTCCTTTACATTCTGTGCAAACAGCAAAGAAATGATCTTTGGGGACTAAATAAGGCCAAAGGCTTGTGTTTTTCTTTCTCCTGATAACTTATAAGTAATCATTTCTCTAAGAACCCTTTCTATTTATAGCAGTGGACATATTAAATTTTGTTTTGTAGGGAATAAATAAAATATTTCCTTTGGATTGCCATCCCCCTCACTCCTGCTGGTTTCCATTATTTGTGAAACTAGATTTTCTGAAAAATGGTGGGAAATTTCACTCAGGATATTTTGTCAGGGGAAGATTTAAAGTTATTGAATACAACTTGAGTGGTTAGAAGTAGGTATTTCTGGCAAAGTCTTGATGATAGGAAAGAAAGCCACCCTTGATGATAAAAAATAAAACCTTCTTGAAAGTAAAAAAAAAATACAAGACCAGGAGGCTGATTCTGTAGCATAGGAGAATACAGCTCTGAATTTATAAAAAGACAGACAAAGATTCTATACTAAAGTTCCTCCTTATCCTACAATCTAACCCCAGGGAAGTAAACTTGAGTGAAAATACTAAAAACCAGATTTTTTTTAAATATAAAAGCAAAAAGAATGGTTGCATATAAGCCTCAGCAAGCCTGGGACAATCTATAATTATGGTAACACAGGAGCTCCTATAGATCAAAGACATCTCATCACCACAGGTCATTTGAGATAGAAAGATAAACTGAATAGCAAGATAAAGGAGATCCTCCAGGGGTTTCAAGTAAGTTTGTTTGGTTTATTTTTGTTTTTGTTTTGTTTGCCTTTTGTTTCCTCCCGATGGTATTGCAAGGTGGACAATTAGGACTAGCTAAGCCTGGGAGTGTAGAACAAATGGTAGAGCACTTGCCTAGAATTATGCAAGGCTGTAGTTTCATCCCCTGTACTTAAAAAACAAAAGATTACCTAAACTACTTGTGTTGGTTACAAAGAGGTAAACTCAGAGATAAAAGCTAAATTCTCTGTAAGATGGATATAGGAAAAGAAACAAACTCAGGACATCATACTTTGAGATGTTATTCTTCTTTGTATCTAATATGATTTTGAAAAGGTAATCCATAAAACTATGTTTTGATTTGGGCTCCAGTGGCTCATGCCTGTAACCCAAGCTACTCAGGAGGCTGAGATCTAAGGATAACAGTTTGAGCTGGCCCAAGCAGGAAACTCCATGAGACTCTTTTATTTTGGGCGGGGGGGGGGGGGGGGGGGGGGGGGGGGGGGGGGGGGGGGTCCAGTCGTGGGTCCTGAACTCTGGGCCTGGGTGCTGTTCCTCAGCTCTTCAGCTCAAGGCTAGTGCTCTACCACTTGAGCCACAGCGCCACTTCCAGCTTTTTTCTTTTTGCTTATGTGGTGCTGAGGAATCGAACCCAGGGCCTCTGGCATGCAAAGCAAGAGCTCTACCACTGAGCCACCTTCCCAGCCCTCCATGAGACTCTTAACTTCCAATTAACCACAAAAAAAGAAGTGGAGGTTTGGCTCAAGTGGTTGGATTCCAGCTTTGAGCAAAAAAAAACTAAGGGACAATACCTAGGCCTTGAGTTCAAGCCCACATAGTAGAATAATAATAACAACAGCAACAAACACTATGTTTAAATATCCAACTATGGAATGGGGCATAATTGGCTCATGTTTATAATCTTAACTACTCAGGAGGCTGAATTCTGGAAACCACAGTGGGAAGTCAGCCTGAACTGGCTCTTATCTCCAATTGAAGAGCAAAAATCCGGAAGTAGAGATATGACTCATCTAACCCTGAGCAAAAAATCTGAGTGAGAGCTCAAGGCCCAGAGTGCATGCTAGACAGGTGACCTACTGCTGAGTCACATCCCCAGCCCTCTTTTGTACTGCTTCTTTTGAGATAGTTTCTCTTGCTCTTTGCCCAAGTCTGTGTTATTCTTCCAGCCATGGTTGGCACCCAGCTAATGGTTACAAGACTCTTGCAAACTCTTTCCTAGGCAGACTCAAACTGAAATCTCAGCTTCCTGAGCAGCTAGGATTATAGACATGAGCCATGACACCCAGCACATAATTCATTTTATCATTTGGGGGGTTGTGTGTGGTGTGGTACTGGGGATTGAACTCAAGGCTAGTACTTGCTAGGAAGATGCTCTACTACTAGAATTCCTTTTTGTCATAGTTGCTTCTGAGGTAGAGTCTTGCTTTATGCCCAAGCCAGCCTGGGCTGCAATATTCCTGCTTGTGCTTCCTTGTATTACTGGATGTGACAGACATTGAGTCTCTATACCCAGCCATTATGTTTCCTCTGTATCTGACTTAACAAGCAAGTTTCACTGTTCCCAGCCATTGATTGAAGTCTCTGCCTCCCAAGTCGAGCTATGATTATAGATTTGAGGCACTCCATGCAGCTCTAATTCATTTTATGTGCTGGTCCTGGGGCTTGAACTCAGGGTCTGGGTGCTGTCTCTTAGCTTTTCTGATCACTTGAGCCACAGCTCCACTTCTGGATTTTTGGTGGCTAATTGGAGATAAGAGTCTCATGGTCTTCCTGCTCAGGCTGGCTTCAAACTACAAGCATCAGATCTCAGCCTCTTGAACAGTTAGGATTGCAGATGTGAGCCAGGGCTGTAATTCATTTTTTATATGACTTGTACTGATTCTTCAGAATCTACTATAGATTTGATATTGAATACCCTCCACAATTTATTTTTAAAAGCCTTGCACTATTTTAAGTCTGTGTCCAGACATTTCAATGCAGCCATTCTCCTGGTGGTGCTATTCAGAAATGTAGGAATTTGGGAAAGGCCCTTAGATTATTACAGCCTGTCCATAAAGGACTCTAGACCATTTATCTTTCTCTCTTTTGCTTCCTGTTCATGAGGTGAGCGACTTTGCTCCGTATGCATTCCTACCACGATAGGCTGCCTCACCAACACCAAAGCAATGGGGCCAACCAAGCATGGATTGAAACCTGAAAAAGGGCGAGACAAAATAGTTTTTTCTTTTCAAGTTGATTATTGTAGATTTTTTGAATATTTGTTACAGTAGCAGAAAACCATTTGTTTTATGATGAGATCTCACTATCTGGCCCAAGATGGCCTCAAATTCATGCTCCTCCTGCCCCAGCCTCTGAAGTGCACCATCACACCAGGCTATAAGACCCTATTTGAACATGGACTCATATAAGTAAAAATTATCTAATATTTCTCTGAATCTATTCGTCACACCTGCTAAAGCAAGATCTTCAAGCTAGGGAGAAGGAAAACAAGAAGAGGAAAGCATTATTTCCAGGAGTCTCCAAGGGATACATCAACTGAGCTCACAGGAACATTTCTCTTTGCATCAGCCATTTCTCTTTTTTCCAACTGTGCTGCCTGGCAGCTGAGCTGTCACCCTGCCCATGCCCTTGAGAGATGATATCCTTTAGTTTATAGCAACCTGTTGGCACAAGTGAGGGCCCAGGCTACTCCTTGAGAGTACTTAATGAAGGCAACTCATTGGGTTATTTGGAGCCTATGTTCCACTATTGCTGGATATATGTATCTGAGAAGTAATTTCTCCTCCTTCCCTCTTTCAAACATTTCTCTGAAAATGAAAGTCCGAGCATTCTAATGTGGCCATTCTGCCAGGGGTTTCCATGTAGTTTTCCCCCCAGAGCTTAAGCATCAATCAGTAGGGTTTAGACCAAGAGACTGGCTGAGCAGTAAGTTATGTTAACACTCAAAATCATCCTCAACCCAATCAAGATGGACATGATTATTATTAGGAAGGATAGTTTATTCTAAGGTTATTCTAAAGAGACTTCTTAGTCCTTCACTGAAGGAGAAACTTAGTGACTCATGGCTCCACAAAGCAGAGACAAGATGTTCACTCAGAGACTGTCACTACGTATGAAGAGATTATTTATGTTCTGAATATGATTTGTCCCTGCCAAAGCACATGCAAAAACTTAAGTTCTCAATGTAATATTATTAAGGCGATAGAGAGTTTAAGAAGTATTTGGGGTATGAGGGAACGACCCTCAGGAGTTAATTCTAGGTTAATTCTCTTGAGATTGGATTAGATCTCATGGAAGTGGGTTAGTTACTTAGAGAACAGGTTGTTTCAAAGCAAGTTTGGCTCCCTCTGCTTACTTTTCTGTTGCTGCTTGTCTGTCTCCATGTGACTGCTGTAATCTTGCATATATTCTTACCATATGATGTTATTTGCCATAAGCCCCTCATCTGAAGCTTATGCAGGTACAATGCTCTTGGACCTCCAAAACACTGAGCTAAGTAAACTTCCTAATGCAGTACCCAGCCTCTGGTATTTTTTTTTATAGCAATATAAAATGGACTGAGATAATCTTATTGCCTCATGTTTAGTGAAATGCAGTTGCTGGATAATGGGAGTGAAAAACAAAACAGCGAAGGGCAAACACTTCAGTTCTTGAGGGCAGTAGTCAGATGTTTCTATATCTTCCTAGCCTTTAGACCACATCCTCTCACAATCTGTTATCTGCACAGCACTAATCTGTTGTGGCTACACAAGGTAAAAAAGAAAGAGGGGCGGTCAATGCTTTCTTTCCAGGTGTGTACAGATATATGCATGTGTGTATGCATATTTGCAGACGTGGGAGTATATTATGAACATAGGTAAATGACAAGGTGGCAAATATGCTGGCAAGTACACTGACATACAAAGCACTAGTAAACAGGCATTTTTATTTAGTGCTATAAACTGTAGAGAAAGACCTCAAAGAAGAAGAGTGAAAGAAAAATTAGGTCATCATTTTAGAAACTGATTTCGACTGTTTCTCAGCCTTTTGGCTAAGATTGAGTGTAGAAACTGATTTTGAAAGAAAGTGGGTTTTTTAAGGCTTGTTACTATAAGATACAGCTGACCTCAGAAATAAGCAGATGTGTCTCTACTGCCAGGAGACAGTTTTAGAAAGGATTCCCCTTGTTAGCTCAAGTTTATTCTTATCCCTAAGCACAAACTGCCTAGGGGATTATGACACAGGCTGATTACAGAATTGCATATGTTGATAGCCAGAGTAGCATAATAGTACAAGAACACAGATTGGAATCAGTCTGCCTACATGGAGAAGGCATAGCTGGGACACTTAACTAGCTATATATTAGTGGTAAATTCATTTAAACTTTGAGAACAAAGTCTCAATTAGCCCTATCTGACAGAGGAAGATGCAAACTTAAAGAACTACGCTACTAATGACATGTGGACTGCAGTTTCTGGCACATTACTTAAAATATGGCTGTTTGCAGCATTTTCTTGCCATCTCATTCTATAACTGGCATGGGAGAAATCAAAAGTCTAACACCAGAGAATGTCAATTTAAATATTTACTTGTTTTAAAATTTCACTTTAAGGAACAACAACATTCACTTGAGTATCTTTTTGATAAGTTGTTTATACACATATGCATTGCAGGGAAGGGAAAAATGCCATCTTCTCTTTTTGTTTCATTGCCTGGATTATAAATTAAGCTGACATAGCACATATTAACAGGAAAATGTGTATTTAATTACACAGAGAGAGAAAACGAGAAAGAGGAAGAAGGAGAGAGAAAAGAGGAAACAGAAAATATAAAACTCAAAGGGTAGTCAGTTGATCAAACTTTATATAACATAGGCAAACAGAAAGGGAAAGGATCTTTGAGGTCTTTGAGGGAATACAAGTTATGGGAACATGAAGGGAGGAATTATAAGGTGAATAGAAGATGTATTATGCCCATACAGCCTCTTGTAAATTTCTTTTTTTTTAAGGACAGCTTTTCAGAGCTATTCTCCTAAAGTTACTCATCATGACTAACCAAAAACATACCAAAGAAATATATTTTGAGGGAGCATAGCCTGTTCTCCTACAGTCATGTTTTAAGAATGTGTCCTAACCACCAACAGCAGAAATCCACAGTTATATTACCTAATGTGATTAAGAACCACCATCTTGAATCTTATGGAAAACAAATTCTTGCAAAACAAGACACTGAGATTATGGTACAGTGCTGGCATCTGGTGGCAGCAAGCCCTGAAACACAGAACTGATACACAATTCTTTTCTGCTTCTGTGAGAGAATAGAGCTGTACCCATCTCAAGCCTTTTGCATGTCTTAGAACCTCTTCAAGTTCTAAAATACAAATCAGTCTTAGGAATTTTAAAGAATAGAAATTCCAAGTAACTAGTAGATATGAAAAGATGTTTATACCCACTCCAAAAATGCTCAAAGAAATGAAAACTAAAGCAACAATGAAATACCATTTAATTTCTTACAGATGTCCAATGTTAAAATCCCCAATCATACCACTTGGTGACAAGGATGTGGAAAAAATGAGAACTTTCTAGCACCTTGTCCAAATTGGATGGGCTAGTTTGCTATGTCAGTAGAAATTTAGCAATAGCTAGTATCAAGCCAAAGTAAAGATGTGTATGGCCTATAGCTCAGCAATTCTAATTCAGAGTCTGTGTCCTAGACTTCAGGAAATAGCTGTGCTTGTGGAGATATGTTACAAGGATACAAATAATACATGACATGGATACAAATGCTTCACTGCAACATTTTTTGCAATAGCAGACATATTTGGAAGCATCCCAACAGTTCAGCAATAAAAGGATGGCTAATTTGTGATATGCATATGCTTAAAAGCATAAAGCAACAAAACTAAATGAATGAAAGCTGCATGGATCAGCAGGGATAAATCTTAAAAACAACAGAATGAAAGGTGCAGACTTAAGAATAACACATACACTGTACTATTTATGTGGATGTGAGTGTTATGAATGTAAAGGAAGCTGAGGATAGCAGCACAGGCTTATTTTCCTAACACTTGGTAGACTGAGGCAGAAGATTCAAGGCACAAGTTCAAGGACAGCTTGGACTACATAGCAAGACATGGTCTTAAAAACAAAATGTAAATGAATACTGTATGTTGATTTTTGGAAAATGAAACCTAAAATAGTTGAAATGAAAAGAATCCCACCAACTTCTAGTCAAAGGCTGTCTTTGGGAAGGAAAGAAAGAGAATGGGAGGTAGATGAAGTGAAGTTAGCTGTATCTGCAACGTTTTATTTCTTAAAATCTACTGTTTTATCTAACATTTTATAGACTGGTATTTATAGGTATTATCTATTTTTCTGTGTGTATATATTTATATTCATATATTAGAATATTATTCAGCCACAAAAAGAATGAAATTCTGACACAGAGATGAACACTGAGGATACTATGCTTAGTGAAATAAGTCAGTTACAAAGAGACAAATGTTACATGATTCTATGTTACATGACTTTATGAGACACCTACAATGGTAGATATAGAGACAGATATAGTTCCTATATGTAAATAGGAAAAACCTACAAGAATAGGATATTTACACGCTTTTCCGATATAAGTAGGTGATAGCTACAGTAATAGGATAAAAACCAATGCTCAGAGAATAGAATAGAGGTTTATCAGGGACTGGGGGAACAGAGAGGATATGACATTTCTGATTCAGTTGATGAAAAAGTTCTGGAAGTGAATGGTGGTAATGATTGCAGAGCAATGTCAATGTCCTGAGCACCATAGAATTATACAGTTCAAAATAGTTGAAATAAGAGGTTTGTGTTGTATATATTTTGCTAGAAATAAATGAAATTTAAAAACCCATAAACCTGTTTTTGTTTTGTGGGCAACCACTGAAGTGCAGCAGGAAAGTATGTTGCATCCATATCCAGACTTGCGGCTGAATACAGAGGGCTGTGGAAAGGGAAGGGGAGAGCCACGGCTAGCGCTTAAACATTTCACTGGAGCTACAGTAATAAGAGGAAACCATTGTTTAAATTTTGATAATTAAGCACTATTACCATTTCCTTTACTGTTTTTGAAGTACAAGTTGAGGTGCCCTTATGCAAAATGCCTGAGACCAGGGATGGATGAGGGTTTGTTGTCTTTGTTTAGATTTTAATATTTACAAACACATGAGATCTTCCAGATCGAACCCAAGTCTATACACACACACACACACACACACACACCTTATATACATAGAGGCAAGATCATGTTATATAATATATTAGCATACCTGCATTTTGACTACAATCTTTCCTGTGAAGACAAGTGTAGAATGTTCCACTTGGGGCATCATGCTAGTGCACCAAATATTTCAGATTATGGAGCAGCCTAGATTTTCAGACTAGGGATTTTCAACTTGATCTAGCTTTTCCTGCATTCTTTTTGTTGTTGTTGTTAGTAGGTAGTGATTCAATTTATAAAAGTAAGTTTTTTTATTGTGAAAATACTGTACAGAGGATTTGGAGGAAGATGGCGGAGGAGAAGCTAGAGGCTAAACAAGCTCGTGCATAGAAAGCAGTTTTAGTGTTCTAGTGAACAGTCCTAAGCTACAGAATCACACCAAGTGTGCCATCACAGTACAGAGAGTTTGGACAGAGTAGGAAAATCCAGGCAGGTTGGTCAAGGAGACAGATCTAAGCACTTACCGGTAGCGATGGCTGTGGCAGCAGTGGCGGTGCTGGTGGAGGCAACCATGGCCACTAAACCAACAGAGAGAGTCCAGGACAAAGGTGCCAGACACAGCTTGCAAGAGGATTCTACTCACCACCAGCAAGAACTGACAAGGAGCAGAAATCTTAATCCTGCAGATTGCAGACCAGAGACAGCCCAGGAACCAAGACTCTGGTGTGAGTAGAACCCTGACATTCTCCTTCTCAGGGAGCAGAGGAGGGAAGGCCACCCCTCCCCCAACAACGAAGACCTGCATCTTTAACACTGACAAAGACCAGACTGAGCAGGTACCTCCAACCCAGGCCTTGGAAGAAAACAATTGGAGCCATTAGCAGGTCACAGGAACCTGACCTGACTTTCCAGGTTCACCTCCACCCAGGGGAAAGTCACCCCACTCTGGCAGTGTTAGCCCCACCCAGGGATGAGTGACATTCTTAACAGGGTAAATAGAGCCAGAGGCTGTCCCTCCCTACAGCGCCTAGACAAACAATTGAAACTCAGTAAACATAAACCATGAGAATGGCTCCAGGCTGGGCTCTGTGAGTATCTCAGGAGATAGACTCTCAGGGAAAAGCTACTGTTTGCTGAAAGGCCTCAACCCTACCTAGAACCTAGCCTCATCACAGCATCTCCAAACTAAAGGAAACAGCCATCTCCCTCTTTTGTTATGCTCAGAGCAGATCTCCCTCCCACTGAACTAGCCTGGGAGGAAGATCACAAAACCCTGGGTAAAGCAAAGCATTTTTCTGCTTGCTCAAACAAACTGACTTAAGACACCAATCAAGCCACAGGAAAAACCAAACGCCACAAACAGACCAGAGACTCCACCAAGAGACTGGTTATGGAAACAGGGGAGATACAGGATCTTCCCTCCCGCTTACAAAAAAATCAAAGAACTCTTTCTTCTAACTCTTTTTTAATTTTTACTTTTTAAAAAATATTGTTTCCTATTATTTTTTTCTCCTATAATTTTTTATTATAGGTGTATGTGTGTGTGCTTTTTTAAATCTTTTGACCTTTTTGTCCTTTTTTTCTTTCTTTTCTTTTTTTGTCTTTCTTTTTTGCATGACTTAATTGCTATTCTGCTCATCCCAGATATATACCTGTCGTCAACCTTATCCCCCATTGTGTACATACATAATCCAGAAATTTATTACTCAATTCACAACCTCTTAGGCCTAACTTCTTTAATAGTAGTATTATCTCTTTATTCCTATATAATTTTCAAGTATTCTAATTTTAAGAATTTTTACTTGTTATTTTTTCATGTTTCCTTTCTATCTCTCCCCTCCTTTCATCCTATCCCTTTGTTCTCTCAATATCATTTCTTTAAACTTACATAATTTCTAAGTGTTTCATTTTTTAAATTAAATTTTTTCCATTTTTTCTTGTTTTTTATCTCTCTCCTATCATTCTGTCCAATCCATTTCCCTCTCTGAGATTAGGACTTGGTTAAATTCACTCTCCTTTTACCTCTCCACATCCTTCTAACCCTATTTTTCCCCCACACTTCTCCCTAAACCTAATAATTTCTGGTTTGCTGAATTCCTTTTTGCTGTTATTAGCTCATTAATCCATAGTTGTTTGATGTTGAGTAGATTGTATCTGTTGAACTAGATTGTATCTGCAGCCTTTTGACTGTGCAACTCCAGGACTCTGGTTGATGTTTGCCTTAATATAATGTTCTAACACAAAATTGGTGTTACTTTCATACCAATAGGCAGAACAAGCTGGAGAAAGACAAGAAAAATGGCAAGTCCAGGAATCTCAACTCCCACTCGTGATAAACAGGTGACAGAACAGTTAATGAATAATCCAGAGGAGAGTTCCCAAAAAACTCTGCAAACTACTGGTAAGCATGGGGAATGAAAAGATTGAAAACCTGCAAAGGACAAAGTGTGAGAGTGATAGGGAGAGAGAGGAGGCAAACCAAAGATTAATACAGGAAACTCGTGAGTGTGAGGAAGCTACTCAAAGATTAATACAGGAAATGTGTGAGCAGGCTGAGAACACTCAAAGAAACATACAGGAATTGCATGAGCAGGCTGAGAACAGTCAAAAAGATACAGGAATTGTGTGAGCAGGCTGAGTACAGTCAAAGAGAAAGACAGGATTGAGTGAGCATGAGGAAGCTAAACAAAGAGTAATACAGGAATTGTGTGAGTGGGATGAGAATAGACAAAGATCAATAGAAGCATGCATGGAATCCTTAAACTGACAGCTGAAGGAATCCAGGGACAGCACAAATGGAATGCTGAATGCAGACCAACAGAAGGAAAGGGAGTCCAAGAAAACCATAACCAATCAACTAAGTGATTTGAGAATAAACACTGAACACCAAATTAAGGAACTAAAGAAGTTCATACAAGATCTAAAACAAAGCTCCAACAAAGAACTTGAAGCCATCAAACCTGACCAATTAGAAGGAAAAGAAATAAAAAATAAAGTAGAGTCTTAACAGCCGGTTAGACCACACAGAAGATCAAATCTCGGGGATTGAAGACAGCCTAGATATTATAGAGAAAGAACATACAACTATCCAAGACAAATACAAGAAATATGATACATTTATTCAACATTGGGGACACACCATCAGAAGGTCTAATCTGAGGATAATGGGTGTATAGGAGCACCTAGAGACAGAAGTTAATAATCTAAGAAATTTATTTAACAAGAACCTAGTAGAAAACTTCCCAAACATGCAAAAAGATGTGCCTATTCAGATACAAGAAGCATTTAGAATCCCAAATAGACCAGACCAGAACAGGACATCCCACTGTCACATTATAATCCACACAGGATCAATTCAGACCAAGGAAAGGATCCTTAAAGCTGTCAAAGAGAAAAGATCTGGAATGATGTATACCATGCCCTAAAGACAAACAACTATCAACCAAGAATACTGTACCCAGCTAAACTCTGCTTCATAAACGAAGGTCAAATAAAAACCTTCCATAGCAAAGAAAAACTGAAACAATATATCTCCACCAAACCAGCCCCACAAATATACTTAAATATATCCTACATATTGAAAACCAACAAAACCACAATAAAGGCCAAGAAACCACACCCAAATGGAGAATCCAGGAACCATAGGAGGAACCCAGTTGTCCCAGCCTCCAAGAAGGTAGATAAAATCGCAGGAACTCCCAAATACCTCTAAGTCCTAACTCTCAACATTAATGTGTTTAACTCTCTAATTAAGCACATAGATTGTCTAGTTAGATTAAAAAGCAAGATCCTTCTATCTGCTGCCTTCAGGAGTCACATCTTGCCCATAAAAAAAAACATTTTTTTTGAAAGTGAAAGGCTGAAACAAAATCTACCAAGCAAATGGCCCCCATAAACAGGTGAGAGTTGCAAACCTAATATCAGATAAAATAGACTTCAAAGTAAATTTAGTGAGATAACATAAAGAAGGTCTCTACATGGACCTGTTGCAACAATGAGAAGTACAAGTTGTCATGTCCAAAACGAGCTTTACAACGTTAGTGGGGGGGGGGGGGGAAGGGGGGAGAAGGGGGAGAAGGAGAAGGATTGGGATTAGGGGGGGAGGGGAGAGGCTGGGAAGGGATGTGAAGGGTAAACAAAGGAGGAGGCTGCAATGCTTGGTAAGAAATGTACGCATTATCCTGCCCATGTAACTGTAACTCCTCTGTACAGTATGTTCACAAATAAAATTAAATTAAATTAAAAAAAAAAAAAAAGAAGGTCTCTACATACTAAGTAAGGGATCTCTCTTTAGGAGGATATTACAATTCTAAATATTTATTCGCCCAACAACAGAGCACCCAAATGTATCCAAGAAACATTACTTTCCCTCAAATCTCACATAGATCCAAAGACATTAATCGTTGGGGACTTTAACACACCACTATCTCCACTAGATAGATCAACTTAGCAAAAACTCAACAGAGAAACTGCAGATCTAAACAACTTCATAAATCAATAAGATTTAACAGACATCTACCAAATATTTCACCCAGCAGCATCAGAATACACATTATTCTCAGCAGTAAAGGAACATTTTCCAAAATAGGCCACATTCTAGGTCACAAAGCAAACGTCCAAATTCAGAAACATTAAAGCTGTGCCCTGCATTGTCTCAGAGCAAAAGGGAATAAGATTAGAACTCAACACCAAAACCCACCAAAGAAAGTATGGGAACACATGGAGGCTAAACAACACATTGTTGAATCACCAGTGAGTCATAGAAGAGATTAGAAAGGAAATTCACATGTTCATGATATTCAACAAAAATGAACACACAAATTACCAGCTCCTCTGGGACACAGTAAAAGCAGTACCCAGAGGGGAGTTTATAGCTTTGAGTTTCTACATCAACAAATTGGAGAGATCTGAAACCAACAATTTAATGAGACATCTGAACCTCCTTAAAAAAGGGCAGCAAGATAAACTACAATCCAATAGATGGAAATGATTAAAATTAAATCAGAATTAAACGAATTAGAATCCAAAAAAAAAAAAATAGAAAGAATCAACAAAACAAAGAGTTGGTTCTTCAAAACAATTAACAAAACTGACAGACCCTTAGCGAATGTTATCAGAAAAAGAAGAGAACACACCCAAATAAAATTCAAACTCAGGGATGAGAATGGAAACATCACCACAGAAACAGCCCGGATTCAGAATATTATCAGGGAATACTTCTCAAACCTTTATGCTAATAAGTTTGAGAGTCTGGAAAAAATAGCAAACATTGAAATGCTGAAACTAAACCAAGATGAGTTAAATCAACTTAACAGACCCATATCAAGCATTGAGATAGAAAAAAATAAGAGACCTCCCAACTAAAAAAAGCCCAGGACTGGATGGATTTACAACAGAACTCTACAAGGCCTTCCTAGGAGAGCTCACACCAATAATCCTCCAACTCTTCAATGAAATTCAAAGAGAAAGCTCACTACCAAACTCATTCTATGAAGCCATCATAACCCTCATCCCAAAACCAGGCAGAGACTCATCAAAGAAAGAGAACTATAGACCCATTTCTTTGATGAACATTGATGCAAAACTTCTCAACAAAATTTTGGCCAATCAACTTCAACAATTCACCCAAAAAATCATACACCACGATCAAACAGGATTTATTTCAGGGATGCAAAGCTGGTTCAATATACGCAAATCAATTAATATTATTCATCACATCAACAGGAGCAAGAATAAGAACCACATGGTTATCTCAATAGCTGCAGAAAAAGC
Organism: Dipodomys spectabilis; assembly: GCF_019054845.1. Taxonomy (NCBI): domain Eukaryota; kingdom Metazoa; phylum Chordata; class Mammalia; order Rodentia; family Heteromyidae; genus Dipodomys; species Dipodomys spectabilis. The sequence goes on from NW_024870759.1 coordinate 3,864,724, forward strand.
ATGTGACAAAATCCAACACCCCTTTATGATGAAGGCTCTGGAAAAATTAGGAATCCATGTAACATTCCTCAATCCAATAAAGGCTGTATATGTCAAACGTACAGCCAGCATTATACTTAATGGTGAAAAACTAAAGCCATTTCCTCTTAACTCAGGAATGAGACAAGGATGTTCATGCTCTCCACTTCTCTTCAACATAGTATTAGAATGTCTAGCTACAGCAATAAGGTGCAAACATAAAAGGGATCCAAATAGGGAAAGATGAAGTAAAACTCTCCCTCTTTGCAGATAACATGATCTTGTAGTTCAAGAATCCCACTGACTCCACTCCCAAATTACTTAAACTGATTTGAAACATTGGCAAAGTAGCAGGGTATAAAATTAACCCTCAAAAATCAATGGCTTTGGGGCTGGGAAGGTGGCTCAGTGGTAGAGCACTTGCTTTGCATGCCTGAGGCCCTGGGTTCAATTCCCCAGCACCACATAAGCAAAAAGAAAAAAGCTGGAAGTGGCGCTATGGCTCAAGTGGTAGAGCGCTAGCCTTGAGCTGAAGAGCTGAGGGACAGCGCCCAGGCCCAGAGTTCAGGCCCCACGACCAGAAAAAAAATAAAATAAAATAAAAATCAATGGCTTTTCTGTATGCCCACAATGAGAAGAGCCTAGCTGAAATCAGGAAAGCAGCTCCATTCGTAATAACCTCACAAAAATTAAAATACCTAGGAATTAACTTAACCAAAGAAGTGAAGTACCTCTATGATGAAAGCTTTAAAAACCAGAAAGAAGAAATCAAAGCAGAACTTAGAAAGTAGAAAAACCTCCCATGCTCCTGGATTGGAAGGATCCACATAATGAAAATAGCAATACTTCCCAAGGCTATCTACAAATTCAATGCGATACCTATCAATATTCCAGCCTCATTCTTCAAAGAAATAAAACAGGCAATCCAAAAATTCATATGGAAGAATAAAAGACCCCAAAGAGCAAAAACGATCCTTAACAGAAAAAGCAGTGCTGGAGGAATATCAATACCAAATTTCAAACTCTACTACAAAGTCATAGTAATCAAAACAGTTTGGCACTGGCACAAGAACAAACAAGGACCAATGGAATAGAATTGAAAACCCAGAAATGAACCCAAAGACCTATAGCCACCTAATATTCCATATGGGAGCTAAAAAAACAGAATGGAAGAAAGACAGCCTCTTCAGTAATTGGTGCTGGCAAAATTGGTTAATCATGTGTAGAAAACTAAAGCTAGATCCTTATATATTACCCCTCACTAGAATCAACTCCAAATGGATCAAAGATTTCGAAGTCAAGCAGACACCCTGAAAACATTACAGGAAAGAATAGGAAAAACCCCAGGTCTCCTTGGCACAGGCCAAAATTTTCTTAATAGAGACCTAGAAACACAACAAATCAAAGAAAGATTGGACAAATGGGATTGCATGAAATTGCAGAGCTTCTGCCTGGCAAAAGACATAGCTAGCAAGATCAATAGAAAGCCCACAGATTGGGAGAAGATCTTCACTAGCCATACAACAGACAAGGGTCTCATATCTAAAATATACCAGGAACTCAAAAAATTAAATCTCCCAACAACAAATCCTCAAAGAAACAACTGCCCAGTAAATAAGTGGGCTAAAGACTTACAGAGAAACTTCTCTGAAGAGGAAAGAAAGATGGCCATTTGATACATGAAAAATGCTCAACCTCTCTAGCTATAAAAGAAATGCAAGTCATAACAACACTGACATACCACCTCACCCCAGTTAGAATAGCTATAATCAAGAACTCTAATAACAACAGATGCTGGAGGGGATGTGGCCAGAAGAGAATCCTACTGCATTGTTGGTGGGAGTGTAAACTTGCTCAACCACTTTGGAAAGTAGTATGGAGGTTCCAGACTCCACATAGAGTTCCTCTATGACCCAGCAATCCCACTTTTGGGCATTTACCTAAATAATCACAAACAAGACCATAGTAAGCTACCAGCACAACTATGTTTATTACAGCATTATTTACCATAGCTGAGATATGGAACCAATCTAGATGCCCCTCAGTAGATGAATGGATCAAGAAAATGTGATATATATATAATGGAATTCTTTGCCTCCATCAGAAGAATGACATTGTCCCATTTGTTAGGAACTGGAAAGACTTGGAAAAAATTATATTAAGTAAGCCAGGTGCAAAGAAATATAGGTCCCATGGTTTCCCTTATCTGCAATAACTTGTATGTATCTGAGACAAGCAATAAAGTTCAGATAATATGATGTTAGGGGAAGTGAACCCCATGATAAGGACATAAGTAATTTTTTTTCTTGCTATTATTTCTAACGTATTTATAAGGTGATTTTTTTTGTTGCTTTGTATGTCCCTCCCTGTATTTGATGTTGGTTTAATTTGAGGAAGGGAAGGGAAAAAAACAAAATGTTTAAATAGGGATACGGGTGTACCCATTACAACAATGAGATGTACAAGATGTTATGTCCAAAAACGAACTTTACAACTTTGGTTGCAGGCGGGGGCGGGGGGGGGGGGGGGGGGGGGGAAGAGTGGCGGGGGGGGGGGGGGGGGGGGGGGGGTAGTGTAGTCATGGAGATGGGAAGGCAGGTATGGCAGGGGAAAAACAAAGGAGGAGGCAACAATGCTTGATAAGAAATGTACTCATTACCTTGCTCATGTAATTATAACCTCTCTGTACAGTATTTTCACCCTTCTCTATGGTATTTTCACATTTAAAAAGTTATTTAAAAAGAAGAAAAATAAAATACTGTACAGAGTGGTAACCATTACATGAGCAAGGTAATGAGTACATTTGTTATCAAGCATTGTTGCCTCCTCCTTTGTTTTTCCCCTACCATCCCTTCCCTCCCACCTCCTCCACTACACTAACCCCACCCCACCCCCACTCCCCACCCCCCTCAACCCTGCTTCAATTGTAAAAAGAGCTTTTCCTGCTTTCTGATCAACAGGACACTGGGGCCAGCTAGGCTTGTTTGTTTTCGAGCAACATTTACATTGCACACACACACACACACACACACACACACACACACACACACACACACACACACACACACACACACACACACACACACACAGGAACCTTCAGGGAAGAAGATGCAATTTGTTCAGCATTCTAAGCCTTAGTTGTGGTGACAAAATGCCAGAAGGTGGCAGCAAAAGACCATCTAGCGGGAAAGTCCAGTCAGGTGCCCAGGAGAGTAGAGAGGAGATAATTTGGCTCTGTCCATTCCGTCCCCACCTTGATTCAGGACTAAGCCTAGTGTGTAAGCTTAACACTGTGCTTAGGGCCAGGAGATTCACGGAGCACAAGGCAATCAAGAGTTAATTCCCAAATGAGCTCTTCTAAAAGGAAGAGAATGGTAGATGTTAGAGAATGCATGGCTCTCTGGTGTCAGAAATGAATAGGCACACAGGACATACAGGAGCTTTCATCAAGGCAATTTACTTTAGTTCAATACCGTTACTTTAACCAGAGCTGGGCAGACACACTGTGCTTGCAGGACAGTTCATTAGGTTTTTATCCCATTCCAAACTGTCCCTCCTTCTTGTTAAGAAATTAGTCTAAGTACAATTGATTGCAAAGGTTAGAAAAGAGGCCATTCCTCAATTCCTATCAAATGTTTACTTTTTTTTCCTCATCACAGCTGGCTGGGAGTGGAATGGCTGGAGAAGGTTGATAAAGTCAGTGAAAAGTTCCCACTAACATTCCTTTTAACTCTGTTGATAAATTTCTTCTCTTACAAAGAAACACACTTGGTATAGTTTAATATTTTAACTCCTTCGACACAAGATTTATCTCCCTAACAAGCTAGCTGCTCACAAGCAGCATACCCAGCAATTATGTTATATTCTTTTAACTCCTTCAACACAAAAGGTTCACATTCCTCATATGGCTGCTGGTCACAAACTGCACAGATAATATAGTCCAAAGGCAAAAAAAAATCCAGGAAATATCAATACTAAAAATACCAATACATAAGACAGAAGCACTTTAGTTTTACAAAAAAAGGCTACTTTTTCCTTACATAGGGAAAGGTGAGCCTGAGCCTTGAATATCTGGATTTTAGACTTTGTGTATCCAGATCTCAATAAAGCAATGAGTTCCTTGGAGACAACACTCTAGTGGGAGAAAGAATCTAGATGGGATCTTGCAAAGAAAAACAAAAGTGACAAAGTCCCGGGGCTTTTGGAATGGTTTCTGTGCATCATTCCAGGCATCATTCCCTCCAGATCCACTACCCACTCTTTTCCTTACTATGTCCTGCCTTGAGAGGCTGGTCTGTGTAGAGCCAGAGAACAAAGGAGTCAGTGAATGTGTTGGGGAGATCAGAACAGAAATGTGTGTGTGCTCAGGCTTCCATTGCCATGACTCCCTATTCCTATTCTTCTTATGTGGTCTGTGCTACAGCATTCTCTCCCTTTCATATCCAGCAGCTGCTCCTTCCCCTCATCTCTTCTGATGTAGTAAAGGAAACAGGTGCTTCTGGTCTTGGTTTTCTGTGCTATATCTCCTCTTTCTCTCTCCCTCCCCTCCCTCTCTCCCTCTCTCATAACTTTTTTTCATTCTACTCACACTTGAATTAATCCCTTTGTATATAACCCTTTCTCAAGTGGTCCTAAATCATGTGTGCCATCTGTTGTCCTTGGGACCCTGCCTGATATAACAGCTGGCTAATCATACTTGTCCTCAAAGAGTAACCTCAGCTACAGAACCATGAACAGCTTAGACTTCTTCATACTTAGACGGGGAAATGTGATTGATTCAGTATGACCAGAAAATATAGTTTTAAGTCTAGACACAACAGTTCAGGTAAAGCTAAAATGGAGGTAACACAAGACAGGGAGCTGTCGATCTGGCATCTTGAATCCTTATCTGAAGGAGAAAGACAGCTCTTGAAGATCATTAATTAGTCTAATGTTTAATAATCTTGTGTGTGTGTGTGTGTGTGTGTGTGTGTGTGTGTGTGTGTGTGTGTGTTTACTAGTTCTGAGGCTTGAACTCAGAGCCTTGAGTTCTGTGCTTGGCTTTTTTGCTCAAGGCTGGCACTCTACAACTTGAGCCACACCTTCACATCCAATAATCTTGAGTCTAGCTTCTACTCAAGATATGGAATTGTAACACAAGTTAAGGCTAGCAATATGGAAGCCAGTTAAGAAAAATGTACCACAGTCTCAGTAATCAATGAGAATTAGAACCAGGTTAATGGCATTTGGGATGCATTGATAAATGTTTAAGAGGTAAAAATCAATGGAGCCAGACCTTCAAATATGAGGGATGTCAAAGAATGAAATATAAACTATTAGAGGTTTTAAGTTATGAAACACAGTCTACTAACATCCTGAGCAAAGGATAGTATGCCAGTGAAGAAATGCACTTATTTGTTCACAGTGATTTTTAAAGGGCTATAAAAGGACTTTTGTGGTGATTATGCTCATTGAAGATCTGGGTTCAAAAAAAGAATGAGTATGTCCCTCCACCACGGTATAACCCCTGTTTTCACTGTATTTGATATTGGTACAATTTGGGGAGGGGAGGGGAAAAAACAAATTGTTTAAATAGGGATACAGGTTGACCCATTGCAACAATGAGATGTACAAGACATTAGTCTCTTACTAGTTTCAGCAGGCTAAAGGCAGTGATACTGGCAGGGCATTTAGTTTTGGTATTTCCTAGACAGGCAGTGCTGAAAGTGAAACATCTTCCTTTGGCAGAACTGAGGAGCAGTAGTATGGGACAGAGGATGTAATGAAGAACTGAACATCTTGCAGGTCAATAATTTACATGAGGAATTGGATAGAGATCGTTCAAGTGAAACCTGAGGCCCATACTATTGGCTGCTCTGTTGAAAATCAGGGAGATAGAATTGGTGGAAGGAAATAGGTTTATCGAAAGCCAGCCCTAACAAAAGTGGGGGAGAGCTCTCCAGTTCAAATCTCTTATCTTTGAGCATCCAAGGGGTAAGAAAGCCTTTTATGGGACGCAGGGACATTGGCAGGAAATCCCAGGTTACTAACTCCTTCTCCTATTTTTGAAAGTGATCTAGATCCAACCACCAGGGGTCAAACTCTGCATTTCATATATACATGGCAGGGGGAGGAACTACAGAGATACCAAATGGGCTGTTGAAAGATTTAGAGAAAGGACTAGGTGGCTCATGCCTAGCTACACAGGAGGCTAAGATCTGAGGAAGATAGTTCAAAACAAGACCAGGCAGTAAAGTCCATGAAACTTTTATTTCCAATTAGCCACCAAAAAGCAGGAAATGGAGCTGTGTCTCAAATAGTAGAGCAGTAGCCTTGAGCACAAAAGCTCAGGGAGAGCACCCAAACCCTGAGTTCAAGTCCCCAGGTTGGCACACGTGTATGTGTATGCATGCACACACACACACACACACACACACACACACACACATGAATAGAAAAAGACTGGGGAGACATGAAAATAAATAAAAGACTGGGGGGAAGATTGGAAGTAGAAATAAAACCTAAAACCCTCAACCTATGAACTTGTATCCCAATTCTTCTCAAAATAACCAACTTGAATTTCTTGTTCTGGATGTTAATATATATATATATATATATATATATATATATATATATTCCCATTTACAGAATAAAATATTTTCTGCCTGCACTGCTACATTCCCAACTGTCAATCCTTCATTTTATTTCATGTGGGGTAAAGACTGTACTCTGCTTACTTCTTGCTAAGTAGAGGTAGAGATGGGGATTTTTTTATGATGTAGTAATTTTCATTCCACTTTTACAGTTAGAGTTGTTATCATTACACTTTTCTTATTATTTTGTCTGTTCTTATTTTCAAATGGTTGTATGTGAGGTTACAATTTAACATGTTCCAATGGATCATTGCAAACAATGATACCCACAAGACACTATATAAGAAATGAACTTTATAACTTTGGGAGTGAGTAAAGGAGGGGGGAGGGATGGGATAGGGGGAGAACAACAAAGCAGGGAGTGACAATGCTTGGCAAGAAATGTACTCATTACCTTATTCATGTAACTGTAACCACTCTGTACAGCATCTTTACAATAAAATAAAATTATAAAAACAATTTAACATGTTCATTTATGAGTACAGTGCATCTTGATCAGCATACCTTCCATAATCCCTCCCCCACCTAACCCATTTCTCCACCAATCAAATGAAGTTTTTCACTTGTTTTTTATATGCATACATTCAGTATTATGAATGTATTTGTCCACTGCTCCTATTTTCCCCTTCTCCCTACTGAGATGAGGATTTGTGGAATGAAATGTCTTGCCATGATGAGATATGTGCAGATCCAGGCAGAAACATCACGATAGATTTGGATCTACTGCAGCTAGTTAAATGAATACTAGAGCAAGGTTTCTTGAGCACAGATCATTAGGGATGGACAGAAAACAAAAGGGAAAGAGGAGGATCAAAGGGAAATTTTAAGTGAACCAGTTAAAATATAATTCCTATCATCCTGACTATGAAAATGGTTGGGAATTGGCAGGAGTAGGCAAGGAGAAAGAAAAATTTGATGTCTTAGCCATAGGGAATTTGAAGTACCAGTGGGATGGACAAATCTTCTATTCAGAGCTCTTAAGCAAAGCTCCAGACACAATTCTGGGAGTCTACAGGGTGGTAATTTAGATCAGAAGTATCACTCAAGAGAATGGAGGGAAAAATAATAGAAAAGGAGTACTGCCAGAGAAGAGTAGTAACTAAAGAAATATTCAATAGTTAACTTCATGTATCAACTTGACAAAGCCACAATACACAGATATTCAGCAAAACAATATTCTGGATACTTCTCTGAAGTTATTTTTGGATGAGGTTGATATGTAACCAGGTGGACTTTGAGTAAAGCAGATTACTTTCTATAAAGTAGGCATAGTATACTGCATCACTTGAAGGTCTTCATAGAACAAAAGACTGATCTGCCCCAAACTAAGCAGGGGAATCTGTCAGTCTGATAGACTTCAGATTTAAACTGCAGATTTCAGATATGCCAGCCTCAATATCACATAACCTCTTTCCTTAAGTAAGATAAGTCTCTTTATATGTGCTCACTCTTTTTGGGTCAGTTTATCTGAAGAATCCTGATTAATATAGATATCCCTCAGGTCTTTTATTATTTATATTAAAGTGTCAAGATAATCTTACTCAGGTGAAATGAAAATTTTCCTTTGCTGAAAGAAGATAAATCCTTTACAGCAGGAAAGCCTCTCACCTACAACCTTATTATCATGCCTTCTAACCAGAAAAGGGAGAACCAGTTTTATGTCACTAACAATTTTGACTGTAGTTATAATACCACCAGATTATGACTCTGGTAATAGGTCCATTAAGGCTCCTCCTGATTGGCCATGAAGAAGAGACTGTCTCTCTTTAGAGTCTAAACAAATTGATAAGAGGAAACAGCTTCTCCACATCTGGTCCCTGTGGAAAAAAGGGAGGGCATATTTAGGGTCCTGTCCTTCTAATATGCAAATGAATCACCAAGAGGTCTTTCTAGAAAGCAGGTTATGATTGTTTAGGTCCAGAATTGAGGCTAAATATTTATATTTGTAAAACCTTCCCAAGCAATGTGTGACTTGTCAGTCTGTGGACCACATTTTAGTTTCAAGGTCCCACTGGTTAGTAGCCAACTTTTTAAAAATATAATTTTATTGTTATTATGAAGGTGTTGTATAGAGCGGTTACCATTTCATAAGTCAGATAATGAGTACATTTCTTTTTTTTTTTTTTGGAAAATGTCACCCTTCCTTCCCTAGCCAGGTTTTCTTACCAAAAAAAAAAAATTAGAGTAGCCTCCTGAAAGGGTTAGGCAAAAGACTTTATATGTTCCTATGATCCTGAGAATCATCATTTCCTTGGTGAGTGGTATCTTCTGTGAACCCATTTACGTTGTGGAAGAGTATCTTGTAGGTAAGAAAAGATGTCTGAGGGGTAGATCCTTGTCTATTGGGAGATAGAGGGTGAGATAATAAATTATATCAGCAACTATCCATGCCTTGTCTTCCTGAAATGCTCATTACTAGGTACACAGAAAACTAGCCTTCACCTTCTTGAACTTTCACTGAAGAATTGTTCTCAGTCAGAGACTCAATATCTAAATCAAACTTTTTGGAAAGGTAATGGGTATTATTTATGATAAAGTCACTTTCCTCTGGCTTTCTCTATTTCATTCCATCAGTACTGTAGCTAAGAGTAATAAAAATTTCCATACATATTATTATCCAACTACATTTCATATCCAACTATCTCTCCACATAGTTTCCAACTATATTTCTTTTTCTTGTTGATCTGTTTGTACTAACAGCCCACCAAAGCCTCAATTTCTATCCTTGGTCTCATTAATACCAGGTCCAACTTCCATTATGTGTGAAATCACCTTTACAAACTACAACTGAAGAAAATACAAACTATTGAAGGCCAGGCTAATCTCGTATGAAAAGGAACAGATAGGCTCTCAGTTGAACAAATGGTGCACCTAAGTTCTGCCCACTTCAAGGAAGGGCAGCTTAACTGATTTGTTTTCTGAGCACACAGATATGAGACAAAATGCAATTTTCTGGCAATATTTTTCATCTGTGATTGCTTGACTCTACCCATATGAAATCTGTGGACATGGAAATTTTTTCTTTAATTATGTACTATTCATAGACTCAAACAAGTGCTATACATGATTATGATTCTTTGGGGTTTTTGGAATATTTTGTTTTCCTTAAGTACAAAAGGGTTGCCATTCAACAGAACTGTTTATGAATACAATGTCTTTTGATCGATAGTTACTCCTTTTAACATTCTCAGTTACCAGTCCCCTTCCCTGACTTTGCTTAATTTTTAAGTTGAATATTGAAATATTTGCCTTTTATCAAAGCAATTTATGTATATAATGCACCTTGATCTGTGTCATCCCTTCAACATCTTTGCCACCACCCCTTCTCCCCCATAGACATACACATTCCTTTAGTTTCCTCAGTTCTGTGATATATGCAATGCATTCTTTGTCAATATTCTCCTACCCTTGTTTTTCTCCTGTTTTTAGAAAGATCAACATTTGCATAAGTTCAAAGGAAGAATTTAGAAATTCAACATGTCTTACAAGGCTTACAATTTAGTTATAAGTAATTGGTAGAAGAAAATATTTTTGCATTAAAAGATACTACTATGATATGCTTTGGTTTTGTATGTTGAAATACTCTTCTACACATTCTCAGTTTTTCTGAAAAAAAATTATGTCCCCAGGATTATTCTTCGATGATGTACATCATACACACTTTACCATGTATATCACACACACTTTACCACTTATGCTCTATGGACAATATTTACATAGATGTTCTAAAGGTTTTGATGATGTGCTTTGTCATACACAAAGAAGAGGAGGAAGAAAGGAATAAGAGGAGGACACACTTTTATGTTTTCTGCATGGCATTCATCATTTCCAGTATTGCTACTTTGCTTTCTGAGAGATATTTTTACATTCACTTTCTATCAAAACAAAGTGGACATTTTGAGCACTGCCTGTATAGTAGTTCATTACTGAATGAAGGTGTTTCTTTCTTAGGTATATGAGGATTCTCTGGATTTTCTTTCTTTTATTTTTGAGTCAGTAGTGAGGATTGAACTCATACTTGCCAGGCAGGGATTTACCACATCCCCTAGTCCATGGATCTTCCTTCTTAAGAGACTGAAATCTGAGTACCAATATGCTAAGGTTATCTTTAGCCTTCCTGTACATCTCTTTGTGCAGCTACCTCAGGTCAAATTTCATTTCTGAAGGCAACTGCCTGACCCACTGTTTGCTTTTGTTCTAACATAATAATTGTTTTTTTTGTTTTTTGTTTTGTTTTGTTTTTTTGTTTTTGCTGGTTGTGGGGCCTGAACTCTCCTGGGTGCTGCCCCTGAGCTCTTCAGCTCAAAGCTAGCTCTCTACCACTTGAACCACAGCACCACTTCCTGCTTTTTCTCCTTAGGTGGTGCTGAAGAATTGAACCCAGGGCCTCATGCTTGCAAGGCAAGCACTCTACAACTGAGCCATCTTCCCAGCCCCAATCATTGGGATTTTTGGTGACTTTCTTCTCTAACTTTTCACTTATCATTTGCAAATATCTGAACAATCCCTTCTTCAGGCCATAACTGCTGCTTTCTTCCTCATTTGCTTCCTTTCAAGAAAGGTATAAGTTGTGTGGTTGTTTTTCTTTCTCCCTTTGTGATTTTCTTATTTGGTGATACTGGGGATTAAGCCCAGGCCCTTTGTATGTTAAACAAGCACATTGCTACTTTGAAATACTCCCCCAACATACAATCTTAGAACTTAATATTGAAACAGATGTATGCATAATCTCTAATGAATGAGGGCAATTTTTTTCATGTGTACTAAAAGCACTATTAACCTCAGAACATTTCTGATATGTTGGGATATCCATTTATCATAATTGACTTCTGAGGCCATGGTCATATGTATCCCAAAAGTACCATTTTAATTTCTTTTTCCCCTGAGAAAAAAGATAAGGTCATGAAAATCTATTCTGCATTATACAAAAATAGGAAATTTATTTGTTTTGGTAGTACTGGGATTGAAGTCAGGACCTTATGCCTGCTAGGCAGGAGCTCAACCACTTAAGCCACAGTTTTTGTTTTATTTCTGAGATAAGGTCTTAGTTTATATATAGGATGGCCTGAGCTATGTGACCCTCCAACTTATGCCTGTGCTTCCCATAACTAAGATAACAGATGTGCTCCACCACATCCAGAAACTAGTTAAGATAGAGTCTTATAAACCTCTTTTTGCCTGGGGTAGCCTCCAACCTCATCCACTAATCTCTGCAACTAAAGCAGTTAGGATTATAGGCTTGAACCACCATGTCTAGGTGTTTTTTTTTTTTTTAAAGTGAGTTTTTAATCTCATTAAAATGTTTCCTCCACAGAAGTGTTACAACCCTCTAGATAAAAACCTGGAAATCTAGTAGGCTATGAAACAAAGAGAGCAGTAAATGCTAAACAGGCATCCAATACCTTTAGCAAGAGGTTGGGCACTAAGAAAGCATTGTATGGACCGGGAATGTGACTCAGTGGTAGAGAGCTTGCCTAGCATGCATGATGCCCTGCATTAGATTCCTCAGGACCACACAAACAGAAAAAATTGGAAATGGCGCTGTAGCTCAAGTAGTAGAACACTAGCCTTGAGCAAAAGAAGCACAAGAACAGTGCTCAGGGACTGATTTCAAGCCCCAGGACTGGCAAAAAAAAAAAAAAGATAAAAACAAAGCACTAGTCTAGTAACATATGGAGGCTGAACAACACACTGTTGAATCACCAGTGGGTCATGGAAGAGATTAGAAAGGAAATTCAAATGTTCATGATATTCAACAAAAATGAACACACAAATTACCAGCACTTCTGGGAAACAGCAAAGGCAGTACTCAGAGGCAAGCTTATAGCTCTGAGTTCCTACATCAACAAATTGGAGAGATCTGAAACCAACAATTTAATGAGACTTCTGAACCTCCTTGAAAAAGAGCAGCAAGCTAAATCCCAATCCAATAGATGGAAAGAAATAATTAAAATTAAATCAGAATTAAATGAATTACAATCCAAAAAAACATAGAAAGAATCAACAAAACCAAGACTTGGTTCTTCAACAAAATTAACAAAATCAACCCACCCTTAGAAAATCTTATCAGTAAAAGAAGAGAACATACCCAAATAAACTCAGAGATGAGAATGGAAACATCACCACAGAAACAACCAAGATTCAGAATATTATAAGGGAATACTTCCCAAACATTTATGCTAATAACTTTGAGAATCTGGAAGAAATGGATGATTTCCTAGCAAATATCGACATGTTGAAACTAAACCAAGATGAGTTAAACCAACTTAACAGACCCATATCAAGCATTAAAATAGAAAAAATAAGAGACCTCCCATCTAAGAAAAGCCCAGGACTAGATGGATTTACAGCAGAATTCTACAAGTCCTTCAAAGTAGAACTCACGCCAATACTCCTCCAACTCTTCAATGAAATTGAAAGAGAAAGTTCACTACCGAACTCATTCTATGAAGCCATCATAACCCTCATCCCAAAACCAGACAGGGACTCATCAAAGAAAGAGAACTATAGACCCATTTCTTTGATGAACATTGATGCAAAACTTCTCCACAAAATTTTGACCAATCTACTTCAACAATTCATCCAAAAAATCATAAATCACGATCAAACAGGATTCATTTCAGGGATGCAAAGCTGGTTCAATATACACACATCAATTAGTATAATTAATCACATAAACAAGAGCAAGGTTAAGAACCACATGGATGCAGAAAAGTCATTTGACAAGATCCAACACTCCTTTATGATGAAGGCTCTAGAAAAATTAGGAATAGATGCAGAAAAAGCATGTGACAAGATCCAACACCCCTTTATGATAAAGGCTCTGGAAAAATTAGGAATCCATGGAACATTCCTCAATCCAATAAAGGCTGAATATGACAAACCTACAGCCAGTATTATACTTAATGGTGAAAAACTGAAGACATTTCCTCTCAACTCAACAATGAGACAAGGATGTCCACTCTCTTCAGTTCTCTTCAACATAGTATTAGAATGCCTAGCTACAGCAATAAGACAAGATGCAAACATAAAAGGGATCCAAATAGGGAAAGGTGAAGTAAAACTCTCCTTCTTTGCAGCTAACATGATGTTGTATTTAAAGAATCCCATGGACTCCACTCCAAAATTACTCAAGCTGATTCGAAACATTGGCAATGTAGCAAGGTATAAAATTAACCCTCAAAAATCCATGGCTTTTCTGTATGCCAACAATGAGAAGAGCCTAGCTGAAATCAGGAAAGCAACTCATTTTGTAATAGCCCCATCAAAAATAAAATACCTAGGAATTAACTTAACCAAAGAAGTGAAGGACCTCTATGATAAAAACTTTAAAAACCTGAAAAAGGAAATCAAAGCAGAATTTAGGAAGTGGAAAAACCTCCCATGCTCCTGGATTGGAAAGATCCACATAATGAAAATGGCAATACTTCCCAAGGTTATCTACAAATTCAATGCTTTACCTATCAATATTCCAACCTCATTCTTCAAGGAAATAGAAGAGGCAATCCAAAAATTCATATAGAACAATAAAAGACCCCGAAGAGCAAAATCAATCCTTAAGAGAAAGAACAGTGCTGGAGGAATATCAATACCAAATTTCAAATTCTACTACAAAGCCATAATAATCAAAACAGCTTGGTACTGGCACAAGAACAGACTTGAGGACCAATGGAATAGAATTAAAAACCCAGAAATGAACCCACCGACCTATAGCCACCTAATGTTAGATAAGGAAGCTGAAAAAATAGAATGGAAGAAAGACAGCCTCTTCAGTAAATGGTGTTGGCAAAATTGGTTAATCACTTATAGAAAACTAAAGCTAGATCCTTATATATCACCCTTCACCAGAATCAACTCCAGATGGATCAAAGACCTTGAAGTCAAGCAGACACCCTGAAAACATCACAGGATGGAATAGGAGAAACCCTAGGTCTCGTTGGCACATGCCAAAATTTTCTTAATAGAGACCCAGAAACACTACAAATCAAAGAAAGGTTGGACAAAGGGGATTGCATGAAGTTGCAGAGCTTCTGCACGGCAAAGGATATAGCTAGCAAGATCAATAGAAAGCCCACGGATTGGGAGAAGATCTTCACTAGCCATGCAATAGAGAAAGGTTTCATATCTAAAATATACCAGGAACTCAAAAACTTAAATCCTCCAACAACAAATCTTCAAAGAAACAACTGTCCAATAAATAAGTGGGCTAAAGACTTACAGAAAAACTTCTCTGAAGAGGAAATAAGAATGGCCAATAGACACTTGAAGAAATGTTCAACCTCTAGCTATAAAAGAAATGCAAATCAAAACAGCATTGAAATACCACCTCACCCCAGTTAGAATGGCTAGAATCAAGAACTCTATTAACAACAGATGCTGGAAGGGATGTAGCCAGAAGGAAACCCTACTGCATTGTTGGTGGGAGTTTAAACTTGTTCAACCACTTTGGAATGCAGTATGGAGGTTCCTCAAAAGACTCCATATAGAGCTCCCCTATGACTCAGCAATCCCACTTTTGGGCATTTACCCAAATGATCACAAACAAGGTCATACCAAAGCTACCAGCCCAACTATGTTTATTGCAGCATTACTTACCATAGCTAAGATATGGAACCAACCCAGATGTCCCTCAGTAGATTAATACATCAAGAATATATGGTATATATATAATATAATATGTATAGTATATACATTATCTACTTTTTGGCTCCCTTATGGAAGATTAGGTGGCTATATGTCTGTGGGTTCATTTCTGAGTTTTCAATTCTATTCCATTGGTCCTGAGGTCTATTCTTGTGCCAGTATCACACTGTTTTGATTACTATGGCTTTGTAGTAGAGTTTGAAATTTGGTATTGATATTCCTCAGGAACTGTTTTTCTGTGATATAATATATATGTTATATATGTTATTATATATTCCTATATAATGTATAATATTATATATATGAATTCTATGCATCCATCAGAAAAAAATGATATCTCCCCATTTGTTAGGAAATGGAAAGACTTGGAAAAAATTATATCAAGTGAAGTAAGCCAGGCCCAAAAAATGTGGGTGCCATGGTTCCCCTTATTTGCAATAACTAGTATATGTCTGGGACAAGCAGAAAAGGTCAAAAGCTATGTACTTATCACCAGATAAGATGATGTTAAGCGAAATGAACCCAAGATAGAGACTCAGTGGTTTTTTCTTTCTTGCTATTTTGTCTAACATATTTATAAGGTAACATGTGATTTTTTTGTTTCTTTGTATTTTCCTCTCCCACGGTATAACCACTGTTTTCACTGTATTTCATGTTGGTGTCCTGCATCTTGTATATATACTTCTCTAATTTGGGGAGGGGAAGGAAAAAATGCTTAAAAAGGTGTACAGGTTGACCCATTGTAACAATGAGATGTATAAGACACTATGTTGGAAAATGAACTTTACAATTTAGGGGCAGGGGGGAGTGTAGTTGTGGAGGTGGGAGGGAAGGGATGGTAGGGGAAAAACAAAGTAGAAGGTAACAATGCTTAATAGGAAATGTACTCATTACCTTTCTCATGTTACTGTAACCCCTCTGTACAGTATTTTTACAATAAAAAAAAATAAAAAAGAAAATGGGTAAACTGGTTGCCAGCAGCTCATACTTGTAGTCTGAGGTACTCAGGAAGCTGAGAGGAAGAGGAATGAGGTTTGAGGTCAGCCTATCTAGAAAAGTTCATGACACATTATCTCAAAAGCATCCAGCCAAAATACATGGCTGAAGGTCTGGCTCAAGTTATAAGGTAGCAGCCAAGGAAGCACAAAGCCCTTAAATCAAACCCCAGTACCACTATAAAGGTAAAAAATAAAAAAAGATGAGCAAAGTATCTGAAGAGTTAATTATTCAAAGATTAAATACTAACAACAGATACATTAAAAGATGCTAAGTATCATTAGTTAACAGGGAAATGCAAATTTAAACCACAATGATATTTTTTCCTTCACACCAGTTGGAAAGGTTACGATCAGGAAGACAAAAGGTGAGGATACAAAGGGAATCCTTTTACATTGTCGATGGGAAGGTAAATTTATATCTACATAATAGAATGTCTCTATATCATAGGAAATGGTATGGGGAGTCATCAAACACTAAAAGCAGATATAACATATGATCCAGCAGTCCCAAATTTGGATATATATATATACATATATATCAACTAATATCACTATGGCAAATATAGATCTGCATGCTTATTTTCACTGCATCATTATTTATAACAGCTAAGATACAAAAACAACCTAAATGTTCACCAAAATATGAGAAATGAATAAAGAAATGTGGTATACACACATTGGGATACTATTCAACACATGAAAAGAAATTACTTTCATTTGTGAAAACATATACAAATCTAGAAGACAGTAGGCTAAGTGAAATAAGCCAGGCATAGAAAGAAAAATATATTTTCTCATTTTATGCAGAATCTTAAAAAGTCAAACTCAGAGAAGAATAAAAGGGCTAGACCAAAAGGCGTGGTGAACTAAGAGATTCTGACATAAAAGTGCAGAAAATTCTAGTTAAATAGGAAGAATAAGTTTGAGATCTATTACAAAAAATGATAAGTATGTCAAGTAACAGGCTAGGTAATTTACTTATTCTACAGTATATCTACATCAAAACATCACGCTATATTCCATAAATATGGCATGACTGTCAATAATTTTAAGTGATTATAAAAAGTTTAATGTTTTATTAGAGATCTCTTTTTTCTTCTACAGTTCCCTGGACATTAATCTGGTAAGGCCTTAGAAGCTAAAGTCCCACCAACAATAAAATAAAGAGGATTCTCTAAAAAATTTTGTCCTTGGAGACATTGAATAGACCCAGTTTTCAACATGAGGTAAAGTGCCAGCCTTAAGCAAACAGCCAAGCTCTTCCCTTTGTAATTTCTTTCAATGTGTAGTGACCTTCAACTCCTTCCATTTTTAGTGTACTGGAACGTATAGCTTCTGTGGCACAATGTATCTTCAGAATAATCTCTAGTACCATTCTGGGAAGCAGATGGGTAGGAGGTTTAACAGTTTGTTGTACACACTCTTAGAACAACAGCTTTCTTTTCAGCTGCACTCTTTGGCTCTACTTCAGAAATATAGTACTTTGTCCTGAGCATCAGAATAGTTCTCAGACTTTCCTAGGAGAAAAATGAGGGAAGGGGTAACAATTTTGACAAGAAATGTACTTATTACCCCACTTCAATAACTGTAACCTCTCTGTACATCACCTTGACAATAAAAAAAAAAAAAAAAAAAAAACAGAAAAAAAACAAAACCGGAAGTGGGAACTGGGAATATGGCTTAGTGGTAGAGTGCTTGCTTAGAATGCATGAAGCCCTGGGTTTGATTCCTCAATGCCAAATAAACAGAAAAGCCAGAAGTGGTGATATGGCTCAAGTGTTAGAGTGCTAGCCTTCAGTAAAAGAAGCTCAGGCACAGTACTCAGACCCCGAGTTCAAGCCCCAGGACTGGCAAAATAAAACCAAAAAACCTGGAAGTGGATATGTAGTTCAAATGGAAGAGTACCAGCCTTGAGTCAAAAAAGCAAGCAACTGTGAGGTACTGAGCTCAAGCCCAGTAGTGGCACCAAAAAAAAAAAAAAAATTCAAAAAACCAAAAACAAACCCAGAGAGTGGGGAGCTGGTATGTTTCCTATCTTCTAAACAAAGATGTGCTGGGATTTTTCTGCTCTTCTGCCCCCTTTATCTTCTGTCTTTCTTTAAAGAACTGAGTTAAGGGCTGGGAGTGTGGTTTAGTGGTAGAGTGCTGGTCTAGCGTGCATGTGGCCTCGGTTCGATTTCTTAGTACCAAATAAACAGAAAAAGCAGAAAATGGCACTGTGACTTAAGTGGGAAAGTGCTAGCTATGAGCAAAAGAAGCTCAGGGACAGTGCCCAGACTCTGAGTTCAAGCCCCAGGACTGGCAAAAAAAGGAAAAAAAAAAAGAAAAACTGAGTTTTTTGTTGGTTTTGTTTTTTGTTTGTTTGTTTTGTTTTATTTGGTCAGTTGTGGGGCTTGAACTCTGGGCTTGGGTGCTGTCTCTCAGCTCTTCAGCTCAAGGTGAGTGCTCTACCACTTGAGCTATAGAGATACTTCTGGTTTTCTGATGGTTTATTGAAGAAAGGAGTCTCATGGACATTCCTGCCTGGTCTAGCTTTGAAGGTGATCCTCAGATCTCAGCCTCCTGAGTAGCTAGGATTACAGGCGTGAGCCACTGGTGCCCAGCCAGAACTGAGTTAAAATAAGAATTCCTTTAAAAGTTTTCACCTCCAGAAATAAACATTTCCATTCCAACATGATTAAGCATAAATCTAACACCTTTCCCTCCCTTCGGTTTTGTAGCCTTTTACTCAGTAATATTAACTGCTTTAATTTAAAACGTATCTTGAAATACAAATGGTTTGACATTTAATCTCAAATTAGTATGCTTTCTGTTCCTTCCCCTTTCCCTCCCTTTCCTTTAGTAACCTGATTTTTATTGAGGACCTTGTCCTTCTTAGCTTTAACAGTATAAAATTGAATATATAAACACTATCATGGCAAATGACATGACTTTTCATATATAAAGGATGAGGAAGTCACCATGATAAACTCTTAATGATATAAATCCCAGCATCTCTTACCTTGGTCTTCTACTTTTGTTATAAAACAATGTGAATGCCCAAACACATTTTAGTCCACCATATATTTAAGTACATTTGACTTATATGAGTCTTCACCAGAGCTTTTCCTTTGGTAATTTTCATCTGATCAACTTTCATGTTTAATAGAAAAGTAAGAAAAGGGTTCACTCCTTGAAATCTACACTGTTTTGCTAGTATAAACATTCCTCTAAACTTTCATTCGAATAAGGGCAAGTAACAGTGTCAATATTTTGCTATATGAAAGAAGCCAGTAACAAATGATCCTATGCTGTATGGGCATTTGACAAATGTCTCCAATATACAAATCTATGGAGACAGAAAGTAGATTAGCAGTTGCCTAAGGCTGGAATTGTGAAAGGGTAGAAGGAGGAATGACTACTAATGAGTATAGAAGGTCTTTGGGGGTTAATGAAAATTTTCTAAAATTATTATGGTGCTGGTTGTATAATTCTGGTAACTATGCCAACAACCACTGAGTTATATGTTTTAAAAGAATGAATTGTGCAGTCTGGCAAAAGACTACCATTTATAAGAAAATTAAAAACAATACTTGAAATTGTAGATTAATGCTTAATTTTTAAACCATTGAAAATACAGAATAAGCCCATGTCAGTGGTTCATGCCTGTTATCCTGGCTACTCAGGAGGCTGAGATCTGAGGATCACAGTTAGGAGCCAGCCAGGGTAGGAAAGTCCATGAAACTTATGACAAATTAACCATCCAAAAGCCAGAATCAGAGCTGTAGCTCAAGTAGTGGTAGAGTGCTAGTTTTGAGTGAAAAAGCTCAAGGGCAGGGCCCAGGCCCTAGGACCAGCACAAAAAAAGGCAAGAAAGAGAGAAAGAGAGAAAGAAAGAGAGAAAGAAAGAAAGAAAGAAAGAAAGAAAGAAAGAAAGAAAGAAAGAAAGAAAGAAAGAAAGAAAGAAAGAAAGAAAGAAAGAAAGAAAGAAAGAAAGAAAGAAAAGAAGGAAGAAAGAAAGAAAGAAAGAAAGAAAGAAAGAAAGAAAGAAGAAGAAGAGAGAGAGAGAGGGAGGGAGGGAAGGAAGGAAGGAAGGAAGGAAGGAAGGAAGGAAGGAAGGAAGGAAGGAAGGAAGGAAGGGAGGGAGGGAGGGAGGGAGGGAGGGAGGGAGGGAGGAGGAAAGAAGGAAAAAAAATACTGAATGGCTAGGTCCTAGTGGCTCACATTTGTTATCCTAACTACTGAGGAGACTGAGATCTGATGATGGCAGTTCAAAGCCAGGTCAGGCACGAAAGGCCTTAAGACTTCTGTCCCCAATTAATCATTAAAAATCTAGAAGTGAGCAGGGCACCGGTGTCTCATGCTTGTAATCCTAACTACTCAGGAGGCTGAGATCTGAGAATCACAGTTTGAAGCCAGCCTGGGCAGAAAAGTCCCTGTGAGACTCTTATCTCCAATTAACCACTCAAAAACCCTGAACTGGCACTGTGGCTCAAGTGTTGGAGTGCCAGCCTTGAGCACAAAGAGGCTCAAGGACAGTGCCCAGGCCCTGAGTTCAAGCCCCACGACTGACAAAATCAATCTAGAAGTGGGGCTATATAGTGTTAGCCTTGAGCTCAAGATCAAGTATCCAGATCCTGAATTCAAGCCCCAGGACAAGCGGGGGTGCGCGCCGCGCATGCGCGCGCACACACACACACACACACACACACACACACACACACACACACACCCCACACACAAACCTACTGAAGAGTTGGGCTATGGGTGTGGCTAAAGAAGTAGAGTGTTTACCTAGCAAGCATAAAGCACTGAGTTCTTTAGCTTGTAGATCAGATTCATCACTCCAATCTCTACTTTTAACATATAGTATTCTTGTGTATGTGTATGTATGTTCCTCCTCCTCCTCCTTCTTCTTCGTGTGTGTGTGTGTGTGTGTGTGTGTGTGTGTGTGTGCATGTGTGTACCAATACAGGGGCTTGAGCTAAGGGCCTGAGTGCTGTCTCTTAGCTTTTTTTGCTCAAGGCTGGCACTCTACCACTTGAGCCACACCTCTACTCCCAACTATTTTTGGTGGTTAATTGGAGATAAGTCTCTCACATCTTTAAGCTGGCTTTGAACTGTGATCAGATCTCTCCTTCTGAGTAGCTAGGATTTCATGTGTGAGACACTGGCCCCAAGCTCCTTCTCTTCTTATAAATACCAATCAGATCATTTTAGGGCTTATCTTAATCCAGTATGATCTCATCTTAGCTCAATTACACTTTCAAATGTCCAAATAAATTCACATTCATAGGTACCAGGGGTTAGAACTTTAACCTACTTGCCAGGGAGTGGACATAATTCAACCAATAACACCTCTGAGTAAATGGGAAATCATTTGCAGGAAAGCTCTTGTTTAATAAGACTCCATTAAAGGAAGAATCACAGATGGTTGACGCCAAACCTTTAAGATTTACTTTTAATAGCAACCATGTGTATAGAACCATGACATTAGCATAATCAACACATTCCAGAACGCCATTAGAAATGCAATCTGTTATCAAGAGCTGTGTCATTGCAAGCAGTGGAAATAAGAACAGTTGTCCAATTTCAGTGGCTTTATCTGTGGCTTCAATGCTGGTTTACAACTATCTACTTACACTGCCAGAATGCCATGAAAATGAATGTTTGTTAATTCCTTTGATTGGGAGTGGTTGAATGACAGGCTTTCACTGTCTCACTCCTGCATGGGCCCACCCTTCCTTATCTTTACTCACAGAGCAGCACAGCGTCTCTGAGTCTAAACAGGAAAAGAGAAGCCCTCAAAGGTTTTAACAGAAGGAATTGAAGCCCTTGATGGATTCACACTAATGATTGAGGAAGTGAGAAGCAGAGTGGTAAGGTAACTTGAAAATGGGCAACAACAAGGTGTGACTACAAGGGATAGCCTAGGGAGTCAAAGGAAAGAAGCAATTCTCAGAGCCCAGAGGCTAAGGTCAGAGGCCGGAGATGGAATCATTGTAAAGCAGCATCTGAGGTTCCTAAGGAGAGCAGGAGACTTTTTTAATTGTAAAGGGAAACAAAGGAGGAGGCTACAATGCTTGATAAGAAATGTACTCATGGGGCTGGGAAGTTGGCTCAGTGGTAGAGCGCTTGCCTTTCATGCCTGAGGCCCTGGGTTCGATTCCTCAGCACCACATAAGCAAAAAGAAAAAAGCCGGAAGTGGCGCTGTGGCTTAAGTGGTAGGGCACTAGCCTTGAGCTGAAGAGCTGAGGGACAGTGCTCAGGCCCCACAACTGGACCAAAAAAACAACACCACCAAAAATAAAAGAAATGTACTCATTATCTTGCCCATGTAATTGTAACCCCTCTGTACAGTATTTTCACAATAAAAAAATTATAAAGGTGATGTACAGAGGGGTTACAGTTACATAAATAAGGTAATGAGTACATTTCTTTTTGAACAGCGTTACCCCCTCCCTCATTTTCTTTCCAGCCCCCCCTGACTCTCCTCCTCCACTCCCTAAAGTTCATTCCCATCATAGTGTCTAGTGAGTATCACTGTTGCATTACTTTACGTTATGCCTTCTGCCCACTCTCTGATCTGTGGACTGTCTCTCACCAGTGTTTCCCATTGGGCAAAGCTAGCCAGAAGTCCCCTTCACAGAGGCCAAGAGAACACATCCCTGTAGGACCAGGCATAGCAGGGAAAGCCCAAGAAGGATATGAGAAATAGTGCTGGAGTCCTGCACCTCTTCTTCTTTGCAAACTTCACTCAAGGAACTTTTCATCAGGACCATGTTTTCTTTTGCCTTCTTACTGCATTTCTTCTTTTGTTAATAAGTTTTTTTTAATTGTGAAAATACCGTACAGAGGGGTTACAATTACATGAGCAAGGTAATGAGTGCATTTCTTATCAAGCATTGTTGCCTCCTCCTTTGTTTTTCCCTTACCATCATCCCTGCCCTCCCCTCCCATCTCCACAAGTACACTCCCCCTTGCCCCCACCCTGCCCCACCCCCCCCCCCCCCACCACGCCAAAGTTATAAAGTTTGTTTCTCAACATAGATGATGTTAGGCGAAATGAACCCCAAGATAAGGACACAAGTAGTTTTTTGTTTCTTGCTATTGTTTCTAACGTATTTATAAGGTGATTGTATTGTTTTGTGTTGTTGCTTTGTATGTCCCCCCCCCAGGGTATAACCTGTTTTCACTGCATTTGATGTTGGTACAATTTGGGGAGGGAAAGGGAAAAATCATTGTTTAAATTCTTATTGCATTTCTTATGTCTAATATCCCAGTGATACCGTTTGTTGCTACACAAAAAGAAGCCAGCTTAGAATTCAATGCATAGGAGAACAAATGAACTTATTAAGTAGGAATAACAATTTAATATGCTACCAAGTAAAACAACCCTTTGGGAATTATTACAAGTGTTGGAGACTGGGCTTTGTTGTTGTTTAACAAAATTTGAAGAAATGGATTAGGCTTTGGGAATATAATGGAAACAAGTTTTTTCCTATTTAAGTCCTAGGTCTGGCAATTCCCAAATTGGCTACCAGCAACTTTTTTTTTTTTTAATTTAATTTAATTTTATTTGTGAACATACTGTACAGAGGAGTTACAGTTACATGGGCAGGATAATGCGTACATTTCTTACCAAGCATTGCAGCCTCCTCCTTTGTTTACCCTTCACATCCCTTCCCAGCCTCCCCCCTCCCCCCCTAATCCCAATCCTTCTCCTTCCCCCCCCCCCCCCTGTCCCCCCCACCCCCACCGATGTTGTAAAGCTCGTTTTGGACATGACAACTTGTACTTCTCATTGTTGCAACAGGTTCACCTGTATCCTTAAACAACTGTTTTTTCCCCATCTCCTCCACAAGTTATACTGACATCAAATATAGTGAAAGCAGGGGTTATACTGTGGGGGAGGGACATACAAAGCAACAAAGAGATAATCTTATAAATGTGTTAGAAACACATCCAGCAAGTTTTTTTTAAGAACAAATTAAAAGTCAAATGACATACATGGGCCTTGAGCTTCAATTAGCTACCAAGTGTTTCTATAGAGTTAAGTCAAGTGAGATCTATAGAATCCTCTTCTCAATTCTTCATTTCTATTTTAATTTCCCTAAGACTACAGAATAAACACTTTTAGGCATACAGTAAACCTTTCCTTTTGATGACTGGTTAGTTATGAGGGCTATCTTTTATCAGATATTTTCAAAATACTAATAGACTAAGTTAACTTCTTATGTTTTAAACTAATGAGTATACCTTGAAACCAAGAGCTACTTAAAATTTTTAGTTTAAAAAATGCTTGCTGTAACAGTGTTTACTGATTTTTTTAATGTGGGGGTGACAGTGGTGTTAGATTCAGGGCATCATGCTTTTGTTCAGGTTTCTTGCTCACAGTTGGCACTCTTCAACTTGAGTCATGTCTCCAGTCTTTTATTTTACTAGTTAATTGGTGATGGAGTCTTACAGATTTTTTCTGACTGGCTTGGCCTCAAAGTGCGATTCTCTGGGTCTTAGAGAAAATGAACACTCCCAATGACTTTAGAAGCACACTTTAAAAATAATTTGAAGCTGCATGTTGGTGGCTCATGCCTATAATCCTAGCTATTCAAGAAGCTAAGATGTTCAGATTACAGTTTGAGGCCAGCCTAGGCAGAGAAATCTATGAGACTCTAATGTCCAATTAACCAGCAAAAAGCTGGAAATGAATGTGTGGCTCAAGTGGAAGAGCACAAGCCTTGAGTGTAAAAGCTAAGCAAGAGTGCCCTAGGTGATGTGAAGTAGGAGACCAAATGCTTTAAGAGAAAATTTTTGAGAGAAAGAGACAAAGCAATTCATTAAAACAATATCTAATGAATCAGAATGATTGAAACCAGTTTCCAGTATCCACAGAACAATAATAACAAACTCAAGAATATTCTAACAAAACATTTTCAAAACATGTTTCTGAATAGATAAGTTGGAGCAGCAGTAGCAGTTTCTAAATGAAACAATTATATCTACTCCTCTGATGCTCTGAAAAGATTTATTTAGTGTTAGTAATGATAGATCAGGTAATATCATTACATACTCACAATAATTTGGATAATTTAAAACAGGTGGCTTTGTTTTGTTTTGTTTTGTTTTTTTACTGGTACTGGGGCTTGAACTCAGGACCTCATCCTGTCACTTGACATTCTACCACTTGATCCACAGCTCCCTTCCAGCTTTTTGCTGGTTAATTGGAGATAAGTAACTCATGGATGTTTTTGCCCTGGCTGGCTTTGAACTGTGATCCTTAGATCTCAGCTTTTTGAGTAGATCGAATTACAGGTGTGATCCACCAGTGCCCCAGATTGAAATACATGTTTCAACCAGTTTATAGAACTCTAAAGCAGTGTCAATACTATGGAGAACATGATACGCTATAAATATTCATGGAGAGACAGTAAAGTTGGTCCCTGGAATCATGTGGAGTAGGTGTGGGTGGGAGGCATGTGTTATGGTTTACAACAGTGAATGTAGGTGGAAAGGGAAAGGTTGTCACTATGTGACAGATAGTTCACATGCAGTAGTTCACAAAAACCTTACTTATGATCACTGTCAGACTGCAATCAATATGTTCATCTAAGCAAAGATACCTAGTGCTAAGAAGCTATAGAACCAGAATTGAAGCCAGGTCTGCCTGTTTTTAAACCCTGTCTGTGTTTAATCCAGTCATGCACTTATCCTTCAATATTTTCAGATAATTCTAGAAGTAAAAGTAAGACTGTGAAAGAATTACTCAAAACTAAAGTATTTTCTCCTCCTAACTCATAGGATCTTTTTATCAGGTCTACCAGGAAAAAAAGATGGTGCTGGCCTGGGCATGATGACAGGCCATGGTAGCAAGAAGGTCTTTTTACCCCACTGTGCTGTGTAATAAAGTTGTTGCACCATTGTGACTCCCAGTTCTGCTCCATAAACCTGGCTTGATCTTAATGTTAAATTAAGCAAACATGCTTTTGTGAGAAAAAAGGGGTAGGTTTGGGTGAATGTGTGCTAAAATTCAATTTGAGAGTAAATATAAGCTTAAGGATCTATGAGAAGTCATTAAATCCATATGAAGTTTTTGCTCCTGATAAGGTATTGACTCCCTTCGAGATATCATTTGTCATTCATACATAGAAAGCAAAGTATTTCATGTCTTTTCTAATATCAGGAAGGTAGCACAACTTTAACTGCAAGACTGTAATACTTTCCACAAAACTTAGAAATGTTGATTTCCTTCTTCTTTTTGGCCATTTATGACATTATGCTTGCTGGGTTGGCACCTTACCACTTCTGCCTCCAGCATTTTTTGCTCTGGCTGTTTCTCAAGATAGGGTCTTACATTTTGCTGGGGCAAACCTGGCCTGCAATCCTTCTGTTTGTAGTTTGTAGCTGGAATGACAGGCACAAGCCACTATACCCAGCTGTTGAAATGTGGTCTTTTGGACTTTTTGCTAGGGCTGACCTGAAATCGCAATTCTCTTTTGAGCTCAGCTTTCCAAGTAGCTTAACTGTTGATTCTTTTTTTCATTTGTACTTTTTGGTGCCAGTACTGGAGCTTGAACTCAGAGCCTGAGCATTGTCCCTCAGTTTTTTTGCACAAAGTTGCCAACTACCACTTGAACCACACCTCCACTTCTGACTTTTAGGTGGTTAATTGAAAATGCGTTGTTTCATGGACTTTCCTACCCAAGCTGGCTTCAAATCATGATCCTGGGATCTCAGCTTTCTGAGTAGGTAGGATTACAATCATAAACCACTAGCACCGGGATGAAATATTGATTCTTTATTCTATTCAAATCATTGGTCTCATTGCTCTTTATGTAGCATAAGACAAAGTCAGACTTTGGGAAGAAAATGAAAGCCTCTTTTTCCCATGAATACTCATGGAGAACCTCCCTCACCCTTGCCTAGCCATTATGGAGAATCATTGCATTAGTTACCTATGACTGAATAACATCTAGCTCTAAACTTCTAGGAAACCTAATGATAACTGAAGAAAACAAAGAGCATTTTGAAGCTTGGATTCTCTGGAAGCAGATGCTGTGACAGATCCCAGGGTGCAAGATGCTTATTAGAGCTGGGCACTGGTGGCTCATGCCTATAATCCTAGCTACTCAGGAATCTGAGATCTGAGGGTCACAGGTTGAAGCCAGTCTGGACAGGAAAGTGTGTGAGACTCTTATGTCCAATTAATCACGTAAAAAGCTGGAAGTGGCACTGGGGCTCAAATGGTAGAGTGCTAGCCTTGAGCAAAAAAGCTCAGGGACAGTGCCCTGGCCCAGAGTTCAAGCCCCAACATCTGCAAAAGAAGATGCATATTAGGGATACATGTTTGTTTGTTTTGTGCCAGTCCTGGGACTTAAACTCAGGGCCTCATTGCTGTTCCTTACCTTTTGTGCCTGAGGCAAGCAATCTACTAGTTGAGCCGCATCACCACTTCTGGCTTTTTTGGTGATTAAGTGGACATAAAAGTCTCGTAACTTTCCAGCCCAGGCTGTCTTCGAACCACAATCCTCAGATCTCAGTCTCTTGAGTAGTTAGGAGTTACCAACACCTGATATAACCAGAAACTTTAAAAAGAAATAAGTTTTCAAACCGATTTTTTAAAGCAATTTAGCTTAGACTTAGTTTTAGCTTTAGGAGTATTTCAGTCAGAAGTTCTGAGTTTTCACTTGTGGTAAATTTTGCCTAGACAGGCCAAGGGTTGATATTTTTAATATCTAAGATGCTCATACACATCAATAAATAAAAACATGAATACTTCATTGGTATAAATGTTTTATGATCTGAGCAGACAAATCCTCAAAAGCAGCAAATAAGAACAATCTCCACTAACAAAAAAGTAATTAAAACTAAGCAATATTTTCCTTATTAAATTAGTATACATTAAAAAATCATGAAATATCTAGCCTTGGTAGGGTTTCAATGAAACAGTCTTATTGCCAATGGAATAAAAATCAAGATAGTGCTCATGGGAAGTATTTTGATTTTTATATCAAAACTAAGAATATAATATTCTTTTTTAAAGCAATTACATTTCTTCTATTCTAAATGAATAATTCCAAAAATAGGGAAAATTCTGATCACAGCATTAATTCGTTGCAGAAACATGAAAATGTGTAAGTATGAGACATGTTTCTAAAAGTCATCATACTCATTTGATGAAGTGTTAGGCAACCATAAAAACCAACTTCATTTATAAAATTTTGAGAATTTTAAAGGAAAGAAAAACATACATTTTGTATTTTCTCTCCAAGTAGAAAGTTTTTATTTCACCTGATACCATTTGTAAACAATCATATGCTGAAACTAAACTGTTTTTCTTCAACAATTTAAAATATTGAAAAGATATTGCCTATTTAGGTTTTTTTAATTTTAAAAAATAGATAAAATAATCTTTACATTGAATATAACTGACTCATATCAGTTTGGCTAGGGATTGGACAGAATGGTTAATTGAAATTTAGAGTAGAATGAAATGCATTTGGCAGGTTAAAATAGTGCCATTGTGCAGTGTTCCTAACAACTTCAGGGTTTTTAGAGCAAAAGACCTGTGTCATTATTCTAACTTTATCTGTCTGCAAAACACACTGAAAAAACTTTTTTTGTGTGTGTGCTTGCTGGTACTGGGGCTTGAACTCAGGTCCTTGCTCTACTGCGTGGCTTTTTCCATTCAAATCTCTTGTGGTACCACTTGAGCCACACCTCCATTCTGGCTTTCTGCTGGTTAATTGGAGATAAGAGTCTCATAGATTTTCCTGCCTGCGCTGGCTTTGAACTATAATCCTCAGATCTGAGCCTCCCGAGTCACAAGGATTACAGGCCCACTGGGGCTTGGTTTAAAAAGACTTTACTGAACTACCAAAGAGATTTTTCCACAAGATCACTTCACTCTTAAAGGTATGAGCAGTAAAGCCCAATGACTTTCTGCAGGAGACCTCCTCCCCCAGTCAGTATTAGTCTATACCTGGAACTGAGCTTTATCATTAACTGGTTGACCCTGTGTTCTTTGAGTAAAGTGCAGCCAGACGTGCAAGTAATGGCTTTAATGTTGTGTACAAATATTCTAAAGCAAAATCCAGAGAGAGGTCCTCGAAACACATAAATGCTTATATTGCATTTCTAGAATTTTTTTTTAGTCCTGGGACTAATGAGTGCTTGGCAATCACTGAGCTACATCCCCAGCCCTCTACAATGCTTAAGGGGAAAAATACTTGCCAGCTAGCTTGGCCTGTGATTTGCTTCTTAGCTTAATTCTCTTGGCTGAATTTGGTACATATTAAAGTTTATTCCTTACTGGAGCTGTTCATGAATACTCATTCACAAATTACCAAGGAATGTGTTAGTTTTCAAACACCTTCCATGTTTAAAGTTTTGGGGTTTTTTTTTTCTTTTCAAATGAAAATAACAATAACAACAACAATAATAATAGGAAAGATTTCACTATGTTCTGGCCATGTAAATGTAAAAGATTCTCCATGATGTTAAAATATCTTAACTATAGAAATGTGCAGTTCATTATTTCTTTCATTTTTCAATACTTGGAAAACTTTATTGCTTTATTCCTGCTTGTGTGTATGTGTGTGTGTGTGTGTGTGTGTGTGTGTGTGTGTGTGTGTATTGGTTGTGGGGCTTGAATTCAGGGCCTGGGGAATGTCCCTGAGCTGTTTTGCTCAAAGCTAGCACTCTACTACTTGAGTCAGAAGTCCACTCCGAGCTTATTTTTAATTGAAAATACAAGTTTCACAGTGAAAATACAAGTCTCACAGGCTTTCCTGCCTGGGCGGGCTTCAAACTTTAATTCACAGATCTCAGCTTCCTGAGTAGGTGGGATTACAAACATGAGAATCCATTGTCTGGCTAGGATATGCTTTTTAAATCAGTGGGTGGAAAGAGGAGGTATGGCTGAAGTGACAGAGCACCAGCCTTGAGTGAAAAAACTAAGCAAGTATACAAGGCCCTGAGTTCAAGCCTGAGTACTAGCACATATTAATTAATTAGTTAATTAAATTGGAGAGTGATAGGAACTTGGACTTAAGAGCAGGTAACATTTGTTTGAAAGGTATTATTTGTGTGAGATAATTTTTTTATTAATTTTTAATTTTTTATAGTTACTATAAAGGTGATATACAGACGGGTTACAGTTATATAAGTCAGGTAATATGTACATTTCTTTTTGGACAATATCACCCCTTCCCTTCCTCTCTCCTGGTTTTTCCCTCCTGTCCCCACCCACAAGTTGTTTAGTTCATTTTCAATGTAGTTCCCAGTGAGTACCATTGCTGTATTTGTTCACCCTTTACCCTTCTATTTCTGTGCCTCCTCTTACCCTCTCAAAGACAGATAAATGAACAAACAAGAGTGCATTTTGGTAAATATTATTTTGTATGATCAAAGGCACATAGACATTGCACTTTGTCAAACACAGACAATTTTCATGTACTCTTTTACTACCAGACTCAAAAACATTTTCCCTTTATATATAATGTAAGTAAATTCATTTTGCCAAAGTGACACTTAATATTCAATAAAATATGGCAAGAATGTGGGGGAGGGAACCAGAGCTCTCATAGGTTACAGATGGGGAAGTAAAATAGTATTAACCCTTTGGAAAACAGTGTGGCAATTTCAAGAGTAAATTATTGATGCTGAGTAAATTCATTGACTCATGCCTATAATCCTATCTGCTCAGGAGGGTGAAATCCAGAGGATCAAGATTTGGAGCCAGCCCAGGTAGACAAATCCAAGAGACCTTTCTCCAATTAACTACCAAAAGTCTGCAAGTGGAGGTATGGTTCCGGTGGTATATTCACAGCCTTAAGCACAAAAGCTAAGCAAGAGCTCATGGTTCTGAGTTCAAGACCCAGTTACTAGTGTACACACACACAAAAGAGTAAAATATTGAGTGAAACCAGACTGTCACTCTAAAATGTGTCCCTTTGATATAAAAATTGCAATTACTTTGTGCTATGGGGATTTGAATTCAAAGCCTGTCCCTTGAGCCACATCCCCAACCTTTTTTCTGTATTTTTTTTATAGATAGGGTCTCCTGCTAACTTTTGCTCAGGCTAGCCTTGGACCTTGATCTTTCTATCTCCACTCCCTGAGTAGCTGGAATTACAAGCATGTGCCACCAAGCCTGGTTAAAAATTATTTTTTAACTAAAGGCAACTAATAATCAGCAAAGGGAAAAGGAGCACTCTGTAACCTCCCCCTTTCCTAAGGACAGAATATAAATTTCCCTGTATAAGAGACAAAGGGGGGGGGGGGCTGGGTACTGGTGGCTCATGCCTGTAATCCTAATTACACAGGAGGCTGAGATCTGAAAATTCCTTGTAAGACTCATCTCCAATTAGCCACTCAAAACCCAGAAGTGGTGCTCTGGTTCAAGTGGTAGAATGATAGCCTTCAGCACAAAGAGGCTCAGGAACAGTGCCCAGGCCCATAATTCAAACCCCACAACTGACAACAAAGGGGAGAGGGCAAAGAGTCTGTGTGTGTGTGCGTGCGTGCGTGCGTGTGTGTGTGTGTGTGTGTGTGTGTGTGTGTGTGTGTGTGTGTGTGTTTCTTCCAGACCTGGGGCTTATTCACACAAGGCTGGTTGTCTACCACTTGAGCTATACGTCTAGTTCTGGGTTTT
The DNA here is from genome assembly GCF_019054845.1 of Dipodomys spectabilis. NCBI lineage: Eukaryota > Metazoa > Chordata > Mammalia > Rodentia > Heteromyidae > Dipodomys > Dipodomys spectabilis. The sequence continues at coordinate 3,896,647 of NW_024870759.1, forward strand.
GGCTGGTTAATTGTAGATATGGATCTTACTAATTTTCCTTCCTGAGCTGGCTTCAAACTGTGAACATCAGATCTCAGCCTCCTGAGCAGTTAGGATTACAGGTGTGAGCCATTGGTACCCTGCTTAAGAGATGGAGTCTTTTGAACATTTTTCCCTGGGCTGGCCTGGAGCCATTGTCCTCTTTGATCTCCAGCTCCTGATTAACTAGGATTCCAGGTGTGTGCCATCTGGAGAAAACTCTTATTTAGCTCATAGATTGTGCTGGATAAAAAACACACACACAAACTTTATTCTATTAGTTTCTTCCCATATATTTGCTTTCCCATAATTTTCCACTTTTGGAAGCCTAAAATGTCTTTCTTTCCACCTGTCATTTCACCACAGATTTCTTATAACCTGTTGAATAGGTTGTAGGTATAATTAACTTGAGTTGCTTTTCACTGAAGTTTTCCCATATGTAATATAGTGGAGCATCAATCTTAACTACTCAAGAGACTAAGATATTAGGATTGTGGCTCAAAGCCAGCCGGGGAAAGAAAGTCCATGAGACTGTGTCTCTAATAAACCAGCAAAAAGCCAGAAGTAGAGCCATGGCTCAAATGGTAAAGTACCAGGCTTGAACAACAAAGCTAAGAGACTGCATGTAGACCCTGACTTCAAGCCCCAGTACTAGATCTCAAAAGTTGCTTAAGGAAATATATAGGGACTAGCACTGGAGGTTGAAATGAAAGAAAGTCACTATGTGATTAGGTCCCTAGGTTATTAGGTACATAACATTGTTCCTAGGACAGAGAGAATCGCTCCAATAAGAATATCAGCAACATAAACATCAGAGATTTGAGGAGAGTCAAGTAGGTTACTAGAAAATAAAATCTTGGTCTAAATGTAATCTAGAGCTCTTTTATCTTACAAAGAGGGTTATAAAAATAGCTGTGCATGGTGCCCCCCTTCAGGAGGCAGAGGCAGGAGGATGAGGAGTTCAAGGTCAGCTTGAGTTACATCAGTAACCTTGTATCAGGAAACCAAAAAGAAGCCAGGTGCCTGTGATACATGCCTATAATCCTAGCTACTCAGGAAGCTGAAATAATAGATTGAGATTTGAAGCCATCCTAGGCAGAAAACTTCAAAAGACTCCATCTCCAATTAACCAGAAAAATGCCAGACACTAAAACACCTCAGAAGTACAAAGCTCCTCCTGGTTCAAATCCAGGTAATTGCACAAAACAAATAACAATAATAAAATTTACAAGACTAGAATCCACAGAAGGCATTCATCTGACAAATTAAAAGTTAATGCATAAGCCAGAAAGTCATTGATAAAGCATGTGAAAATACATATCATCATACAAAGTCTTTTCTTGGTTTTATTTTTCATCCATATTTTTTTTAATTTAATTTAATTTTATTTGTGAACATACTGTACAGAGGAGTTACAGTTACATGGGCAGGATAATGTGTACATTTCTTACCAAGCATTGCAGCCTCCTCCTTTGTTTACCCTTCACATCCCTTCCCAGCCTCCCCCCTCCCCCACTAATCCCAATCCTTCTCCTTCCTCCCCCCCCAGCCCCCCCCCCCCCGGACCAACTTTCATCCATATTTTTATCATCATCAATTAGTTGTAAAAGGGAGGTTAATTCTGACATATCCATATATGCACACAATGTACCTTGATCAATCCCTCTATCACACTCCCTTATCCTCTCTCTCTCTCTCTGATTCCCAAATCAATCTCATAAAACTTTCTTGTTTCAAGTCTCTTCTTTTAATAAAACTCCACCACTGGCAAATTTACCTAAGCATTCATTACTATTTAAAATTTAAACTCAATTGAAAGAGATTACAGTTCACTTAAAGTCAGGCAAGAGTGGGGTGGGGGAAGTGGGGAGAGAAAACGGACAGCAGGAGGGAGAAAGTAAAGAAAGATTAGAAGCCTGGGGGGTTCTGCCATCCTTGACTCAATGTGCCAGGAAGCAGATATCCTAAATGAGTTAGGATTATTGGATCTGCCTTCCACCTTGAAGCAAGACAATAATCCTGTTGAATAGATCTCCCCTCTGAGACTACTTTGGGACTGCTGATTCACTATAAATCTCTAAATATTCTTTACAAATGAACTTGAGATGATTTGATAAAAATGGGCTTTGAGTCTTGTTTCTAATGACTTTCATGTAAACAGTGTGATAAGCGTCCATCTGAAAGTTCCACCTGGACGCTAACAAGGAGATGAGACCTTAAAAGAAGAATACAGGAAGAGATGAGAGGAGGGAAGACCTTAAATATGATTAATGGCAACAGGAGAAGACAGGAAAGTGAATTGCATAAGAAGGTAGAGCCTGATGTTGGGGGTGGGGGGGAGGAAGGAGTTGGGCTGGTGGGGGAGGGAAGGGATAGTAGGGGAAAACAAAGGAGGGGTAATAATACTCCATAGGAAATGAACTCATTACCTTGCTCATGTAACTGTCACTTCTCTGTACAGTATCTTTGCAATAAAAAATAATAATAAAAGAAAGTTAGAGCCTGGGGAAAATGAAACTTCAGAACATTACTAATGGATATAGCTTCATAAGGAACAAATATTTAATTTAGTCTAAAAGAATGAATAATGATTATACAGGTTTTGTTCTGAAAAATGACAAGACTGGAAGTTGAACTGAGGTCTTCACACTTGGTAGGCAAGCACTCTACCATTTAACTCACATCCCCAATCCATTTTTATCTTTTGCTATTTTGGCATAGGGTCATGTTTTTGCTCAGGATCTGCCTCCTTCCTATGCTTTCTGCCACCGATAGGATGACTGACATGTGTCATGATACCTGGCTTATTGATTAAGATGGAATCTCATTTTTGGCCTGTTCCAGCCTCTAAGCCTGATCCTTCAGATTTCTGCCTCTTGAGAAACTGAGATTTCAGGTATGAGCCACTGAACTTAGCCCCAGGTAAACATTTATATAGAGGGAGAATAAACCCAAGAAGCAATATGAAGTGTGGCATTATGAAACATCATGCTTCAATTGCTGATGCATAGACTGTGTGTTAGAGATTGGGGAAGGGGGGGGGAGTTAGGAGCTAAACCTAGAAAGCTGATGTTAACACAATACAATTAACTTGAACACAAATTTTTATATATTTTTTACTGTAAAAATACTGTACAGAGGGGTTACAGTTACATGAGTAAGGTAATGAGCCCATTTCCTATGGAGCATTGTTACCTCCTGCTTTGTTTTTCCCCTTCCATCCCTAAAAAAATAGAATGGAAGAAAGACAGCCTCTTCAGTAATTAGTGCTGGCAAAATTGGTTAAACACCTGTAGAAAACTAAAGCTAGATCCTTATATATCACCCTGCACCAGAATCAACTCCAAATGGATCAAAGACCTTGGAGTCAAAGCAGACAACATGAAAACATTACAAGAAGAATAAGAAGAAACTCTAGGGTTCTTTGGCACAGGCCAAAAATTTCTTAATAAAGACCCAGAAACACAACAAATCAAAGAAAGGTTGGACAAATGGGATTGCATGAAGTTGCAGAGCTTCTGCATGGTAAAGGACATAGCTAGCAAGATTAATAGAAAGCCCACGGATTGCGAGAAGATCTTCACTAGCCATACAACAGACAAGGGTCTCATATCTAAAATATATTTAGAACTCAAAAAACTAAATCCCCCAACAACAAATCCTCCAATAAGTGGGCTAAAGACTTACAGAGAAACTTCTCTGAAGAGGAAATAAGAATGGCTAATATACACATGAATAAATGCTCAATTTCTCTAGCCATGAAAGAAATGCAAATCAAAACAACATTGAGACACTACCTCAACCCAGTTAGAATGGTTATAATCAAGAAATATAATAACAACAGATGCTGGAGGTGATGTGGACAGAAGGGAACCCTACTGCATTGTTGGTGGGAGTGTAAACTTATTCAACAACTTTGGAAAGCAGTATGGAGGTTCCTCAAAAGACTCCACATAGAGCTCCCCTATGACCCAGCAATCTCACTTTTGGGCATTTACCCAAATAATCACAAACAAGGCTATACTAAAGCTACCAGCATGACCATGTTTTTTGCAGCATTATTTACCATGGCTGAGATATGGAACCAACCCAGATGCCCCTCAGTAGATGAATAGATCAAGAAATTGTGGTGTGTGTGTGTGTGTGTGTGTGTGTGTGTGTGTGTGTGTGTGTGTGTGTGTGTGTGTGTGTGTGTGTGTGTGTGTGTGTGTGTGATGAAATTCTATGCCTCCATCAGAAAGAATGATATCTCTCCATTTGTTAGGAAATGGAAAGACTTGGAGAAAATTATATTAAGTGAAGTAAGCCAGGCCCAAAGAAGCATAGGTTCCATGGTTTCCCTTATTTGCAATAACTAGTATAAGTCTAGGACAAGCAAAAAAGTCAAAAGCTATGTACATATGACCATATAAGAGGATGTTAAGTGAAATGAACCCTAAGATAAGGACACAAGTGGGTTTCTTTCTTGCTATTGTTTTTTTTAACATTTCTAAAATGTACTATGTGATGTTTTTTGCTTCTTTTGTATGTTCCTTCCCCACAGTATAACCCCTGTTTTTACTGTATTTGATTCTGGTGCCCTGCATCTTGTATATACATTTTTCTAATTTGGCGAGGGGAGAGGAAGGAAAATAAAATGCTGAAATAAGGATACTGGTCGACCCATTGCCACAATGAGATTTACAAGACACTATGTTGAAACAAACTTTACAACTTGGGGTGGGGGAGGGAAAGGATGGTAGGGGAAAAACAAAGGAGGAGGTAACATAGGAAATGTACTCATTACCTTATTCATGTAATTGTAACCTCTCTGTATACTAATTTTACAATAAAAAAAAAACAAAAAAGATGCCATACAAAAGCATGGTAAACAAGGGTAAGGGTTAACTGATGGAAGTTGGTGCCTTCTCCATTGACAAGAGTCTGGAATGATGTCCTTCCTTTTGAGGTGTGTGTGTGTGTGTGTGTGTGTGTGTGTGTGTGTAATAGAGATACCATTAAAAATGGAGATGTCTCATATGTATTTAACTTTCCCTTATAATTGTTTTCTGAGTTTCTCCTCACATGGTCTTTTCTCAAAATTATTAGCTCATGCCATATTTGGGGATAGGGCATATTGGTTTCCTACATGAGCAATACAAATAATCCATATTGTAAATAAAGGCTCATGGAGGAAGCAATCCTACAGGATCAACTGGAAACTTGCTGGCAGTGGCGACTCCATGTAACCTAAACATAATAAATGTTGAAAAGGCTGCTTGCTGTTTTTACTAAGACAGCAGGTATTTACAAGCAAACAATGACTTGAACTTATTAAACTTGTCAGTTTTGACCTTTTTGCTCTAATTGAAGGAAAATGTGATTTCCAAAATGACAAGAGTTATTCTCTCCTGAGCCCAACAGACACAAAATGATTCTGATCATTCAAAGGGTAGGGCTTAAAAGTGGTCATTAGACCTAAAAACAATCAATAGAAACTTGAAAAGATTTCTCAACAATTTCTGTTTATTTAAGGCTGCTAATTGTTAAGATTTTTGTGCCACAGACCCTTCTGCAGTCTGGACAATGATGTTTGTAAATAAACAAAAGTTCTAAGGTCATAAAGAACACCAATTACATTGAAACACAGTTATCACAGTATTAATATTTTATGGCACAATAATATAGGTGATTCCTTTTTCTTTCTTTTTTGTTTTTGTTTTTTTGGCAGTACTGGGGATTGAACTCAGGACCTTGTACTTTCTGGTTAAGCATTCTACCACTTAATTGACACCTTCAGTCCTTTGTGTTTTTGTAGTTTTTCAAATATGGTCTCATGTCATGCTTTTGACTAGCTAACTTTAAATTGTAACCCCCTACCTCTGCCTCAGTAGCTGGTACTACAGGTGATTTTCATTAGATCTAGCAAAGTATTGTGTTAATCATGAAAGATTTGCAAGATATTTATAACAACTCCTATGTGACAATGCCTGAGATTTCTTTTTTTTTTTTTTGTCGGTCATGGGGCCTGAGCTCTGGGCCTGGGCACTGTCCCTCAGCTCTTCAGCTGTAGACTAGTGCTCTACCACTTGAGCCTCAGCCCCACTTCTGGCTTTTTCTGCTTATGTGGTGCTGAGGAATCAACACAGGGCCTCATGCATGCAAGGTAAGCACTCTACCACTGAGCCATCTTCCCAGCCCCGCCTGAGATTTCTTGTTGCTGAAAATTTTACAAGTGTAGTGGTTTATTGTCAACATTCATAATCAAAAGATATGTTGAAGTTGGGAAAAAATGTAATGTTTTTTTTTTCTTTTCATGATCATAGCTCCCTTTGAATTCTATTAGTTGACTCCAAGTTAAGAAGTAACCCTGAGGTGGGGATGGTGGTACACATCTTTAATCTCAGCACTGACTCAGGAAAGAGTATGAATTTGAGACCAGTTTGGTCTACCTAGCAATTCCTTCTCTCAAGGAAAAGAAAGAAGGAAGGAAGGAAGGAAGGAAGGAAGGAAGGAAGGAAGGAAGGAAGGAAGGGAGGGAGGGAGGGAGGGAGGGAGGGAGGGAGGGAGGGAGGGAGGGAGGGAGGGAGGGAGGGAGATAGAGCAGGGGAAATGAAGGAGAGGGGGAAATTTTCTGGTCTAGGTCCGTGGGGTATAGCTCACTAGCACTAGTATTTGTGAAGCCCTGGGATCAGTACCCACACACATACAGTACGCATGCAGGCATACATTGAAAGAAACAAACCAAACAAATAAACAAATGTCTGATCTAAAAATCTGTGCTCTTATTGCCTACCCCCATAGACACATATGAGGACCACTAGTGTATGTTTAGGAAAATCCTCCTTTTATACCAAAAACATGCTCAGAAATAATAATCAAGCCTTACTAGTCTAGGCACCTCCTCAAAGAGTGATCCCTGCATGTGCAAGGCTTGGTGCTTAGTAGTGCACACATATGCTCAGGTCATTTCAGCTCTTCTGGCTCTGCCTCTGATGTTCTAAGTGTACTCTGACTTAGTTTATTGTAGACATCAAGATTTCTAACCTCTAGGGTAAAAGTTACTTAATTTTTTAAGCCAGAGGAGTTTCTCTACATTTGTGGCAAGAGCTATGAGCCTCCAAGGTATGTGTGCATGTGTGCATGCGTGCGTGCATATGTGTGTGTGTGTGTGTGTGTGTGTGTGTGTGTGTGCCAGTTCTGGGGCTTGAACTCTGTTCCTGAGCTTTTGTGCTCAAGACTAGCACTCTACCATTTGAACCACAGGAGATAAGAGTCTCCTAAGCCTGGTGCTAGTGGCTCCTGCCTGTAATCCTTACTACTCAGGAGGCTGAGATCTGAGGATCACGATTCAAAGCCAGCCAGGGCAGGAAAGTCTGTGAGACACTTGCCTCCAATTAACCACCAGAAAACCAGAAGTGGTACTGTGGCTCAAAGTGGTAGAGGGCTAGCCTTGAGCAAAGGAGCTCAAAGACAGTTCCAGGCTCTGAATTCAAGCCCCAAGACCACCACCAACAACAAAAGAGTCTCATGGACTTTCCTGCATAGACTGGCTTCAAATCTCGATCCTCAGATCTCAGCCTCCTGAGTAGCTAGGATTATAGGTGTGAACCACTATTGCTTAGAAATTTTCAGGTTTTTATTCCAAACATGAAAACAAATGAAAAGAATGACAGGCTGACTCATATTCCTATTTATCTAAACTAGTCAGAAGACTTTCCACCTCCAAGAAAAAATTGGGCACTTTCTCTTTTTTCAGCTCAGCAAATTTAGAATAGTATATAGTGTTCATATATACTATAATTACAATATTGTTGAAAAACTTTTGAGAGACAGAGTCTGACTATGTCTCTTACACTGATCTGGAGCTTGAGATCCTAACTGAGCCTCTCAAATGCTGGAATTATAGGTATACACCACCAAACCCAGCTTGTTTTTGAAATCTTTTAAATGACTCATTTGAAAACATAACATACAAAAAATTTATACTTTCAGTCTTTCTTATCAGCTGCCATAGTAAGCCATCTTGATAAAGCTGACCATCAAAGGGTCAACTTGGAGAAGCCTGACAAATGCACTTGGGAGTCTGAATAGATTTTTGTGTGTGCTGGTACTGAGATTTGAACTCAAGCACTCTCTCTTTGTTTTTTCATGCAAGTCTTCTGTTCTACCACTTGAGCCACTCCTCCACTTTCAGCTTTTTGGTGGTTAATTGGAAATAAGAGTCTCACAGACTTTGCTACCTTAGTTGGCTTTGAAACACAATCCTTAGATCTCAGCCTTCTAAATAGCTCGAATTACAAGTGTAACCCACCAGCTTGAATAAACTTTTTTGTACTTGTTCTGGGGCCTGAACTCAGGGTCTGGGTGCTATCCCTTAGCATTTTTGCTCAAAGCTGGTTCTCTACCACTTAAGCCACAGCTCTACTTCTGGCTATTTGGTAGTTTATTGGAGTTAAGTGTCTCACAGACTTTTCTGCCTGAGCTGGCTTTGACCCACGATTCTCAGATCTTAGCCTCATGCCTAATCTAGGATTACAAGCATGAGCTCTTGGTACCTGGTTTAAATAGACTTTTAAAGGAAATGCTTATAAAGGTATGGACTGGGTTGAAGCAACCAACAAGAGAGGGTGAAGCACCCAGGGACTATCCATTGTTTGGCCTGTGGACCTGACTGGGCATAGTGAAGACTGATATTTAGGCATATTAGTTCTGAGCTGGAACTGTGGAAAATGGGCAGAAACTGGAGGGAGGCAACCACACTTTGACTTTGACTTAGTGGACTACATTGATCATGATGGAATAAACACCCTGACCTCTTTCCTGCCTGTCAGTCTCTCTGTCTTACCATGATTTCCATGGCTCAGGCAAAGAAGAAGCTTTTAGGAAAAGACCATCCCATGGGGGTCACAGCAGTTAAGGCAGAGAAGGGCAGACAACATGCAAGAGGGAGAAATGGAGAAGAACCAGCATATGCCCTCTGCCCTTTGGAATGGTATTTATATAAAAACAAGTTGAGGAAATTGAAGGCAGTTATCTGGCTTATAATTCCAGTCTCTCTTCAGAGGATGCTTTTAAGGAAGGTTTTGTTTGCCATATTGATCAAATTGTGTTAGATAATTGTTTGTTTACCTTCCTATTTCACTTGGCCTTCCTAGTCCCAGGCAATGGGGACGCCTGGAGCTGCAGTCTTGCTTAAGTGAGGCTAATTTGAACTTAATTGCTTCTCAGCTCCAAGGAAAGCACTGCTTGGCTTATTTTGTGTTGCTTTAAAAAATCCTTCTTGTTGCTCAAACTGTGTCTTGAAATATTGAAAGTTAAAGGCTTGATTTAAAGAAGAGCATGGATTTTAAATTGCCTAGAGCCACATGATTCAGAGGATTCTCTGACTTTTGTCCATTTAATGAAGAAAAGAGTAAACAAGGTTCCTGTTTGGGCTATTGATGTAGACAGCCAGAGCCAGCATTTAAAAAATTACCCAAAGGCTTGATTTAATATCATTACTGAACAGAAGTCTGGGAAAGAAGTGATGATGATGTGCTTGGAAAGCATTACCTTGCCCTGATCCTCTGTCCTGTCAAGCAACAACTTCTTTAAAGGGCCAGTACCTCTGATAATCTGAGGCTAGAAACTACCTTGAACCCCTTGGTGGCTGAGATGAGGTATCTACCATCTCATCACCCTACCTCTAGTGCCTCACTTGGAACTCAAGTTCTCTGTCATTTGTTAAGGAACTCACCCACATACATCTGTGTTTCTTGTGCATGGGAGATGTTTTTGAGAATTTAGTCTGGACCACATGCATCATATCTCAATAGTTCCATCACTACTTAATCACCATAGTAACCAGTGGGGTTCCTTCCTACAGTGGATCTTATTCTGATAGTTTCCTGTCCATTTCACTATTGTTGATACACTAGGGAACAATTTTGCACTTCCAGTCTATACTGGTAGATTAAATAAAGGCACAATAAAAGCATCCATAGTCAATTGTAGCTTTTTATGTTGTTAAATGAAAATGCTAAGATGTGTGTATGTCAGCTTTTCCTTTCCTGGAAATTAGAGAAAGAGCATGAGCAAAATGAAAAAGAGACAGCAAAGAAAACACTCAAGCAGAATGGCAAGATGATGGGGAAAGTGAGCTTTCTTTTACCACAACCAGAGAGCTGAATAAAAGGATTTAAAGGAGAAGCTGTCTTTGTGGATTCCCCCTTCCCCTACTTCTGCCAACTCATAACCTAAGGACAATTCACCTTCAATTGACACAGAAATAAGTCTTGGCATGTAGCTACGTGAAATAATGCTTGACTAGCTTGTGTGAGCCCCAAATTCCAACTTTAGCACTGGGAAAAAAGGCATTGGACATTTGCAAGTCTCCTCCACCTGTCCTTATCCTAATCCTACGCCAAAGAGTGGAGAAGGGAAACAGAAAATGAGAACTTCAGTCCATGGTGAGGTGAGCTGGATAGGGTGAAAGTGTCCTTCTTGAGAAGGGCACACATTTACTTTGCATATGGAAAGAACTATGTCAGCTAGGCCTAGTGGCATATACCTGTAATCTCAGCTCTTTGGAAGACAGAGATCTATCTGAGGGATCAACATTCAAGGTCAGGCCTGGCAAAAATGAAGTAAAACTTCTAATTTCAATCAATAAGCAGAAGCTGACAGTACAAACCTGTGGTCTGAGCTAAGCAGAGGTATAGGTAGGAGGATCATAGCCTGAAGACAACCCCTGGCAAGAACTTGAGACTTTACCTGAAAAATAACTAAAGCATAAAAAAGGCTATGGGAACAGTTCAAATAATAGAGCACTTGTCTAACAAGTGAGAGGTATTGAGTTACTCCTGTACCATCAAAAGAAAAAGAAAAAGAAGAATTATATAACAAGATTAAGTTCAGATGTTGTGACTAAAATCCACAAATGACTTTAAAATGCTTCACTCATGTAAAAGAAATCTACAGATGCACAAACTCTACTAGCCTCCTTCCATCTCATAGTCTCATATAGTAACATGAGTTCTAGCCCTCATGTCTATATTCCAAGTAGCAGGAAAAGAGGAAGGAAATAACAAGGGCTAGTCCTTCTCTTCAAGAAAACTTCCTAAGGGTTTCACATGACATTTCCAGTCTGTTGACCATACCTATTGCCACACATAGCTGCAAAGGAGGGATAAAAAATTTGTCTTTACTCTGAGAGGAAAAAACTGGCAGTCTTGTGTGTCTGTCTGTCTCTGTTTAAGCCAAGTTCTTTGTGTGTGTGTGTGTGTGTGTGTGTATGTGTGTGTCACTGTCTCTCCCTCTCTGTTTCTGCCTCTTTGCATCGATATCTCTCTTTTGTCTTTGTCTCACTGACCCTTTCTTTCTGTTCCTATCTCTGTCTCTCTTTCTCTCAGACAAGGTATTTCTCAAACTCCTAAACTCAAGTGTTACTAGCACTTCAGTCTCTCAAGTACTGGGATTACAAGCATGTGCCACTGGCTTCCATTATTTCTTCTTTGCCATACTCCTAATGTCTTCCAATTTATTGTATGTAGTCTACTTTTCCTTTGGAATTCAGTATGTTCTCAGAATCCACTGACTGCTACTTTGGTCTAGTTAGCTCTATATTGCTAGCCAGTGATCACTAGGTTATTTAATCAGATTTCTAAGTTATTTTCATAAGCAAGCTTTCAGAATGTGTGTGTGTGTGTGTGTGTGTGTGTGAGAGAGAGAGAGAGAGAGAGAGAGAGAAAGAGAGAGAGAGAGAGAGAGAGAGAGAGAGAGAAATCTTGCTATGTAGCCCAGGCTGGCCTTGAACTCGTGATTCTCCTGCCCTAACTTCTTCTGTGTTAGGATTTCAGACATGTACCACCACACTTGTCTTCTGGAGGATGCCCACAAGTTCCTTTCAGAAAGAGACAAAACTTGCAATTTGTTTGAAAGAGGATCAAGTTCTTTCATCATCATAATTAATAATTTACTCTGGTAAGGAATTTGGCTCAAATATTTTTTCTTCTAAACTGTTTTCCCCAACAATTAATGCTGACACAGCTTCAAACTTGCTGAACAGTTGAAAGATTTTAACACCAACATCCCTTCATATAGATTCACAATTGTTTTGTATTTAGCCACACTTCCATTAGTTTTTACAAGAATTATATGAAAATACATTGAAACACACATGATAATTCACCTAAGAATAAGAACTCCTCCTCCACGTATAGTACTACTAGCACCTGGGGCAACTGAGTACTAACTGGTGATGTCATCTACATTGAAATTTCTTCAATTGTCACTTTTGAGTTCTCCAGCCCAGAATCCAATCAAGTTTCACACAGTCTTCAGCCAGGATTTTTATTCTCTTATTATTACTTACCTTTTTTTTTGATCAGTGAAGGGGAATGAACTCGGAGCGTTTGTGCTCAAGGCTAGTGCTCTACCACCTTGAACCACAACTCAACTTCCAGTTTTCTGGTGGTTCAATGGAGATGAGTCTCACAGACATTCTTGCCAGGGCTAGCTTTGATCCACAGATTTTACTTCCTGACTGGTTAGGATTGCACGTGTGGGCCACCAGCCCTCGGCCATTATTACTTTTTTGCAGTACTGGGGATGAAATCTAGGCCCTTGCACACACTAGGCAAGTGTTATACTACTTTGCTATATTCCTGACCCCTCTTCCCACTTTTTTTTTAATTTAATTTTATTTTTTTTGTGAACATACTGTACAGAGGGGTTACAATTACATGCTCTTCCCACTTTTGTAGCAAGTCCTAGGGTTTGAACTTAGGGCTTCCTGTTTGGTAAGCAGGCACTCTACCATTTGAGGTGTGCCTCTATCACTTTTTGGTCTGGTTAGTTTTGAGGCAAAGTTTTGCTTTTGCCTCAATCAGCCTTTGAACCTGTGAATATCAGAGTATCCAGTAGTTAGGATGATAGGCATGTATCACTTCGCTCAGCTATGGTTGAACTGGAGTCTGGGGAGTTTTTTTTTGCTCTGCCTGCACTTGATCTACAATCCTGTCATTGTCTCCCAAGTAGCTAGGATTACTGATGTAAACTCCCTACCTCATCTCCCCCCACCATCTCGCCAACATCTGGTCCCCATCTTATTCAGTCCTCCTACCTTTTTTTTTTTTTTGGCATTCATGCTTTTAGCTTTTATTTCAGAAAGTAATAAAGCAGTGAACAATAACACAAACCTGGGAGTTGACAATATCAGACAGAGAATTCACAATTGTTTTGGCTCTGATAAATTACACATCCCGGTTGTGCAAATGAAGGACTTTGCTCTTCATTTCTAGAAGATGTATTCAGCTTGTGAGCATATTCAAATAGCCAGGACACTTCCTTTGAAGTGAAAAAAATCAAAGAGCATTTAATAAAAGACCCTACTTCATGGAAGGATAGTTTACTAATATTTTCTATGAAATGATTCAATTAAATATCAAATCAAAAAAACATACTGGTAACAACTTGAAAAATTGAATGTAGAGAGTGGTTACAATTGTAACAATGAGATGTACAAGACACTACCTTGAGAATGAACAATGAACTTTACAACTTGGGGTGGAGGGGATGAAGGAGTTGGGGAGGTCGGGAGGGAAGGGATTGTAGGGGAAAAACAAAGGGAGGGGTAACAATGCTCCACAGGAAATGTACTCATTACCTTACTCATGTAACTGTAACACTATTTTTACAATAAAAAATAAAATAAAATAATATATATTAAAAATTTTATAAGGACTCTACACAAGGTAGTTATGGAAATGGAAAGAAATTATACAAATTAATTTAATTTGGATTTTGTTCCAGTTGATACACAAGTATATAGTTTGGAAACCTCTGGTTAAAGTAAATAAAAAACAAGGACTTAGTTTTATTTTTGTTTATCTTTTCTCTGGATACTGTGAATCTCACACAAAGTACAAAAATACAAGTACTATATATATAGTATATATATATCAGTATATATATATGCTAATGACATAATAATATATGCCATCTACAAAAAAAATCAAGCAGCCAACATGTATTTAAAAAGTAAAACATACAAGCCAGACACTCACTGGTGGCTCACATCAGTAATCCTAGCTACTTAGGAACAACTGCTCAAAGCCAGACCAGGCAGGAAAGTCCATGAGATTTTTATCACTCCTCCTACCTTTTTTTATTATATTTTTTAAAACATTGACTTAAAAAAATGATCTAGGCAAGTTGTTTTGTAAAATCCAATTCTGAGATTTGTTTGCTGTTTCCTTGTGATTGGATTCAAGTTAAACAGTTTTGGTAAGCATAATTGAGTTTGTGTATGTACTGCTTCACATCAAAGAACAATTCATATGAGATTAGTGATGACTAGTGATCTGAAGTTCAATCTTTCTGTTCTGGTGGTGACTGCCAGATGCCAAATCTGTGAAACAATGGCTTTTCCTCTTATAGTTAATAAAGTAATCTGTGGAGCAGATCAAAACTTGGCTATCTTATGAATAAACTGTTTTCCAACAATCTTTCACTCAATGTGTTCAGCAACTGCTGATACCCTTACCTGCACTGATTAAAGTGGTAGGTTTAAAGTAATTCCTTCTAGTATTTATACTGGATATTTTTTCTATAAAGAAGAGTTTTCCACTTTAATTCCTATTTTGGCGTAACATCATGGACTGATGATTTTTATTAATGTTTTATTAATTAATATCAATGATTTTGAGACACAGTCTCACTATTTAGCCTAACCTGGCTATTGTATAGACCAGGTTGGACTCAAACTCCCAATCCTCTAGCCTCATCCTCCTGAGTACCAGCATTACAGGTGTATTCCATCATGCCTAGATTCATTTTGTTTTTTTGTCGGTCATGGAGCTTGAACTAAGGGCCTGATCTCAGCCTTCTGAGTAGCTATGATTACAGGTATGAGCCACCAGTGCCCTGCAATTATTCTTTTTGGTGCTCAAAATGTTCCAACATTATTGGGAGACATTCCTTATGGCAAAAATGTAACTTCTGATTGGCATATAATACTTGGACTTGTAGACACTATAAATACATTATAAGCTATTGAGGCAGTCATAACTTTGGACTTCCTTTAGCATAGTCACTGTTCATGTGATCCCATAAGAGGAACCCTGGAAATTATAACTGTGGAATTATTCCAAGTTATTGGCTCCTATGGGGCATCAGGCTGCAAATCCAGCCTAGTTTCCACACATTTCATGGGAATCTTTTCTTCTTTGTGCAGATTCTAATATCTTCCTTGGGGGAATTACAGAGAACAGCTGTTGTCCAGCTGTTTGGTCTGTTTTGTGATCTGCTGCTGGTGAAGGCTCAAGTGATAGAATGCCAGCTGTGAGCAAGCTAGCCAAACAAGCTCAAGGCCCTGAGTTCAAACCTCAATATCTGAAAAAAAGAACTCCTAGAAAAATCTAACTACCATCCCTACTCCTTGCATGCCATTCTCACTCATTATTTTCCTATATTTATCCTAGACTTATCTTTCCTATATTTTGAACATTAAAGAATTTTCTTATAGGAAGAAACACTCATATTTATAAAAGTATAACACTTATGTCCTTTCGTACCTTAATTTTTATAATTTGAGACTATCTTGAAGTTCACTGATATTACTTCATAGAAGT
The DNA here is from genome assembly GCF_019054845.1 of Dipodomys spectabilis. Taxonomy (NCBI): domain Eukaryota; kingdom Metazoa; phylum Chordata; class Mammalia; order Rodentia; family Heteromyidae; genus Dipodomys; species Dipodomys spectabilis. Next base: position 3,912,258 of record NW_024870759.1, read on the forward strand.
CTTTATTAAAAAAATTGTATTAGCATACATTAGTTGTACAAGAGGGGGTTTGCACCACATCAACCTTACATAGTCACTCTCCCTTACTTTCTCCTCCCTTCTTAAAGCAATTTCAACAGATTTCATTGTTGAGTTTTCACACATGCAAACAAATAACCTCCTTATCATAGAGCTTGTTTTACTCTCCTATCATTCTTTTTTATGTATATTAATTGGGCCATAAAGTTTCACCATTGTATTTCACATGTGCATATTATATTTTAATACAAATGGCCCTTTCTATTGCTCTTTACTCATTCTCACCCACTATTATTTAACAGCTTTCAGTAAGATTCCTTCTGCCATCTTCATATGTAGATACATTCTCTTTTGCCCTGCCCCTTTGCCCATCTGAAACCTTCATTTTTTTACATGTGGTGTGTGTGTGTGTGTGTGTGTGTGTGTGTAGTAGTAGTAGTAGTAGTAGTAGTGGGTAGAGCTTGAACTCAGGGCCTCCTGCTCTTACTTGGCATTTTTGCTCAAGGCTGGTGGTCTACCACTTGAGTCATACATTTACTCTTCATTTTTAAATGGCAATCTCATTTCCTTATGTAGACATAACACAGTTTATGCAACCTGTCTCCGAGGAATAGGCATGGAAATCATTCCAGAAGCAGGTATGCTGGAGTATACCTATAGTCCCAGCTACTAGTGAGGCTGAAGCTCAATGGAGATAAGGAATGCAAGGTCACCCTAGGCAATACAGCAAGCCTCAATCTTTTAAAAATATTTATTCTTATTAAGTATTTGTAAAAATGGGGTTCAAGTCCAGAACTCGGGTTATGAATACAAATCATCTTTCAAAGAAAAAAAAAACACATTAAAAAACCCATGGGGGGCGGGGCTGGGAAGGTGGCTCAGTGGTAGAGTGCTTGCCTTGCATGCAGGAGACCCTGGGTTCAATTCCTCAGTACCACATAAGCAGAAAAAGCCAGAAGTGGTGCTGTGGCTCAAGTGGTACAGCACTAGCCCTGAGTTGAAGAGTTGAGGGACAGCGCCCAAGCCCAGAGTTCAGGCCCCATGACTGACAAAAAAAAAAATCCCATCTAGGCACCAGTGGCTCACACCTATAATCCTAGCTGCTCAGGAGGCTGAGTTTATGAGGATCATGGTTCAAAGCCAGCCTGGGTAGGAAAGTCTGTGAGACTTATTTCCAATTAATCACCAAAAAGCTAAAAGTGAAGCTGTAGCTCAAATGGTAGAGCACTAACCTTGAGCAAAAAATCTCAGGGATAGTTCCCAGGCCCTGAGTTCAAGACCCAGAACTGGCACACACACACACACACACACACACACACACACACACACACACACACACTCCATATGGTGGCAGGCAGTACACATCTTTGATCACAGCACCCCAGAAGCAGAAGCCGAGGCAGGAGGATCCAGATGCTTCAAAGTCTAACAAAGATTATAGTGATTCCCTTTTAGCCCAGAATCTCAAGTCCTTTTCTAGGAAGTAGAAACTATTAAAACAGGCAAAGACTACATTTATATTTCTTTTTTTTTTTTTTTTGGGGGGGGGGGTCCGGTTGTGGGGCCTGAACTCTGGGCCTGGGCGCTGTCCCTCAGCTCTTCAGCTCAAGGCTAGTGCTCTACCACTTGAGCCACAGCGCCACTTTATGTTTTTTTTCGTTTTTGCTTATGTGGTGCTGAGGAATCGAACCCAGGGCCTCATACATGCAAGGCAAGCGTTTCTACCACTGAACCAACTTCCCAGCCCTACATTTATATTTCTTACAGCTTATTCAACAAAATGTTTGCAACAGAATAGGCAGGAGAGGCTTATAGATGATAACAAATACCTAGCTAACTTCCTGGGGTTCCCATCACTTATTCTTGAATTAGTGTCATAATTTTTAACTATTTTTGAGGGTTTCATTGATAACGAATCAGATTTAGGAGGATAGGAAAAAGGGAAACTTAAGAAAGGGATAAAGAGATGGACGCGAGTAGTTCACACCTATAATCCTAGGTACTGAGGAGGCTGAGATGTGAGGATTGCGGTTCACAGCCAGCCTGGGCAGGAAAGTCCACAAGATTGTTATTTCCAATTCACCAATCCCCTAAAAAGCCAGAAGTCAATCTGTCGCTCAAGTGGAGAGTGCTAACCTTGACCAAAAAATGCTCAGGAACAGTGCCCAGGTCTTGAGTTCAAGCCCCAGGACTGACACTGAATGCAGGTGAGGGCTTATGAAGTTTCCCTCTTCACTTAGGATCCTTGATTTTGATCTCAGAATAAGAATTTCTGAACAAGATATAGTGGTTTTTTTAAAAAAAAAACAAACTTGGCAGAAGCTTGAAATGTGGCTTAGAGGTACAGTGCTTGCCTTGCATGCATGAAGCCCTAGGTTCCATTCCTCAGTACGCATAAAGAGAAAAAAACAGAAGTGGTGCAGCGGCTCAAGTGGTAGAGCGCTAGCCTTGAGCAAAAGAAACTCAGGGACAGTGCCCAGGCCCTGAGGTCAAGCCCCAGGACTGGCAAAAAGAAAAAAGAAAAGAAAAAAAAAAGAAAAAAAGAGAAAACTTGGCAGAACTTGAGTAAGTGAGTAAGCAAAGAGGCAAGCAGATAGCCAAGCAGAAAGGCAGGGGCACACTCTTGTAGAGTGCTCTCAAAGGGAGACACACAGCTGTTTGGCATCAAGGGTATTTACATGATAAACGGGGTTGACTTCAAAGTTGTGCAAAGATTGGCATTTTATCTTTGTTTTAATCACTCCTGCTGTTACACTTTCAGAGTTTCTGGATGTTTTGGACAGTACTTCCAGATAAGAATGCGTGCTGCTATGAAACAGATGCTTATCCTTGAGATAAGGCAGTAGTCTGGTTGTCTCAGAAGCCGATAATGCTTTTATGTTTCTAAATACTTTGGTTTCTGAGTTGCCTTCACCTCGTCTCACTTCCCCTAATTTATCGCACCTTGTTTTCCCTTAAAATGGTTTTGGTCCCTTACTTTTAAGGGAAGTAGAATGATTGAATATCTCCTACATTTGCTTTAAGGTTAAGTTTTTTGAATTCCTGGCAGCCATTTACCATGACTAATTTTCCCTAGTCTGTCCTGCTTCAGGACCTGCATACACAAACAGGGATAAAGCCAGAAGGTTAGGAGCATAAATACTGCTTCCAGTAAAATAAGGGAAACTTTTCTTTTTCAGTTTGGGCACTTTGGCTATCCTTTGCTTTTACTTTTAAAGTGCAGTTCCACTTAATATGTATAGGCGAAGTTAATTTTTTTGCATACTTGGTTCGATATTGGTTGAACCAACTCAGCTTGAAAAACCCGGGAACCAAAAACTGCCGAGTCCCTCCCCTTCCCACGTGACAGTGACTTTTCCGCCCTGCCTCCGCTTCTGGAGGACGCGCTGCTGCGCACTCAGGTGACGTTACCAACAGACCAGACCAAGTGGAGGTAGAGTGATCCCGCGGCCAAGACCTATGTGGTCTCTTTCTTCAAATTCTTGCTTTTCTCCTGATCACGCTGAAGCCCATTTCTCTTCAAATTAAATCGTTATAGTGAAAATACCTGGTGAATAATCCACCGACCACATCTGCACCTCCTCTTTAACCAACACCTGGGCAACGCTCCCCCGCAAGCAGTGGTATCGCCCGGCAGCTACCAGATAGACGCCTCTTCGCGAGCACGCGCGCGCGCGCCAGCAGCAGGCGGGAAGGCGGAGCCAGATCCTACCAACACCTCATCTCCCCGCCTCTGTGTGGGCCGGGCGTTTGGGCCGGGCCTCAGAGTGCGGGACGGTAACTGCTGGGGCCCTAAGGCAAGCGTCGGTAGGGGAGGGTCAAAGGTAGCGGCGCGAGTTTAAGAACCATGAGTGCCAAGCTCCCGGTCGCTTCAAGCGAAGGCAGCGGCAGCGTAAGCGGTAGCGAAGGCGGCGGTCGCGGCGGCGGTCGTGGCGGCGGCGGTCGCGGCGGCGGCGGCGGTGGTGGAGGCAGTGGTGGCGGCGGCAGCGTCGGCAGCGTCGGCAGCGTCGGCGGCGGTAGTGGTAGCCTCAGCGGCGTCGGTATCGGCGGCAGCAGCGGCGGCGGCGGCCGTCGCGGAAAGCGACGTGAGGGGGAACCCGTTATCAAAATCCAGGGTTCGGCTCCTAAGGTCTCGAGCCCGGCGCCGGCCTCAGGTCTGGCGCCATCACCGGCTTCATCGCCTCTGGCGTCGCCACCACCAGCTGTGGCGTCGCCACCAGTTCTGGCCTCCTCTGCGGCCTCAGTTCCAGCGCCGTCACCGGCTCTAACGCCGCCGCAGCCGCTACAGCCACCGCGGCAGCCGCTGGTGCCATCCGTGGCTCCAGCCATGGCCCTCTCTACGGCCCCGCCTCCTGTCTCCAACGCAGGTGCTACCTCGACTAGCCCTTCCGAGTGGAGCACCCAGTCTCAGTGGCACGCCCCCGCGCACCCACTTTCCAACACCCAGTCAAACGTGTCCAGCCGGGGATTGACTGGGTCCTGGGTCTCTAGTGTGCCCTCTCATTTAAGTAGCGGTTCTGAGCAGGTGGTTGGCCCAGATGCCAAGACTGGCTCCTGGGGCTTCAGCGCCCCAGGCCTTAGCCACCCACCTGCCACTTATGCCTCTACCCCTGACCTTAGCGTGTTCCAGTCATTGGCAGGGGAATCCTTCCAGCCCTTGGAGTCCTCCCGAATTTCAGTACACGGGTCCTCCTTGTCTTCTATTCTTAGCACTCCCCAAGGGACGTTACAAGGCTCTATCCCCTCCTCAGTGGCCAGCACCCCACAAGGGTCAGGCCAAGATCCTACTATCTCTTCGAGGTCCAGCTATCCCTGGGTATTGGTTTCATCAGGATTTCAGGGATCTCCAGATTCTTCCCAACTGTCGGTACCAACACCTCCTACACCCAATAATACTCCCCGAGTGTCATCACAAGACACCACTCCCTATCTGTCCAGCTACCCTTGGATGAGCATACCAGTTTCTTCTGCACCCTATTTTCTTTCTCAACTGTCAGTTCCAGGACCTCCTGCACCCAGTAATTCTCTAACAACAGGAGTAGGGTACTTCATACCCTCACCAGCCAGCTCCCCATCGGGTTCAATACAATTTCCCTTTGTACCCACTAACACCCCTCGAGTGTCTGTAGACGAGCCCACATCATTCTTAGGGACAAGCTTTCCCCGGGTATCTCTAGAAAGATCAGCTCCGCCCCCAGGCGCTCCCCTAGTGTCAGCACAAGGGGCTGCCCCGCCCTCTGGGCCAGGCTCTCCCCGGGTAAGGGTGGAAAGATCGGCTCCGCCCCCAGACTCCCAGCAAGAGTCAGTAGAAAGGTCCGTTCCAACCTTCACATTCGGCACTTGGATACCCACGTCTCTGGAGCATCCCAACCAAAGCATGGCGAACCGGGAGAAGGCGAATCTTACAGGCCACATGTTCGACGTAGTCGTGATTGGAGGCGGTATCTCAGGTTAGTGTGGACCCTAAACCGGTGGTTTAGCTTGAGGGACTCTGGTTAACCCGGATTGGGGAACTTGCAGTGTCTTTGTAGTGTTTGGGGGATCTCATCGGTGCATGCAAGCAAGATTGTAACAGTGGCTGGGGTCCCAGATTCTGCTAAATGGGAAGGAGGGTTAGGTCAGTTTTACTGGTGGTGTGAACTAGGGAAGGGAGGCAAAATAATTTTTACTGCTACTGCTGCTGCTGTTAAAGGAGCATACTTAACTAGTTCTTGTTGTGCAGTTACATTTGGCACTTTATGTGGATTTCCTCAGTGCTCAACAGTCCCAGGATGTGGGTACGAAATTATAAAACCAAGCAACTGAGGAGTTTGAGTAACTCTCCTGACATAAATCACTCAGCTGGGAAGATGCTGAACGATTTTTCTGCCACTTAAGACCCTCCTAGTTCCTGAGGTGGCTGGTTTGCCTCCCGGATTGTACATGCTTTCCCTTGCAGAATATCAGCCTGTGAATTTCTGTTGTATTGAGGTAGTAGGATTAATCTAATTCTGTGCTTCTTTAAATCACTTTTCCTTAGAAAATTGGGTTGATGAAGAACCAAAAGGCTTAATTCTATAGGGAAAATGTAGCTAAAAAAATGGAAAGAGGGAGTGAGCATGTATTTCTAACCTTTGTCATTTTCTTTCAGAACTTGCAGCAAAGTGCAGGGCATTTATTGCCCAAAGGGAATCCTTTTATGAAGCCAAAGCTAAGGGCAAGTCAGGGAGTGTCCTGTTATGTTCTCCTTTTACTAAGAGCTCCAACTGTATACCCTGGTCCTGGCTTGGGTTTGTAACTGACCAAATAAGGGCTACATGAGCCTTTTTAGTATCTTCTAGAAAGTCTCATCAAGATTGATGTACTTAATTACCACTTACATTATCATAATTGGTGAAATGTTTAAAAATTTTAAAATGTATGTGTGTTTCAGTTATAGCTAGAACTCTACACTAACCTGTCCCTTTCCCCAAGAAGTGTTAATAATTTCAAAGATATACTTGCAGGATCTGATTTAGGAAGGTGGAAGATAATAGGCTACTCCCACAGTAATAATTTTTCTGAATATTCCCTTTGAGGAGACTCTGAACATGTTTATGGATTAATTTTTGGAAACAGCTTTGTCTTGCTTGTAAGGGCAAACAGTCCTAAAAACCAGATAAGAGATTGGTGTAAATTATTGCTTTGACAATTCTAGCCAGTGCTAGCAAAAACAAGCCTGTAGTCTGGAGCTTCAGAGAAAAACAGATCCTAGTGGAGAATAAGAAAAAGAATATTCCTCTTGTTTCTCAACAAATATTTGTGACTGCCTGCAATGAAATGGTCTGATGTATTAAAAAAAAAAAAAACTATTCCTTCCAGGCAGCTCTTCTAGAAGTGACATGATAGTTTATCACTAGAAAATAAATATAATGGTAATGTATAGTGTGAATAAGGATTTCTGTCTTTTCCATACAATTCAGAGGTTTATCTGGGATTTTATTTTTGTCCTTTTCTTTGATACAGAGTTTTGTCTTTTGTTTTACATCTGCGTTATCTGCTGTTTCTCCTTTTCCATACCTGATTTCTAATACTTGGTCAATAATAGAAGCTGATTTAGAAGGCAGCTGTTGAACCTCTCGTGCTTTATTCACAATTTTGCTGTCTGTGTCTTCGTGTGTGTGTGTGTGTGTGTGTGTGTGTGTGTGTGTGTGTGTGTGTGTCTGTCTGTCTGTCTGTCTGTCTGTGTCTGTGTCTGTGTGTCTGTGTGTGTCTGTGTGCAGGTCCTGGGGCTTGACTTCAGGGCCTGGGAGTTGTCCCTGATCTTCTTTGCTCAAGGCTAGTGCTCTACCACTTGAGCCACAGTTTCATTTCCTGACTTTTTGGTAGTTAGTTGCTGACAAGAATCTCAAAACTTTCCTGCCCCAGCTGACTTCAAACTGCAGATCCTCAGATCTTAACCTCCTGAGAAGCTAGGATTACAGGTATAAGCCACCAGCTCTTGGGCTTTCTGCCATATTTCTTAGGGACAGCACCCAGATTGTGTAAAACCCCACAAAACTAGTATGTGCCCATAGTCATTATTAATTGTTAATTTTTATTTGAAGGGGATAGAGGAAATTCTTGCATAGTAGGTCACACCCCTATTCCAGAGGCCAGCTTCCAGACCATCAGTGACACTGAGAAAAGCACTTGGCTTCCTCTAAATGCCATCTCTATCATTCAGATCTGAGTGATTTTAATATCCAAACTACTAGAAACATTGTTTTCTGTGATGTTTTCTCAGAGTTTGTAACTAAAATAAAAATAAACTTAGGTCTGCCTCATGTTAGGTCCTATGTGTAGGCTGGGTGTTTCATAAATAATTGAGAGGCATACTTGGAAACTATAGAATATTGTCTTTGTGTTCATACTCCATGGGGAACTTAATTGTCTCAGTGACAGTTTTAAATGCTTTTGGATATTTTCTACAGCTTTTACCAGGCTTGCACATTTCAATGGCACTACCTTCAGTACCTTCAGTATTATTCTTACAATATAACTCCTGAAAGAGTAAATGACACTCAAAATTGATCCAATGGTAGGCATTGTGGACATACCTATTATCCTAGTGCCTGGGAAACTGAGGCAGGAAAATCATATTTGAGATCAACCTTGACTACTTAGTGAGATCATGTCTCAAAAGTTGATTTACATTTAGAGAATTGGAATTATTTTTGCACAAAGAGTAACAGTATCTTGCTAGATCCCCCTTTTGTTATTTTGTTTAAAAGAATATTTTACAACCATTAACCTTTTTTTTCTATCTCCAGCCAATTAAATGATTTTATATACTGTTAGCAGTCAAGAGGGTGTTTCTACAACCCTGCTAATTTTAGGTATTTTTGTTATAGCCAATGCCTGGGTTTTTTTTTGCTTGTCTTGTGTGTGTGTGTATATGTGTGTACATGTGTGCACACGTGTGTGCACATGTGTGCCAGTAGTGGGGCTTGAACTCAGGGCTTTGTGCACTTGCTTGGCTTTTTCTGTTCAAGGCTGATGCTCTACCACTTGAGCCACACATCTACTGCTGTTGGTGGCTTCTTTTTTTAAATTTTCAAATTTTATTTATTTTTATTTTTAATTATTATTGTAAAGATGATATGCAAAGGGGTTACAGTTACATGAGACTGGTAGTGAGTACTGTTGTTTTTGAACCATGTCTCCCCTTTCCTTACTCTCTATTGTTAGTGACTTCTTTAACATATTGTGGCCCTTAGCCATCATCATCTATCTACTATCATATATATATATATATATATTATAAAACTCTTAAAATATGTTTTCTTTGACACTATAAAATACTGAATTTTTATTCTTACATTGATAGTTCCTTTTTTATTCCTTTCATTTAGCTTATGGTTTCTTCTCCCCTCCCCCTTATCCTACTATACCCAGGTTTGAACTCTGGGCCTCACGTTCTTGCTTGGCTTTTTTTCTCATGGTGGTACTCTAACTCTTAACTTCCATTTTTTCCTGATAGTTGCTGGCTCCAAACCTTAATCCTCAGATCACAGCTTTTTGAACCATAGCATTGGCTTTTATAACACCTGGCTGGAGCTTATATTGTTGTGGACATCTAGTTTTGAAATAACCTCATGTTTCTGTTGTTCATCACTTTAGGGTTATTGTCATTCTTTCCCTCTCTCATACTAGGCCTTCAATGTTTCCTTATCTGTAGAAATCTGTAATTTGACTTAGACATCTCTAATTTGAATCCTTCCTCCAAACTCCTGTCTAATACTTTATCTGCTCGTGCATATTTTACACTTAAATACTACAGATTCAGCATGCTTTTCACTCCAGCTTCTCTTCCTCAGTGCTTTGACTTTTATTGCCACCACTATCCTTTCCATCATTTTTGAAACATTTTCTTTCATCTTCCACATATTGCCCCTTATTTATTTTTAATGTGCTGGAGATCTAACACAGGGCCTCATCACTTTATACATCCCTAGTCCTCCTGTACCTTTTAGCGGAGCCTATAGCTCCTGTCTTGAACTAATTCTTTTTCTGCCTCCCTAGTACCACTCTTCTGCCCCCATCCTCAGGACAGACTTATGAAACCTGAAGCCTACCTGGTTATAGCATCTTCCTAGTGACCATACTCTGCAGAAGTGGTCCTGTGTACATTATTCTCCTGGATTTGGTTTACCTTAAATACTTGTTTCATCATGTTTCTTCTATGCTCAAGGCATTCTGGTCTCCTCTTATCAGACTGTCAAGCCCATCCCCACTCTTTACCCTAATTATCTGTTCCTACTTCATTGAAAAACTAGATTACCCACTTTTCCCCAATATGGACTTGAGCTTTAGTCACACTGGGTCTTATTCTAGTGCTACACTATGTTTACTTTGTACCTTCATGCTCTCTCTGGTTTCATCTTTACATGGAAGTGTTTCTTTCCTCTTATCTATCCTATAACGCCTGAGTGAAGATCCTTTCCTTCATCATTGTGACTTCCATTGTTTTCTCTGCTTTGTAGAGCTTGTAATCTTATTTAGCAATTTATGCTTATTTTTTCCTCTTATATTTAAATTTTATTTTTAAGGACAGAGGTCCAGTCATTGCATTTAGATGCTAGGTTTTATGCACAAGTTACCACAAATAGAGCAAATGACAGAAAACCAGTGATGGGAGATTTAGCATTCACCCTTATCTGAGCATTTGTAAAATGGCTCTCTTTAGAGATAGAAATAAGGAAAAGAGAAAAAATCCCACCCTTTTGGGACATTGTATTTCATGAATGTGTTTGGGATTTCAGAGTGTTTGGATCAAAGGGGTTTTAAAAAGCATTATAGTCAATCACCTAAGATTTTAATCCTCCTGACAGTATCTCCTTAGTCTGAGTGCAGCTCTAAACACATCTAGAGAAGATGATTGCTTTATCCCTCTAAGCAACTCATTATTAATAGAGGTAACCCTGGTTCCTGGACTTGTGCAGACTTTTTAGAACCCCTACTATATACTAGGCAGTGGCTAGTTCACAAGAAAGAGAGATATAAAGATGAGTAACACCCTGTAAGGTGCCTTTATTCTCTTGGAAACAGTAATCCAGTGGGAAAATAATTAACACGAATATAGTGAGATAATCATTAATGTTCTGAATGAAAATAAAGTACTGGGACCTTGGGAGAAGCAACAGGATTTTAACCCAACAGTAGAGACCAGAGGAGCACCAATATAATTATAAGGTTCATAAGCTAGACCTTAGCAATACTTAATTTAACCCATATTAGAAGGGCCAGGGGAGGAAAATAGTTGCTTTCTGTCCCCATTGATGCTAGCTACTGAGATGAGTCATTGTGCCATGTCTGCCTATGATTTTCATGCCTGTAAGAACTGTGAATGGTTACCACAGTGAAAACATCTTAATCATAGCACTGGCTTTTATAATTAAATTCCAATGTCATTTAGGAAAAGCTAAATAGTCTGAGTAGTAGAATACCCCCTTGTTTTTGTTCTTGAGCCCAGTTCCATTCCACTAAGAGAAATGAAATTCCTAGTTACCCAGAGGTCAATGGAGATTGACTTTTTTTCTCAGCATCTGAGACAGAAAAACTATTTTTTGCGAGAATAATATTCCAAGTTACAACAATTGAAGGCCCAAGATACCCCAATTTCTATTTTTTTACTGAAATGTATCACATAAGAATCATTTCTGCAATGACCATTTAGAACTTGGCAGCACATCCTATATGGTTTTGCAGTGATTCAGAAAAGCTTCCATTTAACAATAATGGCACTTATTTTTGTTGTCTTAGTTATTTAGATGCTCTGAAGTTCATTGAGAATGAGAATAAATTTTGTCTCTTACAATACTACTTTGCCTCGGCTTTCCATATTTTTATTAAAAATAAACTGGGTTACCTTTACTTGACTGTATAAACCTTTTTTAAAATGACAAGTAAAGAATATAAGAATTGCATTTATTTGAGTTCTGATTTTAAAAATAAAACCTTTATTAAATAGGCTTTTGGGTGGACCTGACATTTAATGGGCAATTTGAGCATGTACTCAATGCTAATTGATTTGAATTTATACATAATCTTCAGCTAATATCAAAAAGGAGTTTTAATGGTAGGTTTAAGTGTCATATTATTCTATGAATCACAGAGACCAATTCTGGAGAAAAATAATGGTAGAAGCTCTTGAATAATATTGGGTCATGTACTCTATGCAATTGTAGCATAGAAATATATTTTAATTTATGAATATTTTTGCAGTGTTTGGATTTAGGTATATCCAGATTTGTATTGGTATACCTATACAACTGAGGTTCTATTGTAGTAGTTTTATATAACATTCAGTTTTACATCATTCAGGTTTTTTTTGGGGGGGGGGTCAGTCATGGGGCTTGAACTCTGGGCCTGGGTGCTGTCCCTCAACTCTTGAGCTCAAGGCTAGTGCTCTACCAGTTGAGTTACAGTGCCACTTCTGGTTTTCTGTTGGTTAATTGGAGATAAGGAGTCTCATGGACTTAACTGCGTGGGCTGGTTATGAACCGTGATCCTCAGATCTTAGCTCCTGACCAGGCGTAAGCCACTAGCACCAGCTTATCATTCAGTTTTATATCACATGTAGTTTTATATCACTCTTGGCTTGTAAAAATTCTCAGTCCTGTAGTTTAGAAAGTGCTATCACCCAGTAAATACTTGTCTAAGGAATATGCCTGCACGTATGAGATGGATAGATTTCCTGGTGATAGGGTTTGGTTATTATTTTCAGTTCAGACAAGTTGATTGGTGAGATTATTCCTCCTGCCTTGCATGTGCTGGTATTGGGGCTAGAACTCAAGAATTTTGGGGGGAGGGGACCTATTTGGCTTGCTCAGTCATGGCTTGTGCTCTAACACTGGAGCTATACCTTCAACCATACCTATTTATTGATTATTTTGGAGGTCATGTTTCATGGACGTTTCTGACCAGCTGGCTTCAAAGTATGACCCTCCAGGTTTGAGCTTCAGCCTTCAGAATAATATAGACATGAGCCACTGGTGTTACCTTTTATTATGACAGATTATATATGTGTATATATATGTTATATATATATATATATGTATGTATCTTTTCATTTTTTAATTTATAAATTGTTTTAGGTAGTTGTACAAAGGAGTCCCACATTCAACAAATAAGTTTATAAGTACAATGCATCTTGATACATGTCACCCCTTTCATCAATCTCCCTCATCTCTTCCAACCTAACCCCTCCCCTCAGTTGCCTTGATTTCATAGGATATACGTTGCATATTTTGACTACATTCTCCTCTTCAATATTATAAATAAAAAAATATATATATTACTAGCAACTTGTGTTTTCCTTCAAATTACCTGTTTGATGCTATATTGTCATCTAGTGTTGTGTATGAGGAAAATGTAAAGTCATTGAGCTGTTGTTTTGTCACATAAAAGGTTGGGTTAAACTATATCTGATGTAGGTCTATATCTTCAGATTTCTTTTTTAGACCAGAACCTCAACTTGTTTTCTTCTATGCTTTATTCTGGAAATGGTTTACATCATCTTTCAAACTGACGTCTTCCACCAAATGAAATCATCACCTGCATCTCTTCTCAGGTTCTCATTCACACCTTCTTTATGGGTTCTCTGATTCTTAAAAGCCTTTTCTAGTTGCTAGGCAAATGTAAACAAAGCTCCACTTATTAATAATATTTAATTGATTGAATAGGTAAAAGTGTCAATAACTTAAAAACCAAATAATAAGCTTTGAGAGTTAAGTACATATTAACCATGTCCAGTGATCACAGAATGTCTTTCTGTAAGAGTTCAAAAGGACAGATACAGAAGCTTAGAGCTATAAACAAATTACCGACTGCCAGAAAAGTTTTAATAACAAAATTTTATCCTGGACTCCTAAAATATTGACTTCCAGGGCAGTATGTTTTTATTACCCACTTCATTGAACTTGCTCTATAGTTTATCCATAGTTCTGCAATAACTTTTAACTATTGCTTACTTTGAAGCTTGGTGATAAATCTAGTAACTTGCTTGACAGTAGTTTATACATGAGACTATTACGTGGACTGTTTTTGCTCTGTGAATGTTTAAATTAAAAATATGAGGCATTCTATTAGGTATAATCATATTCAAGTGACAAACATATGTTTAAAAATAGCAAATTTAGAGTAATATGTAGAAATTTAATAGTTTTGATCTGGTTTTGGGCCATATATCCTTTTGAAAATTTGGTGAAAGCTATTTGACCTTTTCACTACAAAAACACATATTTTTTCCCACGAACTTTCCTCCCCTGCACCAGGCTAACATCCAGTATTGTGGAAACCTCTTCAGTGTCACAGTCCCTGTGGTGTAATTTGGGCAGATTACTGGGCAGATTACAGATGCAGTTTTTAAAAAAATACTAAAGATTTGTTCCATCACTAAATGTTAGTAGTGATCAATTTGTGAATAGAGCATGGCAAAAATAGTCAAAACATTCAGGCTGAAAACCTACATTTTGTGTCTTAAGTCTATGATAAAGAGAATCTATCACCTTGACAATAAAATTTAAAATAAAAAAGAAAATAGACTTGGCTTCTAAGCATGTCTTTTTTTTTTTTTTTTTGCTGGTCATGGACCTGAACTCTGGGCCTAGGCGCTGTCCCTCAGCTCTTCAGCTCAAGGCGAGCACTTGACCGCTTGAGCCCACACCTCTACTTCTGGCTTTTTCTGTTTACGTGGTGCTGAGGAATTGAACCCAGGGCCTCATGCATGCGAGGCAAGAGCTCTATCACTGAGCCACCTTCCCAGCCCCTAAGTGTAAGTCTTAACACATGACAAAGCTAACCTAAAGCCATATCATTAAAAATACAACTTATATAATAATATATATAGTCTAATGTAATATATAGATTAGCCAATTAAAAAAAAGAGAGAACAGGGCTGGGAAGGTGGCTCAGTGGTAGGGCGCTTGCATTGCATGCCTGAGGCCTGGGTTCAATTTCTCAGCACTGCATAAGCAAAAAGAAAAAAAAAGCCAGAAGTGGCACTGTGGCTCAACTCAAGTGGTAGAGCGCTAGTCTTGAGCTGAAGAGCTGAGGGACAGCGCCCAGGCCCAGAGTTCAGGCCCCATTACCGGACTCCCTTCCCCCCCCCCCCCCCCCCCGAAAAAAAGAGAGAACAGTGTAACCTGATGTGTTTGTAAAGAAAAAAATGGAGGAGAAATCATCAATGAAGGCAGTGAAAAGAAGGCTATGGTTGTGTGATTATGTTAGTAGTTTACCAGGACTGATATTTAGAGATTTTTAATATTGAAATGAAGTTGTTAATATTAAATATACATTTATGATTTAATACACATTTGTAATAGCTTATAAAGATAATTAGCCATTGGAGGCATTAGACAAAATTCAGGCAGCATTGAAGAGGGAAGTTTTGATCACAGGGTATTTTCTAGTATTTTTTAGTTTATCTATTTTTTTTTTTGTCGGTCATAAGGCCTGAACTCTGGGCCAGGGCGCTGTCCCTCAGCTCTTCAGCTCAAGGCGAGCACTCTACCACTTGAGCCACAGCGCCACTTCGGGTTTTCTGAGTGGTTTTTTGGAGATAAGAGTCTCATGCACTTCCTTGCCAGAGCTGGCTTTGAACCACGGTCCTCAGATCTCAGCCTCCTGAATAGCAAGGATTACAGGCATGAGCCACTGACTCACGGCCTTCTAGTTTATACAGTTGTCTGCCCAGTGAGGTATGTGAGATATAGGAACTGTCTGTATGGCAGGGGATCTACCTGTAAGCCTGAAATACTGTTGGTACAGATTGAGCACCTCCGATCTGGATATGCCAAACTCAAAATCTGGAGAGAAAAAAATCATATCAAAATGATGCTACACGTGGAATTTTCCATGTGTAACTTCCTGTGACAGGTTGCAGTATAAAAAAGCACATGCACTTAATATAATTTTTTCCAAGTCTTTCCATTTCCTAACAAATGGGGCAATGCCATTCTTTCTGATGGAGGCATAGAATTCCATTGTGTATATATACCACATTTTCTTGATCCATTCATCTACTGAGGGGCATCTGGGTTGGTTCCATATCTTAGCTATGGTAAATAATGCTGCAATAAACATAGTTGTGCTGGTAGCTTTAGTGGGTCTTGTTTGTGAACATTTGGGTAAATGCCCAAAAGTGGGATTGCTGGGTCATAGGGGAGCTCTATGTGGAGTCTTTTGAGGAACCTCCATACTGCTTTCCAAAGTGGTTGAACAAGTTTACACTCCCACCAACAATGCAGTAAGGTTCCCTTCTGTCCACATCCCCTCCAGCATCTGTTGTTATTAGAGTTCTTGATTATAGCCATTCTAACTGAGGTGAGGTGGCATCTCAATGTTGTTTTGATTTGCATTTCTTTTATGGCTAGAGAGGTTGAGCATTTCCTCATGTGTCTATTGGCCATCCTTCTTTCCTCTTCAGAGAAGTTTCTTTAAGAAAGAATGACATTGCCCCATTTGTTAGGAAATGGAAAGACTTGGACAAAATTATATTAAGTGAAGTAAGCCAGGCCCAAAGAAATATAGGTCCCATGGTTTCCCTTATTTGCAATAACTAGTATATGTCTGAGCAAGCAGAAAAGGTCAGATAAGTTGATGTTAGGGAAATGAACCCTAAGATATGTATTCAAATGTTTTTTTCTTTCATGTGATTGTTTCTAACACATTTATAAGATTATTTCTTTGTTGCTTTGTATGTCCCTCCCCCTGCTTTCACTGTATTTGATGTTGGTATAATTTGTGGAGGGGAAGGGAAAAAACAAATCGTTTGAATAGGGATACAGGTGGACCCATTGCAACAATGAGATGTACAAGTTGTTATGTTGAAAATGAACTTTACAACTTTGGTGGGGGGGGGGGGAGGAGGATTGGGTGGGGGGGTGGGGGAAGGATGGGAAGGGATGGAAAGGGGAAACAAAGGAGGAGGCTTGATAAAAAATGTACTCATTATCTTGCCTATGTAATTGTAACCCCTCTGTACAGTATTTTCACAATAAAAAATAAAAATTAAAAGAAAAAAACACATGCACAGAAAGTATAAAAGCACCTTAAGGCTGTCTGTATAAAGTACATATGAACATATAAAAATATTTTGTTTTGCCTGGGGCTTGAACCCTAGTCCTAGGTGCCGTCTATGAGCTTTGTGCTCAAGGCTAGCATTCTATCACTTGAGCCACAGCTCCACTTCTGATATGTATATGAAATATGCATGAACATAAATGAGTTGTATGTTTAGATTTGGGTCTCATGCCCAAGATAACTCTTTATTAACAAAATTATTTTTTTTAATTTTTGGCCAGTCATGGGGCTTGAAATTAGGGCCTGCGTGCTCTCCTGAGCTTTTCACTGAAGGGTAGTACTGTACAACTTTGAGTCACAGCTCCACTTCCAGTATTTTAGTGGCTAATTGGAGATAAGTGTCTCATAAACTTTCCTGAAGGGGCTGACTTTGAACTGTGACACTCAGATCTCATCCTCCTGATTAGGTAGCTAGGATTTCAGGCTTGATCCACCGGGGCCCAGCAAGATATCCTATTGTATATATGCAAATATGACAAACATCTGAAAATTTACAAAATCTGGAATCATTGGATAAGGGGTATGCAATTTATACTCAAGGTTGGTTCAGAGGTCCATTAGGGGCACAGAGAAGGGGAAGTTAATTATACCTGAAAGAAATGACAAGGAAAGGATTTGATGGAGGAAGTCATGCTGGACTAAAGTGGCATGGATTTTAGATTTTAGATAAATTTTGAAATATAATGGAGACGACCTTTCAAGTGACCATTTCCAAATCAAATTAGTTAAGTGCGAGTGGTGGCTTAAGTTGAAAATGTTTTTCTTATGGACTCACATTCATTCATTCAATATTTGTCTACTGTATGCTTATTATGTGCTTCAAGTAAAATCTGTTTTTTTTTTTTTGCTCTGTATTAATGCTTTGGAAACAGTACCTTGAAAGCTTTAGTGTAAGCTGATGTTTGACTGTCCTTTGCATTGTCCTTGGAATGTTCAGTCCAAGAGTCCAAATGTGCAGTTATGTAACAATTATGTTTTCTAGGGACCTTACTAAATAGTAAAGAATTAACTTAAAAGAGGCTATTATGTAATGTACTACACCCAATTCTTGGGTGGCAATGAAAGTTAAAGTCATAGAAAAATGTCATTTTAGGAATGATTGAAGCAGTAGAACATAAGCTATGGAAACACAAAAGCTTTTTGCTACCATACTCTAAACTTGTGCTGTAGGCATTGTTCACTGAGTTTTTATTGTAAATGTTTGAGCAATCTGTATGAGATGAAACCAGCGTATCAAAGTCTGAGTTTTTTGTTGTTGTTTACTTGTTTTTTTGCTGCTATGGGAGTTTGAACTGAGAGCTCATTTGCTCAGCTGGTGCTTTGTCACTTGAGCCACACCTCCAGCCCAACTCTTTGCCTGTTATTTTGGAGATAGAGTTTCATGGACTTTCCTGCCTAGGCTGACTTCTAACTACAATCCTCCAGATATCAACCTTCTAAGTAGGTAGGATAACAGGTATGAATCACTGGCATGTAGCCCAAGTGTTTTGAAGTTTAGTTTTTATGGAAGAATGATAGGGGGTAGAGGAATTGAGAGTTTAACACATCTTTTTTGCCACAGGACTTCTTAAGTTCTTTAATATGCGGTGTTCTCTGGGAATTTCTCCCAGAAGGAAAAAGAATATAATGTATCTCAACTCTTATGAATGTGATGCCTTTCACTTAGAGTTTCTTCTTGAGGATTAATGTCTAGTAAAACAGGAACTATGGCTTTAAAATATATCATAACCTATTGTGCATAATCTGAGGATGACTCTGTGCAATGCCGGTGATACAGTTTAAGTTTCATTGAAAGAACTGGGCAAATGATAAATTAAGAGGTAATTACATTCCCTAACTTAGGTGAACTCTGTTTATTTAAAGTGAAGATGAATGCTGAAAAATAATCAAATAAATTAGGACTGTCTAGACACCAGTCTGTTGAATACAAGGCAAATTAAAGTTAATTGTTAGCATATTTCTGTTTATCCTTTGAAACAGCCCTATTGTTTTACCTTATAGAACTTGAAGAGATTATGAGATTTGGCCTTTTCAAAAGCAGTGAATAATTTCTCTGAAAGGAAGCAAAAAAACAGATGGATATAGATATAGACAGAAAGACAGATATACACATACATAGGAATGGTTGTATATATTAGGAAGAAATATGTTTGTATGGTAAT
Organism: Dipodomys spectabilis; assembly: GCF_019054845.1. NCBI lineage: Eukaryota > Metazoa > Chordata > Mammalia > Rodentia > Heteromyidae > Dipodomys > Dipodomys spectabilis. The sequence goes on from NW_024870759.1 coordinate 3,931,022, forward strand.
ATTCTGTTTTCCTTTGCCAACAAGTACAGTACTGGTTTAAAAACCAGAAAATGTAGAATCTGCCAAAGTTAAAACGGCCTAACGCCCTGTCCTCGTAAAAGCAAAGACAATAGCATTAGAAACTTCCCTATTGCCCTCATATGAACATAAGAACAAAGCATTCTTTTCTTAGTATGTGATCTTTCCATTTGTTGCAACAAGATTTTGACACATGCAATGTAGTGGGCTGTATTGTAGGAAAGCAAAGATGTTTAATGTAATTTTGTTATCAAGAAGTTTATAACAAGCTGGTAATGATAGCACACAATGTGTACTCCCAGCACCTGGGAGGCAGAGGCAGGGTATCAAAAATTCTAAGCCAGGTTGGGCAACATAGCAAGTTCAAGGCCAGACTAGAAAACATAGTAAGACCTGTATAAAAAGAAAGTTCTAGACTGGTGCCGGTGGCTCACGCCTTTAATCCTAGCTACTCAGGAGGCTAGGATCTGGGATCACAGTTCAAAGCCAGCCCGGGCAGGAAAAGTCCGTGAGACTCGTATCTCCAATAAACCACTCAGAAAAGTGGAAGTAGCGCTGTGGCTCAAGTGGTAGAGCACTAGCTTTGAGCTGAAGAGCTGAGGGTCAGCACCCAGACCCTGAGTTCAAGCCCCACAACCGACAAAAAAAACCCCAAACATAACTCTGGCTATTTCCAGTTTAGTAAGTGGCATTATATTTTACTCAGTTATTCAAGCAAAAAAATCTTACAGCCGTTCTTGCTAGGCTACAATTGTAGCCTTACACTTGCTAGGCTGGTGCTCTATTAGTGAGTCATGACTCGTTTCTTTTTGTTGTATACCACAGCCATTAAAATGACTAATTTTGATATTATCCTGAACAATGTAAGGTACTCTTCCATTGAGATCCTTGTAGTCTGGATCACCTTCTCACTCACTGCCTTCTAGCTGTACAAGCCACATTGCCCTGTTAGGACATCAGCCTTGTTTTCATCTTCTCCTGATATCTGAATAGCTCACTTTCTGACTTCCTTAAAATTTCTGCTTTAATGTCACCCTGGAGATGCTTTAATGATAACCCTATCAAAAAAGCAATCCTTGTCACTATTCATCACTCTCCCCTTACTCTGATTTATTTTCATAGCACTTAATAGTTCCTTAATATTTTATAACACAATATTTCTTTCTTTTTTTGCCTCCCCAGTAGAATTTAAATTTCACATGATAACTTTGTATCATATCTGTGAATGTGCTTAGGATCTACATTATTTACTGACTGGATGAAGAAATGAATTGAGCTAGATTTATTTTCTGCATAAACTTTTACTTGTGAAGGTATAAAAGTAAATAGTTGGTAGTACTTGAGGTGTAATGTTAAATAAGATTGGTAATGATGTGAGTTACTGCCTCTTTTCTCACTTTAATGATGCTATGCTTTTATCATTAAACAAAGCTAGTCACTCCAAAAGTCCTGGATGCCAACCCAAATCCCTCCAGGCAAGCTAGCTTAAATGATTCCATTAGTACCTGTTGTGATTGTTGCCTGTACTGGGGCTTAAATTCAGGGCTTCTAGCTCTTACTTGATTTTTTTTACTCAAGGCTTGAACTTTATCACGTAAACCAGCCTCTACTTCTGGTTTTTGCTGGTTAATTGGAGAGGAGCCACGTAGACATTTCTGCCCTAAGTGGCTTCAAACTGGGGTCCTCAGATCTCAGCCTACTGAGTAGCTACAATTGTAGGCAAGAGTCTTTATCACCTTTTGTATGCTATCATAGTGAGTAGCACATCTTGAATTTTTTATTTTACTGAACATCCCTGATAAATCCTGTGTATATCCCAAGTAGGTATTTAGCCATACCTTTTGTAAAGTGCTGAGTTAGTTAATTCAAGACCAGGGAAGTATTGCTTAAGATAGAACCTGAGCCAGGCAGTGTGGAGCTAAGGCAGGACTGTGAGTTTGAAACCAACCTAGTATACATAAACAGTGTCCTGTGTTTAAAAATGATGAGGAAGAGAGAGACAGACAGACAGACAGACAGAAGCAGACAGGCAAGAGACAGAGAAAATAAGGAAAGAACAAAACCTGAATTTACAGAGGAATGATCAACATTACCTAGTATAGCATAAAGGAGTTTAAGGATTGAAGCAAAATTATGAGCATTACGATAAAAGGTGACCTTCAGGGTTACTTTTGTTAAAGATATTACTAAATACCAAGTTGTGCTATGTGGTTAGAATTGCATCCAATGCCATTTCTGTGGGAATAATAGCCATTCCAGGAAATTCGGCATTCCTGCAAAATCTATGGAAACATAGTATGCATGAGCAGTGGCTTTCAGAAGGCATGAGCAGTGGCTTTCAAGAGCTGGAGCTTGGTTTGAGGTTGCCACGGCAACACTGCTGCTAGCTGCATACAATCTCTCACCCAGGCTTTCCTCATTTAATGACCAATGTTGTCAATGAGGTTTGCTTGTAGTAGACTTGCTTTGACAAAAAAAGCAGAATAAAAAACAAAACAAAAAAATCTCTATCAAATTTATTCCATTTTGGTTTCTGTAAAGCTCAGATGTTTGGAGAGACAGCAAGAGAAGAATCATATTGTTTAAAACTCATTATTGTCATTTAAAATATGGCACCACAATTTAAGGATTTGTCTCACCTATGAGCCTCTATTTTCCTGTTTTCAGATTGTTTGCATTTTCAAAGCGATCAGATGTCCTTATATTTTCTCTATGTTTTTCTCCTGTAGTCACTTTTTTTTTTTTTTTATTTCAGTACTCTTTGTATTGTAAGTTTATCTGATTTGGAGAAGGGAAGGGGAAACAGAAATGGTGAAAAAAGGACAAAGGATGAAGCAATGCAACAGCAATACTCAAAAGACACTATGTTGGAAATAAACTTTACAACTTGTAGGGGAGGGGAGTCAGGGCGGTGGAAAGGGAAAGCAGGAGAAAATGAGGAAGGGGGTAACATTGTTCGACAAAAAATTTATTCATTCCTTTACTTATGTAACTGTAACCCTTCTGTAATCACCTTTACAATAAAAAATTTTAAAAAGAAAACCACAGGACACTTGGAGTATCCTGAGTTTTTTTTCCCTCCTAATGTTTTTTATTTGCCATGGCTTGAGAGAAGAGTTCTAAGTGGGCCAGTGTTCATTTAGACTGCTTTCTCCAAAAGCACAGATAGAAGAATCACAGACTTTTGACAGTATAACACTTTTTTAAAAAGCATAACCTAAAAGCAAAATCAAAAGTATGATCTGATAGATACCTTTTCAAGATGACCCTTGTGCTTCAATATCCCAACAAATATCATTCATATTTGCTGATTTAATACATTTAGTACATAGCCTGGGTTTTATTTCCAGCAATCCCTCCAAATAATAAAACAACTTTAAACCCCAACATAATAATTATGTTTAGCCTGAAATCACATTGGTAATCTGAAATGGCAGTGTGTATATATCATGGAAATACAAATGCTTCTAAACAGCTGTTTCCTTCCCACTGTTAGTTAATGATTTACTAGTATATCTGTATCAATCTCTTTCCTTATCTTGGAAGATTGGGACATCAAGCATTTTACTCTTGATTCCATATGCTCATTAAAGTATAGAAAATGAAAGAAAGGAAGAATTATGCTTTACAATACTCATAGTTTGGCTTAGCAAGCTATATTACTTGGGACAAAATGAAATAAAAGCTTTAGTATAAAATTATTTATATAATGTGAAAATTGTAAAATGTGACTATGTAATCATTTTTAAGTTCCTTTTTTGAGATAGGATCTTGTTATGTAGTTCATGGTAGCCTCAAACTTACAGTCATTTCTCAGCTTCCCGTGTGCTGGTGTTTTAGGCTGGGCTATAAAATCAACTTTTATATTGGTAACATTTTATTTGATGGCTTTCCTTCATACTTAGGAATCTTTTCTAACAATTTTGTCCTATTTATTTTCAAATGCTAAGTATTTTCAAAGATTGAACATAAGCCCCTAAACTAATTTGTGAGCTTGATCATTGAGATATAATTTTTTCTATAATTGGAGTTTGTAGTGACAAGGAAAAATTAATATGCATAATGATACACAAAATAAGGTACAAAACAATTAAAGAGTACAACCTAAGAATTACCTCTTCAAATAGGCATCATTGTTTTTTTTCCATTCAAATCCACAGCAACAATTGCATGAAAAAAGCTTTTCTACATGTATAGTGTTTGCCTGTGATTTATTTGTAACCTATTGTGTTTTTTTAACCTTGCAGTTATCATGAAAATTTCTTATCCATGTCTTGTTCATAATAAACAAGAAAAGTGAAACATTAGCACCCATTTAGTCAGCAACTTAGAAGAAAAATATGCTTTGTATATATAGTCACTCCTTAGTAGCTGAAGATACTAGGACACCAGAACCTATAGATGTTCAAATTCTTACATAAAATGGTATAAAATTTACATAGAATCCATGCAATCTATCCATATTTAAATCACATTTAGATGATTTGTAATACCTAATACATTGTAAATAACATGTAAGTAGTTATACTGTTTAAGGGATAATGACAAGAAAAAAGTATGTACATGATTAGTACAGATTTTTTTTTTTTCAGAGTCTGAAAGTATTTTTTGGACTGTAGTTGATTGAATCTGAGGATGCAGAACCCATGGATACAAAGGGCTGTCTCAAGTAGATTTTCTTAAAATAACTTAATTCTTCCCCTTCAAATTCTAAGACTAATAATTCCAATTTATACTTAGGACCACAGGGCTTTTACTCATCTCATTGTTCTTATACTTGCAGATTCTTTTTTTGTGCAAACTGGGACTTGAACTCAAGTAATGAGTACTGTCTCTGAGCTTTTTTCCTCAAGGCTAGGGTTCTACCACTCTGCTTCTGGCTCTTTGGTATTTAATTGGAGATAAGAGTCTCATGGACTTTCCTGTCCAGGATTGGCTTTTCAAACAGTCCTTACATTTCAGCCTCCTGAGTAGCTAGAACTACAAGTGTGAGCCACTGGAGCCTGGCACATTTGTATTTTTACCCAAGCAAAAAAATCCCACTTCTTTGCTTCTTCCTATACATACAATCTCAAGATGATAGGTCTAATGCTAGCACTAAATAAATCATTATTGAAACAGTGTTTGCAATTCTTTGTCTTTAGGATATAAATAATTAAACTGACAAATTATTGGGTTTAAAAATCACTGGTAATAGCTCCTTTCCTCAACCACTTGGACATGTATCTAGGTAATATTTGTATGTAGTTCCTACCTTTTGGTAGCTTACAATGTAGTGAGGGAAACAATTTCTAAGAAGCATATCCTTTAGATATAAATCATAGGAGGTCATAATATGAAATTTTTAAGTGGAAGAAAAAGCATAGATATATGAGGACTAGTGTAAGCAGTGAAAATTTGCCGATAAACACATGCTTCTGTTTATATAATTAACATTATTTTTTTGCAGTGCTTGCTACACAAGTACTCTAACACTGAATTACATCCCCATTCCTATTTGTACCACTGAATGTCTGTGAGAGGAGCTCATAAAATTCTTTAAATATTTATTTCCAGAAAACACAAATACATATTTTAATAGTAATTTTATTTAAATCAACCTGAAATACAAGATAATTAAATTAGTCCATCAGGATCCCTTATAACAGATGATATTGGTGACTCAGTGTAGGTAGGATCTTTTTAGAAAAACAAAATCAGTGGATCATGTGCAATGCATTCATTTTATAGATAGACTTGGTCAAATCTTGGATATCTAGTATATAGATGTTAATATTTCTTTCCTTCTTTCTTTTTTTAGGATTGGCCGCTGCTAAACTCTTGTCTAAATATGATATTAATGTTTTGGTTTTGGAAGCCCGGGATAGAGTTGGAGGAAGAACATATACTGTGAGGGTGAGTGATTTTAATACATATAACTTTGCTCAAAACTGCAAGTGGGGCTGACCATTTGAGAAAACAAGAGTATGTTCAGTTTCTTTAAGAAAGTATGTTTGTTATATCCAGGGCTTTGAATATGGTTTTACTTTATAAAGGGTAAGCAATGGTATTTGGCTTTGAAGGAAACTAAATTGAAAACAGGCAGGTTAGTGTATCACTTGAGCCACACCCTTAGCTGTTTTTGATTTAGTTATTTTTCAGGTATGGTCTTGAGTTTTTGTCTAGACTAGCCTGGATTGTGATTCTCAGATTTATGACTGCCTCAAAGCTAAGATCACAGGCACATACCACCAAGCCCATCTTAGTTGTTGAGAATAGGGGTCTCCAAAACTGCCAAACTGTCAAACTGTGATCCTACTGATCTCTGCCTTCTAAGATTACAGGTATGTACCATCCCACCCAACTGGTTCTATTTTTGATGTTGGCAACACCTGGATGGCTGGGGACCTCATTTCCCTCATATATGGAATCAGAACTATCTTTTGCTCAGGACTGTTTTTTAAGTTTACCTTAGTTATATAAGGATAGGGGCTTTGTGACATTCTAATACATGTATGCAGTGTATTCCAATCAATCTTACTTTCCTTGGTCGTTTGTCTGAAATATATGTCTTCATTTTGGAGATAACTATTAAGATTCCCTTAGCCCATACTTGTTTTTAATCTCTAAAACTTTTTGCTTATTAAATTGAAGCATCAGTCATGTTGCAGATTTTCATTAAGAACAAGTTATATAAAGGAAATGAGAATTCCACGATGCTTGTCCTAATCTATACTAATAGCCTAGGCTGTCCAGCTAGGTTACATTGTTTGAATATGTCAGCACCAGACAAAAACTATTAGTGTATATACAGCATAGTATTATAAACTTCTTAGGTATACAAGAAAGGAGCCTCAGAAATTCATAGAAATGAATGCTTAGCATTTATAGTCTAATGACTAGGAAAAGAAGGTGTTTTTGTTTTTGTTTTGTTTTTTGGTCTTGGATCTTGAGTGCTGTCTCTGAGCTCTGAACTACAGTGCCACTTCTGGTTTTCTGGCAATTAACCAGAGTCTCACAGACTTCCCTACCTGGCTGGCTTTGAACTGTTATCCTGAGATCTCAGCCTCCTAATAAGCTAGGATTACAGGCATGAGCCACCAGTGCCCAGCAAAAGAAGGTTTTAAGAAGGGACAAAAGTTATAGTTCAAACAGGATTTTTGAATCAAATATTGTGAGAAATGCTTCAGATAACATCCGTTTGGATAATTTTTGGAGGAGCTGCCGTAAAACTACTTTGGATCTTAATATACCAAAAATGTCAAGGTTGGAGGTGTTTCCCAGTTGGTAGAGTGCTAGCCAATGAGCAAAAGCAGCAAGTACCGAGTTTGAATCCTGGTCTCGGACCTAAAAAAAGAAAGGAAAGAAAAGAAATAACCAAAATATCAAATTTGGTACTGTTACCTGATACCTGTTCAGTAAAATTTAGCAGGTCCAAACCTGCCAATTTTCCCTGATGTGAGAACCATCATTCTTCAGAATCTAATTAATAAAGTTGAAATGCTCAAAGGGCAAGCACAAGATTATTCTAATGTGTTTCCTAATATAATTCCATGTTTGCAGCATCTTCAGGGGCTAATGAGATCTAAATTAAGGCCCTAAAGACAAGAGTACAGCATACCAGAACACAGTATTGTATTGTACTTTCAGTGTCTTACTGTGGAACCCAAGGGACCACATTTAGAATGTTTCTCCTTCATAAAGAAATGCTCTGTAAAATGCCTCAACCATTTCACTCTTTCATTTAGTATTATTTACTTTAGAGTGTCAATGTTCTAAAGACATCATGCTTGGAAATGCCAAAGAGTCCTTAAAGCCGAGAAGTTAATAGAGTACTAGCTCTAGTTTTGTTCTTCAATGTTAAAATGGGTGTTGGATACTAGAGAAATTTTAGAGGACAGCATAGATGGTTAAAAGAGAACATGGATAACTTGATGTGCTCTCCAGTAGCCTTTCATCTCCAATTCTCTTTCCTGGCTCCCTTTATTCTAGGCACATTTGCTCCTTTGCTATTGAATATACTAGGTTCTCTCTGCCTCAGCCTTTGTACTGGCATTTCCTTCCGTGAGGGTACACTCCTTTTCTGGAAATAACAGATTGGTAAATTGTACTAAAAATATAGAAAAATTATATGTGTGCACATGTAAGATACACACACACACCACACACACACACACACACACACACACACACACACACACACACACACACACACACACACACACACACACACACACACAAACTTTCAAAGCATCAGAGAGCCAGAGACCTAACAAATAGGATTGCCTAGGTATGTAGGGGTGGCAGTAGGGGTGAGATTACTTACTACTGAAGAAGCCGCTGGGAGCCTGAGCAGTGCTTTTGTTTTTGTGCCTGTCCCGGGGCTTGAATTCAGGCTCTGAGCATGGTCCCTGAGCTTTTTGGTTCAAGGCTAGTTCTCTACCACTTGAGCCACAGATCTATTTCTGGCTTTTGGAAGTTTATTGGAGGTAAGCATCTCATTGATTTTTCATCCTAGACTGGCTTTGAACCATGATTGTCAGATCTCAGCCTCCTGATTGGCTAGGATTGTTGGTGTAAGCCACTAGTGCCTGATGTGAACAGTACTTTTGATAGTCTTGCAAAGCTAGAGCCCAGAAGTGGGGGGGGGGGGCGGTGAAGCATAGGGGGGTGTTGGTCAACTTCTTACTTTGGTTGTACTGCAACCAGGACTAATGGTAAACTGCAGTAGGACTAGGTCACATATGTAATTCAGCCCAGCTTAGAGTCATCTCATACTTTAAAAAAGAGGTTTCATGTAACTCCACCAATGGCTGGGTATGGTAGCACATACAGGTTAATCCTAGCTGCAGCGGAAGCTCAATGGTTGGGCATAGTGGCACAAACTCGTTGAAAATAACCAGTGCAAAAAGAGGATAGAAATGTGGTTCAAATGGGAGATTACTTGCCCGGCAAGTGTGAGACCCTGAGTTCAAACTCTAGTACCACCAAATAAATAAATAAATACGCATACATCCACACATATGTATACATACATTATATATCATTACCACCAAATAAATATATAATATTATAATTTGATGATCAAATCATTATGTTAATGAAAAGATATGAAAAGTGGAAAACTGCTTTCAAAAGAGGGTAAGAAAACAATTTTAGCTTATGAGAATTTGCATGTTTATAAAAAATTAGTAGGTATATGAATCTTGTTAACTTGTTTTTGTCAGTTGTGGGGCCTGAACTCAGCCTGAGCGCTGTCTCTCAGCTCTTCAACTCAAGGCTAGTGCTCTACCACTTGAACCACAGTGCCACTTGTGTCTTTTTTCTGCTTATGTGGTGCTGAGGAATCAAACCCAGGGCCTTATGCATGCAAGGCAAGCACTCTATCACTGAGCCACCTTCCCAGCCCATCTTGTTAACTTTTTAGTATTCTTATGATGCATTCTTCCCTGGAAGTTTTAAAAAATGTAATCATAAGCTCATCAATGTGAGTTGATTTAAATTTTTATCCAGTGGCAATCAGGGAATCAAGCCTAATAAATCTCTGGTGTCTCTTCTAGCAAAAGCACACATAATAACTTAAGTGTTTTGTAAAGAATATACTGCAGTGTGCTTTCATCTTTATGGATCACCAGTAGCTCTACAAATGGAAGTGCTCTTCTGAAGTGTCCAGTTGTTTAGTTGCACTTTATCAGGAAGAGATAGGATACCATTTTGTAAAATAAATAAGATCATTTTTATCATACTTTCTGATTTTTAGTTTTAACTAAAGTCTTCGAACCACTTTTCTCTTTTTGCAGAATGAGCATGTTAAATGGGTAGATGTTGGTGGAGCCTACGTAGGACCAACCCAGAACAGAATCTTACGCTTGTCTAAGGAATTAGGCCTAGAGACTTATAAAGTAAATATACGTGAGCGCCTAGTTCAATATGTCAAGGTAAGTTTGAACTTATACCCGTGACCAATGTGAAGCATTTTATTTGAAAAACATTTGGTTTGTTTTCAGTTACTATTTTTTTTCTCAAAGCAATCATAAAAATAGCCTCTTAACTTTAAAGTTTTATTTGACCCTTCTTTTCCTTTGCCTTTTATCTTTTAAAAATTTCCTATGAAGTAAAATCCATGTGGAGGTGAGGTTACCTGGATAGACATGCTCACACACATACATCTCTTCAGTTCTAGGCATCCTCATGTAGAAGACAACTGTAAGGCTAAGACAACTGTAAGGCTCCACAGAACACAATAGTTTGAAGCCACCTCTTTAGCTTTTGTCCTGGTTCTGTCTCTTCATTCTTAGAACTTGGCATGTTTTTGAACACTCTGAATCATTTCTTTTTATCTGGCTTTGACTCTTGGGAAGTCTAGCTCAGTTGTGCATTTCCTAGCTGCTTAAATAAAGGATTGTTTAAACTCAGCTGCCCAGATCCACACAAAAAAATTTGTTATCACCATTTTTCTTTCTCATGAAAGCCAAACATGGAGTAGTTGGAGTCTGGAAAGGTACCTTAAGAAATCAAGTTTCTAATCTGACATTGCAGTCCACTTCCAGGAATGAACAGGGGTCTTTTACTCATTCTAATGGAAGGATTGCCATGCCAGTAACCATATCACTTTTCAACAGACACATCTCTTGCCTTGCTCTGCCACAGATAATCACCGAGAGTCTGGAGACAGGGCTTTGGGAGGTAAGAAAACTGATGTCTAATTAGGAGATCAGGAATTTTGGCAAACTCTGACAAACGTGGTTTGGAAGCTTGAGAGACTCTTGGCAGTAACACATGTGAGAAAAAAATCCAGAAACTTTTAGAAAAATTGTGGGCAGAGGTTAAGAGAGAAATGAAGAAATTGTGGAAAATCCTACAAAGTAGCAACTGAGGGAATATCTCAGTGGCAAGTACTTACTTGCCTAGCATGTATGATGTGTCCTGGTTTCAGTCCCTAGCACCACAGGAAAGTGTTTGGAATTTTGGTTTTACTAGACTACAATCAAAAAGGAAAAGAAAACCTTTCCTTCCTAATTTTTCTTTTCTCTGCTGCATGGTGTTTTCCTAGGCTAGTAAAGAATAACAGCAGTAAGAACAATAGCAGCTAACATATTTAATGTGAGGAGGGAAACTAAATCCACTACACTAAACTAGTGATTAGATCATCATGGAAATTGACACTCCATTCCAACTGGGAAGCAAATGTGAATGATTATTGTCCTGGAATCTGAACAGACTCATGTTTTTAATCTATTCCTTCCTACAAGTCAGACACTGAGAGATATTTATTTTATCTGAGGGTAACAATAAACAACTAAAAACTTTTTATTTAACTCCTTAAATTCTTAGATCTGACGCACTTAGCTGGCATGACTATTTCCATTTTACAGATGAAAAAAACAAACATTCAGAGAGGTAAAGTGCCTTGACAAAGCTATAAAACTTGTAACAGTCTACTTAATCCTGAGTGCATAATCCCCATTATCTCAATATATTGTCTAGGAAATGACAGTGCTGATGGTGAACACAACCATACTGAACCTCCAACATTTGTTTCTCTAAACACATATATTACTATAGAGTATCAATTTCACTGAAGCCTGCTTGGCTCACATGATGAGTGCATGCAGTTAAAAGACCACTTTTCTTTAGCTTTCTTACTTCTTCCAGTCTGTGTTCCTTTATGCACATTTTGAAAAATGGGAAAATATGGAGAAATTGTGGTTATATCTTCAAACTAAGAACCTGCCCGTTTTCTAGCTAGGCCCACTCTAAAACATGATTTGCTAACATGAGATTTTGAAAGGGGTGCCCAGAGCCAGCTTTGGTGAGTACTTCAACTCCTCCTTATTCTTGGCAGAAGTAGGTGGGATCAAAATCAGAAAATGCTGTTTAAAAATCTTGACTTTGCTGGCAAGTTATCCACAGATATCAACATGTTGTCCATCCTTCTGGATAACCTATGAGTTATGTATCTTCAGTTAAATATTGAGCTTTCTTTCCAAAGTCTATAGAATTTTCTAGGTTTTGTAGGGATCCTTGCTTTCTAGAAATCCAAGTATAACCCCTTTGTACTTTGAGAGAGCTCCCTATTTCAATCTTTAGTAGAGGAAACTTCATAGGAAGTCTTAAAGAAGTGGTATGTATTGTATCGGGTGCTTATGTTAAGAAAATAAATTTAAAAGTAGCATCTAGACTCATATTCTTCATTGCTGCTGCTAGGTCCTTCACTAAGGTAAAGTACAGCTTCATCTTTTTGAAGGTTGAAACTACTCAACTCTTACTGTGTTTCTGTTTCTCAAAAACAAAAATATCATTGTGCTGCCATATATTTATTAAATAAAGCATCTTGTGGCATTGAACTTCATAGTCTGAAACTAATTTAAAGAATGAAATTAAGCTGGATATTATGATGCATACTTGTAGTCACTGAGGCAGGAGAATTGCGAGTTTAAGTACAGCATGGGCTACCTAGCAAGACCTATCTCAAAAAAAAAAAGAACAACCCTCCAAAAAAAGAATATCAACACAATAGCACCATTAGGTTATGTAATGTGGCAAGTTCATGTTTTACCTGTACTTTGGACAATAAATAGCACATTTAAATCAAGGTCAGTACCAACCCCACAGTAATGATAAGGCTGACTTTTCTCTATGCAACTTCTAGTATACTCTAGGCCCTGAGCCAAGGTCTTTGCTTCCATTATCTTACTTAGCCCTTACAAAGACCTTAAGGATAATGTGCTATAGCCTCATATCACAGAAAAGATCCAAAGATCAAGGTCAATTAACCTGCAAGTTGAATGAGAAACACTAAGCTGGAATTTAGATCAAAGTCTTTGCATTATTTTATGCTGACTCTTACTATGCCAGAGTCCACTGTCAGTAACTATGGACTCTAGGAAGCTGCCTTATAGCTTGTGCTTGACCTAGTTCTCTCTGATGGCTCTCTCTTAAGGGTCATCTCTTCCTTTAGTGTGTCTCCACATTCAATGTTGATGACCATTTTGCTCACTGATGGCCTAGAAGCCCCAAAGACCCATGTAACTAGCTGATATAATACTTAGTGTAGTAGATGCTTTCATGATGAAAAGGAAGCTAAAACTTGAGGAGCTCATATCAAAGAAAATAGGAAGATATTTGCTTTAATATTCCAAATAAGATTGTTAATAGATGATATAGCAAAAATAATTCCACATATTTAAAAATGTAATAACTCCCACTATTTTCTCCATTCCTAGATGGAAATAAGGAATTGTAGCATAATAGTCTACTTCTTTCACAATACATATTGTCTTCGTGACACTTGCAGTCACTCATGGAAACTCTAGCTTCCATAATCTAATACAGTATATTCTTTTCTATAAATGATACTGAAATAACTACAGAAAACAGGTTTTATGAGTGTTGTGAATTTGATATGGCAATATTTGAGATATTTTATCTGATCTGTAAAGTTAATATAAGTGAATCCCATTGTTTTTAAAAGATGGATTTTAAGTGGCATCAACTAAGTGTATTTAGAACACTTTCTGCCAGTTCTTTTCTTTTAAATGGTAAGAGAAGCAACTAGGTCAGGATGCCTATTAGATTAGTTCATAATGTGCGGTAGAAACTAAGATGTTCCATCTTTTTTTTAGGAATATGTTTTGTTGCATTTTGGTGAGTTACTGTTAAATTTTGCAGTGCCAGGTCTTTGCTTTCTTTGGGTTCCTCCAGATCATAATGTGGGCAGAGTGCAGGGATGGAGTTGCTTTGAAGGATAAATTGACATAGTTATGCATTCTCCCTTTCTCTATTTTTAATCCTTTCTAAATGAAACTAGAGAGTACAGATGTGTACCATACATTTGGTTTGGAGTAGTGTGGTAAATGTTTGTTTAAATAACATAAGCTTTTCTGATAGTAACATCCCAGAAAGCAAATTTTCCCAGTATTGGTTCTGTTCTGCTCATAGCCATTACTCTAGGTTTCTATGCCAACAACTGAAACTTTGGTTTCAGCCTTTTAGAATGTGTGTGTGTCCTGGAATACTAAGTAAATTTTGTTGTTGCTAATAAAGGAACTGGGTTTTAGCTAGTGGGTCAAGTAAAAGGCAGAGGGTGTGCTTTTTATTACTTTGTCCCTTTTCCTCTATTTTTTCAGGTCTGAGACCAGGGGACTTGAACTTGGTACCTGACACTTTCACTCATTGGTTAGCCCTCTACCAACTGAGGCATGCCTCCAAGCCTTCTTTTCTCTCTTTTGTTAAAAAGATTATTTTCTTATTTTTAAAATTAAAGTATGTTAATTATACCAAGGGATTTCATTGTGCTATTTCCATATATACATAGTTTGTCTTAATGCTTACCAGCTAAAATTGTTTTAACTTACCATATTAAATTTTAACCTTCTTTTAGTATCTTTTCTAACTTTTTTTGGTTGGTCATGGGGCCTGAACTCTGGGCCTGGCCACTGTCCCTCAGCTCTTCAGCTCAAGGCTAGTGTTCTACCACTTGAGCCACAGTGCCACTTTGGCTTTTTTTGCTTATGTGGTATTGAGGAATCGAACCCAGGGCCTCATGCATGCAAGGCAAGCACTCTACCACTGAGCCACCTTCCCAGCCCAGCCATTTCCTTTAAAAGATGCCTTTCGTTTTCTTATAATTTCAGGAATAGATCTCAGACAGCCCAACATATATCAAAGGGAAGTTCTAAGATTTTTTTCTTTTATTCATTTTCTCCAAAATATTAGCAAAATAGGTGTGACACAAATTTACCATCTTAACCATTTTTAGGTGTATGATTCAGTGGCATTAAAGTTCATCCACATTGTTGTACAATTACCACTGCTGTCTATCCACAGAACATCCTCTTTGTTGTGATGATGACCCCAGCAGCTGCATGGAATCCTTTTTATCCTTTTCATTTTTTTTTTTTGCTGGTCCTGGGGCTTGAACTCGGGGCCTAAATGCTATCCCTGAGCCTTTTTGTGCTTCAGGCTAGTGTTCTACCACTTAAGACACAGTGCCTCTTCCAGCTTTTTCAGAGTAATTTATTGGAGATAAAAGTCTCATGGACTTTTCTGTCCAGGCTGGCTTCAAACTGTGATCCTCAGATCTCAGCCTCCTGTGTAGCTAGGATTACAAGAGTGAGGCACCAGTGCCTGGCTTCATTCATTTTTAATTTGCTTTAATTTGTTTTTTTTTCCTTTGTAGTACTTGGGATTGAATTTAGGGCCTCACAAATACTAAATAAGTGTCTACTTCTTGAGCCACATCCCTAGCCCATATAGGAATTATTTCTAGAAATTGGAGGCATGGCTCAAGTGGTAGAGTACCAACCATAGGCAGAAAAGGAACTATTGCTAACTACTCATTGAATAGTCCTCTAGTCACCATCTTGCCTTGGAGTGACTTTTCCTAACCCCACAGAAAATGAGTTAGGTGAAACATAAAGAATTTCTCTCATATTCAGGCTGTGGAGCTTGGCAATCACCATTTAGTGAAGCCATGACATTTGGGTAAATGGCAAAAAAAAGCCTCATGAATAGAATGAAACATTCTATAAACAGCTCCCTCAAAGGAGATCACTCTAGTCTCCACAACAGCCTAACTACTGAAGTTTTTGACCTCTCAGGTTGGAATCTAATTACTCAGTGGAGAGTAAAACTTATTCCTTGTTTTCTGCTTCCTTTCTACTTTCCCCTCTGTAATCTCTATCTTTGCCACAGAGCACATATCTACTACTATATCCAAAAGGTTCTATTATTTATCTTCAATTTTCAGACTTTTGCAGTTTCCTCCTAATACTTGAAACCTCTAAACCAATGTCTATGAATCCCATACCCAGTCCCTTCTGACACTTGCTGAAGAAGGGAAGTTCAGACCCAGCCAGAAAGTCTTCTGTCATTAAGCCATCCTACGCTTAACAGTATTGGTGCTTCATTGTAGCTTTTTCATTTCAGAGTCAAATTCAACGGAAAAAAACTTTTGAAAACTCAGTAGGCCTCAGAGTTTTAATAAATGACAGTAATTGCTACTTTAGAGATGAAAAAAAATGTAAGAAGGACTGTTTGGTTCAAAGTCTTATAGAAACAAGAAAGGCAGGCATTTAAACCTTATCAGGCCAGGCATGGTAGCTTATACATATAATTAGGCTATTTGGGGATGAAGATATGGAAGATCATTGTTCAAAGTCAGTATGAAAGCCAGTGAGATCCCCTTAACTCAGTTAACAAGCTAGGCATGCTGGCACATGTTTGTGGTGTCAGATATGAGGGAGACATAAATAAAGGGATCTTAGTCCAGGCCATCTCCAGACAAAAAAACCCAAGGCCTTACCTGAAAAACGTCTGAAAGCCAAAAAGAGTGGCTTAAGTGATAGAGAGCCTGCCTGGCAAAATTAAGACCCTGAGAAGGAAGGGAGGGGAGAATTCATTAATCAGTATCCACAGAACTTGGAACTGAAAGGAGAATGCTTTTTGTCAGTACAGTAATGTTTTTATAGTACTCTATTTTTTTCTTTTGCATTGTGTTGGAATTTCATGTATCCAATGGAATCAGAAAATTTGTGTTAATTACTATTCAGTATAATGAACAGCTTGGTCCTGAAGGCTGTGGAAATGAATCCTTTTCATTTTGGAAGACTCTTCTCATGTCAGCTTTTCCAAACAAAGGGAATGATTCATTTCCTTTCATTCCCATAGCTTTCCTTTAATTTGTCATGTTCAAATGATACATAGTGAAGTGCAAGCTTAGATTAAATTTTATGTCTTCCAGAGTACCCAGTGGTCTAGTTTCCATAGCTATATCCAGCAGAGAAGTATCACTGAAAAAAATCAGGCTTCAGTACCAATAGAAGGAAATCACTCTGGTTTATACCTGTTGACTAGCAGCAGGTGATAAAGTAGATCCTGGAATACAGACATGAGTACAGGTACTAATCCATATAATTATTTGGGAAGAAGTTACCAGTGGACTAGTCATAAACACCCATGTCTTTTTCTAATCTTGAATCATGCCCCCCAGGCCACTTTCTCTTTTTTTTTTTTTTGCTTCAGTTATTTTTCAAATAGTGTCTTGCATTTATGTCTGGGAAAGCCCCCATTGCAGTCTTTCTATTTATACTTCCAGTGTAGCTGGTATAACAAATGCATCTACCATAACCAGCTACTTGTTGAGAGAGGGTCTCACTAATTTTTCCCCCAGAGTGGCCTTGAACTGCATCCAAATTAGCTAGGATTGTAGGAATGGGCCATTAAATCTTACTACAAAATGGAGGTTATTTTTTAACAAAGGAAAAAATGTTAGATTCCAATGCTAGGAAAATTGTACTATAGTCTGATAGACCCATGGCTACTCTCTTTCCCACTCTATGCCATCATCATATCCATCATCATAATGCTGGAGCTGTTGTTCAAATGACTTCCTTCAGTACAGGAGCAGGACTTTGTCCTGTCACAGATAGACAATGTGGGTTCACCCAGTCAACAGCCTAGCTTGAAAGCTCTACTTTTCCCTTCGTCTTTTCAACATTTGGTAACATACTTTATCATTGCACTGTCAAGAAGGGTCCAGACTGAGTACAGTCCATTATGAACTTGGAGTTTTAACTAGATGTGCAAGAGATTTTTTTGCAAGAGATTTTATTTCTCTTTTCAACTCAGTGTTGTGGGATGATGTACCTACTTATCCAGAGGGATATAAATGAGACTGTCTTCCCTGAGTAGCAGGTGGGAAATAAATATTCTGGTTATCACAAGTTCTTTTTTATTCCACACTTTCTCAGGCTTCAACAAGTGCTAGCCAGAATGTGAAGAAATATTTCCTGAGTGTTTCCTAAACAACATTAATGTTTTAAAAAATGCTTTGCAGGAGAGAAGGTTTAGTTCTGTGATAAATTTTGGAAGTGCTCTATGTTCTAGCCCAATCTTTGAGAGTCATGATGCTCATTAACAAATTAGGAGTCCTGTGAGGTCTGGCAATAAAAAAAGACTGTTTAACTATAAACCAAGACTTCCCAGTTTTATCACCATGGAACCATTTTATACAATGTCTGTAAATAAAGATCAGAGTGAGAAATGCTAATGTAGGAAATGGTTTTAGAGATTTGCATTTTCTAAAATACTGAGTCTTTTATTACTTTCTGATACTATCAACATATTACATATAGTACGTTGTAGTCAATTTGATAGTAATGTTGCTTTCTGATCATTTTGGAAAAGGTTTGTATATGGAGCTGGTAGGTCTTCACTACAGGGGAAGGAGCGAGAGTAGGAGAAAGGGAAGGAAGGAGGGAGGGAAGAAGGAAGAAAGGAAAGAAGGAAGGAAGGAATATATTAGTGAAGGAAATGCGCATGGTCACTTCTAGGTTTTTTGTTTGATTCAAGGTTTTGATATTA
The DNA here is from genome assembly GCF_019054845.1 of Dipodomys spectabilis. NCBI lineage: Eukaryota > Metazoa > Chordata > Mammalia > Rodentia > Heteromyidae > Dipodomys > Dipodomys spectabilis. The sequence continues at coordinate 3,949,385 of NW_024870759.1, forward strand.
CAGTGTATATTCTAGAGTGGCCTCAAAATTGACATCATACTCTTGCCTCAGCCTCCTGGAATTGTAGGCATGCACCACCATACCTGTCTTCCTTCAGTGTGTGTGTGGGGGGGAGTACTGGGATGAAAACTCAGGGCCTCATATTCTCACTTAGCTTTTTCCACTGAAATCTGATGCTCTACCACTTGATCCATACCTTTGCTTCTGGATTTTTCCTGGTTAATTGGAGATAAGGGTTGCATCTCAGCTTCCTGAGAAGCTAGGATTATAGGCATGAATCACTGTTGCCTGACCTTTTAGTATCTTTTAAGTTTAAAGAACATAAAGATTAAACAAAGTATTTTTAATTTTTAGGTTTTTCCATCATTTTGTGGACTATACTACAGAATTGCCTTACTAAGACAGGGAAACTGAGGTATTTTGTTCATATTCTTCATTGGATGTTGTCACCCTTGAGAATAGCAAATTACTCATATTCTGCTCTCCTTCTCTTGGGCTGAACCAATTCCTAGGGGAAAAGAAATCCCTTATGCACAATAGACAGACTAAGGCCCCAGTTGTCTGAAGTGAACAGCTATGAGACGCCTAGGACTACTCTACTACAGCTCCTTATTTTTTTTAATATTCAGCACTTAGATTTTATTTTATTGCATTATCTCACATTTTGTTATCTTTAAGTAGTTATATAAAGGAGTTGTACAAGTTTTTTTAAAAATCTGATATAGGTAATGATTTATTGGATGGCACAAAGGTAAATGCAATAACAGCAACAAAAAGATAAGTTTAAGTTGATCAAAGAATTTTTTTTGTGTGCCTGTCCTGGAGCTTGTACTTAGGGCCTTTACACTGTCATGGAGCTTTTTGCTGAAGGCTAGTTCTCTACCACTGTCCTTTTTTTTTTTTTGATAGTTAATTGGGGATAAGAATCTTGTGGTCTTTTCCTGCTCCTCCTAGCTTCCAACCACTATACTCAGATCTCAGCTTCTTGAGTAGCTAAGATTATAGGCATGAGCTCCCAGCACCCACAAATCAAAACATTTTTTAAAAAACTGTTATTTGAATATGCTCAGGAAATTGAAAAGACAGTTCACATAGTGGGACAAAATATTTGTAAATTGTTTATATCCAGAATGAGACAATATATTTGAAAATTTTCTCATATACAGAATATATAAATAACTCATAAAACTCAATAGCAAAAAGACAATCTAATTTAAAAAAAAAAAAAACAGGCAAAAACTGGGCACCAGTGGCTTATACCTATAACCCTAGCTACTCAGGAAGGTGAAATTTATGGTTTGAAGCCAGCCTGAGCAGAAAGTCCATCAGATTCTTATCTCTAATTAACCACCCACAAAACCAGAAGTGGGAGTGTGGTTCAAGTAGTAAAATACTATTCTTGAGCAGAAAAACTCAGGGACAATGCCCAGTCCCTGAGTTCAACACCCAGGAATGGTACAAAAAATAGGCAACAGACTCAAATAGATACTTCTCCAAAGAAGATGTACAAATAACCCATAAAGATATGAAAATATGATCAACATCATTAATCTTTAGGGAAATTCAAGTAAATACCATAATAAGGAGCTAGACTCAGTGGCCTAGTCATGTAGTTTCAGCTACTAAGAAGGCTGAGACAAGAGGATCACTTGAGTCCAGAGTTTGAGGTCAGCCTAGACAGTATGCTGAGGCCCTCTCAAAAAAAAACAACAACATCCCATAAAACCATGATAATGCATGTTTGTAATCCTAAATCCTAGAACTTAGAAAGTTGAGGCAGAAGAACCACAAATTTGAAGCCAGGATAAACTACCTAGCATGACCTTGGACCACAAAAAAAGGGAAAGGAGGGCTGGGAAGGTGGCTCAGTGGTAGGTCACTTGCCTTGCATGCATGAGGCCCTGGGTTTGATTCCTCAGTACCACATAAGCAAAAAAAGAAAAAAAGCTGGAAGTGGCGCTGTGGCTCAAGTGGTAGAGTGCTAGCCTTGAGCAGAAGAGCTGAGGGACAGCGCCAAGGCCCAGAGTTTAGGCCCCATGACCGGACCCCCCCCCCCAAAAAAAGGGAAAGGAAAGCAAAAAAAAAAAAAAAAATAGAAAAAAAGGAAGTCAATATGTAATGCCACTTTATGCCCTCCCAGATGGCTATAATAAAAAAGACAGTAAATAATAAGTGTTTTAATAGGGCAGATAATTAGAATTTTATATGTTACTGGTGAGAATTTTAAAATATTGGTTTATCTACTTTTGGGAAAAGATTGATAATTCTTCAAAATGGGGTAGAAAAGAATGGAGAGTGACTAATGAATAAAGGATTTTTCCCTTGAGACAATGAAAATTTTCTAAAAGTACATAGTTGCACACTCTTCAAATATACCAAAATCCATTGAACTGTAACTTTTTAAATTTTTAAGAAATTTATTTTTTACTATTATAAAGATAATATACAGATTAGTTAGTTATATAAGTCAGTTATGAAGTGTAGCTTTTAATAGGTGCATTATAGGATATGGGAATAATATGTAAATGGGCTGTTAGCTATGTGTTTTCAAGAAGGTAACGTTTTCATCTTTTGTCTAACTGCCTTTTCTTCTCCAGTTAATGGCATTTGTGAAAGTCAGAAAATATATACATTTTGCTAGTCCTGAGGCTTGAACTCAGGGCTTGAGTTCTGCCCCTGAGCTTCTTTTGTTCAAGGCTAATGCTCTACCACTTCTTTTGAGTGTTTTGTTGGAAATAAGTCTCACAGATTTTCTTGCCTAAGGTGGCTTCAAACTGTAATCAATCCTCAGATCTCAGCCTTCTGAGTAGCTAGGATTATAGACATGAGCCACCAGCACCTGGCTCCAAAAAAATGTTTTATAAACAATGACTGTGCCAGTAGTGTTAATTTACCAAGAGTCTCCACACAGATTTATGTTGTTTGTTGTTTCTATCTTGTTTACACACACACACACACACACACACACACACACACACACACACACACACACACGCACGCACGCACATTAAAATCCCATGGGAAAGACTATAATTATTATTTTTAAATTATTTATTCTTGATGCTAGTACATCATTTATACCTGAATATAGTGGCTCCTTCTTTGGAGATGGGATTACATGACTCAGGCACCCATTGTATTTTCTGGAAGCTATGAAATGTCAGTTCATAAGCAAACATGCAAGAACCAAGCCCTTGAAATTATGTAAAACGTTGTAGATAACAATTTTGTACTCATAAACAAGGAACAGACATAAAAATGCAAACCATAACACTGCAAATATAATAACAAATCCAGATGTGGATGAGTTCCTAGGGAAACAGGAAATGGGTGGGCAGAGGAAAAGGTTTAAGATGGAACTCTGGGAGATTCAGTGGGTGTGAGAGGGGAAAGGCTCAAGCAACTAGGTGAAGATTTTGGAGGAGTACAATCTGATGGAATGGATCAGATGCAGCCAAGTGCTTGTAGGATGGATACATACCTTCAGATCTAGCTCATTGATGACGTTAGAGTAAAGGGTCCCTATAGGTTTTTAGGAAGAAACAAGTTGCAGTTCAGGAAATAAAAGGATTTGAAGAAAACAGAAGCATCATTTGACTATGAGGTGCAATAACAGAGGCCTGGGAGCATTGCTCTGTGGTAGAGCCCAAGCTTAACATGCTCTAGCATCAAAGGGGAAAAAGGAACATGAAAAGAATGACAATTGAAAAAGATGTATGTCTTCAGTGGTCCCACAGAAATTATATAGTAGAAATTATTTTGCCTTTATTTTTTTGACAGTAATGGGATTTGAACTCAGGGCCCTATATTGGATAGGTAGGTACACTACCACTTGAGCCCATAGTTGGTCTCTCACAGGCACACATCACTATGCCTGGCTTGATTGAGATGAGGTCTTGCCTATCTTTTTTTGTTCATGATGGCCTCTAACTGCAATCCTGTCAGTCTTGGCCTCGTAAATATCTGGGATTACCACTGTGAGCCATTATACCCAGCTGAAGTTACTATGCTTGAAGAGGGCTTGGTTACCCACAATTAGAAAGGGGAAGAAAATAATTTGTTGAATTTTAAAACAGCACACTGCTGCCATCCTATTTATTGGATGTCTTGTTTTATTTGATTTCATTATTCAGAGGATTGTTGTAAATTATAGAAATCATCAAAGATTTTCTCTCACTGGAGATGTACCTCAGTGATAGAGGATTTATCTAGAATGTATAAGGCCCTAGGTTCAATTGCATCTCCAGGAAAATTTTAAGTTCTCAATGGTACTACTGAAAGGTTTGTCCTTAAGTATTTGGGGCACAATTCCAAGGACATTGTGTTTTATTCAACATCAATAATTTCTACTTTGTTGGTGTTTTAGAAGTTTAAGGCCATTTTGGAAAAGTAGTAAATTTCAGAGCATGGGAACAAAATGAACTTGTTATTTTGGAATTTTTCTTTTATTTTTAAAGAGCACTAATCATTTGGAAGTATTATTCCACAGTTCTTGCTTCACTTGCTCTTAGGCATTTCTTGCTGAGAAGTGGTTTAGGACAGAGAAATTGTTAACTTCTTGGTGAGAAGCTATACAATCCCATTTAGTAAACTAAAATTCTTAATCTCAGGCACTTCTCTTTCAGCTGAGAGACCTCCCTAGGGTCTCCTACCATCTTATTTGCAAAAGCAGTCTGGAGAAGTGGGCCATAGAGAAAATAAGTCCATGTTACATATTTGTTAGAAAGGAAAGGGTGTCCTGTAATTGACATTTACCCACATTTCTCTAGCAGGGTTAGATTTTCCTTGAGATAAGGACAGAGAAGGCAGAAACTGATCAAGATAAAACTAATTAATGAAATCTTCTATTTACTTGGTGTCTTTGCCAACAGGATAAAAGTTTTTGCTATGAATGGCCTTTATGATCTTTTTAAAGAATATTTCATGGTTTCTATACCTAAGGAAATTTCCAGGTCAGATTCTTCTCTCTCCTTGAACCTTTCAGTTCTCCTGGCTCCCTTGTGTATTTATGAAAGTTGAATTACTAGGCCTCTAGGATCTTGTATAAGCACACTCAAGTTGGCATCATTGTATAAAGACCTTAGAAATATGGAACACATTTTGTCAAGTTATATTTATAATAATTAACATCTCCAGATGATTAAAAGTACTTAAATTGTTTTAATACAATATTCTTTTTCAAATTAGATCAGTTTTATTTGAAGCTATTAGGTATAAATATACTTTTGAACAGGAAAATACATTTTTCTCCTAGCTTTCAATTGGGATGAATTATAAAAAGAACCAGCTGTTCTGAAGGCTGTCCAAGCTATTAACTCCAGCCTCTCTCTTCTCTGTAGCTATTTTTGTGCTCAGTGTAAAATGTCTCTGCCCTTTTCTCTCAGAACACATTAGCATTTTCCAAAGATGGTCATGTTTCCTCAGTAGTCTTTCTATAACCTGGGGATTCTTACTCTCTATTCTTAATGTTTAGAAACAGAAAAGATACATGTGGAAGATTTATAAGTTTCACATTTTAGAGCACTTTCTTTTAGTTGAGAAGTTTAAAATGTTGTTGAAACAAACCTATCTCCACATTCTATCACACATGTAGGAGGCAAGAAAATATATCTTATGAGCAAAGACTCTGAGAACAGGAAATTTCTGTTCTACTGTTTATTAGCTACTGTCACTGGGCTTTAGTGTTTTCATTTATAAAATGGAAATATTAATAGTGCTTGCCTTCACAGAGCTGGGGGGAACATTATATGACATAACACATATGAAGAGCTTTAGCCAATGCCAGGCATGGAGAAAGAGCTCAATAAATGTTAGTGATGATGGTAGCGATGATGATAAAGGATTTGGAGTCTTAAAATGTTGTACTGTGGCATTTCAGCATAGCATTTTCAGATAAGAAATTAAACCATGTTATCTACCAAGGCTATTCAAATTTGCTATATGGAAAGGTAGTTTACTTCTTTGTTATTTAGTGCCATATATTCTTACTCAGTTGCAAGGTATGGGTATGCTGTTATGTCTTGTGAACCTGCTTTGATGGTCAGAAGGGTTTTTTTTTAACCTTTCTGAAAAATGTTTAATATAACTCCCAATATTGTATAGTACATGCAGGCAACTTTCTACAAATATTTACTCAATTAAAATTTTCTCATGCAAAATTGTACTAGTAGAAAAGATTTGGACTTTATGAATATTGAGATGTGTTTATTTTTATTTTAGCAGTACTGATTATTGAACTTGTGCTTTGCTAAGCAGACATTCTCCCACTAGAGACATATCCTCAGTCCTTTTTACTTTAGTTAATTTGGGGTTAGGGTTTCACCTTTTTACTTGAGCAGCCTGGACTGTGATCCTCCTATGTATGTTTCCCCCACAACTAGGATGACAAACCTAGTTTTTTGTTAAGATAAGCTCTCACTAACTTTTTTGTCCAAGTTAGCCTTAAGCCATAATTCTCCTAATCTCTGCTTTTGAGTAGCTGGGATTACCAGCATGAGCCAACATGTCCAGCAAGAAGACAGCTATTATTTTTTAATCTTCACTTGTTTACACAAGGATATTACAATTTAGCATATCCATTTATGGATCCAGTGATTCTTGATCAGTCACCCCTTCTATCATCCTTCCTCATCCTTTCTATCCTTTTCCCCCCTCCCCCCAGGACTCATATTTCCCACTTATTTTATCACATATGTATAGTGAATATTATGACTATATATGTCCACCTTTCCCTCTACCATTCATCACTATGCCCAACTCCCCTTCCCATTCAAACTATGTCCTAGCCTCCTGGCATTCATTTTGTTAAACTGTCTGTTAATTGTTCAAAGAACTTACTCCATGGAATTTCACTCTTGCATATACTCTACCCTAGTCAATTTAATTGTATATAAAATGCATAGGTCCCTGTGTATATTTACATGAGAGGTTGTATTTTGGGAAGAAGGCAGTTATTTTTAAGGTGTATTTGTCCCTTAGTATATTTGGGGATTGGTTTCAGGAACCCCTATGGAAACCAAGATCCAAGGAGGCTCACAATATGTCATAGCATTTTTATATAACCTATGCATATCCTTCCATATACTTTAAATATTCTCTAGAGTGTTTCTAGTATCTAGTATAATGTAAATGCTATGAAAATAATTGTTATACTGTAGCATTAACAAATAATGGTGAGACAAAAGTGTGTACATGTTCATAACATAGCACTTAAATATTTTCCATAATCAGAACTATGGATACAGAACCTGAGGATATGGAAGGCTGACTATAAAATGAATTGAATGTGCAAATAAGGCCTCAGAGACTACCTACTCCTGGTGGCTTTCTCTAAAGATTGCTTTTGCTTAGCATAATGTATATTACACAATGAATGGGAAATTTAAATGTGTTGGTAAGCCATCCTCATGTTGGAGACATTAGTACCAAACCAGAGGGAAATTATTCAAAGGAAATGAGCAGGGTCACAGAATCAATACAAGACTATAGGTCTACATGTTAGAATCTGCAGAGAGCAGAGGAGCTCTGGAAAGTTAGAGGCAGAAGCCATAGTCATGGTCTGTATAGCAGCTTAGCATCTGCTTATCATGCTGTCCTGAGAAAAGAGAAATTATATTCTGCTTTCTTCTATCCTTGGGCAAAAGCCTCTAGGGTTAAAGTCCTCTGAGTCTAGGTCAGCTCACATGCCCGAAGCTGAACTGTATCACTGAGGTAGGCTGGAGGGAGAAGAATCTAACCATCATCACTTTTGTAATGGCCACTGGTACACAGAACCATCTTCCCTACATAGCTGTACACAGAGGAGCAGAGACAATTTCCCAAAAGGAAACCAAAGTACTGTTCAGAAAGAAGAATGGATACTAGACAGGCCAAATTTACATATTCCCATTGTTCCATACTGCTAATATTTTGATTCTTGTCATCAGATATAGTCTGCAGTCTTGCCAGTCTTTATTTAGCTTGTATAAACCTTAAAACATTATTTAAAATGTTCTCCTTTGCTTCCTGTCCTATATGTGGTCTAAAGACAGTCCTTCATGTCCTCAGTTTGTTCTCATCTGAGTAGGATCATTCTTCCAAAGAGATAAGAACTCAGGAATTTTGTGGCCTCAGATTTTAGAAGCTAGAATGAATTACCTTATTTGTTCAAATAGCTAGAAATGAATCAAAAAGCCATGATTTCCTGTAAACTAAAAGCAAATTTATACAACACTCAGGAAACTTATTAATCCTATTAAAGTTGGGCCTGTTTAGGTAGAATGTATATGCTTTCCAATAAAGTGAATGCTTCTGACCCAGTGAGGATCCTATTCCTTTGAAAATGGCTTAGGTTGGTTGATTGTTGTGGTTTAGAATGTTATGCTTACTTAAAAGATTGTCCTTTGTAATTGGTTTTCTTTGCTTGTATGTTCCAGGGGAAATCTTATCCTTTTCGGGGAGCATTTCCACCTGTGTGGAATCCCATCACATACCTGGATTACAACAATCTGTGGCGGACAATGGATAAAATGGGAAAGGAGGTAAAATGTGTGTTCAGTTTGTGCAGTCTATTACTGAAACAGCAGTGGCAACTGTTTACCATCCATCCAAGGTGCTAGAAACATTGCTCCAGACCCTTTTTATGTATGTCATTTCCAGTGCACCCAACAACTGCAAAGCTGGTATGATTTCCACTCAACAACTGGAGGAAATGAGTACCAAGAGGTTATATAATTTATCCAAGACTACACAGCAAGACACCAGCATTCTAACCCACTCTTGCTGATACTAATGTTTATGTGTCTTCAGTTCTTTGTCATTGAGCATTTTTGTGACATCTTTTGCCAGGTATCTCTACTTAATAGTTATCCATCCATAATACTACTAGTGAAGGATTTTTTTTTCTGCCCCAAAGTTTATTTACTTACACTTAGGCTCTGTAATATCACACTCTCAAACTTGAATTGGGGACTTAAAATGGGCATTAGCTTTTAATCATCATTATCATGCTAATTGCATTACATATTAAATTTATAGTGCTTTTAAGTGTACTTGTGGTAATACTGTTTTGGCAATAGCATTAGAACATGGAATACAAAGAGCACCCTACATCTACATATAATTTCAAGCCAACATACATTGCACAAGAGACTAAAAAACAGTTTTCAGAGGTTCTCATTTAGGGCTTTCAGAGGGGTCTGGCAGTAGTGACAATTACCTTCACGCCTGAGAGTGGGACCATGGGACTTCCTTTCCTTGTAGATCCCAGCTGATGCACCATGGGATGCCCCTCATGCCGAAGAATGGGACAAGATGACTATGAAAGATCTCTTTGATAAGATCTGCTGGACAAAGTATGCTTTACTATTTAAAATCTACTTTTTAACTCTCCTCCTGATCCTTTTCCTGTCTTGAGCGATGATGCTTTTCTTAGTAATTTATAGAAAAAAGTAAAGAGGAAATCTTTCTGTCCATAGAAACTTTGAAGGTACTTTCAATATTTTAGAACAGGTTTAAGCAGACAATAAGTGAAAAACTTAAGAAAATAGGTACATGGAATAGAACATCTTTTAATTAAAGGGTTGTTCAATCACTATATAATATAAGCATAATTACGACTATATTATATAGAGATTAGCTACAAAAGCAGTTAACAAAAATTTAAAAAGCAATTCCATATTGATATAGAATAATAGGAAACTGGAGGGAAGGTAATCTGTATGAATGAAAAATATAACCTATAATAGTTCAGTTAGGATCTATGTGACTAGTTTAGTAACTTATAGTTTATTAATATAGTCATGACTTTATGACTTAATGACAGGATTATTATTATTAACTAAGAGGGCCACTACATGACTAGACAATATAATCTTTTTTAAAGTAGGAATGGATTTTATTAATACAAAACAAAGACAAAGAAAATCAAAAGTCCTTGTAGGAGAGTGGACAGGCTCAAGAAGGAGCTCTGCTGAAGGGAAGAAAGAGAAGCACAGATGTGATGAGTGCATTAAATAATGGGGACAGGGCAGGTCTTCCTAGTTGAGCTACTGGAACAGGACAAGATACTGTCTTTCCTGAATGACTCATAGAGTCAGTGACCCTACCTGATTTTCTTATACAGCCCCTATAATTGTTCTACTTTCACTGTCTGCCCTCAGCCCCTATCTGTCATTCCTGGAAAATACCTATTTCCAAACCATCTGAACATCCTGTTTCCCCCTTCACCTGTGGGTCCTTCCCATAAAAAAAATCCATTTACCACTATCCCTCTCCTCCTAGCTCTATGGTGCATTCTCAGAAGACACTATGTTTGACTAAACACCCTCCAGCCTCTCCTGAGCTGTGGATCATTTCTGGAAAATAGCATCTTGATACACCCTTTCTGTATTTACTAGTAGGTGCTGGGGCAGAATAATATATTCCAGGATTGGTCCACAGGGACAGAGGGAGGCATGGTATCTTCCAGGAATGACTGGAGGAGCAAGTAGAAACAGGTTGGGTGGATAATAGTGGGTACTGGTATCTTTCAGGAATGATCCACTGAGCAGAGTAGGGGAAAGGAAAAGGTAGATATTATGAAAGGGATGGAACCCTCTAGGAATGACCCACATGATCGGAGGGGAGGAAGGAGATGTAAAGATGATGTGAGGGGCTGGTATCTGCCTAGAAAGTCAAAAGGAGAAACACATTTTGTGAACACCTATGATGGGAAGAAAATTGGCAGATGTTAACAACTGAATAGTCAGTGCACCTGGACCATAGAGATGAGAAGAATATGTGGTATAAGGGGAGGTTGGAGCACTGCTTGAGGCTGTATTTAAGATTTGAACTTTCCATTTTAGGCCATTGAAGGGTTTTTGTTATACAAGTCTTTCATAGCCTCCCATGTAGCTAGGATCACAGGCACATGCCACCATGGCTTATTGATTGAGAAGAGTGGGGGTTACACTAACTTTTTGCCCATGTTGGTCTGGAAATACAATTGTCTCCATCCTCCTATGTAGCTGAGATTACAGACATGACCACCACATCTGGCTTATGGTTGGATGGGGTTTCACTAACCTTTTCCCTGCACTGACCTTGAAACCTCTATCCCAATGTCTGCCTCCTGAGTCACTGGTATTACAAAGTTGAGATACTCTGCCTAGCCAAGCAGAAGGTTTTGTTCAGTTTTGAACTCAAAAGTCATTTGCTATAGTATGTAAGAGGGGATGTAGTACACCCAGGTAGAAGCTGGTCCAATATCCTAGACCAGGGTAGAAGCAAAGAACTGAAGAGGTGTAGATCTTTAAAATAGATTGGAAAAAATAACCCCAATGACCACTGAGAAGCATATTGGCATATTAGACAGAAATAAGATTAGCATATTGGAAGTAATCCATAATTGGCAATTAGCAATTTGTTGGCATTTTCTACCATGCCATCCCTAATAGCCCATTAAGACTACTCCTGGAAGATGTTATTCATCCATACCATCAGCTTTTTTTTGGTTGTAATCCATCCCCATTTTCTAGAAGTTACCATCTCCCCACACCATTTACTTTCCTCAAGAATGAACAAATGTGTTTCTTTAGAAATTGAGTTCATAAGACTTTTTTTGTTTCGAAAAAATACTCCTTTTTTTTTAATCTGAAACCAGGATTTGAATTCTTGATCTGACACTTTTTGCTCATTGGCTAGTACTCTACCACCTGAGCTACCTCTCCAGCCCCAACAGAAATACTTTCTAATTGTGAAATATTGCATTATGAAAACATGTGCTTCTCTGTGCTTATATTATTGATGCCTAACTTCGATTCTTGTTCTGTGAATAGGACTGCTAGGGAGTTTGCTACTCTTTTTGTGAACATCAATGTCACCTCTGAGCCCCATGAGGTTTCTGCTCTGTGGTTCTTGTGGTATGTGAAACAGTGCGGTGGTACCACTAGGATATTCTCAGTCTCTAACGGAGGCCAGGTATGGTGTGGCTGTTCTGAAACTGCAACTTTGTGACTTTGCCTTTACCCAGAGCAATGTCCTTGTAACTGCTTCAGTAGTTCCAGTCATGAATAATTAGCAACATAAAGTATCTCAAAAGTCATGTCTGCAGAAAAGTTCTCATTTCTTCTTTTCATTCTTGAAAAGAAGCTTGCAGCCAAAAAATGTTTGAATTTTTAAAAAATAAAGGATAAATTTTACTCTTTTACAATTTAACTTACCAAATACTAAACACGAAAGGGTAAATTGTAAATAAGATGGAATTTATTTGTGATCTTTCCACTAAACAAAAGTTCAGAGCAATTCCTGAATAATCTAAGTTAAACTATAAACTGAATTGTACCAATTTTTTGAGAAATGAAAAATTATAACTTAGGTCTGAATAACTGTGGAAACTTCTTTTATAAAGAACTTTGGTGATGTCGGTAACTAGTTGTAGTTATAAAAGTGCAAAAATTGCTGCTTGTAATGATTGACATACTGTCAGTGGCGGCCTATGCCTCAGTTTGCCAACATGGATTTCTATCCATTTAATGAATATTTTACCAAAACAGTATTCTCTGGTTTCTTAACAAATGTTTTGTGTTAAGGACTTGCCTTTTTAGACTAAACCAGAGCTATTTCCATAGTAAGTGTAGCAGAACTAGCAGATTGCAATGGGCAGAGCACTCATGATCTGATGAGTTGTTCAGGGAGTTATTATAACTTCTGAAGGAGCAAATAGGCATTTAGCCTCCACTATAATTCCAGACTATTTTTTTTTTTTTTGCAAAACGTTATTCAAGAGATTCAGATCCCTAAGACCTCATTTGGTAATGACTGATAGGGCATGACTAGTCCTAATATCGCTATCAGCCTGTTCTCTTTTAAGTTGCCCAGGATGGAACTTTAAGGAGCCAAGAGGAGTTAGAAGTTACAGAGCTTAGGAAAAGCACATCTCCCCCACTTCCTACCTACACAGTTGGGCATCTGAAGTTCATAGACTTCCTATTTCAATTTGGTCTGATCAGTACTGACATAGGGCATTTTTTCTTGTCTGTAATTTTTTACAAACAAATAATGGCTTTTCCCTATTAGAAGCTGTGCAGAGGATGATAACTGAGATTCCTTGGTTAACTCTGCTTCTATCTTGATGATTTTTCCCAACAGTTAAGTGTGCTGACATTGAGGTGTGGGTATGATTTTTCTGAAGGTTTCCTAATCAGTGACAAATATTCCACTCTTCTTATTGCTTCTTCTGGCTTTTATAACTTTCCTTTCCTGCCTACTTCCTGTAGGAACGGAAGTTTGTAGGTGGATCAGGCCAGGTGAGTGAGCGGATAATGGACCTCCTTGGGGACCGAGTGAAGCTGAGCCGTCCTGTTACCTATATTGACCATTCAGGGGAAAACATCATTGTAGAGACACTGAATCATGAAGTTTATGAGGTAACTTCTTTTAGTCAAAAGAAACTTAGTAGTAAATAGATTTTGTGCCTTCTGTAGCTTGAAACCAAATATAATCCAAACACAAGTCTGATTATGCTTAGTCTTTTAAATTAACAGCCTTGGTTGACCTACTTTGCTCTCTTTTGTTGCCTCATTTTGCATGTTGTTACTACTCTGTTATTCACAATAATGAAGACAAGGTTTTTATAGCCTCTGCAAAGACTGTAGCTCATGTTTGAAATGAGATTTTGCATATGTGTGTTTCAGTGCAAATACATAATTAGTGCCATCCCTCCGACCTTGACTGCCAAGATCCACTTCAAACCAGAGCTTCCATCAGAGAGAAATCAATTAATTCAGCGTCTGCCAATGGGGGCTATCATTAAGTGCATGATGTATTACAGGGAAGCTTTCTGGAAGAAAAAGGGTAAGTTCTCTTACTTGTGTTTAAATTATATTAAATGAAGGAGCCACATTCTTTTAGGAATACTGATCTGGAAACATACTGTTTTCACATAGGTAGAGAAAGGATCAAGAACTGGTTAATTTCTTCATAACCTCTGCCCCCTATGACCCAAAGAGTGATGACAATAGGAAAGGGAAAGGAAGGCCTGCAATGATAACTTTATTTGTGGGGTTCCAGTTACTCTTTGTCAGAAGTACTGCTTTCAAGTCAAATAGATGTTTCTGGCTTAATATCATCAATCTAAACTTCAGTAATACATACTATCACAGTGTTGGGGAAATTAAATGAGGCAAGGTCTGGAACTTAGTGTGCTCTCTAGATAATGTGGCTGCTATTAAGAAGTTTGTGCTCACAATCAACAGGATTCCTTTTCACAACTTTTTTTTAGGATTTATAGAGGTGATTTTTTTCCAAGACATCACTTCTTTTCTGCCATGTATCCTAGCATCCAGAGCCATCTTACCTTTTTGCTATGTATTATTCATAAATCCTTTACATAAAGGTAGTAGAGATGGGTCATTTTCCAGATGCATGGAGGAATTCACATATTTGTATATTTAGTGTATGTATTTGATAGGGAATGGCTTCTAGAGAGGGTAAAGATAAGTAGTATAAGATTTGCCTTCCTCTTACTAAAATGGTGTATAAACATTTTATATGTACATGAGCCTCTAATGATGATTTCAATTCCCTGTTGATTTTCTCCTGGTTAAGATTATTGTGGCTGCATGATCATTGAAGATGAAGAAGCTCCTATTTCAATCACCCTGGATGACACCAAGCCAGATGGATCGCTGCCTGCCATCATGGGGTAAATTAAAACTGGATGTTCTATATTTTCTAAATTGTGTTGATGTAGATACTGGCAAAGTATATTGTTTTGAGATTGATCTCAAGCAATGATAAATAATCATGCAAAATTATTCTCATGTTTCCATAAATTAATACATTTATAGTAATGTGTAGGACTACTAAAATTGATACCATTTTGAACTTTTGCCCAGATACTTATTTATTCTATAAAACATATTTTAAGAGCCAAACATGATGATTCACACCTATAACCCTAGCCATTTGAGAGTCAGAGATAGGAGGATTGCAGTTTGAGAGGCAATTATAGAAGAATTGCAGTTTGAGAGGCAGTGATAGAAGGGTTGCAATTTGAAACCAGGCACTGCCCCTTTAAAAAAAAATTATTGAGACTCAAATCTCAAAGAATAAGCCAGATGGGTAGTTCACACCTGCACTCCCAGCAGAGCAATGAGCAACCAGCAACGTAAGAAGCATCAGTAGGAGGATCATGATCTGAGGACAGCTGGGGCAAAAATGCATGATACCTTATCTGAAAAATAACAAAAGCAAAAAGGGCTAGAGCATGGCTCAAGTGGTAGATTTCAAATTTCCTTCTCAAAAGCAGCAACAACAACCTTATACATGTTGAGTATTAGATAGAAAATGCAACTAGATAAGAAGTATGGTAATTAGCCTTGTCTATGAGCATTTTGAAAAGGGAACTATTTTGTCATATAAAACCTCTCACATATCGGGTTACCGGCTTTCTTGTTTTATCCATTCCAAACACTTGCTAAATATTAAATATAAAGTGTTTGCCAGGTGCCGGTAGCTTGTACCTGTAATCCTAGCTACTCAGGAGACTGAGATCTGAGGATCATGGTTCAAAGCCAGCCTGAACAGGAAAGTCTGTGAGACTCTTATCTCCAATTAACCACCTGAAAACTCAAAGTGGAGCTGTGTCTCAACTGGTAGAGCACTGGCCTTGAGCTGATGAACTCAGGGACAGCGCCCAGGCCCAGAGTTCAAGACCCACGACTGACAAATATATATATGTAAGTGTTACCCTGAGATATAAGATGGCTGACAACTAGGAGACACAGTTCAATGTTGAGCCAGCCTAGAATTTAGGACATGGTTCTTTTTCTTGTCAGTCATTCTGAATGAGAAGAGTACACAGGCAGAGCAGGGTATGGTTCTATGTACAGAAGAGAATATCTGTGTGTGGGGATTAGAGGAGAGGGGAAACTTTCCCCTTATGTACCCCTGCCTACTGGGGACTAGGGACCCAGAAGAAATGACCTCCAAAAGGAAATGCTGAGGAAGGCCACAGCCTCCTAGCTGCCTATCCTTTGCTTAAAAAAATATCCTATTCTACCACCCAATAAAAATACAGCACAGCTTCAATAGCTGTCAAGTGACTTAGGGTCCAATGGTTTCCCTTTTGCTCCCTGAGAAGTGCATGCTTTGTGCCTGAAGGGAAAGTAAGCTTGTATTCATCTTGTCATTTTAGGAAGATGACAAAAGTGAAGGAGCAGACCCATGTCCCAAAGGGCTTAGAAAGCACTAGACTTCCTGATAAGTATAGGTGCTTTCAGTGTAATGACCATGGGAAAGAACAGTCTCCTATAATCCCATTGGACAAGCTTGACACTCCTCTTCTGTTGGCCACAGAAAACCAGGATTCTCGAGAATACCTATGAAACCCAGTTTACTTTATAGGTGGAAGAACATTGATGTTCTTACTCTAGGAGTTACAATGACACATGGTCTTCTATGGTTGCTTTGGCTTTATAATGGGGAATTTGTGACAGGGTCCTGCCAGATAGTAAGGGTATTTTCCTTCTGAGTATTATTCTAATCTGTTTTGTTAGTTTTTTTTTAATTCACAAAAAATAATTGTAGAAATTGTGCAGTTTTATATGATATTTTAATATATCTACATTGTGGAATGATAAAATCAAAATCACTAACATTCATTTCAAATAGTTACTAATTTTGTGGTAAGAACATTTAAAATCTTGGCTTCTTCACTCAAGGCTGGTGTTCTACCCCTTGAGCCACAGCTTCACTTCTGGCTTTTTGCTGGTTAATTAGAGATGAATCTTGTAGACTTTTATGCCTAGATTGGCTTTAAACCTCAATCCTGTGATCTCAGGATTCTGAGTAACTAGGTTTCAGATGTGAGCCACGGGTGCTTGGTTTCTTTTAGTGATTTAAAAATATAGGCTGGACACCGGTGGCTCACGCCTGTAATCCTAGCTACTCAGGAGGCTGAGATCTGAGGATCATGGTTCAAAGCCAGCCCAGGCAGTAAAGTCCAGGAGACTCTTTATCTCCAATTAACCACCAGAAAACCGGATGGAGCGCAGTGGTTCAAGTGGTAGAGTGCTTGCCTTGGGCTGAAGAGCTGAGGGACAGCATTCACTCCGAGTTCAAGCCCCAGAACATATATATATATAAAATTGTCACCCTGCTTCACACTACATCACCAGCATTTAGTCTTGAAATCTAATGGAAACTTTGCATGTGAGGAGAGCATACAGTGTCTCTCCAAAAGAGAAAGAATCATTGAGTTGAAGTCAGTTAAGATGCAAGAGCACTCTCTTGCCTTCTCTGTTTGCCTGAAAGCAGAATACAGATTTATAAAAACAAAAGGCCTTTTTTCTATTCTCTAACCCTTACACTTAAAGACAAGAGGCAAATTTTCCTTATTGGAAACAACTCTATCAGATCATATTCCAGATCTCTACAATACAACTTCACTGCACTAATGTCTTCCTGTATAGCTTCTTTCCACAGTTTCCCACCTATAGAAGCCTAAAACTCATTCCTTTGCCTCTTAACTGCATTGTTCTGTATTAGATAGACAATATAAGCCAGAGTCCTAAACCCCTACCTTGAGTTAGTTTTCACCAAGGTGTCTCCCAAAGATGTGTACTGCATGTGATAATAAGCTTACTTGTTTTCTTAATATGTATTTTTTATATGTCTGTCTTAACTATAAATATGAGGATTGAGGAGAGATTTTATTTTCTTATTCATATCTGTTAACTAGCTTCTCCTTTATTTTTTGGCTGGTCCTGGAGCTATCTCTGAGCCTCTTTATGCTCAAGGCTAGTGCTCTACCATTTGAGTCACAGCACCACTTCCAGTGTTTTCTGAATAGTTTACTGGAGATAAGAGTCTCACGGACTTTTCTCCCTGGGCTGGCTCAGGATTACAGACATGAACCACCTGGTGCCCAGTCAGTTTCTCTCATTTTATCAGGCAATTGTCTCCACGCTGCACTTTGTTCTTGATAATGAACCCCTTGAAAATATTTTACCTCTACTTTGCTCTTTGCATTTGGCCAAAAAGCCTCAAAAACAAAGGTGATACTTACCCAGCCCTATATTTATGATAACCATCACCTTTTGGACACGGAAAAGGACCTTGTCTTTAAAACTGTGAAATGCCTCCAACATAAAGCCAGCATGTTTGGTTTTCTCAGAAGGGTCTCTAACAATAATCTTAAAAGGAGTTGCAAATCAAAATGAGGAGCAGTTTAAATTAGGGGGTGGGATAGGGAGGAAATACCTCTTTTCAGCTCTCATGTACTTACCTTTGTGGTCTAGAGAAAAAAAATACATTTTTTCATTGTGCAATTGTCCATACGTGTAATACCAGATATGTGAGTAGGAGGATTACAGTCTGAGGCAAGTCAGCGCAAAGAGCATGAAAACCTATTTGGGGTTAGAGGATGGCTCAAATGTTAGACTGCTTGCCCTAAGTTCAGTCCTGAGTACCACCAAAAAGTACAATTTTAAAGTTATTTTAAGCTTGACAAATAACTTCATTGTCCTTTATCTTATTTAGTTTTTTGTGGGGTGAGGAAGTTGAAGCTTAACCCAAGGCCTTTGCAGACTAATCAAGTGCTTTTCTTCTGAGAGGTGTCTTCAGTTCTCATTTGGATTTTTGAAAGGTTTTAATGATAGTGTGAGAATTTCACGTTATTATCAATTCTTTAAAATATATGTGTATAATTAGCAATGTTGGCATACTCAACAGAATCCATTTGGCTAAATTGGAGCAGACAGATAATAACTGAGTTACTCTATTTGGGGACTGTTTGGTTGGTTTCCCAAAAAGTGGCTTGAAGATGAAGATCTTGGGTGGCTATGGGGAAGTGCTGTAGGGATTTACTGCCTTTAGGGGAAAGGAAGGAATCAGGATCAGATAGAATAAACTGGACTTTAGTGCTGTCCCAACCAAGGATTTCTGCCATCCCATGGGAATATTTGAAGCTGGAATGGCCTGAATTGTCCTGAACTGAGCTCTATGGTACCTATCTCACCCTAGAGCTGGTTACTGGCTGCCAATTGCCTCTAAGGAAGAGTGAGACCTAGACCATTGCATCTCAGCTGCTGAGTATAATTGTTGGGGAATGTTTCAGCTGTGAGCCTTAGGCCATTAATTACTGGCTCTGAAGAGGGAATGTAGGGAACCACTGTGGCATCCACTAAGATACATGTGAATATTTGCCAGCTTTTTATCAAGTATTTGGCAGAAGACATAGTCATTACTGGAATAATGATCTAAGTGCAACATTAATGAATCTACATTTGATTTCCTACTGAAGGCCAAATGCTGTGTTAAACTTTGGGAGTAAACTATCAAATAGAGCATGACTTGACATTTAGGAGCTGACAGCCTAGCAGGGTTTTGGACACAGAGGAAGCTTGAAGACAGAATGACATTTGCTTTAGTTGAGGGGGAGGGCCTGGGAGAGTTACATTAATTTCTTAAGAGAAATGACTGATTATTCAGATGTACCCTCTTTCTACAGCTTCATACTTGCCCGGAAAGCTGACCGACTTACCAAGCTCCACAAAGAAATAAGGTAAAGAATTAATATCCGAAAATTGATAAAAGTTTAGCTTTACATCCTATTTGTTACACTAGTATTAGAATAGCATCAGGAAAAGCACAAGACTTCATAGATATTCTTCTCAGCCTCAATATTTTGCTATGGACCCCCTGACCTACCCCTTGCTCATGTTTTTTTTAATTTAGTTGTACTTATTTGGGTTCATGTTGCAGTTGTTGAGAGGTGGTATTTTCTTGTTAAGTGAATGGAAAGAATAATCACAGAATAAAAAATCTCAATAGAGCCCTCATGATTTAGTCACTTCCCTAAAGGTACTATTTTTCAATACTATTGCCCTGGAGGATAAGTTCCAACATGCAAATTTTGGAAGGACACATACCTCAAACCATAGCTACTAACTTGTGACAAAGTCAACAGTAGCAAATAACACATTTTTTTCATTACAATACACTAAACTTGACTTTACTTTTGATTTTTCATCAATAATAAAATAAATACCAGCCTGAAGGAAGGCATTTGGTTATGATTCCACACACTCTCAACTTCTCTAAAGTTTTTGTAAAACAAAACACTTGCTGAATATATCATTGATGAGAGTAGTGTTTCCCAGGACTGACTCCATCAAAATCTCCCAAAGGATGCTTGGAAAATAAATTTTCAGGGGCCATGGAGATTGGGATTCAGTTGGTTCAAGGTGTAATCGAGTATTTGTATTTTTAACAAGTTTTTCAGGTGATTTATGATGAGCAGCCAGATTTGGACACCAGTAGAAAAACTACAAGACAATTTGCATGATGACCCCTTTGGGCCATTATTTAAGATACAGTCTATTGATTTTAGAGACAAATTAATTGATAAGTACATTGCTCCAGGCTTGGAATGTATTCATTGGTAGAATACATGCTTTATATACACAAGGCCTTATGTTCCATCCCCAGCACTGATAAAAGGCACTACTCCAACATCCTTGCCTTTTCCCCAGAAATGTAATTTTAAAGAGAAGGAAAGGAAAGGATAATTTCTGATGTATTTGTATGAACTTGTCCTTGATTCATCTAATAATATGAAATAGACTTCTCTTCGTGTGTGTGTGTGTGTGTGTGTGTGTGTGTGTGTGTGTGTGTGTGTGTGTGTGTGTGTGTGTGTGTGTGTGTGTGTGGTTAGAAATGGAATCCAATAGCTTGTGAAAGTAAAGAAAATACTCTACCAGTGAACTATATACCCAACTTGGGACTATGTACCTGTGGCCAAACTGAACACCTCCATTTATTCATGAATGCATTTTATGTGTGTATGCATGTATACATGCATGCATGTATATATGTAATTATTTATTTGGAGACAAGTCTCACTGTATAGCTTACAATGTCTTCAAACTCCTGATTTTCCTACCTCTAACTCGTGAGTGCTAGATTTATAGGTGTATACCACCAAACCCAGCTTTATATTTCATTCACCACCAAAATATTTACCATAATGCTGGTTGACTAGACTTTAAGATTCACTCATCATTAAAAACTTAACCACAATGGAGCTTGATTTGATTTTAAGATTCATTCTGCATTAATAATTTTATTATGTATCCAGAAGCACCTTAAGTTTTTTAGAATACTGTCAAGATTTTTGTTTTCTAATTGGCTCAAAATTTCTAAATTGCTTCTAACACTAAGAAGGATCTGCTATATAGCCTAGGAAAGAAGGTACCATACTGGGCTGAGCATATTTATTGAGTACCTACTATGGGTAGTATACTCAAAAGAGTAGAGCCTTGCCCTGCTATTAATTAGCCGACAGTATTAAAGAAATCAGCATCTCATTGAGCCTCAGCTTCCTTATTTCTTGAAATATGCCTTACATCTAGAGATAAATGGATGGAGAATAATCTTAAGACTTATAAAGCAAAAGGGGTTGGAGGCATAACTCTAGTAATACAATTGCCTACATATGTAGGCCTTGAGTTTAAATCCCAGTGCCATCACAAAAGATTAAATGAGCTTTATGTTTGCTGATATTTCAAACATAAAATATGATACTTAAAAGACACTATCATATTGTACTATAAACTTACAAATGGGATCATTCTAGAATTATTCATATGCCAGAAAAATAATACACAATCTGTTCCTAAAACTAAATTTAATTTCATTTTATTTTTCTCATTACTGTCTCTCACAGATACCATAGTAGGTAAGTAAAGAGACAAAATAGTGAAAAATTATGAAAGTTCTACTTGGTACAATGTCTAATTTCAGCTTTTGGAGGCAGAATCAAGTTCAAGGTCATCCTAGGATACATAAACCTATCTCAAAAAAGTCTATTATCTCTTCAAAACAACTGACTATACTGAGACATAAAAACGAGCACAGAGATTCATTGTACTCCTTTCTCTAAATGAATTTATTCATGATGAACCATGCTAAAACTTGTCTTTATTCTGTATCTATCAGTTATTACTTCCTTAACATTTTTTGGCATTTTTATAGGAAAAGAAAAATCTGTGAACTATATGCCAAAGTTCTGGAATCTGAAGAAGCCTTACATGTAAGAAATCCTACAAGCTTTTATTCCCTGTTCTGCTTGTTCAATGTGGTTAAAACAAAACAGTGTATGTTTTCCTGACAGTCATAAGAGAGTAGAAAGAATGTCTTTAACTTGGAAGATTAACTTCAGCAATCCCAAAAGGCCATTAAAAATTGGTGCCAGTGATGGCTTTTCTAAGTAGGAACATTTTCTAAGTAGGAATATTGCCCTAATTTTTCAATGAACTTTTATGGAAAACTTGCAAGTAGACAGGCCTAGGGATTATATAGAAGAGTGGATATAAGAGACACCCACTTGCACACTCATTTGTCTCTTAATCTAACTTGCTGTGAAATGTTTCTATTTGTATGTGTGTGTAAATAAATTCAAGCACTTGTTTAACTCTTCCTAAAAAAAAAAATTGGTGCCAGGTACATGGGGTTTCTGATGTTACATTTCCTTGGGGCTCTTT
This sequence comes from Dipodomys spectabilis, assembly GCF_019054845.1. Taxonomy (NCBI): domain Eukaryota; kingdom Metazoa; phylum Chordata; class Mammalia; order Rodentia; family Heteromyidae; genus Dipodomys; species Dipodomys spectabilis. The sequence goes on from NW_024870759.1 coordinate 3,971,890, forward strand.
AAACGGTTCTGTAGATAACTGGTGCCAATTGTAACAATATCTTTGGAGCCACAGTTAATATTCAAGGATGGGCAAGATTGGTTCTCAGACAGAGGTCCTGCTCTCTTGCTTCATACCAATTGCTTATTGCAAAATAAAACCTCAGATATGCCATTATCTGTTGCTGAAGGCACAGCAGTATATCAACAAGCCAAACTAGAATCTAGACTCTGCCCAGGCCAAAGTCATAGTAATTTATTTTCCCATACAGAGACTCAACTTACAACTTATTTAGGAATACCAGTGCTTTTAACCACACCACTGAAAGCAATGAGAGTCAAAAGATTGTTGAAGAACCCACAAATAGCTGGAGGAGTCTTTCCAGGGATTATTGCTGAACTGTTTAAACAATAAACTTTCAGTTTGTGTTAGGGAAATCAGAGGTTATCTCCATTCTCTGAAAGTACACTTCTTATCTTAATTGTCCCCTTTTTAGCAGGATTCCCATCACACCCTTTTCTAGCTTAGGAAAGAGATTCTAAAAAAAAGGCCTTTCTTAGACTGTCCTCTGCTTCTTCTCTCTCAAGGAGCTGTGCCTAGGTAGGTGGGGAAGTGAAAAATGCATTGTCTTAGAAAAACTTCCATAGGAGCCAGGGGCCAGTGGCTCACGCCTGTAATCCTAGCTTCTCTTGAGGCTGAGATCTGAGGATCTAGGTTAAAAGCCAGCCCAGGTAAGAAAGCCCATGAGACTCTTATCTTCAGTAAACCACTAGAAAACTGGAAGTGGCACTGGCTCAAGCGGTAGAGCACTTGCCTTGAGCTGAAGAGTGCAGGAACAGCACCCAGGCCCAGAGTTCATGCCCCACGACTGACAAAAAGAAAAAAGAAAAACTTCCATAGATGAAAGCAGACCTCTCCACTAGCTGATTGTTGATGGGTTTTCATGAAGTCTTAGCTGTAATCAGAATCTGCATGAAGATACCATTTCTCTCATCTCAGATATGGAGCTTCTTCAAGTCTCTCCTAGTGAAGAGATTGAGAAAAATCAGTGTTAGTTTGCTATTTGGTGCCATCATGTTTCATCTTCAGAGTGTTATAATGTAATACTTTATTAAAGTAAAATGCACAGGAGCTTTCATTGTTGACTGCTAGCATTTCAACTCTGTTTTCTCCCCACTGGACTACAGCCTGTGCATTACGAGGAGAAGAACTGGTGTGAGGAGCAGTATTCTGGAGGCTGCTACACAGCCTACTTTCCCCCAGGGATCATGACGCAGTATGGCAGGTACTACCCAGTATTATACTAAGTAACACTGTCCCTGCACCACATTTAGACAATAGTCAATGAGAATTTTAAAGTAGTCAGCATTCCTATGTCGATGTCCCAGAAAGATAGAGTCCATTTCTATCTTTCTGGGTGTCTCTAGAAAAACAAGGATATTAGCACACAGAAATGAGAGGACTTTTGATATGAGCAGTACTTGTGAGATGAAGAAATCTATAATGTCCTTCAAGGGCATTGGAGTCTCATACAAAGACTACCTTTGGCGGCTTGGTATGAGTCTACGTAGAAGAATGTTGCATGTGTTTATATAACACGTCTATCTGGCAGGAGCACCAGATATTTTCTTTCAAAGAGAGGAATTCTCACTGTATATAGTTAAAGTGTGTTGAAGTGAGGTCCACACAGGGCTTAAAGTCCACCTTGACTTAGAAACCCCTTATTCCATATGAGCTATTATGTCTATGCTTCATAAGCATAGTGTCTGAGGTCACTTTACACTTGAAGACTAAAGTGAGTCCTTCTCACCTAGATATAGTTTGCCAATGTGGTTTTTTATTTTTTTAGCAAACAGTATGCCCTAGTCACATAGGGAACATTATACTTTCATTTGGTTTCCAGAGAGCTTGAAAGTTAATGCAAGATCAATCAGTATTTGTCCACTGAGGAAAAAAACAACACTTGTTAACCTTCTTGTTCTTTTTTTTTGCTGGTCATGGGGCTTGAACTCAGAGCCTAGGTGCTGTCCCTGAGCTATTTCTGCTCAGGGCTAGCACTCTACCACTTTGAACCACAGCACCACTTCCGGTTTTCTGGTGGTTAATTAGAAATGAGTCTCCCATGAGCTGGCTTTGAACCACAGTCCTCAGATCTCTACCTCCTGAATAGCTAGGATTATAGGTGTGAACCACTAAAACCAGGCTCACTTTGTTAACCCTTTTGGGAGTGTTTTGTCTGCTTTTTAAAAATGGAATCAAATAGTTTTTTCCAGAATAACAACATTGGTGAATTCTATTAGTTCTGGAGTCACTGGAGAAATATGGACGATGGCACTGGGGCTGAGAGGAGATATACAGTGCTCCTGAATTGGAAAAGACAGGGTTAATGGGTTGAGGAGAAGGCCTTTGGTTGGGGGTGACTGTACAGCTTTGGAGAGATTATAGTCAGTTTCTGCAAACATAGAAGGAGTCAATGCCAAGAATGTTGGGGGCGACATTTGCCCATTTAGTCTAACCTTTGTTTGATTCTCTTTCTAGGACTCGTTTGTAAGAGGAGGCTCATTTCTTTGTTCGCAGCTAGTCCCCAGCGATGTTCCAAGAAACTATAGCTTGTAGTATCATGAAATACATCCATGTAATTCCTTGGGTCTCTCTTCTGCTAGCAAAAAACAGTTAATGTCCTTGTCTCCCCCACCTCTCTTGCCACTCTAGTCCTTCTTCAAATCACTGGGAATGCCTGCATGGCTGGGTTCTGTGGCTATCCAAAGAATATTATACTCCTGGAGAGATGGTGCAGGAAACAACTATACACAGGAAACACAATCATGAAATATAATTGTGGACCAAATTCATGATTTCACAAGCTCACTCTGGCTAGCTTGGTAAAGGTCAATATCACCTTTAGTGTTTTATCTGACAGTCATCTCTGGCTTGAAAGTTCAGATCCTGGTATACAGACCTAGAAATCTAGGAGTGAAGCCTTTCACCTCTGGCTGAGTCTCATGGGTGTTTTCTATACAATTTGAGTTGCCCTGTTTTTTTGTGGAGTAGATGCAGGTAGTTAAGTGCCTTTCCAGATAACTCTGTGTGACCTTTTTGTTCCCTTAAAGAGTGATTCGACAGCCAGTAGGCAGAATTTACTTTGCTGGCACAGAAACTGCCACACACTGGAGTGGCTACATGGAAGGAGCAGTTGAGGCTGGAGAACGAGCAGCTAGAGAGGTAAGGGAGGAAGTCAAGGTACTCACGGCAGCATTTTTTGCATCTTTCTGTTTTTTATCTTTCTTTAAATGGATTTTTTGGGGTCAGTTGTGGGGCTTCAAATCTGGGCCTGGGCACTGTCCCTCACCTCTTCAGCTCAAGGCTAGGGCTCTACCTCTTGAGCCACAGTGCCACTTCTGGTATTCTGGTGGTTTATTGGAGATAAGAGTCTCATGGACTTTCCTGCCCAGTCTGACTTTGAACCATGATCCTTAGGTCTCAGCCTCCTGAGTAGCTAGGATTACAGGCATGAGCCACCAATGCCCGGCTTTTCAATGGATTTATGACATGCTTATGAGCTCCAGTATTTGTTTTTTCCATAATTGTACATTGTATTATAGTTTGACACACTCATATAATGCACAATAACTCAGGCTTACTAGTATTTTCTTCATTTCAAAACTTTATAATTTCTTTGCATTCAAATTCTTCTCCCTCTTTCTATTAGCTATTTTGAAATAGACAGTAAATTGTTGTCTATCGTCACCCTACCATACTGCAGAATCATAGAATTTGTTCTTCTTATCAAACTGAATTTTGGTAGACATTATCCATTCTTTTTACTATCTCACTCCCTGCTATCCTTCTCAGGGTATCCTGTGGTCTACTCTCCACTTCTGTGAGGTCGACTTTTTCAGCTTCTACATGTGGGATAGCATGAGTTATCTTTCTGGGAAGTCCTATATCACAACATAATCTCTTCAAGGTCATTTGAGGCATTGCATATAACAGGATGTCATTCTTTAAAGTTAAATAATATTTCATTGTGTGTATACCACATTTTCTTTATTCATCCATCTACTTCTTGATACTGATAGACTCAGTATACTGAGTTATCTATTTCCCTCATCCCAACTCCTAAGGTTTATCTATGGCTTTTTATCAAAACTTTACAACCTTATTTCATAATGTCATGGTATTTTCAGGTCTTGAATGCTGTAGGAAAGGTGCCCAAGAAAGACATTTGGCTTCAAGAACCTGAATCCAAGGTAAATGTGGCTGATCTAGTGCCATAGACTTGTTACAGTTCATAAAAATCACAACCTCATCTTTTTAATATGTTTTCATTATAAATGCATCTATCTAGGAGATAGCCATGAATGACATTACTCATAGATTTTATTTCTTCTTGTCAGTGCCAAGAGTCTTCTGCTAATGATCTTTGGTCGTTTGTCTAGGATGTTCCATCATTTGAGATCACCCATACCTTCATGGAGAAATACCTGCCTTCTGTGCCTGGGCTGCTGAAGATCATTGGTCTTTCCTCTGTAGCTTCCATCTGGATTGTATTGTACAGACTCAAGCTGTTCCCACGATTCTGAAGTTCCATTGCCCAGCTTCCTGCTTTCTCGTCCTTAGTATTATCACTATCAAAAAGAAAATGGACGAGTTGCAGGTTGTGTCATTGGGCCATTTAAGTGCACTTGATTTAGCCCCCCCACCTCGGTTTAATCTCAGTTGTCATTAAAAACAACCCAAAGAATCAACTTTGAAATAAGATCAAATTCCTGGAGTAAGATCAAATCTTGGCTGTGTAGACTAAGTGGTATTGATTGGTAGACTAAGCCTATGTGAGTGTTCTTAATTTCAAAAAGTTGAAGTGCTTGTGGAAAACTATTTCTGTGTCCTGTTTTTCTGACCTGTAATGCAAAATATCTGATGGCTTCAGAAATAAAACATTTGACTTTGTCTCTGTATAAGTGGTGTAGACTGAGCCCCAGCCTGTGACTGTCCTTAGGAACTAATGATATGTTGGTACAGAGAGGCCAAAGGCTTACAGCTTCCTCGGTGCCCAGCTCCCACTTTGGATGAGGTAATAGTAAATGAAAGCAGCATGGGCACAGGAACATGCAGGTCCTCAGGCCAGCATGGGAATTTCCTAACCACTTAGAATTTCTGTATAGTTGCAGCACTCATTTCTTTGTATGTTTTCCTCTTTTGCTTCTTACAGAGAAGAATGTTTATGGCATTATAATGCTTAAATTGACTTGCTATGAGTTTTTGGTAGCTCCCAAGATGAGCAGAGTAAAATAGAAGCAGGGCTGCCTCCCAGGAGGCCTGCCTGACCAGCCCCATGGAAGTGAGACCAAATACAATAGGTATCTTCTCTTCTGGATTGTGGCTAGACATCAATTGGACTTGGTCAGTGAGAATATTCTAAACCACTTTGAGGATGGCAGACTTTATTTCTTCAGTTAGACCTTGGTCCATAGAATCATATTGTTTTTCTTTTTTCTTATGACCATAGACTTCGATCTCTTAACTTATATATGTTTTTAACATGGTCAGCTATTAGCAGGTCAATTTCTCTTAAGTATTGAAATACACATGAAAAAATCCTGATTATTGTTTATTGAGACTGTTAAATACAGAAAAGAAATTTGGGCTCTATGTGATAACCTCACTTTTTTTAAGTTTTGTAATAGACAAAATTGAATGGATTTTATCTATGAAGACTGAGCTCTCTATTTAGGAGATAAAAAAATTGAAATACTGTCCATTTGAACTATCCAGTTTTTTAAAATATTTTAAAATTTTCAACCAGTATAACAATTGTTTTTAAAATGTAAAACTATACTTTTATTGAAGAGGAATTAAAGGGTTCCAAGAGGAAAGGCAACCAGCTAACCTAAGTTTATTGCAACATTAACCCTATCCTAAATGCAAACTTGTATCTCTGATAGGAGGACTTCAGGTCTTCCAAAGTTTTGCCCATTCTAAGAGCAGAGGGCTGTTTTTCTGCCACTTTTTATCTTGCAATTCAAAAGCAATTTAACTTAAAAGTTGGATATGCTAGTATGCAAGGAGTTGCCTTGCTATTATTATAGCAAACCACAGTGACAAATCTCATCCCTAATCTCTTATAGTTGTTTCTGCTGAGTTACTGATTAACTCAGCTTTGACACACCTTGGGAAATACTACTTTAAACTTTTGAACTGGCAGTATTGTTTTAACTATAATTACATTGTTAGCATATTGAAGTATTGAATGTTGAAGGTCTCCTGAAGGTGCGGTTTACCCTTTTCTCACACTTTGTAGAAAACCAATTCATTCAGTCTAATTCCATCAACCCTATTAAGCTACAGATTTGAGTATCAAAGTAAATGCCATCCAGATGTGCTTAGACATGGGGCTGGGAATATTGCCCATATGTGAGTTTGACTGAATTGGCCTCATTCCATACTTAGGTCAAGAATTCAATTTTTAAAAGTTCATCTATTTGTCACAGTTAACTGTTAAGAAGGCCTTGTACTCCACTGGAGAAAAAAAATCTATTGAAGGATTGTGAACAATATTTTTTTTGTTGTGAACTTGGTGCCTAATGTTCTATGTCAGAAATTTGCCCTTGCTACATGTGAGAGTATGCATATGTGCGTGATTTGCCATTGAAATTAGACATTGCTTATATGATCTGTTTTGTTTGTTAATAAAGTGCACTGCCACTCTTAACTCAGAACTGGCTCCTCTATTCAGCTGCTAGTTCTGTTCTCAAGGTTCAGAGGCTTCTCATAGAAGGAGGTCACAATAAGTCATTATCTGTAGAAGATAGGCTTCAAAGAGCACTTGTTCTTGAGACTCCAGATCTTCAACATTGGGTTTGATTTTCATGTTGTTAAGGTTGCCTGGGAATGGATTAAATGATGGAATACTGCACTCAGCCTGACTGGGTCACTGGCATGGCTTTTGAGCCAATAGTCTCACCTAATTAGCTTATGATAGCTTGACCAAATCACTTTAATTTTCTACCTCCATCTCCCTGACTGAGAAAGTTGAGTTATACTATATGGCTTCAAAGGATCCTTTTTTATGGGTGTGCCAGTACTTGTATTTCAGCACAACAGGGAAACAACAGGATTGGAAGGAATCCTGAAACTGAGTCTTCATAAAAGAGTCTTGCCTAATGGAAGGATCAAAAGGGAAAACACGCACTTATAAACAGGAGTCCAAAATCCAACGTCTTTAGGAATCAGCTAAAACTGAACAATAGCAAGCTTTGAGACCTTATGGAGTAGTGGTGACAAAGCTACCTAGGAAGTATGGACTGCTATGAAGAATGTTCAGATTTCTTTAAATGATCACTGACCAATCAAAACTTATCTGCAGGTTTGCTTCTTGTATCCATATGGTCCTCAAGTCAGTGATAAATAAATACTGTTTGGTTTTGTATCATTTGAATAGCAAATTTTTTAATGAATTTGATTTTCTGAGAAATGAGCAACAAACATCAGAAAATATTTTGTAAAATGATCTAGAGCAGGTCAGATAGCCTGGGTTGGAAGGGTATAAAAAGTGGGGAGCACCCCTCAATCCCTCTTAGAGAAACCCTCAACCATTCCCTCAGCCCACATCTGCTATGTCTGTCATGACTGGTGACAGCAGTGCCAGACTTGATTAGAAGAAACACTGTCTTCACAATGAGATAGAAACCACTACTCTCACTGTGCGCCAGTGGCTCACACCTATAATCCTAGCTATTCTGTAGTCTTGAGTCCTAGAGTTTCAAAGCCAGTTGTGGCAGAGATGTCCTCAAAACCTCATCTTCAATTAATCAGCAAAATACTAAAATGGAAGCATAGCTCAAGTAGTAGATCACCAACACTGAGTGAAAAAGCCAAATGAGAGGGAGGGACCCTGAGTTCAAGCTCCAATACCATCTCACACACACACACACACAAAATCATTGCTCTCACAAAAAAATAAAAATAAATTAAAAAAATAAAAAAAATCATTGCTCTTCTGTCAACATTCCATCTGTGTTGGTTATAATTCCAGTAAACAAGACCATCAGCATAGAGTGGGCTAACCCTTTTAAACTGTGCTGTTTGCTTTGCACCAAAGAGGTGATAAAGTGCAAGAAAGAAGCTGGCTGAGTCACTGAAGAAGAGAATGAAAGCAAAGGAAAATACTAGATAATAGCAGCAGGTCTCCTTTTTCTATCAGAGCTTGACTTTGTTCCCTCCTTCTACCAAGGCCATTCTCTTCAGAGTTTGAAGGAGAAGGCACAGCTAAGGAGGAGTGAAAGTGACAGTTGGTGTGAACTAGTTGTCTGGAACTGGAGTCAAGTTTCTGAAGGTAGCATTGTAGACATCATATAAAAGCATTGACTTGAGGAAACTTAGCAGGAGCTCCCTTTAATGCACTTATAATCAATCCAGAGATGATTATTTCTACTTCTTTATAGTCACTCTTCAGTAGAAACCACATTTTCCATGTAGCACTGAGATCCATGGACAAAATGGGTATGGTATAGGTGTAGGCTGAGGGGACAAAAGAAGAGGAGGAGAATGGGGGAGGTGCTATAAGGTCCACAGAGGAGTACACCAATGAGAATCTTAATAAGTTGGTATTTCCAAAATGAATAGACACCCCAAATCTTGTGCCATTTGCTATTCACATGCCCCTGAACAACCGCTATTTAACTCAGAAGACCTACCTTATAGAGTTCATGATAAAAGTGAGACAATGCAGGCAAAAAGCATGGCTATTCTCTTTCAGCCATTTTGAATGTAAACAGAGGGAAAGCATCTTTAGTGGGGGGAACCATACTGGGGTTTGAACTCAGGAACTCATGCTTGCTAGGTAGGTACTCTACCACTTGATCCCTATTGGCAGACTATTTTGCTTTAGTTCCTCTTTTCAGATAAGGTATTGTGCTTTTGCCCAGGGCTAGCCAGCGTTGGGCTTCCATCCACATTTGCCTCCTGCTTAGTTGGGAGTACAAGTATGGACCAGCAGACCATAGCTTATTTATTGAAAATAGTGTCTTACATTTTGTCCAGGTTAGTCTTGAGCCATAATCCTCCTGATCTCGGCTTCCCAAGTATCTGGGATTACAGGCATGTGCCACTGTCACCAAGCCTGCCTGACCAGAAGACTCTTTTTATAAGCAGTCACCACCTTGGATTTCTTATAATAATTAAACATATACTTATTGAACAGTTACTCTGTGCTGGGTAGGCAGCATGTTATGATTCAGCAGTAAACAAGACAGATGGAGCCTACTTCAGGGAGCATACACTTGATCATAGACATCTAGCAGCATATCAACTGAGGCTCTAGAAAAGCATAGGCTACTATAAATCCAGGGGAAGTGAGATTTCAAAGGAGGTTGTTAGGATGTGACCCCCCCCCCCAAAAACCTCCAGAAGTATCATCTCCATAAATGTGGCAAGGATCCAGCATAAGACAGAAACTAGAAGGTATAAAAGACAGAGATGGCATGGCTAACCACAACAAGCACAGTAAACAAGTGCTGAAAGTTAAGTTCCATTTATCTAACAGACCAGTCTTACTGTCTGATAGCCCTTCTCCACCTTTGAGATCTTTTTAAAAATTAAATTTTATAATGAGCATACTTTAGTAGTACAAGGGGATTTAATTATGATGGTTCCACACAAGTGAGCAGTGTTTTTAATAAATACATCCCCTGTTGTATTTTCATTAGCCCCCTTTCAGGGTTTGACAGTTTTCATTATTTTATCTTTTGATAGATGATAGATAGATAGATAGATAGATAGATAAAACATAATGTACTTTGATAATCTTTACTTTTCAGTATTATTTCCCCATTTCCACTCTCACTGATACCTCATACAGTTCCCTTTCTACATGCATATCCCATAGTCATCATGTCATATCATTATCATCATCATCATCATCATCATCATCATCATCATTATAATCTTAGGTCTAGATCCCACAGATGATGGAAAATGGGATATTTGGCTTTAAAGCCTTGGCTTATCTCACTCAACATGATATCCAATTCCATCCATTTTTCTTTTTTTGTTTATTTATTTAAAGTTTTTTTTATTGTGAAAAACCACACAGAGGGGTTACAATTACATGAGCAAGATAATGAGTACATTTTTTATCAGGCATTGTTGCCTCCTCTTTTGTTTCTCCTTACCATCCCTGCCCTCCTATCCCCCCCACCCCCCACCCCCGCCAAAGTTCTAAAGTTCAGTTTTTGACATAACCTCTTGTACATCTCATTGTTGCAATGGGTCCACTTGTATCCCTATTTAAACAATTTGTTTTTTCCCTTCCCCTCCACAAATTATACCAACATCAAATACAGTGAAAACAGGGTTATACCATGGGAGGAGGGACATACAAAGCAACAAAGAAATCCTCTTATAAAATGTTAGAAACAATAGCAAGAAAGAAAAATCATTTGAGTCCTTATCTTGGGGTTCATTTCACCTAACATCAACTTGTCTGACCATTTCTGCTTGTCTCAGACATATACTAGTTATTGCAAATAAGGGAAACCATGGGACTTATATTTCTTTGGGCCTGGCTTACTTCACTTAATATAATTTTTTCCAAATCTTTCCATTTCCATCACCTGCACCAGAATCAACTCCAAATGGATCAAAAACCTTGGAGTCAAAGCAGATACCCTGAAAACATTACAAGACAGAATAGGAGAAATCCTAGGTCTCCTTGGCACCGGCCAGAATTTTCTTAATAAAGACCCAGAAACACAACAAATCAAAGAAAGGTTGGACAAATGGGATTGCATGAAATTGCAGAACTTGTGCCTGGCAAAGGACATAGCTAGCAAGATCAATAGAAAGCCCACAGATTGGGAGAAGATCTTCACTAGCCATACAATGGACAAGAGCCTCATATCTAAAATATACTTGGAACTAAAAAACTTAAATCCCCCAACAACAAATTCTCAAAGAAACAACTGCCCGATAAATAAGTAGGCTAAAGACTTACAGAGAAACTTCTCTGAAGAGGAAAGAAGGATGGCTATTAGACACATGAAGAAATGCAAATCAAAACAACACTTGGATACCACCTCACCCCAGTTAGAATGGCTATAATCAAGAACTCTAATAACAGCAGATGCTGGAGGGGATGTGGCCACAAGGGAACCCTACTGCATTGTTGGTGGGAGTGTAAACTTGTTCAAGCACTTTGGAAAGCAGTATGGAGGTTCCTCAAAAGACTCCACATAGAGCTCCCCTATGACCCAGCAATCCCACTTTTGACCATTTACCCAAATGATGACAAACAAGACCATACTAAAGCTACCAGCACAACTATGTTTATTGCAGCATTATTCACCATATCTAAGATATGGAACCAACACAGATGCCCCTCAGTAGATGAGTGGATCAAGAAAATGTGTATTAGCCAGGCGCCGGTGGCTCACGCCTGTAATCCTAACTACTCAGGAGGCCGAGATCTGAGGATCGCGGTTCAAAGCCAGCCCGGGCAGGAAAGTCCGTGAAACTCTTATCTCCAATAAACCACTGGAAACCCGGAAGTGGCATTGTAACTGAAGTGGTAGAGTGCTAGCCTTGAGTTGAAGAGCTGAGTGACAGCGCTCAGGTCCGGAGTTCAAGCCCCACGACTGACCAAAAAAAAAAAACAAAAACAAAAAAAGAAAATGTGGTATATATACACAATGGAATTCTATGCTTCCATTAGAAAGAATGACATTGCTTCATCCATTTTTCTAGCAGCTGTGATTCCTTGTCTCACTGGACAATGCTGGGGACTAAGTAAATTTGTTTTAAAAGATCGCCATCTGCTGGCCAAGCACTGCTGCTCCTTTCTGGAGAAAGATTAGCATATTCAATACAGTACAACGCACAGTTGTCCTCCACAAGAGCCACTGGTGTCACCTCTGCCCAGAATGTCCTGTAAACCCATTTGCATGAGACCATTTCGCTCTCTTTTTAGTTATGACACGAATCCAAAATATTGCCAATATCTACAAGTTTTCGTCTGCTCTGTTTTTGGTTAGAATTGCTTGGTGGATCAGCCTCTGTTGTATACATCTGGGTAATGGCCAAAGAGGAAAATGAATGGAAGCTGAGAGAGGCAGAATAGAATAGGAAAGGAAAGGAAATGATCTGGGGAAAGCATGAGGAAAGGGACGAGGTAGAAGACTGACTTTTCAAAGCTGCCTTGACAGCATAGAGATGCAGAAAGTAAGGATGGAAGGAAGCCCAACTTCCTTCCTCACAAATTGCAGTTAGTATTCATAGAGATCTACATGACTCTTGAAATTCTGGGAGCCAAAATCATATTGCATTTATATGTTTGTGTGCCAGAATGGGGTTTAAACTCAGGGCCTTGGGCTCTCATTCTGCTTTCTTGCTCACAGATGGCACTCTACCACTTGAGCCACACTTCTAGCTCTGGATTTGACCACTTTATTGGAGTCTCAAGAACATTTCTGCCTGGCCCAACTTTGTACCTCTATCCTCTAGGACTCAGCCTCCAGAGTAGCTAGAATTACAGGCATGAGTCACTGGCAGCTAATCCCAAATATGTTTCTTTTAGACCCTGTACTATATTAAGACTATTTTAAAGGTCTTTCAGAGAACCCTTGGGTATCTTGGGCTGTACAAATTCAGAAGACCTACAGCTTGGCATTTTGAGCAGTGCCTGAATCCCATGGGTTACATACAGTTAAGGGACCTCAGTGTAGTTAAACAGAAAGGACTTTTGCAAGATCAACAACCAAGCTAATGTATCCAGCCCAGACTTACACTTCATAGGTCTAGTACTGAACCAGATTTACATGAAGAAAAATGAATAAAAGTGGTCTGCTGGACCACTATTCATCTATCTACTCCAGACCATATCACAGCTACCAACAAACATAGGAAAGGCAGATCTGAAGCAGGCCAAAGTGTGCATCCAAAAACCACATTCCCTGGAAGAAGAGACAAATTAAGATAGGCCAAATGGAGTGAGTGAGCACAAATCAGTTTTCATAAAACAGCCAAACCATCTTTGCTATAGCAGTAATTTGAATTTTATGGGTTTTACCAGTCCCCTGTGGGCTTTAACAAACTACCACAAATTTAGTGGCTTAAATCATCACAAGCTTATTGTTCAGAGTGAGTTTTACAGAGCTAAAACCAAGGTGCCAGCATGGTAATTCCTCTTGGAGTCCCTGATTTTCTTTCCTGATTTTTCAGCTTGGAGGAGGTTGCCAGCATTACTTGGCTCACTAATGAGTGTCTTGCTTTTAGAGATAAATGACACCTCCTGGCCTGCATGCTCGCCTAGGACCTCTGTGTTTACATTGGGCATAGAAGGATAATCTCTCTATTTTAGGATTCTTAATCTTATATGGAAAAGTTCCTTTTGCCACATAAAACAACATATTTATCAATTCAAGGATTACAATTAGATTATAATTAGATTACAATTACAATTTACTAATTTTAAGGGTAAATATTTGGTAGTCATTATTCAGATTGCCAGATGGCGTTAGTGAAAAGCAAAAGCTTAACACTATCAATGGTTTGTCCTCAAATTCTTATTATTTTAGATTTCCAGATATAGATCAGCAAATTGAGTTTTTTATTTTGTTTTTGCTTTGTTGGTGTGTGTGTATGTGTGGTGTGTGTGTGTGTGTGTGTATGTGTGTTTGTGTGTGTGTGTAGTCTGCTTGTGTGCATGCCAGTTCTGGGGCTTAAACTCAGGGCCTGGGCATTGTCCCTGAACTTATTTTTGCTCAAGCCTAGCACTCTACCATTTGAACCACAGTGCCACTTCTTACATTTTGGTGGTTATAGAAATAAGGGTCTCACAGACTTTTCTTCTGGGGCTGGCTTCTAATCTCAATCCTTATATCTCAGCCTCCTGAGTAGTTAGGGCTATAGGTGTAAGCCACTGGCACTTGTCCAATTGAACTTTAAATGATGTAAAACTTTATAGGCTCCAGCCTACTCCAGCAGGCATATCCTGCTCCACCACACACGATGAGCATTTCCCATTTTTTCTTCTATGCACACAGAAGCTGCAAACTGTGACCCAGAAGCATAAAACTTGACTCTGATTTTGCACCTTGAAGAAAGGAGAAGAGAGAAATTCTTGTGTTCTAATCCTAGTAACTGAGGACTTAATAAGTGGCAGAACCCCTCAAACAAGAGGGTCTTTCTAGGCACTTGCCAACCATCTGGCTTCTTTAAAGATTACCAGAAAACATGCCAAGTGACGAAAGCTAAGTTTATCAAACATATTATGGCAAGGGAGAACATTGCATTGATGAAATCTGTAAGTAAGGGATCTCAAAGTGGAGAAATTAGGGTTCCCAATTGGGATTGTGTTGTGTTAAAGTTTAGCATAACAAAGTCTGGTTGGGATTGGCAGAGTTTGTAGAACAGAAGCTGGTCGGCACCGAGAGGTGAAGATCTGGAAGTGAATCTCAATGAGTAAGCAGGCATTTGTGATAAATCACCTGTTTTTGTTCAAAGCTTTGTGTTCCAGAAACAAACATTTCTGAAATGAGGTTATTTTGACTAATTATCCCATTACTCATAGACAGAAAAAAATATGGTTTATTTTTGTTTCATTTTTCTAATGGGCACATAAGAAGTTTAAATATCTATGTGGTACCATGTGATGTTGTGATGATACATATACACATTATGTAATATTCAAATCAAAGTAAACAGATTTTTTGTGGAAAAAATATTCAAATCTTCTACCTTAAAAAATATACACGGAGGCCAGGATTACAGGCACACACCTGTAATCCTAGCTACTCAAGAGGTTGAGATCTGAGGATCACAGTTCAAAGCCAGCCCAGGCAGACTGTGAGACTCATCTTCAATAAACCAAAAGAAAACTGGAAATGGTGCTGTTGCTCAAGTGGTAGTGTGCTCGCCTTGAGCCAAAGAGCACAGGGACAGCACCCAAGCCCAGAGTTCAAGCCCCACAACTGATTCTCTCTCTGTCTCTCTGTCTCTGTCTCTGTCTCTCTGTCTCTCTGTCTCTCTGTCTCTCTGTCTCTCTCTCTCTCTCTCTCTCTATATATATATATATATATATGTATACATGGAACATTATCATTACCTACAATCATCTTGTCACATAATAGGACAGGACATCAGAAATTCTTTTTCCTATGTAGCTTAGTAACATTAGTATCTGTAGCTTAGTAACAATCAACATTTTCCCATCCCTCTCTTTTACTCTCAACAACCTCTAGTAACCTCTATTCTATTCTCACTCTCTATGACATCAACTTTAATAAACTCCATGTGGAAATACTTTTGCTCAGTACTTGTCTTACTGTGCCTGACTTAGTTCATTTAACAGAATGATCTCCAATTCCATCCATGTTGGCAAAGATGACAAGATTTCATCCTTTTATGGCTGTATATTGGACCATCATGAATGTTAGATTTTGTGTCAATGTGACCAAATGCCTGATAGAGACAATTTCTTATTGGTGTATACTAGCATGTACATAGTAAAGAGTTTGTTTCATCATGATATTTCCATACATGTATATAATGTACTTTGATCATGTTTAGCACCTCTATTACTCTTTTTTTTAATCCCCTCCCCTTTTCCATTCTCTGTCCATCTCCTTAATAGTTCCTTTTATAGCTTCACGACTTTGGTTAATTTTGCTTTCCTCTCACTTCCACAATGAAAAAATAATGTGATATTTGTTTTTATAAGACTGACAGACTGACTTATTTCACTTAATATGGTAATGGCCAGTTCCACCCATTTTCTAGCAAATGACAATTTCATTCTTCCTAATGGCTGAATAAAACATTAGGTTGATTCTACAATTTGCTATTGTGAATATTATCATGATAGATAGGATAGACATGACTATATAGAACAATGAAACCTGCTTTGAAATTGTTTTAAGAAAGTGGGAGGAGATCCTTACTACAGTAAGCCAAATTTGCTTTGTTTCAATAAATACCCAGAAGTGGTATGCTGGATGATATGGGAGTTCTAGTTTCATTTTTTGAGGTATCTCTATAATGTTTTCCATAGTAGTTACCATGATTTACATTCCCATTAGTAGTGGCTAAGATGAATTCCTTTTCTTCTACATCCTAACCTACATTTGTTGTTCTTTGTTTTCATGATTTCAGTCATTCTGACAAGGATGAGATGGAATTCCAATGTAGTTTTGACTTTCATTTCCTTGATGGCTAAGTATGCTAAATATTTTTCATATATTTACTAATCATTTGTATTTCTTCTGATGAAAAGTATCTGCTCAGTTCATTTGCTCATTTCTTCATTCTATTATTTGATATTTAAATTTTGAGTTCTTTACATATTCTGGATTTTAAGACCTTGTTGAATGAATGAATAGCTGGTGGAGATGTTTTCCCCTTTTATAGGTTTCTCTTCACTCTGTTGATTGCTTCTGTAGTACAGAAACTTTTTTGTCATGGAGCTTGAACTCAGGGCTTGGATGCTGTCTCTGAGCTCTTTTGCACAAGGCTAGTGCTGTACCACTCTGAACGACAGCTCCACTTCCAGTTTTTTTTTTTTTTTTTTTTTGGTGGTTAATCGTAGATTAGACTCTCATGAACTTTCCTGCCCAGTCTGGTTTTGTAGTATGATCCTCAGATCTCAGACTCCTGAGTAGCTAGGAATACAGGCATGAGCCACTAGCACCTGGCATATGGGAATTTTTAATAATATGCAATATCATTTGTCAATCTTTGCTCAATTTCTTCAGCTGTTAGAAATTTAGAAAATCCTTATGTAGTCCTATTCTTAAAACATGTTATTTGATTTCCTCTGGTAGTTGGGAAGGTTCAGGTCTTAAGGCCAGCCTTTGATCATTTTAAGTTTACTGTTATATGGGGTGAGAAATAGAGATCTAGTTTCAGTACTCTACATGTAGACACTTGGCATGCCAGGTATCTACATGTAGAATAGATACAGGTAGATATATACCAGTTTTCCTGGCATGATTTGTTAAAGTGGCTATCTTCCCTCCAATATATTTTTTTTGATATCTTTGTCAAGAATCACCCTTACCCTTTCTTAAAACAATTTCAACAAGTTTCATTATTCTATTTTCATACATTCATATAAAGAACTTCAACAATAGTCAGAATCTTTCCCTTTTTGCCAGTCCTGGGGCTTGAACTCGGGGCCTGTGTACTGTCCCTGAGCTTCTTTTGCTCAAGGCTAGCACTCTACCACTTGAGCCACAGCACCACTTCCAGCTTTTTCTGTTTATATGGTACTGAGGAATCAAACCCAGGGCTTCAAGCATGCAGGAACTCTAACATTAAACCATATTCCCAGCTCCCATACTCACAATCTTTCACCCTGTCTTCATGTTTTTTCTTCGTACTAGTAGCCTCCCCCTCCCCATACACTGATGGTTTTACATTCCTGCTATTCATTTTCTTAGATGTACATTAATTGTTCAAAGAGGGTTAATCATGGCATTTGCACACATGCACCTGTATGACACTAATCAGACTAACCCCCTTGATTATTTTCTCATTCCCCATCACCCTGCTCCCTATTATTCAAATGTTTCAGTGAATTTGTTATGCCATCTTGATATATAGGTATAATGTATTTTGATATTCTTCATCCTCTAACAGCCTCTATTCTTCTCCCCACTCTCCCTAGTCCCTTATTTTCTGCAGTAATTTCAAGGTTTTAGGTCCTACATTTAAGATCTTTGTTCTACTTTGAATTGATATTAGCATGGGGAGAGACACAGGGATCTGGTTTTAATCTTTTCCACATAGATGTTATAAGTATTGAAGAGGCTATTTTTCCTCCAATGTGTGTGACAAAATATTACTCACACACCTTCTCCTACAGTTAATTCTCGATCATGATTCCTTGCCACTCCTTTTCCTTTTTCTCAATACACATTTGAAATTGTAGTTGAGCCAGGTGCTGGTGGCTCAGGCCTGTAATCTTAGCTATTCAGGAGCCTGAGATCTGAGGACTGTGGTTCGAAGCCAGCCTGGGCATGAAAGTCCATCAGACTCTTATCCCCAATAAACTACTCAGAGAAAGCTGGAAGTGATACTGTGGCTCAAGAGGGAGAGTACTAGCCTTGAGCATAAAGAAGCTCAAGGACAGTACCCAGGCCCTGAATTCAAGATCCAGGACCTGCAAAAAAAGAAAGAAAAGAAAAAGAAATTGCAGTTGAGTGTGGTGGAATGTATCTCTAACTCCAGGCTGAAGCAGATGATCTTGAATTTGACACTAGTCTGGGCTACATAAAAAAATTTCTAGCCCATCTAGGATACATAGCAAGACCTTGTCTGAAAGATTCAAAATCACCTATTTGCTGAAATGATTGTTTAATGTCTCTCTACATGAGAGACTCTCCTACCCATGGGTTATCTGTTTGCAAATCTGGAGTTGGTTACTCGTCCATGCAGAGGCAGGGCCTTGGGTGGCTACTTTCCTGGGCTGCTCACTTCCAGGCACATGGTAATCTTAGTGATTTAGCCAGGGTGCCAACAAATGTGATCCATTTCTTTTCTGTCAAAAAAATGTTGGTAGGTGCTGCCTTCAGCCGTGATTTTTGGTAGATAGAGAAATAAGCAAGCAAGGATCAAGGATTGCCATTAATATTCAGGTTCTACTGTGAAACATCACTTATAGAAGAACAATGAAAAGCCACTGTCATTTCCCAGGACCATAATTTCATATAGTGCTCAGTATCATAATGCTAAATGATAGATTCAAACATATTCAAGCTTACTGCTCTTTAATTATTTCACTCCCATTGTAACAAGCCCTCCAAAGAAGTGATTTAAATGATCCAATTAGTAAAGGGCTGTCAGCCAAGAAGAAATAATTAACAAGACCAACCCTCAGATCTCATCAGGACTCCTTGGATTCAAATTGGAATCCAAGAGAGAAACATTTATTCATTATTTATTTCACTCAGTCATTTATGAAGTGCCTGATTTTTAAGAGAAGCTAGGTATCTAGCTAAAATACAAAAATTAATGAATTAAAATGAATGGCGTAAAAAGGATAAAAGAAACCTAGTCTTAACTCAGATTACATCAAGGGCACATCCAGGAAGGTACCTCCCATCGCCCACTCATCAATGTGTGGTAAGACTTTCTCATTAGGTAGAGAGGAATCTATTGAACCAATATGAGGTTTGGCATCAGGTAGGTGCTTTCAAACACATGGCAGATGATATCATCCATGGGACAGTATCCTGTAGGACAGTTGCTCTGCAAGGACAATCACTCTGAGACAGATAAAAATGATCTAGGCCCAGTACAATACCTTCTCCTGGGTCAGAGGCTGAGCACTCTTCAAATTTTTTCCCTATGTGACAGAGTTTTGAAAAAGTGGGAGAGAAAGGTAGAGCAAAGCTAGGAGAAGAGAAAACTGCCATTAGTTCTATTGTCCTTCTATCCACCAAGCAGACTATGACCCAAAAAGTACCGCCCACATCTTATACCCACGTTGGGTATCCTTCTCTCTCACATTTTTAAAATAAGATTTTATTGTGAAAATACTGTACAGAGGGGTTACACTTACAAAAGCAAGATCATTCCTTCCCTCCCACCTCCTCAAATACACCCCTCACCCCACCCACACCCACACACCCGCCTAAATTGTTTTTTTTTTCTTTCTGAGATACTGATTATTTCTTTTTTTTTTCTGGTTGATCAGGTTTTTTTTTTTTTAATTGTGAAAATACTGTAGAGAGGGGTTACAGTTACATGGGCAGGATAATGAGTACATTTCTTATCAAGCATTGTAACCTCCTCCTTTGTTTCCCATTCCCATCCTCCCATCCTTCCTTCCCCCACTCTCCCCCCACCGATCACTCCTCCCCCATTCCAAAGTTCGTTTTCCGACATAACGACTTGTATATCTCATTTTGCAATGGGTCCACCTGTATCCCTATTTAAACGATTTGTTTTTTCCCTTCCCCTCCACAAATTATACCAACATCAAATACAGTGAAAGCAGGGGTTATATCGTGGGGTAGGGACATAAAAAGCAACAAAGAAATAATCTTATAAATGTGTTAGAAACAATCACATGAAAGAAAAAAAAAACATTTGAATACATATCTTAGGGTTCATTTCCCTAACATCAACTTATCTGACCTTTTCTGCTTGACTCAGAAATATACTAGTTATTGAAAATAAGGGAAACCATGAGACCTATGTTTCTTTGGGCCTGGATTACTTCACTTAATAGAATTTTGTCCAAGTCTTTCCATTTCCTAATGAATGGGGCAATGTCATTCCTTCTGATGGAGGCATAGAATTCCATTGTGTATATATACCATATTTTCTTGATCCATTCATCTACTGAGGAGCATCTGGGGTGGTTCCATATCTTAGCTATGGTAAATAATGCTGCAATAAACACAGTTGTGCTGGTAGCTTTACTGTGGTATTGGTTGTGATCATTTGGGTACATGCCCAAAGGTGGGATTGTTGGGTCATAAGGGAGCAGCTCTATGTGGAGTCTTTTGAGGAACATCCATACTGCTCTACAAAGTGGTTGAACAAGTTTACACTCCCACCAAGGATGCAGTAAGGTTCCCTTCTGTCCACATCCCCTCCAGCATCTGTTGTCATTAGAGTTCTTGATTATAGCTATTCTAACTGGGGTGAGGTGGTATCTCAATGTTGTTTTGATTTGCATTTCTTTTATGGCTAGGGAGGTTGAGCATTTCCTCATGTGTCTATTGGCCATCCTTCTTTCCTCTTCAGAGAAGTTTCTCTTTGCGGGGAGCCGGGGCGAACGCCATTACAAGATGGCGCCCACTTCCTTTCAGCTTTGAGGTAAACAACTCCATATTAGGCAGTGCTTGGCGGGACTGTGGGTCCCGGGCTTTGCGCATGCGCGAGCCACGTAGAGTCCCCAGCTAATCCCGTGGCACCTGGTGACGGTGAAAGGCAGACGACCAATGATAGAACGACCCGTGTTCCTATTCCATATATAAGCGGCCACGTTTCTGTACACGGGATCTCTCGCTCAAGCTCTCCCATCAACTCAAAAGCTCTCCAATAAAGTGTGATCTGAGAAGACTCCTGGTGTGGTGGTCGTTCTTCCTCGCTGGCCGAGAAGGCGTTCGCCACAAGTGGTGCCAAAACCCGGGAACCACGCGAGAGGCCGAACAGGAGCCAGAACTCAACACACGGAGAGGAGACGTTGGATCAAGAAACGCCACATTGGGTCCCGAGTTGGTTGACACGACTTGTCAAAGAAGACCAAGAAAAGAAGAAAAATGACTGCGAAATCTCTGATAATGATGATACTACTGATGGTCAAGATCTGCCCCAGCCAGGAGGAACACAGATGGGGGATCCTGTCGGTGTTCCCGAGACCGATGCCAGTCAAACATGATGCCAGACTTTTCCCACGATTATTTGTTATCTTTTAGGTAATTGGACTGGTGAATTTGATGAGATGCTGGATCAGCTGCGGATTGCCATTGTTACAGTGAACTCAACGCGAGTGGACCCCGGATTGGTGGAGGGACTCCAGTCTTGGATCTCCTCTGCTGTTTCCTGGTTTAAAGAGTGGGTGGGAGTTGGGATGTTTTTGGCCTGCTGCTTGGGAGGATGCGTAATCTGCCTATGGTTGGTCTGTCGCCTTCGAGCCCAAACCAGAAGGGACAAGGTTGTTATCTCACAAGCATTAGCCGCCTTGGAGAGTGGATCCTCACCCCAAATTTGGTTGTCAGCCCTGAAGGGCCATGCATAGCCTTTGCACCCCGAGGGATCAGGGGATCCCATTGCACCGGGACAGGTATGCAGCTTACAATACGGGACAGGGTGCTAGGCGTATGCACTGCACTTGAGGAAGGCCTCCATCTCCTCAAGAAGAGCAAGTCTGTTTGCATGTGGGTTGATGGCGTGCTTTCCCCACCCCTGGAAAAAAGGCATCGGACTGGCGGGCCATCCTCTGGGGAGAGGTAACCTGGAACGAAGGCTTTGCATTGTCCTCTTCTATTCAGGGAACAGACCTCTACTCTTACCTGTTGCCAAAAACAAAAAGGGGGAACTGCGGGGAGCCGGGGCGAACGCCATTACAAGATGGCGCCCACTTCCTTGCAGCTTTGAGGTAAACAACTCCATATTAGGCAGTGCTTGGCGGGACTGTGGGTCCCGGGTTTTGCGCATGCGCGAGCCACGTAGAGTCCCCAGCTAATCCCGTGGCACCTGGTGACGGTGAAAGGCAGACGACCAATGATAGAACGACCCGTGTTCCTATTCCATATATAAGCGGCCACGTTTCTGTACACGGGGTCTCTCGCTCAAGCTCTCCCATCAACTCAAAAGCTCTCCAATAAAGTGTGATCTGAGAAGACTCCTGGTGTGGTGGTCGTTCTTCCTCGCTGGCCGAGAAGGCGTTCGCCGCATCTCTTTAAATCTTTAGCCCACTTATTTGTTGGGCAGTAGTTTCTTTGAAGATTTGTTGTTGGGGGATTTAATTTTTTGAGTTCCAGGTATATTTTAAATATAAGACCCTTGTCTGTTGTATGGCTAGTGAAGATCTTCTCCCAATCTGTGGGCTTTCTATTACCCTGATAGCTATGTCCTTTGGCAAGCAGAAGCTCTGCAATTTAATGCAATCCCATTTGTCCAACCTTTCTTTGATTTGTTGTGTTTCTGGGTCTCTATTAAGAAAATTTTGGCCTGTGTCAAGGAGACCTAGGGTTTCTCCTATTCCATACTGTAATGTTTTCAGTGTCTGCTTTGACTCCGAGGTCTTTGATCCATTTGGAGTTGATTCTGGTGCAGGGTGATATATAAGGATCTAGCTTTAGCTACAAGTAGTTAGCCAATTTTGCCAGCACCATTTAATGAAGAGGCTGTATTTCTTCTATTCTATTTTTTGAGCTCCCTTATCAAAGATTAGGTGGCTATAGGTCTGTAGGTTCATTTCTGGGTTTTCAATTCTATTCCATTGGTCCTGGGGTCTGTTTGTGTGCCAGTACCAAGCTGTTTTGATTACTATGGCTTTGTAGTAGAGTTTGAAATTTGGTATTGATATCCCTCCAGCACTGTTCTTTCTGTTAAGGATCATTTTTTCTATGCAGGGTCTTTTATTGTTCCATATGAATTTTTGGATTGCCTCTTCTATTTCCTTGAAGAATGAGGTTGGAATATTGATAGGTATCACATGGAACTTGTAGATAGCCTTGGGAAGTATTGCCATTTTCACGATGTTGATCTTGCCAATTCAGGAGTATGGGAGTTTTTCCGACTTTCTCAGCTCTGTTTTGATTTCCTTTTTCAGGTTTTTAGTTTTCATCATAGAGGTCCTTCACTTCTTTGGTTAAGTTGATTCCTAGGTATTTTATTTTTTGTGGGGCTATTACAAATGGAGTTGCTTTCCTAATTTCAGCCACACTTTTCTCATTGTTGGTATACAGAAAAGCCATTGATTTTTGAAGGTTAATATTATACCCTGCTACTTTGCTAAGGTTTTGAATCAGCTTTAGTAATTTGGGAGCGGGTCTGTGTGATTCTTTAAATACAAGATCATGTCATCTGCAAAGAGGGAGAGTTTTATTTCTTCTTTCCCTATTTGGATGCCCTTTATGTTTGCATTTTGTTTTATTGCTGTAGCTAGGCATTCTAATACTAGATTGAAGAGAAGTGGAGAGAGTGGACATCCTTGACTCATTAGTGAGTTAAGAGGAAATGGCTTTAGTTTTTCACCATTAAGTATAATGCTGGCTGTAGGTTTGTCATATACAGCCTTTATTGTACTGAGGAATGTTCCATGGATTCCTAGTTTTTCCAGAACCTTCATCATAAAGGGGTGTTGGATCTTGTCAAATGCTTTTTCTGCCTCTATTGAGATAACCATGTGGTTGTTCTTATCCTTGCTCTTTCTGATATGATGAATTATATTAATTGATTTGTGTATATTGAACCAGCTTTGCATCCCTGAAATGAATCCTGTTTACCGTGGTGTATGATTTTTTGGAAGAATTAAAGTTGATTGGCCAAAATTTTGTTGAGAAGTTTTGGATCAGTGTTCATCAAAGAAATGGGTCTATAGTTCTCTTTCTTTGATGAGTCCCTGCCTGGTTTTGGGATGAGGGTTAAGATGGCTTCATAGAATGAGTTTGGTAGTGAACTTTCTCTTTCAATTTCATTGAAGAGTTGGAGGAGTATTTGTGTGAGCTCTGTTTTTAAGGCCTTGTAGGATTGCTCTGTAAAACCATCTGGTCCTGGGCTTTGCTTAGATGGGAGGTCTCTTATTGCTGTTTCTACTTCAATGCTTGATGTGGGCCTGTTAAGATTGTTTAACTCATCTTGGTTTAGTTTTGGCATGTCAATATTTGCTGGGAAAAGGTCCTTTTTTGCCAAGTTCTCAAATTATTAGCATAAAGTTTTGAGAAGTATTCCCTTATAATGTTCTGAATCTTGGTTGTTCCTGTGGTGATGTTTCCATTCTCATCTCTGAGTTTATTTATTTGGGTGTGTTCTCTTCTTTTTCTGATAATATTTGCTAAGGGTCTGTCAATTTTGTTAATGTATTCAAAGAACCAACTCTTTGTTTTGTTTATTTTTTCTATGGTTTTTTTGGATTCTAATTCGTTTAATTCTGCTTTAATTTTAATTATTTCTTTCCATCTACTGAATTGAGGTTTCTCTTGCTGCTCTTTTTCAAGGAGGTTCAGATGTCTCATTAATTTGTTGGTTTCAGATCTCTCCAATTTGTTGATGTAGGAATTCAGAGCTATAAACTTGCCTCTGAGTACTGCCTTTGCTGTGCCCCAGAGGAACTGGCAATTTGTGTGTTCATTTTTGTTGAATATAATGAATGTTTGAATTTTGTTTCTAATCTCTTCCATTACCCACTGGTGATTCAACAATGTGTTGTTCAGCCTCCATGTATTACCAGACTTTCTTTGGTGGCTTTTGGTGTTCAGTTCTAATTTTATTCCCTTGTGGTCTGGGAGAATGCAAGGTATAACTTCAATGTTTCTGAGTTTGGACAAGTTTGCTTTGTGACCTAAAATGTGAGCCAGGCAGGTCAGGTCATGTTCCTGTGACCTGCTAAATGACTCTTTTGTTTTCTTCCAAGGCTTGAGTTGGAGCTAGCTGCTCAGCCAGGTCTTTGTCACTATCAAAGATGGAGATCTCCAATAGTTTGGGGGGAGGGGTGGCCTTCCCTCCTCTGCTCCCTGAGAAGAAGTGAGGATATCAAGCTTCTACTCATGCCAGAGTCTTGGTTCCTGGGTTGTCTCTGGTCTGCAATCTACCGGATGAAGATGTCTGCTCCTTGGGAGTTCTTGCTGGTGTTGAACAGAATCCACTTGCCGTGTCTGGCGCCTTTGTCCTGGACTCTCTGTGTTGCAGGTATGGCAGCTATGGCTGTCGCCACCGCCGCCACAGCCACAGCATGGCCACTGCGGAAGGGAAGTACTCAGGTCTGTCTCCTTGCCTGGATTTTCTCTCTCTGTACTGTGATGGCACACTTCGTGTGATTCTCTGGCTTAGGACTGTTCAATGGAACACTAAAACTGCTTTCTATGTGAGAGCTTTTTTAGCCTCCAGATCTCCTCTGCCATCTCCCTGGAACTCCGAGCACCCGCCTCAATTGTAAACTTCATTTTTCGACATAGCATCTTGTACATCTCATTATCGCAATGGGTCAACCTGTATCCCTATTTAAACGATTTGTTTTTTCCCTTCCCCTCCACAAATTATGCCAACACCAAATACAGTGAAAACAGCGGTTATACCATGGAGGAGAGACATACAAAGCAACAAAAAAAAATCACATAGTACCTTATGAATATGTTAGAAACAATAGAAAGAAAAAACACTTGTCCTTATCTTAGGTTCATTTCACTTAACTTCATCTTATCTGACCTTTTCTGCTTGTCTCAGACATATACTAGTTATTTAAAATAAGGGAAACCATGGGACCTATGTTTCTTTGGGCCTGGCTTACTTCATTTAATAGAATTTTGTCCAAGTCTTTCCATTTCTTAACAAATGGGGCAATGTCATTCCTTCTGATGGAGGCATAGAATTCCATTGTGTATATATACCATATTTTCTTGATTCATTCATCTACTGAGGGTCATCTGGGTTGGTTCCATATCTTAGCTATGGTAAATAATGCTGCAATAAACATAGTTGTGCTGGTAGCTTTGGTGTGGTCTTGTTTGTGATCATTTAGGTAAATGCTCAAAAGTGGGATTGCTGGGTCATAGGGGAGCTCTATGTGGAGTCTTTTGAAGAACCTCCATACTGCTTTCCAAAGTGGTTGAACAAGTTTACCCTCTCACCAACAATGCGGTAAGGTTCCCTTCTGTCCACATCCCCTCCAGCATCTGTTGTCATTAGAGTTCTTGATTATAGCCATTCTAACTGGGGTGAGGTGATATCTCAATGTTGTTTTGATTTGCATTTCTTTTATGGCTAGGGAGGTTGAGCATTTCTTCATGTGTCTACTGGCCATCCTTCTTTCCTCTTCAGAGAAGTTTCTCTTTAAGTCTTTAGCCCACTTATTTATTGGGCATTTGTTTCTTTGAAGATTTGTTGTTGGAGGATTTAATTTTTTGAGTTCCAGGTATATTTTAGATATGAGACCCTTGTCTGTTGTATGGCTAGTGAAGATCTTCTCCCAATCCGTGGACTTTCTATTGATCTTGCTAGCTATTACCCTGATAGCTATGTCCTTTGCCAGGCAGAAGCTCTGCAATTTAATGCATTTGGAGTTGCAGGGATATATATAAGGATCAAGCCTTAGTTTTCTACAAGTGCTTAACCAATTTTGCCAGCATCAATTACTGAAGAGACTTTCTTTCTTCCATTCATTTTTTCAATGCCCTTATCGAAGATTAGATGGCTGTAGGTCTGTGGATTCATTTCTGGGTCTTTAGTTGTATTTCATTGGTCCTAGGGTCTGTTCTTGTGCCAATACCAAGCTATAATGATTACTATGGCTTTGTAGTAGACTTTGAAATTTGGTATTGATATCCCTCCAGCACTGTTCTTTTTGTTAAGGATTGTTTTTTCTATTCAGAGTCTTTTATCACTCCATATGAATTTTTGGATTGCCTCTTCTATTTCCTTAAAGAATGAGGTTGGAATATTGATAGGTATCGCATTTGTGATTAGGGTTATGATGGCTTCATAGAAAGAGTGGGTAGTGAACTTTCTCTTTCAATTTCATTGAAGAATTAGAGGAATATGGGTGTGTGTTCTGCTGTGAAGGCCTTGTAGAATTTCGCTATCCATCCATTCCTGGTCTTTTCTTAGGTGGGAGGTCTCATTACTGTTTCTATTTAAATGCTTAATATTGGCCTGTTAAGTTGGTTTAACTCATCTTGGTTTAGTTTTTGCATGTCCATTTCATCCATGTTCTCAACATAAAGGTTTGAGAAGCATTCCCTTTATAATGTTCTGAATCTTGGTTGTTTCTGTGGTGATGTTTCCATTCTCATCTCTGAGTTTGTTTATTTGGGTGTGTTCTCTTCTTTTTCTGTTAAGATTTGCTAAGGGTGGGTTGATTTTGTTAATTTTTTTTGAACAACCAACTGTTTGTTTTGTTGATTCTTTCTATGGTTCTTTTGGATTCTAATTCATTTAATTCTGATTTAATTTTAATTATTTCTTTCCATCTACTGGATTGGGGTTTAGCTTGTTGCTCTTTTTCAAGGAGGTTCAGAAGTCTCATTCAATTGTTGGTTTCAGATTTATCAAATTTGTTCATGTAGGAACTCAGAGCTATAAACTTGCCTCTGAGTACTGCCTTTGCTGTGCCCCAGAGGAGCTGGTAATCTGTGTTTTCATTTTTGTTGAATATCATGAACATTTGAATTTCCTTTCTAATCTCTTCCATGACCCACTGATAATTCAACAATGTATTGTTCAATCTTTGGTGGCTTTTGGTGTTCAGTTCTAATTTTACTCCTTTGTGGTCTGAGAGAATGCAGGGCATAACTTCAATTTTTCTGAATTTGGAAAAGTTTGCTTTGTGTCGTAAAATGTGGTCTATTTTGGAAAATGTTCTGTGTGCTGCAGTGAAAAACATGTATTCTGATACTGCTGGATAAAATATTTGGAAGATGTCTGTTAAATCTACTTGACCTATGCAGTTCTTTAGATCTGCAGTTTCTCTGTTGAGTTTTTGCCAAGTTGATCTATCTAGTGGGGATATTGGTGTGTTAAAGTCCCCAACAATTAATGTCTTTGGATCTATGTGAGATTTGAGAGAAAGTAGTGTTTCTTGGATAAATTTAGGTGCTTCGTTGTTTGGCAAATAGATATTTAGAATTGTAAGATCCTCCTGAAATGAGATCCCTTACTTAGTTTGTAGCGACCTTCTTTATCTCTTCTCACTAATTTTAATTTAATGTCTATTTTATTTAATATTAGGATTGCAGTTCCTGCCTGTTTATGGTGGCCGTTTGCTTGGTAGATTTTATTGCAGCCTTTCACATTGAAAATGTGTTTGTTTTTATGGGCAAGAGTGACTCTTGAAGGCAGTAGATAGAAGTTTCTTGTTATTTAATCCAACTAATCTATGACGCTTAATTGGAGAGTTTAGTCCATTAATGTTGACAGTCAAGACTGAGAAATGTGTTACTTCCTGCCATGTTATCCACCTTCTTGGGGTCTGTGGCAACTGGGTTCTTCCTCTGGTTGTTGGATTCTCTGTTTGGGTGTGGTTTCTTGGACTTTATTGTGGTCTTGTTGGTTTTCTATGTGGAGGTCATATTTAAGTATATTTTGTAGGGCTGGTTTGGTAGAGATATATTGTTTCAGTTTTTCTTTGCTATGGAAGGTTTTTATTTGACCTTCAGTTATGAAGGAGAGGTTAGCTGGGTACAGTATTCTTGGTTGATAGTTGTTTGTCTTTAGGGCATGGCATACATCATCCCAGGCTCTTCTTCCTTTCATTGTCTCTGCTGAGAAATCTGAGGTGATTCTAACTGGTTTCCCTTTATAGGTGATTGTTCTTTTCTACTTGACAGCTTCAAGTATCCTTTCCTTGGTCTGAATTCATCTTGTGTGGATTATGATGTAACAGTAGGATGTCCTGTTCTGGTCTGTTCTCTTTGGGGTTCTAAAAGCTTCTTGTATCTGAATAGACCTATCTTTTTGCATATTTGGGAAGTTTTCAACTAGGATCCTGTTAAATAAATTTCCTAGACTATTAACTTCTGTCTCTAGGTGCTCCTCTACACCCATTATCCTCAGATTAGGCCTTCTGATGGTGTCTTCCAAATTCTGAATAGATCTATCATATTTCTTGGATTTGTCTTTGATAGTTATATGTTCTTTATCTACAATATCTAGGCTCTCTTCAATCCCTGAGATTCGATCTTCTGCATGGCCTAACCTACTGTCAAGACTTTCTACTTTTTTTTTTTTTACTTTATTTCTTTTCCTTCTAATTAGTTGGCTTTGATGGCTTCAAATTCTTTGTTGTAACTTTGTTTTAGATCTTGAATAAACTTCTTTACTTCCTTAATTTGGTGATCAGTGTTTATTCTCAAATCACTTAATTGATTGGTTATGGTTTCCTTGGACCCGCATTCCTTCTGTCCGGCTCCATTCAGCATTCCCTTTGTGGTCTCCCTGAATTCTTTCAGCTGTCTGTTTATGGATTCCATGAATGCCTCTATTGATCTTTGTTTGTTCTCATCCTTCTCTTGCAATTCCTATATTACTCTTTGATTAGCTTCCTCACACTCATGAAATTCCTGTGTTTCTCTTTGTTCTCAGCCCACTCATGCAATTCCTGTGTTTCTCTTTGACTGTTCTAAGCCTGCTCACACAATTCCTGTATATCTCTTTGACTGTTCTCAGCCTGCTCACGCAATTCCTGTATTAATCTTTGAGTAGCCACCTCACACTCATGAGATTCCTATAGTAATTTTTGGTTAGCCTCAACATGCTCATGAAGTTACTGTATTAATCTTTGGTTTGACTCATCTCGCTCCCTATCACACTTGCAGTGAGTCCATTGCAGGTTTTCAATCTTTTCATTCACCATGTTTACCAGCAGTGTTTGTATAGCATTTTGGAAACTTTCCTCTGAATTATTCATTACTTGTTCTCTAACTTGATTATTCTGAGTGGGAGGTGAGATATCCGGACCTGTCATTTTTCTTGTGTTTCTCCAGCTTATTCTGCCCATTTGGTATGAAAGTAACACCAATTTGTGCTAGATCACTATATTAAGCATCAAGCAGAGTTCTATAATTGTACAGTCAAAATGGCTGCAGATACAATCTAGGTCAACAGATACAATCTATTCAACATCAGATAACTATGGATTAATGGACCAAGAATATGCAAAAGAGATTCGGTAAACCAGAAATTATTAGGTTTAGGGAGAATTGTGGGGGAAATAGGATTAGAGGGATGTGGAGAAGTAAAAGGAGAGTGAAGTTAACAAAGTCCTAATCTCAGAGAGGGAAATGGATAGGACAGAATGATATGAGAGAGATTGAAAAACAAGAAAAAATGGAAAAACAAAAATTAAACAAATGAATCACTTAAAAATTATGTAAGTTTCAAGAAATGATATTGTGAGAAGAAAAAGATAGATTGAGAGACGTGCAAAGATAAAAAGGAAAAAGAAAAATGAAAAATAAAAATTCTTAAAATTGGAATACTTGAATGTTATATAGGTACAAAGAAGTAATGGTACTATTAAAGAAGGTAAGCCTAATAGGTTGTGAATTGAGTAATAAGCTTCTGGATTAAGTATGTACACAATGAGAGATATGGTCTAATAATAAATGACGGGTATATATCTGAGGATGAGAGGAACAGCAATTAAGTCACTCAAAAAAAAAAAAAAGAGAAAGGGAAAAGAAATAAAAGGAAAAGAATAAGAAAAAAAGGACCAAAAGGTCAAAAAAGATTTAAAAAAGAACACACACATACACTTCTAAAATTAAAATTATGAACGAAAAAAATAGAAAACATTTAAAAAATAACAATAATAAATAGGTAGAAAAAAGAGTTCTTTGATTTTTTTTTTTTGGGGGGGGGGAAGATCTTGTATCTCCCCTGTGTCCAAAACCAGTCTCTTAGTGTAGTCTCTGGTCTGCTTGTGGTGTTTGGTTTTCCTGTGGCTTCATTTGTTTCTTAAGTCGGGTTCTTTTGAGCAGGCACAGAGCTCTGCCTTACCCAAAACTTTGTGATCCTCCTCCCAGGCTAGTTCAATGGGAGGGAGATCTGCTTTGAGTATCACAAAAGAGGGAGATGGCTGTTTCCTCTAGTTTGGAGATGCTGTGATGAGGCTAGGTTCTGGGTAGAGTTGAGGCCTTTCAGCAAACAGCAGCTTTTCCCTGAAGGGCTATCTCCTGAGACACTCACAGAGCCCAGCCTGGAGCCATTCTCAGGGTTTATGTTTACCGAGTTTCAATTGTTTGTGTAGGCTGCCTTAGGGAGGGGCAGCCTCTGGCTCTGTTTACCCAGTGAAGAAAGTCACTCCTCCTGGGGCAGACCCCCTCTGCCTGAGCTGGGTGACTTTCTCCTGGATTGAGCTGAGCCTGGCAGGTCAGGTCAGGTTCCTGTGATGTACTAATGGCTCCAATTGTTTCCTTCCAAGGCCTGGGTTGGAGCTAGCTGCTTGCCCGGGTCTTTGTCAGTATCAAAGATGGAGATCTTCTCCAGTGGTGAGTGAGGATCTGCCTTCCCACCTCGGCTCAGTAAGTAGGAGTGAGGATGTCAGGGTTCTACTAACACCAGACTCTTGTTTCCTGGGCCATTCCTGGTCTGTGATTAGCAGGATGAAGCTTTCTGCTTTTTTGTCAGTTCTTGCCGGTAGTGAGTAGAATCCGCTGGCATGCCGCGTTTGGCACCTTTGTCCCAGATTTTCTCTGTTGGTATGGCGGCCACGACCATCACTGTATCCGCCACAGCCAAGGCTAACAGCAAGTGCTCAGATCTGTCTCCTTGACCAAGCTGCCTGGATTTTCCCTCTCTGGCCAAACTGTCTGTACTGTGATGGCATACTTGGTGTGATTCTCTAGCCTTGGACTGTTCACTGGAACACTAAAATTGCTTTCTATGCAACAGCTTGTTTAGATTCCAGCTTCCTCTCTGCCATCTTCCTCTAGTCTCTGTATCCTTCTTTCTTGTCAACCTGGAGAATGTTTATATTTGTATTTAGAACTGAGCTCCAGAATTTTCTTTTCTAGAAACTCAAAAAGACTCAGATTGGTCCAGTGAAGTTTTTCCCCCATCCCTACCCATCCTGGCTGACAGTGCTATTCATATCAGACACCTGACTTGATTGACACTGGACACACTCTTACTCTGTACTTCCCTTCCTCCTCCTCCTTTTCTTCCTCCTCCTCCTCTTCCTCCTCCTCCTCCTCCCCCTCCTCCTCTTCCTCCTCCTGCTTCTGCTCTTCCTCCTCCTCCTCCACCTCCCGCCCTTCCACCTCCTCCTCTTCTTCCTCTTCCTCCATTTCCTCCTTCCCATTTTCTTTCCTCTTTCTCCTCTTCTCATTTCTTCATATTGAGCCCAAACTGGTCTTATACTTGCAAGCCTCTTCTTTTAGCCTCTCAAGTGCTGGAATTACTGGCACATGCTACCATGTCTAGCTACCCTAACACTCTTCTGAAATAACATCTTTCCACCGCCCTCACAAAAGTGCAAGACTTTCTTCTGGATTTTCTATAACCTGGTATTTGACAAGGTTTTGACAGCAGGCAAGAGCAAAGAGAATATAATGTAATGAAATGGCCTAGAGATAAGATAGGCAGATGTGCCACAATCAAGAAAATAGCTCAAAGCCACTCAACATTTTGCCTTGTAGATAAATGGATTCTCAAGGAAAACAATCAGAATGCTTAAGGAAGAAATGGCTGGGGACTAAAGATTAAAGAAAGGTAAAAGAAGAGGTTAAAGTGATCAGGGCTGGTGGCTAGTAGCTAAAATGTCATTCTGCTGGAGTGGCATATAGCTTGTCAGTGACTCATTACATGGGCTCAAGAAGATGACAAGAGGAATTACATCCAAAAATGGTAGTTCAGTACAAATGCAAGCAGGATCTGATAGACTGCTTATTTCTAATACAGGAACTTGGCTTCCAGATGTCATTAAGAGCAATCAACAGGGGAATGTTGAATTCTGGTGAGTCCCCTACAGCACTTAAACTAATAGGAAACCAATTAACAACCCCCCAAGCATATTCCAGCAAGTTGTCCACTCAGTCCCCTAGAGTGTAGACCCTTCTAGTTTATTCAATCTAGTGACAAGGCTTACTCCATTATTAAAATGAGAGTGAGCAGTGAATGAGTAAAGTGCCCTTGCTCTTATGTAGGACTTTTCCTTTGTAATTGGAGCCAGGGCTGTGAAGGAAAGAAGAGCACATATGTCTAGCATGCTAATGGACAAGCTCCAAAAGGGTACGAAGTGACAGAAAACTGAGTAATTGGAGCAAAGCTGAGTTGATGTTTGAACGGAACCAGAAAAAAAGGCACGTGTGTGTTAGTAAAGGCAAGACACTACTGTAAGGCAGGTAACTGTTTTTTTAACAAGCAACTTAAAGCTTCTTTTAGCAGGATGCCAGTGGTTCACATCTGTAATTGTAACTACTCAGAAGACTGAAATATGAAGATCACAGTTCAAACCCAGCCTGGGGGAGAGTTCCAGGAAGATGGCGGAGGAGAAGCTGGAGGCTAAACAAGCTCTCACATAGAAAGCAGTTTTAGTGCTCCAGTGAACAGTCCTAAGCCAGAGAATCACATCAAGTGTGCCATCACAGTTCAGAGAGTTAGGCCAGAGAGGGAAAACCCAGGCAAGGAGACAGATCTGAGCACTTGCCAGCAGCTATGGCTGCAGCAGCTGTGGTGGTGGCAGCCATAGCCGCCATACCTGCAACACAGAGAGTCCAGGACAAAGGCGCCAGACGAGGTGGGTGAGCAGATTCTACTCAACACCAGCAAGAACTGACAAAGAGCAGACACCTTCATCCTGCAGATCTCAGACCAGAGATGACCCAGGAACCAAGACTCTGGTGTGAGTAGAAGCATGACATCCTCACTTCTTCTCAGGGAGCAGAGGAGAGAAGGCTGCCCCTCCCCTCCCCCACTACCGGAGATCTCCATCTTTAATAGTGACAAAGGCCTGGCTGAGCAGCTAGCTCCAACTCAGGCCTTGGAAGAAAACAAGAGTCACTTAGCAGGTCACAGGAACTTAACCAGATCTGCCAGGCTCAGCTCCACCCAGGGAAAAGTCACCCAGCCTGGCCCTTAGCCCCAAGAGTGGCTTTCTTCACTGGGTAAACAGCCAGAGGCTGCCCCTTCCTACAGCAGCCTTGACAATCAATTGAAATTCAGTAAACATAAACCCTGAGAATGGCTCCAGGCTGGGCTCTGTGAGTGTCTCAGAAGCTAGCCCCTCAGGGAAAAGCTGCTGTTTGCTGAAAGGCCTCAACTCTACCCAGAATTTAGCCTCATCACAGCATCTCCAAACTAGAGGAGACAGCCATCTCCCTCTTTTGTGATACTCAAAGCAGATCTCCCTCCCATTGAACTAGCCTGGGAGGAGGATCACAAAATCCTGGGTAAAGCAGAGCATTTTTCTGCCTGCTCAAACAAACTGACTTAAGAAACTAACCAAGTCACAGGAAAATCAAATACCACAAGCAGACCAGAGACTCCAACTAGAGACTGGTTACAGACACAAGGAAGATACAGGATCTTCCCATCCACCCCCCCAAAAAAAATCAAAGAACTTTTTTTGTACCTTTTATGAAATTTTTTTTCCTAAACCTTTTTTAATTTTTAATTAAAAAAATTTGTTTTCTATTAACTTTTTTTCTTCCTCTTATAATTTTTATTTTAAGGGTATATGTGTGTGTGCTTTCTTTTTCTTTTTTAAAAAATTTTTTTGTTTAGCTCTACTGACCTTTTGACCCTTTTTTTCTTTCCTTCTCATTCTTTTCACCTTTTCTTCTCTTTTGTTCTTCTTTGCATGAATTAATTGCTTTCTGATCATCCTCAGATATACCCTTAGTCGATTATTAGACCTTATCCTCAATTGTGTACACACTTATCCAGAAATTTATTACTCAGTTCAAAACCTCTTAGACTTAAATTCCTTAATAGCAGTACTACGTCTTTATACCTATATAATATTTTAAGCATTTTTATTTTTGTTTTTCATGTCTCATTTCTATCCCTACCCTGCTCTTATCCTATCCATGTTCTTCTCTGAATATTACATTTTTAAATTTGCATAATTTTTAAGTTTTTAAGTGTTTCACTTTTTAATTTTTGTTTTTCTATTTTTTCTTGTCTTTTTTCTCTTTCTCTTTCTTCTTTTTTCTCTCTCTCTACTATCATTCTATCCAACCTATTTCCCATTTGAGATTAGGACTTAGTTAACTCTCCCTCTGCCTTTCCACATCCCTCTATTCCTATTTTTACCCACCTCTCTCCCTAAACGTAATAATTTCTGGTTTACCAAATTCTTCTTTGCTATTCGTAGACCATTAATACATGGTTGTTTGATGTTGATTAGATATATCTGTTGAACTAGCTTGTATCTCCAGACTTCTGACTGTGCAACTACAGACTTTGGTTGATGCTTGCCCTAAGATAGTGTTCTAGCACAAAACTGGTGTTACGTTCATCCCAAATGGGCAGGGCCAGCCAGAAAAACACAAGGAAAATGGCAAGTCCGGGTATCCCAACTCCCACTCATGATAATCAGGGAACAGAACAGATAATGAATAATCCAGAGGAGAGTTCCCAAAAAGCTCTACAAACACTACTGGAAAACATGGTAAATGAAAAGATTGAAGACCTGCAAAGGACTCTCTTTGAGCGTGATAGGGAGAGAAAGGAGGCAAACCAAAGGTCAATACAGGAATATCATGAGCATGAGGAAGCTACTCAAAGATTGACACAGGAATTGTGGGATCAGATTGAGAACACTCAAGGAGAAATAAAGGAATGGCGTGAGCAAGCTGAGATCAGTCAAAGAGATAGACAGGAATTGCGTGAACTGGCTGAGAACAGACAAAGAGAAAGTCAGGAATGGCATGAGCAGGCTGAGAACACTCAAAGAGAAACACAGGAATTGCATGAGTGTGAGGAAGCTAATCAAAGAGTAATACAGGAATTGAGAGAGCAGGATGAGAATACACAAAGATCACCAAAGGCATTCATGGAATCCGTGCACAGAGAGCTGAAAGAAGTCAGGGAGACCTCAAAGGGAAGGCTGAGTGGAACCCAACAGAAGGAATGGGAGTCCAAGGAAACCATAACCAATCAACTAAGTGATTTGAGAATAAACACTGAGCACCAAATTAAGGAAGTAAAGAAGTTCATACAAGATCTAAAACAAAGCTCCACCAAAGAATTTGAAGCCGTCACAACCAACAAACTAGACGGAAAAGAAATAAAAAACAAAGTAGAAAGTCTTGATAGCAGGTTAGACCATGCAGAAGATCGAATTTCAGGGACTGAAGACACCCTAGATATTAAAGAGAAAGAACATACAACCATCCAAGACAAAACCAAGAAATATGATAGATCTATTCAACACTTGGAAGACACCATCAGAAGGCCTAATCTGAGGATAATGGGAGTAGGGGAGCACCTAGAGACAGAAGTTAATTGTCTAGGAAATTTGTTTAACAGGATCCTAGCAGAGAACTTCCCAAACATACAAAAAGTAAGGCCTATTCAGATACAAGAAGCTTTTAGAACTCCAAATAAACCAGACCAGAACAGGACATCCCACCGTCACATTATAATCCACACAGGATCAATTCAGACCAAGGAAAAGATCCTTAAAGCTGTCAAGGAGAAAAGATCAATCACCTACAAAGGGAAACCAATTAGAATCACCTCAGATTTCTCAGCAGAGCCAATCAAAGCAAGAAGATCCTGGAATGATGTATGCCATGCCCTAAAGACAAACAACTATCAACCAAGAATAGTGTACCCAACCAAACTCTCCTTCATAACCGAAGGTCAAATAAAAACCTTCCATAAAAGACTTGGAAAAAATTAGGGCTGGGAAGGTGGCTCAGTGGTAGAGCGCTTGCCTTGCATGCTCAAGGCCCTGGGTTCGATTCCTCAGCACCACATAAGCAAAAAGAAAAAAGCCGGAAGTGGCGCTGTGGCTCAAGTGGTAGAGCGCTAGCCTTGAGCTGAAGAGCTGAGGGACAGCGCCCAGGCCCAGAGTTCAGGCCCCACTACCAGACCCAAAAAAAAACAAAAAAAGACTTGGTAAAAATTATACTAAGTGAAGTAAGCCAGACCCAATGAAAGATAGGTCCCATGGTTTCCCTTATTTGCAATAAGTAGTATATATCTGAGTCAAACAGAAAAGGTCAGATAAGTTGATGGTAAGGGAATGAACCCCAAGATAAGTATTCAAATGTTTTTGTTTGTTTGTTTTCCTTTCATGCAATTGTTTCTATAATATTTATAAGATTATTTCTATGTTGCTTTGTATGTCCCTCCCCCACAGTATCACCCATACTTTCATTGTATTTGATGTTGGTATAATTTGTGGAGGGGAAGGGAAAAAACAAAGTGTTTAACTGTGTTTAACTAGGGATACAGGTGAACCCATTGCAACAATGAGATGCACAAGTCGTTACGTTGAAAAATGAACTTAACAACTTTGATGGGGGGTGGGGGGAGGATTGGGTGGGGGCAGGGGAGGAGTATGGGAAGGGATGGGAAGGGGAAACAACGAGGAGGCAGCAATGCTTGATAAGAAATGTACTCATTATCTTGCCCATGTAATTGTAACTCCTCTGTATGGTATTCTCACACACAAAAAAACCTTCCATAGCAAAGAAAAATTAAAACAATATATCTCCACCCAACAAGCCCTACAAAAGATTCTTAAAAATGTCTTACACATAGAAAACCAACAAGACCACAATAAAGGCCAAAACCACACCCAAACTGAGAATCCAAGAACCATAGGAAGAACCCAGTGACCACAGCCCCCGAGAAGGTGAATAAAATGGCAGGAACTACCAAATACCTCTCAGTCTTATCTCTCAATATTAATGGACTGATCTCTCCAATTAAGCGACATAGACTGTCTAGTTGGATTAAAAAGTAAGATCCTTCTAATCTGCTGCCTTCAGAAGTCACATCTTGCCCATAAAAACAAACACATTTTCAATGTGAAAGGCTGGAACAAAATCTACCAAGAAAACAGCCCCCATAAACAGGCAGGAGTTGCAATTCTAATATCAGATAGAACAGACTTCAAATTAAAATTAGTGAGAAGAGATAAAGAAGG
Organism: Dipodomys spectabilis; assembly: GCF_019054845.1. NCBI lineage: Eukaryota > Metazoa > Chordata > Mammalia > Rodentia > Heteromyidae > Dipodomys > Dipodomys spectabilis. The sequence continues at coordinate 4,010,138 of NW_024870759.1, forward strand.
TCGCTACATACTAATTAAGGGATTTCCCCTTCAGGAGGATATTACAATTCTAAATATCTGATCGCCAAACAACAGAGCACCAAAATTTATCCAAGAAATACTACTTTCCCTCAAATCCCACCTAGATCGAAAGACATTAATTGTTGGGGACATTAACACACCACTTTCCCCACTAGATAGACTAACTTGGCAAAAACTCAACAGAGAAACTGCAGATCTAAAGAACTATGTAGATCAACTAGATTTAACAGACATCTACCGAATGTTTCAACCAGCAGCATCAGAATACACCTTTTTCTCAGCAGCACATGGAACATTTTCCAAAATAGACCGCATTTTAGGCCACAAAGAAAACTTGTCCAAATTCAGAAACATTGAAGTTATACCTTGCATTCTCTCAGACCACAAGGGAATAATATTAGAACTAAACACTAAAAGCCACCAAGGAAAGTCCTGTAACACATGGAGGCTGAAACATGAGTGGATCATGGAAGGGATTAGAAAGAAAATTCAAATGTTCTTGATATTCAAAAAAAAATTAACGAAGTAACCCAGGCCCAAAGAAAGATAGGTCCCATGGTTTCCCTTATTTGCAATATCTAGTATATGTATGAATCAAGCGGAAAAGGTCAGATAATGTGATGTCAGGAAAATGAACCCTTAGATATGTATTTTAATGTTTTTTTCTTTCATGCATGTGTTTCTAACACATTTATAAGATTATCTCTTTGTTGCTTTGTATGTCCCTCCCCCACAGTATAACCCCTGCTTTCACTATATTTGATGTCAGTATAACTTGTGGAGGAGATGGGGAAAAACCAATTGTTTAAGGATACAGGTGGACCTGTTGCAACAATGAGAAGTACAAGTTGTCATGTCCAAAACGAGCTTTACAACGTCGGTGCGGGGGGGGGGGGGAAGGGGGGGAAGGAGAAGGATTGGGATTGGGGGGAGGGGGGAGGCTGGGAAGGGATGTGAAGGGTAAACCAAAGGAGGAGGCTGCAATGCTTGGTAAGAAATGTACGTATTATCCTGCCCATGTAATTGTAACCCCTCTGTACCGTATGTTCACAAATAAAATAAAATTAAAAAAAAATTAACACACAAACTAGCATCTTCTCTGGGACACAGCAAAGGCAGTACTCAGGGTCAAGTTTATAGCTCTGAGTTCCTACATCAACAAATTGGAGAGATCTGAAACCAACAATTTAATGAGACAGCTGAGCCTCCTTGAAAAAAGGCAGCAGGATAAACCCCAATCCAGTAGATGGAAAGAAATAATTAAAATTAAATCAGAATTAAATGAATTAGAATCCAAAAAAAAAACCATAGAAAAAATCAACAAAACAAAGAGTTGGTTCTTAGAAAAATTTAACAAAATTAACAGACTCTTAGCAAATCTTATCAGAAAAAGAAGAGAACACACACAAATAAATAAACTAAGAGAAGAGAATGGAAACATCACCACAGAATCAACCAATATTCAGAACATTAAAAGGGAATACTTCTCAAAACTTTATGCTTATAAGTTTGAGAACTTGGCAGAAATGGACTTTTCCTAGGAAATATTGACATGCCGAAACTAAACCAAGATGAGTTAAACAATCTTAACAGGCCCATATCAAGCATTGAAGTAGAAACAGCAATAAGAGGCCTTCCATCTAAGAAAAGCCCAGGACCAGATGGTTTTACAGAGCAATCCTACAAGGCCTTAAAAACAGAGCTCACACAAATACTCCTCCAACTCTTCAATGAAATTGAAAGTTCTCTACCGAACTCATTCTATGAAGCCATCATAACCCTCATCCCAAAACCAGGCAGGGACTCATCAAAGAGAGAGAACTATAGACCCATTTCTTTGATGAACATTGATGCAAAACTTCTCAACAGAATTTTGGCCAATCAACTTCAATTCTTCCAAAAAATCATACACCACGATAAACAGGATTCATTTCAGGGATGCAAAGCTGGTTCAATATACGCAAATCAATTAATATAATTCATCATATCAGAAAGAGCAAGGATAAGAACAACCACATGGCTATCTCAATAGAGGCAGAAAAAGCATTTGACAAGATCCAACACCCCTTTATGATGAAGGTTCTGGAAAAATTAGGAATCCATGGAACATTCCTCAATCCAATAAAGGCTGTATATGACAAACCTACAGTCAGCATTGTACATAATGGTGAAAATCTAAAGCCATTTCCTCTTAACTCACTGAGACAAGGATGTCCACTCTCTCCACTTCTCTTCAATCTAGTATTAGAATGCCTAGCTACAGCAATAAAACAAAATGCAAACATAAAGGGCATCCAAATAGGGAAAGAAGAAATAAAACTCTCCCTCTTTGCAGATGACATGATCTTGTATTTAAAGAATCACACAGACCCGCTCCCAAATTACTAAAGCTGATTCAAAACCTTAGCAAAGTAGCAGGGTATAATATTAACCTTCAAAAATCAATGGCTTTTCTGTATACCAACAATGAGAAAAGTGTGGCTGAAATTAGGAAAGCAACTCCATTTGTAATAGCCCCACAAAAAATAAAATACCTAGGAATCAACTTAACCAAAGAAGTGAAGGACCTCTATGATGAAAACTTTAAAAACCTGAAAAAGGAAATCAAAACAGAGCTGAGAAAGTCGGAAAAACTCCCATACTCCTGAATTGGCAAGATCAACATCGTGAAAATGGCAATACTTCCCAAGACTATCTACAAATTCCATGTGATACCTATCAATATTCCAACCTCATTCTTCAAGGAAATAGAAGAGGCAATCCAAAAATTCATATGGAACAATAAAAGACCCTGCATAGAAAAAATGATCCTTAACAGAAAGAACAGTGCTGGAGGGATATCAATACCAAATTTCAAACTCTACTACAAAGCTATAGTAATCAAAACAGCATGGTCCTGGCACAAGAACAGACCTCAGGACAAATGGAATAAAATTGAAAACCCAGAAATGAACCCCCAGACCTAGAACTATAGCCACCTAATCTTTGATAAGGGAGCTCAAAAAATAGAATGGAAGAAAGACAGCCTCTTCAGTAAATGGTGCTGGCAAAATTGGTTAAGTACTTGTAGAAAACTAAAGCTAGATCCTTATATATCACCCTGCACCAGAATCAACTCCAAATGGATCAAAGACCTCAAAGTCAAAGCAGACACTCTGAAAACATTACGGGATGGAATAGGAGAAACTCTAGGTCTCCTTGACACAGGCCAAAATTTTCTTAATAGAGACCCAGAAACACAACAAATCAAAGAAAGGTTGGACAAATGGGATTGCATTAAATTGCAGAGCTTCTACCTGGCAAAGGACATAGCTAGCAGGGTTAATAGAAAGCCCACAGATTGGGAGAAGATCTTCACTACCCATACAACAGACAAGGGTCTTATATTTAAAATATACCTGGAACACAAAAAATTAAATCCCCCAACAACAAATCTTTAAAGAAACAACTGCCCAATAAATAAGTGGGCTAAAGACTTAAAGAGAAACTTCTCTGAAGAGGAAAGAAGGATGGCCAGTAGACACATGAAGAAATGCTCAACCTCCCTAGCCATAAAAGAAATGCAAATCAAAACAACACTTGGATACCTTCTCACCCCAGTTAGAATAGCTATAATCAAGAACTCTAATGACAACAGATGCTGGAGGGGATGTGGACAGAAGGGAACCTTACTGCATTGTTGTTGAGAGTGTAAACTTGTTCAACCACTTTGGAAAGCAGTGTGGAGGTTCGTCAAAAGACTCCACATAGAGCTCCCCTATGACCCAGCAATCCCACTTTTGGGCATTTACCCAAATGTTTACAAACAAGACCACACTAAAGCTACCAGCATGACTATGTTTATTGCAGCATTATTTACCATAGCTAAGATATGGAACCAACCCAGATGCCCCTCAGTAGATGAATGGATCAAGAAAATGTGGTATATATACACAATGAAATTTTATGCCTCCATCAGAAAGAATGACGTTGCCCCATTTGTTAGGAAATGGAAAGACTTGGACAAAATTCTATTAAGTGAAGTAAGCCAGGCCCAAAGAAACATAGGTCCCATGGTTTCCCTCATTTCCAATAACTAGTATATGTCTGAGTCAAGCAGAAAAGGTCAGATAAATTGATGTTAGGGAAATGAACCCTAAGATATATATTCAAATGTTTTTTTTCCTTCTTGCGATTGTTTCTAACACATTTATAAGATTGTTTCTTTGTTGCTTTGTATGTCCCTCCTACATGGTATAACCCCTACTTTCACAGTATTTGATGTCTTTATAATTTGTGGTGGGGAAGGGAAAAAATAGTTTAAATAGGAATACAGGTGGACCCATTGCAACAATGAAATGTACAAGTTGTTCTGTTGAAAACAAACTTCCCAAGTGTGGTGGTGGTGGGGGAGAAAGATTGTGTGGGAGAGCAGGGAGATGATAGGATGGGATGTGAAGGGGAAACAAAGGAGGAGGCTACAGTGTTTGATAAGAAATGCACTGATTACCTTGCCCATGTAATTGTAGCCCCTCTGTACAGTATTTTCACAATTAAAAAAACCCATACTGGGAATGAAAGTCCATGAAACTGATCTCCAATTACCACCCAAAGGCCAAAGTAGAGCTGTGGCTTAAGTCGTCGAATAAAAAATCTCAGGGAAAGCCAGGTGCCAGTGACTCACGACTGTAATCCTAGCTACTTAGGAGGCTGATATCTGAGGAACACAGTTCAAAGCCAGCCTGGGTAAGAAAATCCATGAGACTCTTGTCTCCAAATATGCACCAGAATAAAAGTGGTGCTATGGCTCAAGTGGTAGAGCACTGGCCTTGAGCTGGAGCTCAGAGATAGCATCCAGGCCCAGAGTTCAAGCCCCACAATTGACAAAAAAAAGCTCAGGGACTGTGACCAGGCCCTGAGTTCAAGCCCTAGGACTGGCATGCTCCTGCACACACACACACACACACACACACACACACACACACACACACACACACACACACACACAGCAGCAGCAGCAGCAGCAGCAGCAGCAGCAGCAGCAGCAGCAGCAGCAGCAGCAGCAGCAGCACTTTGGCTGGTCTGAGAATTAATTTTAAAAGCTGGACATCTACCCCTCCCCCAACTTGTATCTGAGCCCTTTGAGCCATTCCCTGCCACAGTCACTTTTATAGTTATCTTAGGCTGGGAAGAATAGGATTCATTGATAAGCATTTTGTGACAAAAGGCAAAACTGCCTGTCAAACAGACAATGCCATTTTATTATCTTGAAAACAGCCAAAAGCTACAGACCTCAAGCCAGGCCTCCAGAGAAAATCAGTCAAACAAGTCACCTGTAAGTAAGTCAGCTTATGAAATGGGACTCTTGTAACTGTACATTCTCACGCCCTGCCCCCACAAATTCTACTTAACTTGAAGCCAGTGTCTATACCCTGAAAGATGACTGAAGGTGTACTGAAGTGCTGTCTTCTCGTGGCTGCCATGTAATAAATCTCTTTCTCCATCCTTCATCACATCTCTTTATTTGGCATATGGGGCAAGTGGCTGGAACTAACATTGGATTTCTGGACTTTGGGCTTGGGTCTAAAAATTGTTCTACTTATATATGAATTCCTTGGGCAGTGAGGAATGGGGACAATATTCCCACTGTAGTTGGTTAAACTCTCAAGATGTCCTGGAGAACTGGCCATTGTTGTCAAGATGTCTTGGTAGGTCAAGTGACACAATGACCACTTTGTAGTCAGTGCTTCCAATTTGGATATTGTGTTCCCATTCTTGTGTCTTAACCTGCTCTGTCCTATGTCTACTCTGTCTTTACTACTGCCACAGAAACTAATTTTAGCCAGGACAACTAATTTAGTATGTGTAGCATGCTTGGATTCAGGAATTAAATCAAGTCCAGTGAGTGGCAGTAGAAAAAGTAGCAGGATTAAAAGAATATGTGATTTCTTGGCAAATCTCTTTCTTACATTTTCCTAAAGGAGGCCATAAGAATGGCAAGAGATGCGATTTGTCCAACAGAGAAGCTACCTCAGCTGTATGGCTTTGAAATTGTTTTTGGTTTTGATGCCAATACAAGGGATTGAACACAGGACCTGGGGGCTATCCCTGAGCTCTATTGTGCAAGGCTAGTGCTAGCCACACCTCCCCTTCCAGTTTTTGAAGAGAAGAGTCTCATGAACTTTCCTGCCCAAACTGGTTTTGAACCATGATCTTCAGATCTCAGTCTTCTGACTAGGTAAGATTACAGGTGAAGGATTGACGCCCACTCTATTGTCCCAGGCCCATACAGACGCCAAGCAAAATCTCGGGTATGTGTGAACTTGTTTGATAAGCTGGCAGGGCAATCCACCTAAGCCCAGCTGTTAACATCCCATTGTGGGCCCAACAGAAAGGCCCCCACTTGCCTTGACCTAGAGGCTTTTTCTTTTTCTTTTTTTTTTTTGGGGGGGGGGGGGTCCAGTCGTAGGGCCTGAACTCTGGGCCTGGGCGCTGTCCCTCATCTCTTCAGCTCAAGGCTAGCACTCTACCACTTGAGCCACAGTGCCACTTCTGGCTTTTTTCTTTTTGCTTATGTGGTGCTGAGGAATCGAACCCAGGCCTCAGGCATGCAAGGCAAGTGCTCTACCACTGAGCCACCTTCCCAGCCCCCCTAGAGGCTTTTTCATTAGCCTCTGCCTCCTTTCTCAGACTTCCTATAAAAACCCAGCTCCTGTCCCAACTCTCAGGCGCAACGTCCAAACCCACGGGAAGTTTGTGCACCTCACTGTGCCTCAATAAACAGTTCTTGCCTGTTGATGATGGAGTCCAGCCTATTCCTTTTCCATTCTCCTCCATTTTCCTAACAACAGGTGTGAGCCACTGGAATACATCTTGAAGATCGTCTAACAAATAAAATATCTATGAAACTGTCACATAAAGCCTTTTCAGATTTGACATGTCTATCTCTGAGACTAAGAAAAAGAAACATGTTATATTGTGCTACTCAGCAGAACTCTCTGAAATTGCCTATTGACTCCTTTATGTGACATTTTCAAGTACCACGGCATTTTTCACACCAGTTGTTGCTGTAGCAACCAGATGTGCAAGCTGACACCAAAAACTTCCTCGGTGGCCCTTCTCACACATGCACAATCCTAGAAGTTCAAGGCATATTCCTAAGAGCATGTTGACCAATGTAGGACCAATAGATTCCTCTTTGGTCCTTCAAAAGATCTATTCTGAAGTGCATTTTGCCCAACTCTTCACACGGTCCCCAGGAGCTCATAGCAAGAACACACCACTCTGACTCACTCTTCCCATTCTTGCTTCCTGGGATCACTCCCCCAGTGCAAGCAATCCATGCAAAAGCTCTTGTGAGACCCTCTGTTTTTGAGGGAGGATGTAATCCAAGGCAACCATACTTTTCAATTAAGATATTGTTTCTTCTATTTTGTTGTTGTTGTTGTTGGTTGTGGGGCTTGAAGTCAGGGCCTGGGCGCTGACCCTGGGCTCTTTTTGCTCAATGCTAGTGCTCTACCACTTTGTGACACTTATCCACTTCTGGTTTTCTGTTGGTTAATTGGATATAAGAGTCCCTGTCTGGCCTGGCTTTGAACCACGATCTTCAGATCTCAGACTCCTGAGTAGGTAGGATTACTGGTGTGAATCACTGGCACCCAGCGATATTGTTTTGTTAGTCAAATTATTTCTAAACTCCAAGAAATATGTTTCTATAACTTCTGAAATTTTAACTTCTATTAAAGTTGAATTAATGCTTAACCTTCAGAGAGAAATTCTGTTTCCTTTTTAAACATTTTTGTCAGTATTGAGGTGGGAACTCAGGACCTCACAGTGCCTAGGGAGGTGCTCTATTGCTGAACAATGTCTCTAGCCCAACACTGTTTCTTCTCATTCCAAATTATTTTCATTTATTTATTTGTTTGTTTGTTTGTTGGTTGGTTGGTCATGGGGCTTGAACTCTGGGCCTGGGAGCTGTCCCTCAGCTCTTCAACTAAAGGCTAGTGCTCTACCACTTGAGCCACAGCACCACTTCCAGCCTTTTCTGCTTATGAGGTGCTGAGGAATTGAACCAGGAACTCATGCATGTAAGGCAAGCACTCTATTACTGAGCCACCTTCTCAGCCCTCCAACTCATTTTCTACACATCTTTCTGCACCAATATAACAGGAAAGAAGAAAGAGGAAGTAAACCAAAGTTCAATAAAATATCTGCAGACTTTTCTGTATCTTCAAATCAAGACATTCACAGAGAAAGGCTATGATGATGTTTGCTCACTACCAACTGCTAAACTGCCCCATGTGTCTAGGCATGTGGATCTTTCCAAAGCCCTTCAGTCATCTAGACTCTCAACCTAAGTTGAGAATCAAAGCTTTAGACTCATCTGTCTACCTAAGAGGCAAGCTCTATCAGTCATTACTGCTACCTCAACTACAATATAGACAAGAAGACAGGTAATAATCTCAAAATGAAGAGATGGATATTGATAATTGGCTTCTGCACAAAAGAACACAGAAGCAAGAGTCCAGAGGAAGATGGTGGAAGAGAAGCTGGGGGCTCTCATATAGAAACCAGTTTTAGTGTTGGAGTGTAAAGTCCAAGGTTAGAGAATCTAACCAAGTGTGCTATTATAGTACAGAGAGTTTGGCCAGAGAGGAAAAATTCAGGCAGCTTGGTTAAGGAGACAGATTTGAGCACTGACCAGTGTCTGCAGCAGTTGCCATATCAACATAGAGAGTCCCAGTCAAAGACCCCAGAGGCAGTGTGGGAGCAGATTCTACTCACTGCCAGCAAGAACTGACAAGGGTGGAAATCTTCATCCTGCTGATCACAGACAGACACAAACCGTGGATGGCCCAATAGCCAAGGGAAAGGGCGTGAGTACCACAATAGACATCTTCACTCTTTTCATGGACCAGTGGTTGGAAGGTAGTCCCTCCTCACCACAGGAGAAGAACTTCATCTTTGACACTGACAAAGACAGGGCCAGAGCAGCTAGCACATAACTCAGGCCTTGGAAGAAAACAGAAGGAACCATTCAACAGGTCAAAGGAACCTGACCTGCAGGGCTCAGCTCCACCACCAGGGGCAGAAGAAACTCCACCCATGGAGAAACGACTTTCTTCACTGGGTAAACAGCCAGATGCTTCCCCATCCTACTGTAGCTCAGGCAGCAGACCCAGCTGCAGGAGGGTAAAAGAAAAACAATTGGAAACTCAGTAAACATAAATGCTGAGAATGGCTCCAGCCTGGGCTGTGTGAATGTCTTAGGAGCTAGCCCCTCAGGGAAAAGCTACTGATTGTTGACAGGCCTCAACCCTACCCACAAATTAGCCCCATCACAGCAACTCCAAGCTAGAGGAAACAGCCACTCTCTCTTTTGTGATATTTAAAGCAGATAACCCTCCTACAAAAAAGCCTGGGAAAAGGGTCATAAAGTCCCTGGTAAAGCAGAGCTTCCTTCTGCCTGCTCAAACAAACTGATTTAAGAAACCTGGAAATAGCAAAATGCTTAAATAAGGATACAGGTTGACACATTTTAACAAGGAGATGTACAAGACACTATGTTGAAAATGAACTTTACCGCATGGGGGCGGTGAGGAGGAGTTTAGGGAGGAGGGGAGGGAAGGGATGGTAAGGGAAAAACAAAGGAGGAGGTAACAATGCTCAATAGGAAATGTACTCATTTGTACAATAAAATACATATTAAAAAGAAGCCAATCAAGCCACAGGAAAACCAAACACCACAGGCAAACCAAAGACTCCACCAAGAGACTGGTGATGGACACACAAAATTCCCCCCCCCCCCAGAAAAAAATTGAAGAAAACTTTTTTCTATCTAATTTTTAAACAGTTTTCTATTTTTTTCAATATTTTTATTTTAGATTTTTTAAATTCTCTTTTCACTCTTTTCCCTTTTGGTCAGTTTTGGTATTTTGCTTTACGTAATTGCTGTTCTGTTCATCCCTAGATATATATTCGTCTTCAATGATTAGACATTACCTTTCATTGTAGGCATACTTAATTCACAAACTCAATTCACTATTTTATTCTTTTTTTTTTTAATTTTATTTTATTGTAAAGCTACTATACAGAGGGTTACAGTTACATGAGTGAGGTAATGAGTACACTTCCTCTTGAACATTGTTACCCCCTCCATTGTTTTTCCCCTACCATCCCCTCCCTCCCTCCCTTCCCCGAGGTTCTTTTTTATTTGATTGTGATTAAATGATTACATAATTTCAAAGTCACAAGTTCATTCTAACTTCCCTGGAGCAAATTGTCTACCACAGTCTGTAATATATAACAGTGTTCACATGTTATATACCATGTTTGTGATCAGCAGCATGGGGATATTTAGTAGTGGTTCAACCAGATGAGCGGGAGTTCTTTGTTTCTTAAGTCCTGTTAGTTTTGTCGTATCACCTAACCTTTTGGATTTAGCATCCACTTATCAGGGAGACCATGTACCGTTTGTCTCTTCGTTCTTGGCTTACCTCGCTCAACATGATTCCTTCTAGCTCCATCCATTTCCCTGCAAATGCCATTATTTTGTCATTTCTAATGGCTGCATAATATTCCATTGTGTATAGATACCACAATTTTTGGATCCATTCATCTGTGGTGGGGCATCTAGGTTGTTTCCATATCCTAGCTATTGCGAACAGTGCTGCAATAAACATGGAGGTGCACGTGTCCTTGTATATTGGTTCCTGTTGTTCAGGGTAGATGCCTAGAAGTGGTATGACTGGGTCGTAAGGGAGGTCAATCTTTAGCTTTCTAAGGACCCTCCAGACTGCTTTCCAAAGTGGTTGTATAAGTGTACATTCCCACCAGCAGTGTAATAGGGTTCCTCTTTCTCCACATCCCCTCCAGCATTTGTCGTTGGCTGATTTGTGGATGTGGGACATTCTGACTGGGGTAAGGTGGTATCTCAGGGTTGTCTTTATTTGCATTTCCTTCACCACCAGGGATGATGAACATTTCCTCATGTGTTCTTTGCCATTTTTATTTCTTCATTTGAGAAGTCCCTCTTTAGTTCCCTTGCCCATTTAGTAATTGGTTTGTTAGGTTTGGGAGGGATTAGTTTCTTGAGTTCCCTGTATATACAGGATGTTAACCCCTTGTCTGATATATTGCTGGTAAATATTTTTTCCCAATTAGTTGGTTGTCTTTCTAGCTTAGTTGCGATAGATTTAGCTGTGCAGAAGCTTTTTATTTTAAGGTAGTCCCATTTGTCGAGTCTCTCTCCAACTTGTTGTGACCCTGGGACTCTGTTCAGGAAGTTCCTTCCTGTGCCTATTAGTTCAAGTGTCTCTCCTACTCTGTCCTGCAGTAGTTTCAAAGATTCAGGTTTAATGTTAAGGTCTTTAATCCATTTTGAGTTGATGTTGGTGCATGGTGATAGACTGGGGTCCACTTTTAGTTTTCTGCATGTGGCTGCCCAGTTTTCCCAGCACCAGCGGTTGAAGAGGCTGTGTTTCTTCCATTGTATGTCTTTGGCTCCTTTGTCGAATATCAGCTGGCTGTAGGCCTGTGGATTTATATCTGGATCTTCTATTCTGTTCCATTGGTCTTCGGGTCTGTTTTTGTGCCAGTACCATGCTGTCTTTGTTATTATAGCTCTGTAGTAGAGTTTGAAGTTCGGCATGGATAGCCCTCCCATATTGTCTTTATCCCCTAGAATTGTTTTGGCTATTCTAGGTCTTTTGTTGTTCCATATAAATTTTTGGACTGTTTTCTGTATTTCAGTGATGTACGTCATTGGGATTTTAATAGGAATTGCATTGAATTTGTATATTAGTTTTGGAAGTATCACCATCTTTACTATATTAAGTCGGCCTATCCAGGAGCATGGGAGGTCTTTCCATTTCCTAGTGTCTTCTGCAATTTCTTTCTTTAACTTTTTATAGTTCTCATTAAATAGTTCTTTTACATCTTTGGTTAGGTTAATTCCTAAATATTTTATTTTTTGGGAGGTTATTGTGAATGGGGTTGCTCCCTTTATTTCCCTCTCTTCCTTTACGTTATCAGTGTATAGGAAGGCAACTGATTTTTGTGGGTTTATTTTGTATCCTGCTATTTTGCCGAAGTGACTTATGATTTCTAAAAGTTTGGGGATGGAGTTTTTGGGATCGTGGAGGTATAGTATCATGTCATCTGCAAAAAGGGATAGTTTAACTTCTTCTTTCCCTATGCGGATCCCTTTAATGTCTTTTTCTTGCCTTATTGCCCTGGCTAAGGGTTCTAGGACTATGTTGAAGAGGAGTGGAGACAGTGGGCATCCTTGCCTTGTTCCTGTTTTTAGGAGGATTGGTTGTAGCTTTTCCCCATTAAGTATAATATTGGCTATTGGTCTGTCATAAATGGCTTTTATTGTTTTTAGAAATGTTCCTTCTATTCCTATTTTCTCCAGAGCTTTTAGCATGAATGAATGTTGAATTTTATCAAAGGCTTTTTCTGCATCTGTGGCGATAATCATGTGATTCTTGACCTTGGCTCTGTTGATATGCTGGATTACATTTATTGACTTACGTATGTTAAACCATCCCTGTGTCTCTGGGATGAAGCCTACCTGATCATAGTGTATTATTTTTTTTTATGTGTTTCTGGATTCTGTTAGCTAGAATCTTGTTAAGGATCTTTGCATCTGTGTTCATCAAGGAAATTGGCCTGTAATTCTCCTTTTTGGTTGGGTCTTTGCCTGGTTTGGGGATGAGTGTGATATTGGCTTCATAGAATGAGTTTGGGATAGCTCCCTCCTTCTCTGTTTCTCTGAAGAGCTTGAGGAGTATGGGTATTAGTTCTTCTTTAAAGGTCTTATAGAATTCTGCTGTGAATCCATCTGGTCCTGGGCTTTTTTTTGTTGGAAGACTTTTGATAGCTTCCTGTATCTCATTATAGGATATTGGCTTATTTAATTGGTTAACTTCTTCTTTGCTCAGTGTGGGTAACTTGTATTTCTCTAAAAATGCATCCATTTCCGCCAGATTTTCTTCCTTTAGAGAGTATAGCTTTTGAAAGTAGTCTGTTAGAATTGTTTGGATATCTTGGGTACGTGTTGTGATGTTTCCTGTGGCATCCCTAATCCTATTAATATGGGTTTCCTCTCTTCTTTTTTTAATTAATCTTGCCAACGGGCCATCAATTTTGTTTATTTTTTCAAAGAACCAGCTTTTTGTTTGGTTTATTTTGGTTATGGTTTTCTGATTTTCTAATTGGTTAATCTCTGCTCTCAATTTGGTTATCTGGCTTCGTCTAGTAGCTTTAGGTCCCATTTTTTCTTGTTTTTCTAGCTGTTTTAGTTGCAACATGAGATTATTTACTTGGTCTGTCTCCATTCTCTTGATGTGGGCACTGAGGGCAATAAATTTGCCCCTCAGGACTGCTTTTGCTGTGTCCCACAAGTTTCTTTGTGAGGTGTTTTCATTTTCATTGAGTTGTAGGAAATGCTTTATTTCTTCTCTGATCTCTTCTGTTACCCAGGCCTTGTTAAGGAGTGTGCTGTTCAATTTCCATGTATTAGAGAAATTTCTGCGGTATGCTTTGTTATTGAGAACTAGCTTGATTCCACTGTGGTCAGATAGGATACAGGGGATTATGTCGATCCCTTTGTATTTGCTTAAGTTCCTTGCATGAACTATGATATGGTCTATTTTGGAGAAAGTTCCATGAGCTGCTGAGAAGAATGTGTACTGTGTTGTTTTAGGGTGAAATACTCGGTAGATGTCAGTTAATTCCGCTTGAAGTATGGCCTCACTTAATTCGGTAGCTTCTTTGCCAATCCTCTGGTTGGTAGACCTGTCCTTTGGTGAGAGTGGCGTGTTAAAGTCTCCTAGTATTATTGTATTGGGATCTATTTTATTCTGTAAGTTTGAGAGCATTTGTTTAACATATCTGGGTGCACCGATATTTGGGGCATATAAGTTGATGATGGTTATATCCTCCTCTTGGATTGTTCCTTTTATTAATATGTGGTGTCCGTCCTTGTCTTTCTGTACTGATTTTAATGAAAAGTTTATTTTGTCAGATATCAGGATAGCTACACCTGCTTTCTTATTGGGGGAATTTGATTGGTAGATCCTTTTCCACCCCTTCACTCTGAGTTTGTTTGTATGTTTGGCTGAGAGGTGGGTCTCCTGAAGGCAACAGATGGATGGGTCTTGTTTTCTGATCCAGTCCTCAGTTCGTTTTCTTTTAATTGGCGAATTCAGCCCATTTATATTAAGAGAAAGTATAGAGAGATGCATTGTTGTCCCTGCCATTCCGTTTTCCTAAGTTTTTCTTCTTTCCTTTCCTCCTGTGCTTGCTCAGTTAGACTTTGAGTAATGCCTGTTTGGGGCAGGTCCCAGTTCCTGGTTGCTTTCTTCAGGTTGTGTCCCCCCTCTTAGAATTCTTTGTAATGCCGGCTTAATGTTTATGTATTCATTTAGTTTTTCTTTGCTATTAAAAGTTTTCAGTTCTCCATCGAATGTGAATGCTAGCTTTGCCGGGTATATCAGTCTGGGTTGGCAGTTATTGGCTCTCAGGGCTCGTATGGTGCTTTCCCAGGCTTTTCTTGCATTCATTGTTTGTGTGGAGAGATCTGCAGTGATTCTAATTTTTTTCCCGTTGTAGTATAGCTCCTTCTTCATTTTTGCTGCATGCAGGATTGTTTCCTTATTATTCAGATCCATCATTTTTACTATAATGTGTCTAGAAGTGTTTCTCCTGGGATCTGGCTTGTTGGGTGTTCGATAAGCTTTTGTGATGTAGTTAAGATGGTCGTTTTTGAGGTGGGGAAAATTTTCATTGACTATCTTGTTAAATAGGTGTTGCATTCCCTTGCTCTGGAATTCCTCACCTTCGTCCACTCCGATTATGCGAAGGTTAAATTTTTTAGCATTATCTGCTTGCTCTTGAATTTCCCTTTGGTTTAATTTGAGTGATTTTTCCATATCTGTCACTTTTTGGTCCAGTTGGTGTATTCTCTCTTCTGTATCTGACACTCTACCTTCCATTTCATTCACTCTGTTGACCGTGGCTTCTATTGTGGTTTGCATGGTGGAAATGGATCCCTTTATGGATTCAATGTTGGTTCTCAGAGTACTGATCTCACCTCTCAATGAGGTGAGATCATTATGCATTACCTCTAATTTGGCGTTTATCTCACTTCTTACTGAGGTTTGTGCAGCTTCTATTTTTGCATCCAACTTTTGTTTGATATCCTGTATATCTTTTGATAGTTCATCCTTGTGCTCTTTCAATTTCTGATCCATTTCTCGCTTTATTTCTTGAGTCATTGCCTCCAGCAACCCTTGGATGTAGCTTTTGTCTTCCATTCCTGCTTTGCTCCCACTGGGGCTCTCCCCTGCGTGGCTGCTGGCTTTTGAGGTGAGCTTGCTGTCCTGGGTAGTGGTAAACCTTGTGATTTTTCTCTGTGATTTTCGCATGGGGGTTCAGGAGACTGCTCTTCAATCTTGTTTTGGTGTGTCTGTCTTTGTTTGGTTGCTGATTCTGTATTGGTAGAGAGAGTCTGTGCCTGATCTGGATTTTGTTGGGAGCCTATTTCCAGCTGCTATTCTGACTTACTTAGGATTCTCAGCTCTCTGCTGTAGATTGCTGGCAATTCCCGCCTTTGGAAGGGTTGAGCAGCCTAGACTGCTTGTGTTTGCTCCTGCGGGTGCTCTTGGGAAGATCAGATGCTCTGGATGCACTCTCCCAAATACTGGAGTCTGCTATGGGCTCCTGATGTGTTTTTGTTTGTTTGTTTTGGGCTGGTTGTGGGCTTGAACTCTAGGTTTGGGTGCTGTCCCTCAGCTCTTCAGCTCAAGGCTGGCACCCTACCATTTGAGCCACAGCCCCACTTCTGACCCTTTTTGCTTTGTTCAGGCGCCGGTCCCCGGGCCTGGTTCCGGCCCCAGCCTGGAGCGCGCTCGTTAGGCCTGTGCTAATGTGTATACCACCTAGGTTATGCAGCCTGGAGGACACAGTTCAAATTTCTTCTACTGTTGGTAGTCTTGACCCAGGGGCACTGTTCCTGGCTTGGGCATTTAAGCTCCCTTCCAGGGGCGCTCTTGCTCTGGCCTGGCCAGCAGAGTGTGCTCCACCGGCTGGTGGAGCTCTCGAACAGTTCCCAGTTTTAGTGGGTCCTGTGGTCCGGGTGTTGGGGTAGGGAGTCTAGGTCAGGGTCTGGGGATTCCCTCCAGCTCTGGTCTCCCTTGATGGATTCACTGTCCCCTGTGGGGTACTCACCCTGTAGGTCGTCAGTTGTTGTTGCAATCCGAGTTCAGTTGGGGTGGTTGCGGGCTGGGTTGGGTGGCCCCCGCCGGGTCGTTGCAATCGCGATTGGGCGGGTGGTCTGTGGACAGGTCCCTTTGTCGCGCTGCTGGTGCCGGGCCGCTTTGGCGGTATGGAGCCTCTCCGCTCCGGTGGAGAGTGAGGGGTGGGGGTGGGATCCTCGTGGAGACTCCCGGCTGGTAGGTTTCTCTGTTCCTGGCGATCCGCTGTTCTGCAATCCGGTACCTGGTGATCTGCAAGCGGCCCCCTGTGTCTCTGGGGCTCCGGCAGCCCCCGCCGGGCCGGCTGGCCGGCGGCTTGGCGCACTGCCGCGCGGCCAGTAAAGGTTGGGGGAGGGGTCTTCGCTCTTCTCTGTTCTGAATTTCTTTTCCTCTCTTTCTTTTTTTGTTATTTTCCACCTCTGGTTTTTCTCTGAGTGTTCGTCTTTTTGTTGTTGTCGGTCTCTAGGGGAGATTAAGCGTTGGAACTCGAACTCTCTTTTTGGTTGGAGAGAGCTGTGGCGTTTCCCTACTGCCCCGTCGCCATCTTGGTCCGGAAGTCTGGTTTTTTCATTTTTGCTTATGTGGTGCTGAGGAATCGAACCCAGGGCCTTGAGCATGCAAGGCAAGCACTCTACACTATTTTATTCTTAAGTGTTTCATTTAAAATTTTTTATTTTTCATTTTTGCTTTTTCTTTATCTCTCTTCTTCTTTACTTATACCTTTTCCTCACAGTGAATTTAGGTCTTGGTTAAAATCCTTCTCTCCCTTTGCCACCTCACATTCCTATAATCTTATTTTCTCCTCACAATTCTCCCTAAACCTATTCATTTCTGGCTGTTGACTTCTTCTTTGACTTTCTTAATCCATTGATTCCTAGTTGTTTGCTGTTGAACTAGGTTGTATCTGTTGAACTAGGTCATATCTGTACTCATTTTGACTGCATCAGTCTGTGCAACCACAGGGCTCTGGTGGATGCTTGCTTTAAAGTAGTTTTCTAGCATGGAATTTGTTTTGCTTTCATACCCAAATGGGAAAAACAAGTCAGAGAAACACAAGAAAAGTAGCAAGTCCAGGTACCTCAACTCCCACTCATGATAATCAGACAACAGAAGAGTTAATGAATAGTCCAGAGGAGAGTTCCAAAATGCTCTACAAAGACTACTGGTAAACATGCTGAATGAAAAGATTGAAAGCCTGCAAAAGACTCTGTAAGCATGATAGGGAAATGTCTGAGCATGATGAGGCTAACCAAAAATTAATAATGGAATTTCATGAGTGTGAGGAGGCTAATCAAAGATTAATAGAGGAACTGCCTGAGCGGGATGAGAATAAACAAAGATTAATAGAGGCATTCATGGAATCCACAAACAGAAAGCTGAAGGAATCCATGGAGGACAAAAAGGAAATACTGAATGAAACCCAATAGAAGGAAAAGAAGCTAAATGAAACTATAACCAATCAACTAAGGGATTTGAGAATCAACATTGAAAACAAAATTAAGGAGGTAAAGAAGTCCATACAAGATAAAAAACAAAGCTCCAACAAAGAACTTGAAGCCATCAAATCTGGCCAAGTAAAAGGAAAGGAAATAAAGTAGAAAGTCTTGACCATGCAAATCTCTGGGATTGAAGACAGCCTAGACATTATAGAGAAAGAACAGACAAGTATTCAAGACAAATGCAATAAATTTTATAGATCAATTCTACAGATAGAAGACACCATCAAAAGGTATAATTTAAGGCTAATGGGTGTAGAGGAGGGCCTAGAAACAGAAGTTCAAGGTCTAGGAAATTTATTTAACAGGATCCTAGCAGAGAACTTCCCAAACATGCAGAAAGATAGGCCCATTGAGATACAAGAAGCCTTTTCCAAACTCAAATAGACCAGATCAGAACAGGACTTCCCACCTTCACACACGTTGTGATCGCACAGGATCAATTGAGACTAAGGAAAGGATCCTTAAAGCTGTCAGAGAGAAAAGATCAATCACTTATTTTTTTTTTGGGGGGGGGGGTCCGGTCGTGGGGCCTGAACTCTGGGCCTGGGCGCTGTCCTTCAGCTCTTCAGCTCAAGGCTAGCGCTCTACCACTTGAGCCACAGTGTCACTTCCGGCTTTTTTCTTTTTTTGCTTATGTGGTGCTGAGGAATCGAACCCAGGGCCTCATGCATGCAAGGCAAGCGCTCTACCACTGAGCCACCTTCCCAGCCCCCAGATCAATCACTTATAAAGAAAAACCAATCAGAATAACTTCAGATTTCTCAGCAGAGACAATGAAAGCCAGAAGAGCCTGGAATGATGTATGCCACACCCTAAAGACAAACAACTATCAACCAAGACTAGTAAACTCTCCTTAATAACTGAAGGTCAAATACAAAGCTTCCAGAGCAAGGAAAATTGACACTATATATCTCCGCCAAATTAGCCCTACAAAAGATACTTAAAAATGTCCTACATACAGAAAACCAACAAAAGCATGATAAAGGTCAAGAAATGGCCCCCAAACAGAGAATCCAAGAATCATAGGAAGAACCCAATTGGCAGAGCCCCCAAGACGGTGGATAACATATCAGCAACTACCAAACACCTCTCAGTCCTAACTCTCAATATTAATGGACTTAAATCTCCAATTAGGCAACATAGATTGGCTAGTTGGAGCAAAAAGCAAGATCCTTCTATCTATTACCTCCAAGAGACATATCTTGTCCACAAAAACAAACATATTCTGAAAGTGAAAGGCTGGAATAAAATCGACCAAGCAAATGGCCCCCATAAACGGGCAATAGCTGCAATTTAATATCAGATAAAATAGACTTCAAATTAAAATTAGTGAGAAGAGAATAAAAAGGTCATTACATACTAATTAAGGGATCTTATTTCCAATAAGGGACTCTTATTTCCAATAAACCACTAGAAAACTGGAAGTGGCTCTGTGGCTCAAATAGTAGAGCACTCACCTTGAGCTGAAAAGCACATGGCCACAAGCCCAGAGTCAAGCTCCACAACTGACAAAAAAACCACCTAGGAGTTAACTAAAGAAGTGAAGGACCTCTATGATGAAAACTTCAAAATCTTCAAAAAGGAAATTAAAGCAGAACTAAGGAAGTGGAAAAACCTCCCGTGCTCCTGGATTGGGAGGATTAAATCATGAAAACGGCAATAATGCCAAAACCTATCTACAAATTCAATGTGATACCTGTCAATATCCCAATCCCATTCTTCAATGAAATAGAAGAAGCAATCCAAAAATTCATATGGAACAATAAAAGACCGCAAATACCAAAAACAATCCTTAGCAGAAAGAACAGTGCTGGAGGAATAGCAATATCAAATTTCAAACTCTACTACCAAGCCATAGTAATCAAAACAGCTTGGTCCTGGCACAAGAACAGACCTGAGGACCAATGGAATATAACTGAAGACCCAGAAATGAATCCACAGACATACAACCACGTAATTTTTGATAAAGTAGCTAAAAATTAGAATGGGAGACAGTCTCTTCAGTAAATGGTGCTGCCAAAATTGGTTAAACACCTGTAGAAAACTAAAGCTAGAGCCTTATATGTCACCCTGTACCAGAATTCATTAATAAGTGGGCTAAAGGCTTAAAAATACACTTCTCTGAAGAGGACATAAGAATGGCCAATAGACACATGAAGAAATGCTCAACTTCTCTAGCCATGAAATGCTAGAATGAAATGCAAATCAAAACCACATTGAGATTCCACCTCATCCCAGTTAGAATGTCTATAATCAAGACATCTAGTAACAACAGATGCTGGAGGGGATGTGGCCAAAAGGGAACACTATTGAACTGTTGGCGGGAGTGTAAACTTGTTCAACCACTTTGGAAAGCAGTGTGGAGTTTCTATTAAAGACTACACATACCTCCCGACACCAATCTATTCCTAATTTTTACCCACATCTCTCCCCAACCCTAAAAATTTCTGGTTTTCCAAATTCTTCTCTGCGGTTTGAAGCCCATTAACATATAGTTGTTTGATGTTGAATAGATGTATCTGTTGAACTAGATTGTATCTGTAGACTATTGACTGTATAAATGCAAACGTTGGTTGATGGTTAGCTTAAGATAGTGTTCTAGCACAAAACTGGTGCTATTTTCATCTCAAATGGGCAGAGTAAGCCGGAAAAACACAAGAAAAATGGCAAATCCGGGTATCTCAATTGACAATCTTGATAATCAGGGGTCAGATCAGATAATGAACAATCCAGAGGAGAGTTCCCAAATAGCTCTACAAACACTGGTGGCAAACATGATAAATGAGAAGTTTGACAACTTACAAAGGACTCTGTATGAGCGTGATAGGGAGAGAGAGGAGGCATCCCAAAAGTTTATACAGGAATATCATAAGCGTGAGGAAGCTACTCAAAAACTGATACAGGATTTGCGTGAACAACTTGAGAATACTCAAAGAGAAAGGGAGGAATGGCGTGAGCAGGCTGAGAACACTCAAAGAGAACGGCAGGAATCCCACAAACGGGAGGAAAGAAAACTGCAGGAAGCCCACAAATGGGAGGAAGCTAATCAAAGAGTAATTCAGGAATTGAGAGACCAGGTAGAGAACACACAAAGATCACTAAAGGCATTCATGGAATCCATTAACAAAGAGCTGAAGGAAGTCAGGGAGACCACAAAGGGAATGCTGAATGGAACCCAACAGAAGGAATGGGAGTCCAAAGAAACCATAACCAATCAACTAAGTGATTTGAGAACAAACACTGAACATCAAATTAAGGAAGTAAAGAAATTCATACAAGACCTAAAACAGAGCTTCAACAAAGAACTTGAAGCCATCAAAGCTGACCAATTAGAAGGAAAAGAGATAAAAAACAAAGTAGAGAGTCTTGACAGCAGGTTAGACCATGCAGAAGATCGAATCTCAGGGATTGAAGACAGCCTAGATATTATAGAGAAAGAACATACAACCATCCAAGACAAGTCCAAGAAGTATGATAGATCTATCCAACACCTGGAAGACACCATCAGAAGGCCTAATCTAAGGATAATGGGTGTAGAGGAGCACCTAGAAACAGAAGTTAATGGTCTAGGAAATTTGTTTAACAGGATCCTAGCAGAGAACTTCCCAAACATACAAAAAGATAGGCCTATTCAGATACAAGAAGCTTTTAGAACCCCAAATAGACCAGACCAGAATAGGACATCCCACCGTCACATTATAATCCACACAGGATCAACTCAGAACAAGGAAAAGATCCTTAAAGCTGTCAAGGAGAAAAGGTTAATCACCTATAAAGGGAAACCAATTAGAATCACCTCAGATTTCTCAGCAGAGACAATCAAAGCAAGAAGAGCCTGGAATGATGTATGCCATGCCCTAAAAACAAACAACTATCAACCAAGAATACTGTACCCAGCTAAACTCTCCTTCATAACTGAAGGCCAAATAAAAACCTTCCATAGCAAAGAAAAATTGAAACAATACATCTCCACCAAACCAGCCCTACAAAAGATTCTTAAAGATGTCCTACACATAGAAAACCAATAAGACCGCAACAAAGGCCAAGAAACTGCACCCAAACTGAGAATCCAAGAACCATAGGAAGAACCCAGTTTTCGCAGCCCCCAAGAAGGTGGATAACATGGCAGGAACTCCCAAATACCTCTCAGTCCTTTCTCTTAACGTTAACGGACTGAACTCTCCAATTAAGCGACATAGACTGTCTAGTTGGATTAAAAAACAAGACCCTTCTATCTGCTGCCTGCAGGAGTCACATCTTGCCCGTAAAAACAAACACATTTTCAATGTTAAAGGCTGGAACAAAATCTACCAAGCAAACGGCCCCCATAAACAGGTGGGAGTTGCAATCTTAATATCAGATAAAATAGACTTCAAATTAAAATTCGTGAGAAGAGATAAAGAAGGTCGCTACATACTAATTAAAGGATCTCTCCTTCAGGAGGATATTACAATTCTAAATATCTATTCGCCAAACAATGGAGCACCCAAATTTATCAAAGAAACACTACTTTCCCTCAAATCCCATATAGATCCAAAGACATTAATTGTTGGGGATTTTAACACACCACTCTCCCCACTAGATAGATCAACTCGGCAAAAACTCAACAGAGAAACCGCAGATCTAAACAGCTGCATAGATCAACTAGACTTAACAGACATCTACCGAACATTTCACCCAGCAGCATCAGAATACACGTTTTTCTCAGCAGCACATGGAACGTTTTCTAAAATAGACCACATTTTAGGCCACAAAGCAAACTTGTCTAAATTCAGAAACATTGAAGTTATACCTTGCATTCTCTCTGACCACAAGGGAATAAAATTAGAACTCAACACCAAAAGCCACCAAAGGAAGTCCGGTATCACATGGAGGCTGAACAACACACTGCTGAATCATGAGTGGGTCATGGAAGAGATTAGAAAGGAAATTCAAATGTTCATGCTATTCAACAAAAATGAACACACAAATTACCAGCTCCTCTGGGACACAGCAAAGGCAGTACTCAGAGGCAAGTTTATAGCTCTGAGCTCCTACATCAACAAATTGGAGAGATCTGAAACTAGCAATTTAATGACACATCTAAACCTCCTTGAAAAAGAGCAGCAAGATAAACCCCAATCCAGTAGACGGAAAGAAATAATCAAAATTAAATCAGAATTAAATGAATTAGAATCCAAAAAAACTATAGAAAGAATCAACAAAACAAAGAGTTGGTTCTTCGAAAAACTTAACAAAATTGACAGACCCTTAGCAAATCTTATCAGAAAAAGAAGAGAACACACCCAAATTAATAAACTCAGAGATGAGAATGGAAACATCACCACGGAAACAACCAAGATTCAGAACATTATAAGGGAATACTTCTCAAAACTTTATGCTAATAAGTTTGAGAACTTGACAGAAATGGACCTTTTCCTAGCAAATATTGACATGCCAAAACTAAACCAAGATGAGTTAAACCAGCTTAACAGGCCCATATCAAGCATTGAAATAGAAACAGCAATAAGAGACCTCCCAGCTAAGAAAAGTCCAGGACCAGATGGTTTTACAGCAGAATTTTACAAGGCCTTCAAAGCAGAGCTCACACCAATTCTCCTCCAACTCTTCAATGAAATTGAAAGAGAAAGCTCACTACCAAACACATTCTATGAAGCCATCATAACCCTCATCCCAAAACCAGGCAGGGACTCATCAAAGAAAGAGAACAATAGACCCATTTCTTTAATGAACATTGATGCAAAACTTCTCAACAAAATTTTGGCCAACCGACTTCAACAATTCATCCAAAAAATCATACACCACGATCAAACAGGATTCATTTCAGGGATGCAAAGCTGGTTCAATATACGCAAATCAATTAATATTATTCATCACATCAACAGGAGCAAGAATAAGAACCACATGGTTATCTCAATAGATGCAGAAAAAGCATTCAACAAGATCCAACACCCCGTTATGATGAAGGTTTTGGAAAAATTAGGAATCCATTGAACATTCCTCAATACAATAAAGGCTGTATATGACAAACCTACAGCCAGCATTATACTCAATGGTGAAAAACTAAAGCCATTTCCTCTTAACTCAGGAACAAGACAAGGATGCCCACTCTCTCCACTTCTCTTCAATCTAGTATTAGAATGCCTAGCTACAGCAATAAGACAAGATGCAGACATAAAGGGGATCCAAATAGGGAAAGAAGAAATAAAACTCTCCCTCTTTGCAGATGACATGATCTTGTATTTAAAGAATCCCATAGACTCCACTCCCAAATTACTCAAGCTGATTCAAAACTTTGGCAAAGTAGCAGGTTATAAAATTAACCCCCCAAAATCAATGGCTTTTCTGTATGCCAACAATGAGAAAAGTGTGGCTGAAATTAGGAAAGCAACTCCATTTGTAATGGCCCCACAAAAAATAAAATACCTAGGAATTAACTAAAGAAGTGAAGGACCTCTATGATGAAAACTTTAAAATCTTGAAAAAGGAAATCAACACAGAACTTAAAAAATGGCAAAACCTCCCATGCTCCTGGATTGGAAAGATTAACATCGTGAAAATGGCAATACTTCCCAAGGCTATCTACAAATTCAACACAATACCTATCCAAATTCCAACCTCATTCTTCAAGGAAATAGAAGAGGCAATCCAAAAATTCATATGGAACAATAAAAGACCCCGAATAGCAAAAACGCTCCTGAATGGAAAGAACACTGCTGGAGGAATATCAATACCAAACTTCAAACTCTACTATAAAGCCATAGTAATCAAAACAGCTTGGTATTGGCATAAGAACAGACCTCAGAACCAATGGAATAGAATTGAAAACCCAGAAATGAACCTACAGACCTATAGCCATCTAATCTTCGATAAGGGAGCTAAAACAATAGAATGGAAGAAAGACAACCTCTTCAGTAAATGGTGCTGGCAAAATTGGTTAACTACATGTAGAAAACTTAAGCTAGATCCTTATATATCACCCTGCACCAGAATCAACTCCAAATGGATCAAAGACCTTGCAGTCAAAGCAGACACTCTGAAAACATTACAGGATGGAATAGGAGAAACCCTAGGTCTCCTTGGCTCAGGCCGAAATTTTCTGAATAGAGACCCGGAAACACAACAAATCAAAGAAAGGTTGGACAAATGGGATTGCATAAAGTTGCAGAGCTTCTGCAGGGCAAATGACATAGCTAGCAAGATCAATAGAAAGCCCACGGATTGGGAGAAGATCTTTACTAGCCATACAACGGACAAGGGTCTCATATCTAAAATATACTTGGAACTCAAAAAATTAAACCCCCCAACAACAAATCCTCTAAGAAACAACTGCCCAATAAATAAGTGGGCGAAAGACTTAAAGAGAAACTTCTCTGAAGAAGAAAGAAGGATGGCCAATAGACACATGAAGAAATGTTCAACATCCCTAGCCATAAAAGAAATGCAAATCAAAACAACATTGAGATATCACCTCACTCCAGTTAGAACAGCAAAAATCAAGAACTCTAACAACAACAGATGCTGGAGGGGATGTGGACAGAAAGGAACCTTACTTCATTGTTGGTGGGAATGCAAACTTGTTCAACCACTTTGGAAAGCAGCATGGAGGTTCCTCAAAAGACTTCACATAGAGCTCCCCTATGACCCAGCAATCCCACTTTTGGGCATTTACCCAAATGTTTACAAACAAGACCACACTAAAGCTACCAGCACAACTATGTTTATTGCAGCATTATTTACCATAGCTAAGATATGGAACCAACCCAGATGCCCCTCAGTAGATGAATGGATCAAGAAAATGTGATATATTTACACAATGGAATTCTATGCCTCCATCAGAAAGAACGACATTGCCCCATTTGTTAGGAAATGGAAAAACTTGGAAAAAATTATATTAAGTGAAGTAAGCCAGGCCCAAAGAAACGTAGGTCCCATGGTTTCCCTTATTTGTAATATCTAGTATATGTATGAGTCAAGTGGAAAAGGTCAGATAATGTGATGTCAGGAAAATGAACCCTTAGACGTGTATTTTAATGTTTTTTTCTTTCATGCATGTGTTTCTAACACATTTATAAGATTATCTCTTTGTTGCTTTGTATGTCCCTCCCCCACAGTATAACCCCTGCTTTCACTATATTTGATGTCAGTATAACTTGTGGAGGAGATGGGGAAAAACCAGTTGTTTAAGGATACAGGTGGACCTGTTGCAACAATGAGAAGTACAAGTTGTCATGTCCAAAACGAGCTTTACAACGTTTGTGCGGGGGGGGGGGGTGGAAGGGGGGGAAAGGGGGGGAAGGAGAAGGATTGGGATTAGGGGGGGGAGGCTGGGAAGGGATGTGAAGGGTAAACAAAGGAGGAGGCTGCAATGCTTGGTAAGAAATGTACGCATTATTCTGCCCATGTAACTGTAACTCCTCTGTACAGTATGTTCACAAATAAAATTAAATTTAATTAAAAAAAAAAAAGACTACACATAGAGCTCCCCTATAACCCGGTAATCCCACTTTTGGACATTTACCCAAATGATCACAAACAAGACCATAGTAAGCTACCAGCACAACTATGTTTATCACAGCATTACTCACCATAGCTAAGATATGGAGCCAACCCAGATGATCCTCAGTAGATGAATGGATCAAGAAAATGTATATATGTATATATACATATATGTATCTATACGATGAAATTCTATGCCTCCATCAGAAAGAAAGACACCACCACATTTGTTAGGAAATGGAAAGACTTAGTAAAAATTATATTGTGAAGTTAAGCCAGACCCATAAAAACATAGGTCCCATGATTTCCCTTGTTTGCAATAACTAGTATATGTCTAGTATAAGCAGAAAAAATCAAAAGCTATGCACATGTAATCATATAAGATGATGCTAGTACAGTATCTTTACAATAAAAAATGTAAAAAAATTACTGAAGTAAACACTATTGAAGAAAACGAATGACCTAATGACTTCCTAGGAGTATCAGGTGATTGAACTTTTACTGAATTGTGCCATCAACACTGGAGTCTTGTACTTTATACATCTTATTTGACAGCTTGTGTTACAAAAGCTCAAAAATTAAAAATACATTTCCAAAAAGAAAAAAATAATGATGATGCTTATCAAAATGAACCCCAAAATAGGGACACAAGAGGTTTTATCATTGTTGCTGTTGTTTTTAATGTACTTATAATGCACTATGTGATTTTTTGGTTTCTTTTGTAAGTATAAACCCTGTTTTCACTGTATTTGATTCTGGTGGCTCTGCATCTTGTATATACATTTTTCTAATTTGGGGAGAAGAAGGGAAATAACAAAATACTTAAATAAGGATACAGGTTGACCCATTGTACCAATGAGATATACAAGACACTTTGTTGAAAATGAACTTTATAGCTTCAGGGAGGGGGGAGGGAGAAGTTGAGGAGGTGGGGAGGGAAGGGATGGTGGGGGGAAACAAAGTAGGTGGTAACAATGCTCAATAGGAAATGTATTCATTACCTTACTCATGTAACTGTGACCTCTTTGTACAGTGTCTGTTTTTTGTTTTTTTTTTGTTGGTCATAGGGGCTGAACTCTGGGCCTTGGCACTGTCCCTCAGCTCTTCAGCTCAAGGCTAGTGCCCTACCACTTGAGCCACAGCACCACTTCCGACTTTTTTCTGCTTGTGTGGTGTTGGGGAATCGAACCCAGG
This sequence comes from Dipodomys spectabilis, assembly GCF_019054845.1. Lineage (NCBI taxonomy): Eukaryota > Metazoa > Chordata > Mammalia > Rodentia > Heteromyidae > Dipodomys > Dipodomys spectabilis. The sequence continues at coordinate 4,037,589 of NW_024870759.1, forward strand.
GTCTTATCTTTACAATATCCTCAATATATATATATATATATATATATATATATATATATATATATATATATTATATAAGGATTATGTAAATCTTTGCATAAAAAGAAAAAACGAACAGAAAAGCATTCTGTTTGCTGAATGGGTACAACAAACAGTACAGAAATCTATTATTAGTATTGTCATTGTTGTTTGTTTTTTCTGCCAGTAGTGAGGCTTGAACTCAGGGACATGTGTTCTTGCTTGGCTTTTTCCATCAAGGTTGGTGCTCTACCACTTGAGCCATGCTTCCACTTCTTTTATTTTGCTCGTTAATTGGAGATGAGTCTCTCATATTTGTCTGCCAGGCTGTCTTCAAACTGGATCCTCAGATCTCAGCCTCATGAGTAGCTAGGATTACAGGCATGAACCATCAGTGCCTGGCTTCTTTTTCTTCTAGTTTAGTTTTTGGCTAAGGCCTCACACTTTTGCCCAGGCTAGGCTTGGATTTCAATCCTTGTATTTCCATCCTACCACACCAGGCCCTCACTCTATGGTTTTGTTGTAAGGTGGGAAAAACAGAGAAGCCCCATTTTGAGTGGTTCAATCTTGGAGTCTTTATTGGAATACTAGCAGTCTGGAGGCAGCCAATTGTTACAAAGGCCAGCAGCCTGCAAATACACTTAAGAAACAGGATAGAGGAAAGAAAGAACAAAAACAATAACAACAAACCAATTATTCAGCTCCAATGGAGAGCTGAAATGGGATGCCATATTGACTAGAGAACAGCCTGGAGACCGGAGACAGGATAGGAACACAGAGACAAGTGACATGGCGTACTCAAGGCCGAAATAGGGTCAGGCCAGTGGGCAGGATCACAGGACACTCCCAATCCCAGGCACTGGACTGACAGGTTCAGTAACCAGGGATTCAGGCACAACCATCACCTGGGAGGTGGAGGCTTCACCTTCTCCCACCTTGAAGACAAGATGTCAGACCTTGAATGGACATAATCAGGTACCAGTAGAACTTTTCCATCTAAGGAAGATAGGCCTCAATCTTCCATATAGGGTATACTTAGAGGATACTCAGAGGCTGGTGATTCAAGCCATTTAGGGAGTTAAGGCAGAATCAGAGCAATCTCTATATGCAAAGCTTTCCTAAAGCTATGATATCTGCATTTCTCTGAAGCAGAGCCCTCCTAGCTTACTTTGAGCAAGGATGCCTTTTCTCACCTCTAGGCCTTGGAACTGGGTAAACAGCCCCCCCTGCCCCCATCTCTTGCCTAGGCACCAGGATGGCTGTGTAAAACAGCTCCAAGCACCTAGCCAGGTGCTGGGATGGCTGTGACTCAGTTTTCTCACTTTATTCCTTACTGATCTTTATGTACATGAAATAAAATAATTTATTTCCTCACTTCAGTTTCAAGTCACAAATCACAGTCTCAATGCAGTAATTTTAAATGTCCAATAGGTACTGGAAAATAACAACTCCCTGAACTTGACCAAGAGCTCAAGCTGCTCCCCTCTCCCTCTTCATGTTTTGTTTTGTACTGAGGATAGAACCCAGTAATGCCATACTAGGTAAGTATTCTACCACTAAACTACAATCTCATCTCCAATATTCCATTTTTAAACAAATAAGAAAGGCCAAGGTAGTTACAAAATGTATTAGTAGATTCTTTAATTTCATTTCACTTCTAAAGTTCCTATAAATTCATGCACGTGAGTGTCACTATAAAATCAGAAACTTTATATTGTTATTGATTAACCCTAGAGGATTTTAAAATTCCACTTATGCTAAGAATAATATGCTTCATTTACTAAAGGAGAGCATGAAATGGTCTTTTATGGCAATAAAATACATCTTGATAAAAACTGACCTTGGGAGTTGAGAGGTAGGAGTGTTTTGAAATGATGAGCTAATTTAAAAAGTAGATCAAATAGGATTTAATGGACTGTAAAGCTGTAGTTTTAAATTAATGAGTATACATAGTAAAAAGTCTTGCACTGATAAGGAATATGAAAGGTCAACTGAAATATAATTATCTTAATAGCTAAAGCATTTTACATATTAACATGTCTATTATTTAGACAGCTTTTGGGAGAGATGAAAGCAAGGAACTGTGTCTTTTATACATCATTATAAATCATTAACCAAGTGCTCACACATGTAGTACCTATAATGGCTCACACAATCAAAATGCACACATTCATACTTGGAGAAAATGTTGCTTAGATGCTTTCACATTACAATTATATGCCTAATACTGGATCTTGATTTGGTCTGTCAAAACCTTCAAAGTCATTAGCCAAAAAAGAAAAAAGAAAAAGAAAGACAAGAAAAATAAGTGGGCTAAAGACTTAAAGAGAAACTTCTCTGAAGAGGAAAGAAGGATGGCCAATAGACACATGAAGAAATGCTCAACCTCCCTAGCCATAAAAGAAATGCAAATCAAAACAACACTTGGATACCACCTCACCCCAATTAGACTGCTATAATCAAGAACTCTAATAACAACAGATGCTGGAGGAGATGTGGACAGAAGGGAACCTTACTGCATCCTTGGTGGGAGTGTAAACTTGTTCAATCACTTTGGAAAGCAGTATGGAGGTTCTTCAAAAGACTCCACATAGAGCTCCCCTATGACCCAGCAATCCCACTTTTGGGCATTTACCCAAATGTTTACAAACAAGACCACACTAAAGCTACCAGCATGACTATGTTTATTGCAGCATTATTTACCATAGCTAAGATATGGAACTAACCCAGATGCCCCTCAGTAGATGAATGGATCAAGAAAATGTGGTATATATATACAATGGAATTCTATGCCTCCATCAGAAAGAATGGCATTGCCCCATTTGTTAGGAAATGGAAAGACTTGGACAAAATTCTTTTAAGTGAAGTAAGCCAGGCCCAAAGAAACATAGGTCCCATGGTTTCTCTTATTTACAATAACTAGTGTATGTCTGAGTCAAGCAGAAAAGGTCAGATAAGTTGATGTTAGGGAAATGAACCCTAAGATATGTATTCAAATGTTTTTTTTCTTTCATGCGATTGTTTCTAACACATTTATAAGATTATTTCTTTGTTGCTTTGTATGTCCCTACCCCACGATATAACCCCTGCTTTCACTGTATTTGATGTTGGTATAATTTGTGGAGGGGAAGGGAAAAAACAAATCGTTTAAATAGAGATACAGGTGGACCCATTGCAACAATGAGATGTACAAGTCGTTATGTTGAAAAATGAACTTTACAACTTTGGTGGGGGAGGGAGGATTGGGTGGGGGGCCAGGAGAGGATGGGAAAGGATGGGAAGGGGAAACAAAGGAGGAGGCTACAATGCTTGATAAGAAATGTACTCATTATCTTGCCCATGTAATTGTAACCCCTCTGTACAGTATTTTCACAAAAAAATAAAAAATAATAAAAAAAGAAAAAAGACCGCAGACATCTGGTCAATCAGCTTTATTTTTAATTACTCAAGTGTGTATTGACCTTTGTATTGAGACATCATGTGAGATTCAGAAGAAAAGCAAGACAACAGTTTCCTACTCTCAAAACAACTAAAATCAGATACACTATGCAGACTACAAGACATAAGGACATATACTGAATAGCATTTGAGCACAGGAAAGCCTTAGTATGGTGTGAATCCACAAAGGGACGCATCAGTGACTGTGGTAGGGGTGGAGAAAAGCAGTTGAGGACTGCATCCAGGAAGGAGGAAAAAGCACTGAACTTGTGTTTTACCCACCCAGATGCCAGTGTTTTATTGTATACTTTGGGTGTTGAATTTCTTCCCCCCTTGGTTTCAGTCTACTCAACTGTAAAATAAAGAACTCCAGTGGCTCACATCTATACTCCTAGGTACTCCAAGGAGGCTGAGGTCTGAGGATCATGATTCAAAACTAGCCTGGGTAGAGAAGTCCATGAGACTCATCTCCAATTAACCACCAGAAAACCAGAAGTAGAACTGTGATTCAAAGTGGTAGAGCACTAGAAACAGCTCAGGGACAGCACCTAGTCCCTGATTTCAAGCCTCACAACCAACCAAAAAAATATAAAAATAAAAATAAAAGGTGAGGTCCAGATGATGTCTAAGGTCTTCTGGCTATAACAATACAAAGCTCTACAGTCAAGTGTAGCAAAATCAGGGAGGTGAAGATATTGTATGTAGGAGGAAAGGACAAGCACAAGACCACAGGCATGTGAAAAAAGTCATGTGTGCAGCAAGGAGGGGGCAAGATTCTGAGGGCAGTGAACTTGGGAATGGCAAGGCAGGTAAGGGATGCTAACCAGGTACCAGCATGAAGTATCTCCTGTGTTCTGACCTATCCCCATGATCCCCCGACTTTACTCTGCATGCTTTATGACTTCCATGAATTTTATTGTAATTGTTTTCCCAGGCCCAAATCCCAAGTAGAGTACAAGAAGGGTATGGTTTCACATGGGTCTCCTTAGATGCGCAGAAGCAGCCCCTTTTTGTAGACCAGGAAGCCCAGAGCTGCTGCTGAAAAGATGGTGGAGAATCCTATCAGCCTCAGCAGGCCTGGCACAGAGGGCAAATGTCTCTCCAGGAAGGTAGTGGTGATAGGCAGTGCAGGGACATCCTAGGTTCAGAGAACATTTGTGTTAACATAGGATTTATGAGGATTATTCCAGAAAGTCTGTATTTCCCCTACTTCCCTTACAGAGACCCATTCTTCCCAACCTCTAGGCTATTAAACCTGACATTCCTTCAGTGAAATTGCTCTCCCCTCTTTTCCACTGGGTCCTTTACTTCATCTCAGCCATTTTGCAATCCCCCCTAGTCTGAGATGGCCCCTTCGTTTTACATTGTCCTTTGGTATGTTGTCTCTATTACACTTGAACTTTGGCAGGGGAGGGGGGCAGGGGGTATGTATCTTCCCCCACCTGTCCTGGAGCCCCAAGAGTGTGCTTCTGACTACAAAGCCAATTGTGGGCACACGTCTGTCACAAATATTTGTTGAGAAAATAAATGAAGGTTTTTTCCCAGCCCATAGTTCCATCTCCAGCAGAAGGTGGAGAAGGATGATTTTAGAGTGTCAGGGCTAGTCTCTGGCTGGTGTTCTAACACTTGAGCCACACCTCACTTCTGCTTTTTTGCTGGTTAAGTGTCTCACAGATTTAAGCTAGATTTGAACAGGGAGCCTCAGATCTCAGTCTTCTGAGTAGCTAGTATTACAACCATAAGCCAACCATGTGTGTCACTTTGATGTTTTAGACTCTTGTCTGCTACAGCAGCTTTTCACTCTATCTGTCTGCTGTGTACCTTTCCTTTTAGCCAGGGGAAATTTCCTGGGCTTTTATTACAAACATGATAAGCATATTGAGAATGGATTTTTAATCTAAATAAGTCCCAAGATTTATTCCATCCCTTTGCCTCACACAAGAGATAATGTAGTTTTCTTTTTCCCTCTACCTACTATTAAGATTCATCAAGTCAGATATTTATTCAACAGACATTCATTGAATATTTTAGGTGTGTGTGTGTGTGTGTTACTGAGGATGGGACCCAGGACATCAGACATGTCAAGACTCGGGCATGTTAAGAGAGCACTCTACCACTGAGCAACACCTTCAGACTCTACTGAGTTCAACCAAACCTCTCACCCCTGCCTTCACTCATAGCACCCATTTAAATAGTCACGGGTCAAATTACTTAAGGAAAGGGATGTGGAATTGATACAAGTGTATCCTTGCAAAACACTGATTTTGAGGAAAGATGTCTACATTTAAGAAATGTAACCTACCACAGACTCTGGTTCTGGCTGCCAGATTTCATCTTCTGGAATCTTGCCCATGGCATGCAAGATCTGAAATAAAACAGTATACCTCAGTGAGAAGCAACACAGGTCCTATCTTCTAATTTACTCTTTAAAGAAGGGAGTAAGTGACTGTCTCTTGGGATAGCCATCAAAAATAACAATACTTGACCTTTAAAAGACTCAAAAAGGTCTTTTAGCTATGGTACAAGAGGTTCTGACTATTGACCTCACTGTAAAGTTTGGAAAATGTGAACATGACTTAATAGGACAGGAGAACAGAGGGATTGCCAAGAGAGATAATCAATTCTGAGTCCTAATATAAACATGTTTGATCATACAATACAGACCCAAGCTATCTCTCAAGTATAATTTCATGTACTCTTTTATTTTAACCTTAGACGATACGTCAGATCTTTTTTTTCATTATTGCTGTTGGGTTAAAATGTTCCCTTCACCTCTAAATGCCATTATAATGGTGTCTCCTGAGTCTTTAGCTGAGGGTCCTGGGGAATTGTCATCCAGGATCTCAGATACTGTTAATCTGTTCAGGACCATGAGTAGTATTCTTCCCCAGAGCCCCTAACCTTGGGCCCTACCTCTCGAGCAGCCCTCTCTCCAGCCTCCACAGCCCCCTCCATGTAGCCACTCCAGTGTGTGGCAGTCTCAGTGCCCGCGAAGAAAATCTTGCCCACTGGCTGGCGCAGAACCCTAGGGATAAAAAGCAAAGTCATGCAGCTAGCAACCTGTCCCAAAAGGTCCATGGCTAGTCAGTTCCTTCAAGTTCAAAACTTTAAGGAGAACTCTGTCAACTGTGGAATAATGATCCACAGAGCTGGCTCCTCCAGCTCGTGTGTGATTTTTGTTTTCCAATAAAAGTTTACTTACAAAAGCAAGTGGTAATGTGAATTTAACCAAAGACCATATATTGCTAAATTTTTGCTTTATACTATGATCTGATTGGATATACATTCATATAAAAGCATACATTCATGTCTTATACTTTATAAATGGAAATGGATCATTACCAAGTAGCCTTTTGAATAGCTATTATAAACCCAAATATCATATGAAATTGTTGCTAACATTAATTCTTCTCCAGCCCTATTCTGTATAAACTAAAAGATGACTAAAATGGCAATTAGTTGCATTGCATTTGAAAAAGGACAATCGGCAAAGTTACAGTTCTTTTCAGTTCTAATCAAAAACCAAGTAAAATTAGCCCAACAAAAGCTATAGTCCATTCCAGCCCCAATACTTCATAGATAAAGGACCTGACATTGATGGATTCCAATTATGTATTTGTTTCATCTGAATGAAGTATCAGCTCTGGACATGCTAAGATGTGTGCCCAATTCCCATCTATTTATTCTACTATTCAAATTGTATTTATTCACTTTTCATTGAGCTCTGTTTCCCCCACATCTCTCTCTCTCTCTCTCTCTCTCTCTCTCTCTCTCTCTCTCTCTCTCTCTCTCTCTCTCTCTCTCTTTTGTTGGTCGTGGGTCTTGAACTCTGGGCCTGAATGCTATCCCTGAGCTCTTCAGCTCAAGGCTAGCACTCTACCACCTGAGCCACAGTGCCACTTCCAGTTTTCTGGTGCTTGATTGGAGACAAGAGTCTCACGGACTTTACTGCCTTGACTGGCTTTGAACCGTGATCCTCAGATCTCAGCCTTCTGAGTAGCTAGGAGTACAGGCATGAGCCACGAGCACCCAGTTCCCCAATTTCTTAAAGAGGATGATCTAATAATGATTTCTAAGATTGTTTCCATCTATAACATTTTTAAGTTATATTTTTATTATCTTTATACTGTACAAAAAGTTGCTATTCAACAAAACAGTGTATGAATACAAGGCATCTTGATCAATGGCACCCCGTTTTTTGTTCTCCCCAATTCCTCTCAACCTTACCCCTGCTCTCAATTTTCTTAATTTTGTAGTTATGCATTGAGTTTTATGACTGTATTCTTCATTTTTCTACTCCTCACCCCTTGACCCCATACACACCCTATCTTTTGAGCACTCATTTCCTGGTAGTCATTTTTGTTGGACTGTGAGTTAGCCTAAGGATTTACACAGTTTAAATTCGCCACTGAAATGATCATAACTTTTTTTTGAAGCAGAGTCTCACTATATAACCCAGGCTGGCCTCAAACTCACAATCTACCTGACCCAGCCTTCTAAATGCTGGGATTATAGACATGCAACATTACATTTGGCTCTTTATCAGTAATATTGAACAAATTCATGAGTCTTATGGCTTTTTGCCAATAAGTACCCTAAGATTGAGCTTCACTGTATCAAATTGTAACAGTGTCCATTTTTTGGGTGCCAATTATTCATCAAGGTACCTTCATCTTCACCACACCAATTTTGCTCACCATGTTGCTGATAAGACTGTGTGGATATTGTGGACACTGTGATGCACCATCCAGGCCTCTTTAATAATGAAAGACTTATTCCAGGTGCTAGGAAGGTCACTGGAAGATGGCCTTTTGATGTTGGCTCCCTTTACTTTTGCCAATCCTGGGGCTTGAACTCAGGGCCTCCTTGGCACCTTCCCTAAGCTTCTTTTGCTCAAGGCTAGCACTCTACCACCTGAGCCACAGCACAACGTCTGGCTTTTTCTGCTTATGTGGTACTGAGGAACAGAACTCAGGGCTTCATGCATGGTAAGCAAGCACTCTACCACTAAGCCACCTCCCCAGCCTGTTGACCCTCTTTGAAGACTTCCCCTCACTGCAGCTAACAACCTCACCAATATCATACTTCTCTCCCAAGAGCAGGCACCTTCAGTGATAGATCATCATGGATCTATAAAGACCTGACCCCCTAAGCCCTATTTGAGACCACTCTTTTTTTTGCCAGTCCTGGGACTTGAACTCAGGAGCTGACCTTCTTTTGTTCAATGCTAGCACTCTACCACTTGAGCCACAGTGCCACTTCCAGCTTTTTCTGCTTATGTAGTATTGAAGAATAGAACCCAGGGCTTCATGCATGCTAGGCAAGCACTCTACCATATAAGCCACATTCTCAGCCTTTGAGACCACTCTTGAGACCACCATTCTAGTTCCAGGGCTCCTTAGGGAGCCAGATTCAGCCTTTACTGAGACTCTATCACCCTGTTAACATTTCCCTCTGAGCATTCTTACTTCCTTTCCCTCCCTTCCCAAACTGTTCATCCCAAGGATGATATATCATTTCAGATTCTGCTTACAGGAATCAAATCAGCACCAACGACAATCCTGTTTGCTCCCAGCATGGAGTGCCGTACTTGACATGAAAGTTTCCAACACAGTCCTTGGTAAACAGTTGGCACTAAGCATCTGGGTAAAAACAGTGATTGACGTACTCCACATTCAGCATATCTAACATTTGGCAATAGCCCATTAGCTTATCAGGTAGTACACTTTGGCCCCAGAATGTTCTCTTGGATGGCATTTTGCCATCTGCAGTAAGATAAGGAATGTGTTGAGCAAATCCATTATACTTCTTCTGAAAAGCAGGTTTTAATGTTTCATCTGTTTTTTTTTGGAGAGATGGATGACCACTCCCATTTACATACCCCATTTGCAGTGTACTCCCAAGCTCCTCTCACTCACTGTATATTTCCTGTTTTGTTGATATGGAGTTCTTGGCATTAAATTATTGCTTTGTGGATCACTTTGAATACCTCTGATCATTAACTCAGGCTTGTTATAGTCATGTAATACAATGAACTGGACATCAGTGACTTGCCCTTTGAGGGGGCCATTTGTATAGTGTATAATTATACCTCAATTAAGTAGTTAAAAAGTAACACTTGTTCTGACCCTATGTACTTATCATTGCCCACTGTATATATCTTGTGTTTTCTCATCAGTAAGTTAAGGAAAATGAGCTTGTCTACCATGGCAAATTTGGTTGTGGCAGTCAGAATGGAACCTAAGTCTCCTTACAGCCTGGCTAGAATTTATCTTGCTTTCCCAATGTTATGCCCATACTGGTGTGCCCAGGGCAGCAATGTCTAAGGACATTCTTCTAACAATGGAAGTAAACCCTTTGGTGTCTAAATTGTCCTTCTTGAGCAACCTTTATTGGTTTTAAGGATTGGGGTTTCTTCTTGCAGAGGGATGATGAATGAGAAGCAGTACCAGGGAGCAGATTTATAATAACTCCATTCTCAAGAGTCCTGAAACCCTGAAAAGCCATAGTGAAATTTGAGATCTATCTATCTCTCTCTCTCTCCTCTCTCTCTCACTCTTTCACTCTTTGTTTTCCTCCTCCTCTTCTTCTACCTCCTCCTCCTTCTTCTTCTTCTTCTCCTTCTTCTTCTCCTCCTCCTCCCTTCTTTCCCCCTTTCTCTCTTTCTTTCTTTCTTCCTTCCTTTCTTTCTTTCTTTCTTTCTTTCTTTCTTTCTTTCTTTCTTTCTTTCTTTCTTTCTTTCTTTCTTTCTTTCTTTTTCTTTTTTTCTTTTCTTTCTTTCTCTCTTTACTTTCTTCTTTCTTTCCTTTTCTTTTACCATAAACCAGAGAGAAAAGCCACATCACAAGAACCTATTGAGGGTTTGGATTTTGGATCAAGGTATACATTTACTCTACCTTCCATACTGTGTCATGATCCCAGGTGGGAAATACGTGGTGTAGCAGCCCCCAGAATACTGTTCCTCACACCAGTTCTTCTCCTCATAATGCACTGGCTGCAAAACAAAGGGACAAAAGTCTAAGGGAGAGGCAAAGAAAGATTCCTAGTGAAGAATAAATCATAGTCCAGTATATTTTATAGACTGAGCAGTAAAGTCAGAAAGATTTCATCTAAAATAACCAGCAAAAAGCAGAGCTAGAGGCATGGCTCAAGGGGTAGAATACCAGCTGTGAGCCCTAAACCTCAGTACTTCCCCATTGACTTTAGTATGTATTTCATATAGTGTCATGAACTTTTGCCTAGGCAAGTCTCAGATCCTTATCCTACCTCCAAGGATCTGGGATCTGGGATTATAGGTATGACCCACCACATTCAGCTTGTTGGTTTTTTCCCCCCAGGCTACTGTCAAAAGTTCTAAGAAACTCTGCTGGTTGCTGGACATTATCAACTAGTCTTCCTTTGATCCCTAAGTTTCAAGGAAAGACAAGGCAGGGAAGGGGTCATCCAGGAGGGAAAGATCAGGTCATTCCTGTTTTAACCAGCCGTGGATAGATTGAGTGGTATTTTATGTACAAAAATGAGACATTTATCTTTGATGTGTCTGTGTACACAGCAGTCCTAGGGCTTGAACTCAGGGCATGGGCACTGTCTCTGAGTTTCTTTTGCTCAAAGCTACCACTTACCACTAGACCTACAACTTTACTTCCAACTTTTGGGGGAAGTTAATTGGAGACAATAGTCTCACAGATTTTCCTGCCAAGACTGGTTTCGAACCATAATCCTCAGATCTCAGCTTCCTTCCCAGTAGCTAGGATTACAGCCATGAGGCACCAGTGCCCACCTGAGATTCTCATCTTGGATGCCAGGATCTAGGAATCTCCCATGGATAGCAGATGCACCCTCTTTTTTACTCCTTGATAGAACTAGAAGCAGAGTGTCTCAATGTCCAGCTCCAAGTAGAGCTCTGAAATCAAGGGCCAGAGTAGCATCACAGCATGGCGCAGTGTGACTGACCTGCCCTGGCTCCAGAATAACCAGTGCCTGCCCTGTGCAGATGCTATGAGTCTAGCAGCAAAAACCTGAGCATAAGGCCCTGTGTGCACAAACATACCTGATCCCACCACACCTTCAGGCAGCACAAGATCTATCTTCCCGCCTGGGAAAAAGTCAAGAAGTGCCTTACCTGTAGAGCTTCTTCTGAGCCTAGAACTTTGGCATAGAGCTCACAAAGCTTCTTTAACCTAGGGGAAAAAAATGAGAAGAGTGGAGATGATGGAAAGAAAGGAAAGAAAGAAAAAGTGAAATGTGAAATATACCTATTCCCTTCCAACTCTACTACAAAGTCATAGTAATCAAAACAGCTTGGTACTGGCACAAGAACAGACGTGCAGACCAATAGAATAGAGCTGAAGGCCCAGAAATGAATCCACAGACCTATAGCTACCTGATCTTGGATAAGGGAGCTAAAAAAATAGAATGGAAGAAAAGAAGCCTCTTCATTAAATGGTGCTTTCAACATTGGATAAATACCTGTAGAAAACTAAAGCTACATCCTTATATATCACTCTACACCAGAATTAATAAGTGGGCTAAAGACTTAGAGACTTCTCTGAAGAGGAAATAAGAATGACCAATAGACACATGAAGAAATGCTCAACCTCTCTAGCCATAAAAGAAATGCAAATCAAAACAACATTGAGATTCCACCTCACCCCAGTTAGAATGGCTAGAACCAATAAATCTAACAACAGATGCTGGAAGGGATGTGGCCAAAAGGGAACCCTACTGCATTGTTGGTGGGAGTGTAAACTTGTTCAACCACTCTGGAAAGCAGTATGGAGGTTCCTCAAAAGACTCAACATAGGGGCTGGGAAGGTGATCAGTTGTAGAGCGCTTGCCTTGCATGAATGAGGCCCTGGGTTCGATTCCTCAGCACCACATAAGCAGAAAAAAAAGCCGAAAGTGGCGCTGTGGCTCAAGTGGTAGAGTGCTAGCCTTGAGCTGAAGAGCTGAGGGACAGCGCCCAGGCCCAGAGTTCAGGCCCACGACCGGACCCCCCCCCAAAAAACGACTCAACACAGAGGTCTACTATGACCAAGCAAACCCACTTTGGGGCATTTACCCAAATGATCACAAAGAAGGCCATGCTAAAGCTACCAGCACAACTATGTTTATCAAAGCATTATTCACCATAGCTAAGATATGGAACCAACCCAGATGCCCCTCAGTAAATGAATGGATCAAGAAAATGTGATATATATATATATATATATATGTGTGTGTGTGTGTGTGTGTGTGTGTGTGTGTGTGTCTGTGTGTGTCTGTGTGTGTCTGTGTGTGTGTATACATATATATACACACATATATGTATATACATATACATATATATATATATGTATATACATATACATATATATATATATATATATATGCCTCCATCAGAAAGAATGACACCATCCCATTTGTTAGGAAATGGAAAGACTTGGAAGAAATTATATTAAGTGAAGTTAAGCCAGACCCAAAAAAACATAGGTCCCATGGTTTCCCTTATTTGCAATAACTAGTATAAGTTTAGGACAAGAAGAAAAGGTAAAAAACTATGTACATATGACCATATACGATGATGCTAAGCGAATTGAACCCCAAGATAGGAACACAAAGGGTTTGTTGTTTTTAATGTACTTATAATGAGGTATGTGATTTTTGGGTTTCTTTATGTTCTTCCCCCATGGTGTAACTCCTGTTTTTACTGTATTTGATTCCGGTGCCCTGCATCTTGTATATACATTTTTCTAATTTGGGGAGGAGAAGGGAAATAAATTCTGAAATAAGGATACAGGTTGACCTATTGTAACAGTGAGATGTACAAAACACTACATTGAAAACGAACTTTACAATGTCAGGGGTGGGGGGAGGGAGGACTTGGGAAGGAGGGGAGGGAAGGAATGATGGAGGAAACAAAGGAGGAGGTAACAATGCTCAATAGGAAATGAACTCATTACATTACTCATGAAACTGTAATACTTCTGTACAGTATCTTTACAATAATATAAATATATATATAAAGGAAGAAAGAAAGAAAGAAAAGAAAGAGAGAGAGAGAGACGGAGGGAGGGAGAGAGGGAGGGGGGAAGGAAGGAAAGAAAGAAAGAAAGAAAGAAAGAAAGAAAGAAAGAAAGAAAGAAAGAAAGAAAGAAAGAAAGAAAGAAAGAAAGAAAGAAAGAAAGAAAGAAAGAAAGAATCATCTGTGTTGATACAAACCTTCTGAATGATTCTCAGATTTGAGAAACCGTGATATAAATTTCCAAACCCAATCATTGGACTAAAAAAAATGAGCAATAAATTTGTAGCTGTAAAGTCTATTTGGGGTATTAGATGATAACAATTATAGTCAAATAAGATGTGTCAATTAGCTGTAATCCTCGCTAATCAGGAGGCTGAGATCTGTGGATCATGGTTCAAAGCCAGCCCAGACAGGAAAGTCCATGAGACTCTTATCTCCACTTAACCAACAGAAAACCAGAAGTGGTGCTGTGGCTCAAGTGGTAGAGCACTCACCTTGAGCTGAAGAGGTCAGGGACAGAACCCAGGCTAGAGTTCAAGCCCCTCGACTGACCAAAAAAAAAAAGTCAATTACTCAATTAAGGTAAGATTAGACAACTCTATTTCAATAAATATATACTGTTATTTCAAGTCTCTTTTCATAGAATAGTAATAATAAAGGGAATATTGAATATCTATCTATATATATTAAAATATAATCTTACTGTTATTATTAAGATGTTATGCAGAGGGTTTACCATTTCACAATTCAGGTAATGTGTGCATTTCTTTTTTTGGACAAAGTTACTCCTTCTTTTGCTTTCCCCCAGATTCTTCCTGCAGTTCCTGCCCACAAGTTTGAATATATACACACACACATATGTACAATAGTACAATATATATGTCTGTGTGTGTATAGAGAGAGAGTATTATTGTTATTATTAGCATGCTTTAAATCCAGAAACTCAGGAACTCACTCTCCCCTGACCCCGTGTGTGTGTGTGTGTGTGTGTGTGTGTGTGTGTGTGTGTGTGTGTGTGTGTGTGTGTGTAATGTTAGTCCAGGGCTTGACCTCATGATCTTGGAATCTTGTTGAGCTTGCTTGCTCAACTGGGGTTCTACTATTTGAGTCATGTCTCTAGTCCAGCATTTTACTGATTAATTACAGATGAAGTCTTACAAACTTTCTTTTTGGGATTGCTTTGAACTGAGACCCTCCAGATCTCAGATTTCTCAGAAGCTGGGAGTACAGGCATAAGCTACCACGTCCCAGCTGCAGGAACTCTTTCTACTAAAAATATTTGAAATAACTGCCTAACAGGCACATGACCATGAGTTCAAACCTCAATACCATCAAAACATGCCTGATTTTTTCTTCTCCTCGCTATAACAACCTCTTTACATAAATGAAATAACTTGACATAGCAGAAGAACAATTAGGCAGAGTTGTGAAATAAAATTTAAATTTAGATATAGAAGCAAACACATAAGGAGATTTTGAATTCTCAAAATTGATCACTTTAAATTACATTCAACAAAAAGGTACTTCATAAAAGAACATATAATTTTTTTAGTATAAAAAAGCCCATTTGGGGATTGCATGAAGTTACAGAGCTTCTGCATGGCAAAGGACATAGCTAGCAAGATCAATAGAAAGCCTACGGATTGGGAGAAGGTCTTCACTAGCCATACAACGGGCAAGGGTCTCATATCTAAAATATACCTGGAACTCAAAAAATTAAATCCCCCAACAACAAATCCTCAAAGAAACAACTGCCCAATAAATAAATGGGATAAAGACTTAAAGAGAAACTTCTCTGAAGAAGAAAGAAGGATGGCCAATAGACACATGAAGAAATGCTCAACCTCCCTAGCCATAAAAGAAATGCAAATCAAAACAACATTGAGATACCACCTCACCCCAGTTAGAATGGCAAAAATCAAGAACTCTAATAACAACAGGTGCTGGAGGGGATGTGGACAGAAGGGAACCTTACTTCATTGTTGGTGGGAGTGTAAACTTATTCAACCACTTTGGAAAGTAGTATGGAGGTTCCTCAAAAGACTCCACATAGAGCTCCCCTATTATCCAGCAATCCCACTTTTGGGCATTTACCCAAATGTTTACAAACAAGACCACACTAAAGCTACCAGCACAACTGTGTTTATTGCAGCATTATTTACCATAGCTAAGATATGGAACTAACCCAGATGCCCCTCAGTAGATGAATGGATCAAGAAAATGTGGTATATATACACAATGGAATTCTATGCCTCCATCAGAAAGAATGACATTGCCCCATTTGTTAGGAAATGGAAAGACTTGGACAAAATTCTATTAAGTGAAGTAAGCCAGGCCCAAAGAAACACAGGTCCCATGGTCTCCCTTATCTGCAATATCTAGTATGAGTCAAGCAGAAAAGGTCAGATAAGGTGATGTTAGGAAAATGAACCCTACGATATGTATTTAAATGTTTTTTTTTCTTTCATACATTTGTTTCTAACGCATTTATAAGATTATTTCTTTGTTACTTTGTATGTCCCTCCCCCACAGTATAACCCCTGTTTTCACTGTATTTGATGTCGATATAATTTGTGGAGGGGAAGGGGAAAAACAAGTCGTTTAAATAAGGATACAGGTGGACCTGTTGTAACAATGAGAAGTACAAGTTGTCATGTGGAAAATGAACTTTACAACTTTGGTGGGGGAGGGGGGGAGGATTGGGTGGGGGGTGGGGGGAGGCTGGGAAGGGATGTGAAGGGTAAACAAAGGAGGAGGCTGCAATGCTTGATAAGAAATGTACTCACTATCTTGCCCATGTAATTGTAACCCCTCTGCACAGTATTTTCACAATAAAAAATAAAAAAGAAAGATGGGAAATAAATGTAAATATTGGGGAAAAAAGAGCCCATTTGCTCTAAGCACTGGAGATCCAGCAATGGACCAAGCATTTGAGGACCAAGCATTCCTAACCTTTGTGATTTTTTTTATCATAGCCAAACATCTTTAGCTGTGCGTTCTGAGCAAATGTTCATATTCCAGGCCACATGTGGTGGTGGCAGTGGTCAAGGAAGATCATATCTGATAGAAGGGAGAACATATACCATAACACCCTTTAGGGCTCTTAGTTTATAAGGATTCAGTAGTGATGTGGAAATATAGAACTGGCAGTATAAATTAATACTATTTGCCAGAAGAGATTGTCACTTCTATAGAAATCAGTCCTTCTGCAACTATAATCTCTAATTGCTATGCCTCACCCATGTGCTGCTCACTGACTCAGTAATTTGTTTACCTGCTTATCTCCTGCACAAGTCAGTTTTTAGTGTCTGGGATAAATCCATTCCCACTGTCTCTGCATTCTTAACATGGTATCATTTGTACAATAAAGTCAATAAATATTAACGAATACTTGTTTGCTCAGTTATCAGCCTTGCACCTTTATAGGAGACTCATAATTAATTTAACAGACATAGAAGGTGCAGTGCATGTTTTTGTAGGCATTTGGCAAGCTCAGAACTAAACAAAATTGTGAGGCAAGCAAGTAGGCTAAGAAGAAAGTAAGAAAGCAAGGAAGGAAGGAGAAAGGAAGGAAGGTAGGAGGTATGGAATAAAGGAAGGTAGGAAGGAAGGAGAGATGGAGGATGAGAGGGATAGAAGTAGGGAGAAAGGAAAGAAGAGGAGGGAGGAAGGAAAAAAGAAATGGAAAAGGAGGGAGAGGAGGAAGTAAGAGAACAAAGGAAGGTAGGAAAGGAAGGAAGGAAGGAAGGAAGGAGAGAAGGAAGGAGAATGGGGTGGATAGAAGGAGGGAGGGAGTGAAGGAAGGAAGAAATGAAGGAAAAGGAGGGAAGGAGAGAAGGAAGGAAGGAAGGAAAGAAGGAAGGAAGGAAGGAAGGAAGGAAGGAAGGAAGGAAGGAAGGAAGGAAGGAAGGAAGGAAGGAAGGAAGGAAGGAAATGAGGGAGAGAAGGGGAGAGGGAAGGGAGAGGAAGCACTTTTTGGTTACCTTTCTTCCTTGGTTAAGCGGGCCAGTTTTCGGGCTTTGTGAGCAAGGATAAATCTAAAACACACAAAAGAGAAAAGGGGAAGAAATTAATGTTTTCTTTTCATCCTGCTCTCATTTCTATAGCTACTCAGCTGCCCAGTGTACAATGTTAAAAATTAGCCAGAAGAAGTAATTTCTACATTAGCTTATTTTTTTTTTTGTCGGTTGTGGGGCCTGGGCACCGTCCCTCAGCTCTTCTGCTCAAGGCTAGCACTCTACCACTTGAGCCACAGCTCCACTTCCTGCTTTTTCTGCATATGTGGGGCTGAGGAATCGAACCCAGAGCCCCATGCATGCGAGGCAAGCAATCTACCACTACACCACCTTCCAATCCTCCACTTTTACCATTTCCATGTTGCCCTCCTGACACTGAAGAACACCTCTGGCTTTGGGGACTCAAGGGACTGTTTACTATAGGCCTGGCTATGATTCCTGTTGTGATAACAACATGACTTATTCTCTTCCCCTCATCAGGCTGGTAGCTGATATAAAGGAGCCCTGGGTCTCAATGCCAAGGAAGGCTGCATCTGAGCTCCCATTCCATTTGGTCCTTTCTCATTGGATCTGCCTTCTCTGGTCATCTCCTGAGCTTTCTTCTTCTCATTTCTGATGAATTTCTAGCCCCATGATGTTTTTCAACTTCCTGTTGTTTTCTTGGTTTATTTTTTAATTTAAAAAATTGCCTGTAATGGATGGGGCTTGAACTCAGGGCCTTGGCACCATCCCTGAGCTTTTGTCACTCAAGGCTGGCACCTTACCACTTGAGACACACCTCTACTTCTAGATTTTTGCTGGTAAGTTGGAAATAAGTCTTACAGAATTTCCTGGCTAGGCTGGATTTGAACCAAGATCCTCAGATCTGTCTCCTAAGTAGCTAAGATTACAGATGTAAGCCCCTGGTGCCTAGCCTCTTGGTTTATTTATTTATTTATTTATTTTTGCCAGTCATGGGGCCTGAACTCTGGGCCTGGGCGCTATCCCTCGGCTCTTCAGCTCAAGGCGAGCGCTTTACCACTGGATCCACAGCGCCACTTCCGGCTTTTTTTTTCTTCTGTTTATGTGGTGCTGAGGAATCGAACCCAGGGCCTCATGCTTGCAAGGCATGTACTCTACCACTGAGCTACCTTCCCAGCCCAGCCTCTTGGTTTATTATGAGATAAACACACACATGTCCTAGTGATCATCTTAGTTTTAGCTTCTCCAGCATCTTTTGGGGTCAGTACTGGCCCTCAAGACATCCTCCATCTGTTCAGTTCTTTCCTGCCAAGGTGTGGATAAAGCTGGACTTGGTTTCTTCCTGTGAATCTTAGAAAATATCAGTATTGCACATAAATCATTCTATGATTTGGAATATTTATCCCTACTAAAACTCATGATGCAATTCAATTCCCAATGTGGTGGTATTGAGAGGTGGTGGGACCTTTAAGAGACATATAGGGTTTGGAGGGATCTGTCCATGTGGAAGGATTTAATATACTAAAAGCAACTGTGGAGTGTCTCTTGCTAGTATGGGTTGTTACAGAGCTGGTTTGGCTTTCTCTAGTTGCTCTCTTTTGTCCTCTCTTGCACATGATCACTTCTATTTTTCCACTATGCATGAAACAGCATGAGGCCCTGACCAGAAGCCAAGAAGATACTGGCATCATGAACTTAGACTTCCAAAATTGTGAGCTACAATTAACCTCTTTTCTTTATAAGTTAGTCTCAGGTACTATATTACAGCAACACAAAAAGACTAAGACAACACTGAATAGCCACATTACCTCTACAAGAAACTCTCTTAGGAAAACAACCTAAGAAAGTTCTTAGTATTGTGTTTCACCAAAGGAGGGTTCATCAAAATATATCTTCCCTAGAAATAAATATCAAGAAAAAACTGAAACAATTTTTTTTAATTTTAGGGAATTCTACTTGTTCTCTAGATAAAGACCTTGAGAAAAAGAAGCAATAAGAATGTTTCTTTGCTGTGATAAATATAGTTGTGCTGGTAGTTTTAGTATGGTCTTGTTTGTGATCATTCGGGTAAATGCCCAAAAGTGGGATTGCTGGGGCAAAGGGAAGCTCTATGTGGAGTATTTTGAGGAATCTCCATACTACTTTACAAAGTGGTTGAACAAGTTTACACTCCCACCAACAAAGCAGTGGGGTTCCCTTCTGTCCACATCCCCTCCAGCATCTGTTGTTATTAGAGTTCTAGATTCCAGCCATTCTAACTGCGGTGAGGTGGAATCTCAATGTTGTTTGGATTTGCATTTCTTTTATGGCTAGAGAGGTTGAGCATTTCTTCATGTGTCTATTGGCCATCCTTCTTTCCTCTTCAGAGAAGTTTCTCTTTAAGTCTTTAGCTCACTTATTTATTGGGCAGTAGTTTCTTTGAGGATTTATTGTTGGGGGATTTATTATTTACCATACCTAAGATATGGAACCAACCCAGATGCCCCTCAGTAGATGAATGGATCAAGAAAATGTGGTACATATATACAATGGAATTCTATGCCTCCATCAGAAAGAATGGCATTGCCCGATTTGTTAGGAAATGGAAAGACTTGGGACAAAATTCTATTAAGTGAAGTAAGCCAGGCCCAAAGAAACATAAGTCCCATGGTTTCCTTACTTGCAATAACTAGTATATGTCTAGGACAAGCAGAAAAGGTCAGATAAGATGATGTTAAGTCATGATTTTTTCTTTCTTGCTATTGTTTCTAACATATTTATAAGGTACCATGTGATTTTTTTTTGTTGCTTTGTATGTCCCTCCCCTATGGTATAACCCCTGTTTTCACTGTATTTGATGTTGGTATAATTTGGGGAAGGGAAGGGAAAAAATTATTAAATAGGGATACAGGTTGGTCCATTGCAACAATGAGATGTACAAGATGCTATGTCAAAAAACGAACTTTACAATTTAGGTGGGAGGCAGGGAGGAGTATAGTTGAGGAGGTGGGAGGGATGGGATGGTAGGAGAAAAACAAAAGAGGAGGCAACAATGCTTGACAAGAAATGTACTCATTAGCATAAGGGTTTGAGAAGTATTCCCTTATAATGTTCTGAATCTTGTTTGTTTCTTTGGTGATGTTTCCATTCTCAGCTCTGAGTTTATTTATTTGGGTGGGTTCTCTTCTTTTTTCTGGTAAGATTTGCTAAGGATCTATCAATTTTGTTAATTTTTTTGAAGAACCAACTCTTTGTTTTGTTGATTCTTTCTATGGTTCTTTTTTATGGGGGGGGGGGGTCCGGTCATGGGCCTGAACTCTGGGCCTGGGTGCTATCCCTCAGCTCTTCAGCTCAAGGTTAGCACTCTACCACTTGAGCCACAGCGTCACTTCTGGCTTTTTTCTTTTTGCTTATGTGGTGCTGAGGAATCGAACCCAGGGCCTCAGGCATGCAAGGCAAGCGCTCTACCACTGAGCCACCTTCCCAGTCTCTATGGTTCTTTTGGATTCTAATTAGTTTAATTCTGATTTAATTTTAATTATTTCTTTCTGTCTACTGGATTGGGGTTTATCTTGCTGCTCTTTTTCAAGGAGGTTCAGCCAGGCCCAAAGAAACATAGGTCCCATGGTTTCCCTCATTTGTAACAACTAGTATATGTCTGAGACAAGCAGAAATGGTCAGACAAGTTGATGTTAAGTGAAATGAACCCCAAGATAAGGACTCAAACGGTTTTTCTTTTTTGCTATTGTTTCTAACATATTTATAAGGTGATTTCTTTGTTGTTTTATATGTCCCTCCCCCACGGTATAACCCCTATTTTCACTGTATTTGATGTTGGTATAACTTGTGGAGGGGAAGGGAAAAAACAAATTGTTTAAATAGGGATACAGGTGGACCCATTGCAACAATGAGATGTACAAGATGTTATGTTGAAAAACGAACTTTACAACTTTGGTGCAGGAGGGGGGTGTGGCTGGGGGGATGGGGGGATGGGAAGGGATGGTAAGGGGAAACAAAGGAGGAGGCAATAATGCTTGATAAGAAATGTACTTATTACCTTGCTTATGTAACTGTAACCCTTCTGAATGGTATTTTCTCAATCGAAAAAAAAGGTTTCTTTGGCTGGATCTGGAAAGGACTATCACTGAATAAATTTATTTCACAAAGTTTGGGATGAAGTTAACAATGTTTCAGTATCTTGCCAACCATGAATACAGTCATTATGTCTTACCCCATTATAGCAGCACAGCTGCCATCAGGTTTGGTATCATCCAGGGTGTAGGCAATTGGTGCATCCTCTCCTTCGATGACCATGGTTCCACAGAAATCTTGGAGAAGGTTAAAATGGAGAAGTTTGTTTATCATCTTATCCCACTATCCTTGCAATGAAGCACTGTTTTCAATTGGAGAATCTCAAAGATTAATATTATAGAATGCCATCAAATATTATATTCTAAACTTATGATAGCAAACCAAAGGGATATTAAGAAGATTGAGTAGCCAATGTTTGTGGGGGGTGTGAGGGGGGAATCAAACCACATGAGCCTTTCTTTACCAACTATAGGGCCATGTGATACTGTCAATTTCAGTTAATGAAATCTATTTTTCCTTGCTGTTAATACTTGTATCCCATATTTCTTTATTCACAAGAAATCAGAATAAAAGAGATGATGTAACCTGGGCTTTGGTGGCTCAGGCTTGTAATTTTAGCTACTCAGGGGGTTGAGATCCAGATGATGGAAGTTCAAAGACAGCATGGGCAAAAAAGTCTGAGATTTCATTTCTAACTAATCAGCAAAAACTCAGGCTGGAAGCCTGAGTACCAACTGCAAGTGAAAAAGCCAAGTAATAGGCCCTGAATTTAAGCTTTAAATAATTTAAGCCTTAAGTAAGAGCATGATAAGTAAATAAGTAAACAACAAAATAATGTTCAGTGGAAATACTCATCCATTCTGCAAAATATAAAGTACTAGATGTTTGTGTTTTATGAAAATCCAGTTATACTGTTTAAATAAATTTTACAAACAGGATCTCAATATGTTGCCCCAAACTCCTGGCTGAAGTGACCTTGCTTCAACTTACCCGTAGCTGAGAGTACAAATGTACACTAATTACACCTGACTCTTGTTTTATTTAAAATATTTTTGACTGTCTGAAAATAGGGCAGAAAGAACATGGATAACCAAAATCCATAGAGTCTCAAACCTGCAACTCAAACATGACTTCTTAAGAATATTTCCTCTCAAGAATAATTAGGATGCATTTGGGGCATTTACCCAAATGATCACAAACAAGACCATACTAAAGCTTCCAGCACAACTATGTTTATTGCAGCATTATTTACTATAGCTAAGATATGGAGCCAACCCAGATGCCCCTCAGTAGATGAATGGATCAAGAAAATCTGGTATATATACAGAATGGAATTCTCTGCCTCCATCAGAAAGAATAATATTGCCCCATTTGTTAGGAAATGGAAAGACTTGGAAAAAATTACATTAAGTGAAGTAAGCCAGGCCCAAAGAAACATAGGGTCCCATGGTTTCCCTCATTTGCAACAACTAGTATATGTCTGAGACAAGCAGAAAAGGTCAAATAAGTTGATATTAGGTGAAATGAACCCCAAGATAGGGATTCAAACATTTTTTCTTTCTTGCTATTGTTTCTAACATATTTATAAGATGATTTCTTTGTTGCTTTGCATGCCCCTACCCCACTGTATAACCCCTGTTTTCACTGTATTTGATGTTGGTATAATTTGTGGAGGGGAAGGAAAAAACAAATTGTTTAAATAGGGATATAGGTGGACCCATTGCAACAATGAGATGTACAAGACATTATGTTGAAAAATGAACTTTACAACTTTGGTACGGGGGGGGGTGGGGGGGAGAAGAAGAGAGTGGGGGTGGGGGTGGGGAGATGGGAAGGGATGGGAAGGGGAAACAAAGGAGGAGGCAACAATGCTTGATTAATGTACTCATTATCTTGCCCATGTAATTGTAACCCCTCTGTATGGTATTTTCACAATAAAAAAAGGATAGCAACAAAGAAAAAAAAGAATAATTAGGATGCAGATAAAAGGAGAGGAAAGGTGAGCAAAAGCAATCATAATAGTCAGTGTACATATGTGAAAGTGGAATGAAGTAACTTGAGGGGATGGGTAGGCTTGGGGCAGATGGAGGGAGAATGATAAAAGGGGTGACATGGCTCAGGATGCACTGTATTCACAAACTGATAGGCTGTATTGAATCCCTTTTGTATAACGACTTAAATATAATAAAAAATTAAGGACTGAGAAATTGGCTTAGTGGTAGAGTGCTTGCCTCGCATGCATGAAGCCCTGGGTTTGATTCCTCAGCACCACATAAGCAGGGGGGAAAAAGCCAGAAGTGGCACTGTGGCTCAAGTGGTAGAATGCTAGCCTTGAGCTGAAGAGCTGAGGGACAGTACCCAGGCCCAGAGTTCAGGCCCACAACCGGACCCAAAAAACAAAAAGTGCTTTCCCCTTCCCTCTCTTGAAGAAAATGCAGTTGTCCCCAACATCTGCAAGTTCTACACGTGTAGATTCAAAACAACTGTGAGTTGAAAATACTTGTCAAGAGGAAGACTGAGATTAAGACACATAAATGGTGGACCAAAGGGTGAACAAATGCAGCAATAATACTCACTAGACACTATGTTGAAAATGAACTCTACAGCTTGTGGGGAAGGAGGAGTCTGGAGGGAACAACTGGGAGAAAACAAGGGAAGGAATGACACTGTTCAAAAAGAAATGTCATTACTCGACTTATGTAACTGTAACTCCTCTGTACATAACTTTTATAATATTTTTTTAGAAAGAGGAAGACTGAATACCCAATGTTTGTGAAGGACATGTGTTCCAAACACGTCCAGCCCATTTGCTAGTTGTGGTACCTTAAAGAGCACAGGAACAGCTATTGCCACAGCATTGACAGTGCATTAGCAGATATTCTGTCATCTAGAAATGACCTAAAGTGTATGAGGTGATATAGATAGGGTTTATGCAAATGCTATACCATTTTATCTAAGGCACTTGAGCATCCAGGTTATTTGTTTTCCATGGGGGTCCTGGAACCAATCCAACCCCTCCATGGCTATGGGGGAGGCATGCTTTTATCTGTGATTTAACCAAGACTGTAACAGAGAAAGGGGTGAAAATGTCAAGCTAGAATGTAAAATGCTCTAATAATATCCTGCTGCAGTATACGCCTCCTCTTGTTCCACTTTTACTTGCAAATGTAAGGTTGTTTAAACAAAATTGTGGTGGAAGACTCTGGAACAAATGTTATGGAGCAAAGCTAATGAGATGATCTCAAAATGGGAAAAACTTTGGAGGCACACAGCTCCCTATCCTTTGTGTGTACTTGTGTATGAGCAGACACACCAGAGGCTTAAATCACCCATATGGCTTCTCCCATATCCCTCCTCAGCATGTTCCTGAGAGAATCAATGCCCCAGACACTTGCATGCCTCTCAGGTGAGAAGAGACTAAAGAAGAAATGTGTCATGTCTATTAAACAAAGAAGCAAACAACAAACGAACAACATATAGAACCTATGCCAGGCACTGGTGGTTCACACCTGTGATCCTAGCTACTCAAAAGGCTGAGATTTGAGGATCATGGTTCAAAGGTAGCTAGGACAGGAAAGTCCATAACACTCTTATCTCCAATTAACTACTAAAAAGCTGGAAGTGGAACTGTGGCTCAATGGTAGAGCCATTAGTCTTAAGCAAAAATGCTCAGGGATAATGCCCAGGCCCTTAGTTCAAGTTCTAGCTAGCACTGGCAGAAAAACAAGGTCAGGAATCACCTATTCTAAGCAGGCGAGGAAGAAGGGTGGGCTCATGCTGATTATGGAAGGCTCCATTGGCAGGATATGGAATGAGCCTCAGATGCCAGGTGGGCAGGGTGGAGGTACCATTTTCCGATAGAGGCCCCCTAGAGACGCTTCTTTCCCAGAGCAATGGTGGTCTCAGCCATGCAGATGCACTTGGAGAAACAGATTTTAAAAATGCCATAGCCAAGTCAGATGGGACCTTGCATCATTCTTGGAATTTCTATTGTGTCACTTAAGAGGTAAAGGCAAAGATAAAAGCAGATACAAGCAAGCAACCAGAAGGAACAAAAAAGACAATGATCATCAAATAGGGAAACCTCCCAATAAGCACTAAGGAACATCATGTGAGAGAACAGAAAAGATATTGTAGCTGTGGAAATTGATGAAGAGGGAGATTCAGAATAAGAGAATTTAACAGGAGCTTTCTATGCATAGTGTGTGGAAGAACAGTTGAGGGTAACTAAAGACAAAATAAGTAAAATATGAGAGATTGTCCCACCAAATATGAAAATATACAATACAGCTGTAATGACTAAAATAGTGTATAACTGCATAATATAAATCTATAGCTGGGCAGCGGTGGCTGTAATTGAGCTACACAGGAGGCTGAGATCTGAGGATTGTTGTTTGAAACTAGCCTAGACAGGAAAGTCTATGAGATACTCATCTCCAATAAACTACCAAAAAGCCAAAAAATGGAAGTGTGGCTCAAGTGGTAGAGCCCTAGCCTTGAGAAAAAAAGAAGCAGCTCAGGAAAAATAACAAAGCCTGGAGTTCAAGCCCCAGAATCAGCATGGCAAAAAATAATGCTGTTACAGCAGGGTATGTACACCAAAATTGTATGTTCAAACAACAGGAAAAATGATAGAAATTTTTAGATTTTAATTTCAGCTTTTCAAAAAATCTGTTTGGCATGGTGGCTCATGCTATCTCAGGAGCCTGGGATTGGGAAGATTACAGTTCAAGGCCAACCTGAGAAAAAGTTCATGATATCCCTTCTCAACCAATAGCTGGGTATAGTGGCATGCACCTGTTATCACAACTATGAGAAGCTGAGATCAGAAGGATCATAGTGCCAGGCCAGCCCAGGTAAAAATATTCACTATATTTCATCTATTTTCATGTGGATGTGCCAGTAGTAAGGCTTGAAACTCGGTCCTCAAGCTCATGCTCAGCTTTTTTCACTCACTATCTTGAGCCATGCCTCTACCTCCAGCTTTTTGATGGTTAATTGGAGATAAGGGTCTCATGAATTTGTTTGCCAAGGCTGGTATCAAACCTCAGGCCTCAGATCTCAGTCTCCTAAATACCTAGGATTATAGGAATGTACATCAATGCCCAGCTACTATACTCTTATCTTGATGGGAGAAGCTGTTTGGTGGTGTGCATCTGTCATTGCTGGGTCAATATTCAGGCATATGGCTGGGCAAAAAGTGAGATCCAATCTCAAAGTAACCAGAATAAAGTGCTGGAAGCATAGCTCAACAATAGAGTACCTGTCTAACAAGCATGGAAGTCTAAATTCAAACTCCAGCACTGTCAAAATAAAAGTCTGCTTTGTATGTTTTATAGTTATAAAAATACATTTTTTCAGAAGTATGAAAAACAGAATGAAAAATCCTATGTATATATGCATATATACATATACATGTAAATATGTATATATGTGTACATATATACATATGTATATACACACATATATGTATGTATGTATATATATATGTATGTATATATATATATATATATATGATAATTTAGTTGGAAGAGAAAAACAGCTGCAACATATACAGATTCTTTTAGCAGTGCTGAGGCTTGAACTCAGGGCCTGACACCTGCTAGCCAGGCACTTTATCCCTTGAGCCACATCCTCCTATAAGATTGTGCTATTGGATGTTGCTTCTATTAGCCCCACTCAGCCACCTACATTTACATTTAAAGCAGTTAACATGAAATGAAGTGAAAAAAATCAGTCCCTTGGTGTCACTGGCTGTATTGCAAAGGTTCAGTAGACACATGTAGCCAGAGACTAAAGTATTAAGCAGAGGTGATCTTCAACATCACTGCAGAATACAGTACTTCTAGTGGGTATTCATTCCTGTGTGCTCACTGACCTGGAATAGTAGGACACCTGATGACTATATACGGATAAAGAAATAAATCTTATTTAGCATAGTAGAATTCTGACACTAACAGGAGGCACTCTAGAAATTCCCAGAATCATCACTGTGTGTTTGTGTGTGTGCATGTGTGCATGTGTGCATGTGTGTGTGTGCGTGCACACACACATGCTCACACACATGCACACATGCACACACATGCTATGGATAGAATCCAGGAATTTGCACATTTGGCAAGTATACGATCACTGAGCCACACCTCCAACCTAAATCCTCATCTTTGTAAATGGCTTTAGTAATGCATGCTTTTGAAAAATGTATTTGAAAATGTAATCACCTATTCTCACAGGATTTGGTGAGAGGATTAAATAAGCTTTCTAGTGAATTATTAAAAATAATAGTTGGGCATATTCCAAGGTAAGTTATTTGCTTTAAACAGTCTTGTTCTTGCTAAGCAGTTGCTCTACCACTGATCCAAGCTCTCAGCTCTTTTTCTTTTAGTTTGTTTTCAGGGAGGATATTGTACTTTTGTGCAGGTTGACCTCCTACCGTCACTGTCTTCGGAGCTAAGATTATAGATGTATATCACTATACCTAGCCTCTAATATACTTAATTTGTTAGAAATATAGTTAAAACCTAGACAAACATTTTATATCCAGAATTCTAAATAGAAATAGCTCCAAACAAATAGATGTTTGGACCTTCTTTTGACAGTCTTTGTATCAGAAAACTACTTACCTTTTTTCTTCCAGAAGGGATCTTTATAATAAACCATGCATTTGATGACAGAACCCAAAGGCACCCGAGTGATCAGCTGATTTCTCATCATTGGCAGAGGAGGATTGAAGTGGATCTTCATGCCCAGAATGGGAGGAATAGCACTAATTACATATTTAGCCTGAAAGAAAAGCAATGTGGTTGAAAGTCATTGGTCTGCTGTTTTACTTTTTCCTAATGATTCTCTCTTTCTCTCTCTGGAAAGCAGCATGGGGGTTCCTCAAAAACCTAAACATAGAACTCCCCTAGGACACACAAATCCCACACCTGGGCATTTACCCAAATCACAACAAACCACCCTGTACTAATGCCACCAGCACAACCATGTTCATCACAGCATTATTTACCATAGATAAAATATGGAATCAACCCAGATGTCTCTCAGAAGATGAATGGATCAAGAAAATGTCGTACATATCCACAATGGAATTCTATACTTCCATCAGAAAGAATGACATTGACCCATTTCTGAGGAAATGGACAGACTTGGAAAAAATTGTATTAAGTGATGTAAAGCCAGACCCAAAGAAATATAGGCTGCATATTTTCCCTCATTAATAACTAAACCATGTCTATAAACCTAAAAATTAATCCAATGGATAGCAAAAGACAAATAATTACACTTGGACATGATTAATAAAACATAACTCTAAGCATCACACAGGAAGAACAAAGGAGGATATTCTTAGGAGAGGATCACAATGGCTCCATAGCTATGTGCATATGACCATATAAAATGATGCTTATTGAAATGAACTCCAAGAAATGGAAACAAGAGGTTTTTTCATTGTATTGTTTGCAGTTATCTTGTTTTTCTTTCTTTCTTTTCCCTTTGGTTTATTTCCTGCTGTCACTTATTTTTTATTTCTGTGCCCTTTGTCTTGTATGTAAGATTATTTGATTTGGGGAAGGGAAGGGGAATCACAGAAATGGTGGTACAAAGGGTAAACCAGTGCAACAGTGAAATGCACTAGATATTATATTGGAAGTGAACTTACAACTTGAGGGGGAGGGTACACAGGGGAGGGGAAATGAGAGAAAATGAGGGAGGGGTAACACTGTGCAAAGAGAAATGTACTTATTGCCTTGTTTATGTAACTGTAACCCCTCTGTAAGTCACCTTTACAATAAAATTTAAATTACAAAAGCCAGGAGGATCCCATTAAAACCTAAAGAAACCTTATTGTTTGTTTCCTAGTTTAAAACCTCCATTAACATCCCATCATGCTTGAAGTCAAAGCCAAATTCCTCAAAAAGTCATACATGTTATAGACTCCAGTTACCTCTGATTCTAACTCCTCTTTCTTTTCCTCACACTAAGTATTTGATTATGGCCTCTCTCCTGTAATGGAAGCCTTACAAGGACAGAGAGTGGCATCTTTTTGTTTGTTTGTTTTTTTCCACTGTTATTTATCCAACCCTTAGAATAATTCCAGATATGTGGGAGGTGCTTGACATTTCTCAAATACGTATTTCCTTTAGGTTTTTAACTATATAAGAAGAGCCTAATATATTATGGTAATCGACCTCCTCCCAAGTATCCTCAGACTTTTTTTCTTTCTTTCAGACACAGGTAGCTTTGGCAAAGATCTATAAGTTCTGGAATATTCTTGTCTGTACATAAGCTTTGGTTACCTATGGGAGTCTGGTTTCTTCCTCCAGTTTAAGGGTATTGCTTACCTCATACACTTCATGGTTTAGAGTCTCCACAATGACTTTCTCTCCTGTCTGGTCAATGCGGATCACTGGTCTTTCTAGCTTCACTCGGTCCCCAAGGAGGTCCATTATTCGCTCACTCACTTGACCAGATCCACCCACAAATTTCCTCTCCTGTAAATAAAACAAGGATTCAGAGGTGGATGGGGAATACACAAATGGTCATTAGTCACCCATTCCTATATTATATATCTCAGAGAAAAGATAAGCCATTTTACTGTTGGGTCTCTTATCTTTTAGCAGTCTTCTAGTGACAAAATTAATAGGTTTCCTGAGTTAGGGAAGGGGAACAACAAAATGGTGAGCCAAAGGACAAAGGGTGAACCAATGCAACAGTAATACTCACAAGACATTATGTTATAAATGAACTGTACAACTTGGGGAGGGAGAATGGGGTGGGGGAGGAAAAGTACCAGAAAAATGAGGGATGAGGTAACAAGTTCAACAACAAATGTACTCACTACAATACATATGTAACTGTAACCCCTCTGTATATCACCTTGACAATAAAATTAAATTTTAAAAAATTAGTAGGTTTTCTAAGTCATCTTTACAATGAGATTCTTGCAGGTTCCCAGGCTCCAACCTCTGCTGGACATCCTCAGAATGACCCTATCCCTCACCTAGATTGTTATCACCCTGCTCTGAGTTCTATTCTTTCATTAGGATGCTAGCCTGGGGACACACTATCTGGAGTTGGAGCTTGACCATCACTTAGCTGAGCAAACCTAAAGCTTGCCAGATGACTCCAGCTCAGAATCACCTTGCCTCAGTGCCACACTTTGCCCCAGGGTAGCCTCATCTCTACTGCAGGCTGCTCATCATACAATTCTGTTCTAATGACTGAGGTCATTTCATCTTGGTGTAACCACATACTCCCAAAGCTTCCAAATGTTTTACCTGGCTATGTTCACCTTTGAACTGACTGCCTCCTTCCCCTTGATTTCCAGATCCATTAATTTAAAAGACTATTTAAAATATTATTTCAAATAGGTTTGGGGTAAAGAAGAAAAGGAAGAGGTAGAGGAAGAGGAAGAGGAAGAAAAGGAAGAGGAAGAAGAAGGAGAGAAAGAAGGAGGAGGAGAAGAAGAAGAAGAAGAAGAAGAAGGAGGAGGAGGAGGAGGAGGAGGAGGAGGAGGAGGAGGAGGAGGAGGAGGAGGAGGAGGAGGAAGAGGAGGAGGAAGAAGGGGAGGAGGAGGAGAAAAGTAAAACAGGGGAAAGAAGAGGAGAGGAACACAGGCTACATAGATTAAGAACTCAAATCCACTTCTTTCTGTGCCTATAGCAAAGTGCTTTGTATAATGCTGTGGCTCAAGAACAGGTATTGGATGAGTGAAAAAGAGAAAGAATTCCATATGTGTTTTTTTTCCAATGATCCTTTTTAGGAATAGTGCTGGGGATGGAACCCAGGGACTAGCATGTGCTAGACAAGTTCTCTACCTCCCAAGCTACAACTCCATCCCATGGTGTGTGTTTTCAATTGAAAATGCATCTCTAACATTCCTTTTGGAGCTTTCTAGGAAGTGCCAGAGCTATGTTCATCAGATAGTCTCCTACAAACTTACCAGACAACAATCAGGTATATATCCCAATGGAAAAAAAACCCATAAATACAACCATAGTCATAAAAGAACACTGGTCACTATAGGCTCATCCTGGGTACCTAACTTTCTCTTCTGAAAGCCACTATGAGCTGCCAGGATAAAGCAGTTTATGCCACAAGCTTGTGTAGAACTTCAGCAGCTCCTGATTGAAGGACAATCTTTCATTCTAGTAGTGGGTGGGGAATGGATAGGTACCTGCCCTCCATTGGTTGTTGACAGGATCCTGGTTGTGCCCCCACATTGCTTGACATACCACAGGAACCACAGAGCAGAGACTTCATGGGTCTCTGCTGTGACACAGAGGTTCACAAAAAGAGTGGCTAACTGTTTTGCAGATCTGCAAAGGAAGGAAAAAAACAATATTGGCAAATGCAGAAAAGTCCCTTTTTAATTCTCTAAAATTGTACCACTGCACAAGTTGCAAGAAAATGTCACTAGAATTCCATATTATAGAACCAAACAACAAAGATTTAGAGAATATGAGATTTCACACTCCTTCAGTGAAACATTATTTAGAATCAAGTTTTGTTCCATATTCAGTGTGGTCATGATTTGTTTACACACAACTTGCCATTCTTCCAGTGATCTTCATCTTGGTAAAATGCCCACGTAAGGGGTTAAAGTCAAAATTCTAGAAATCAAATTTTATTTCTCTCTCTCCATCACTCTTTCTTCTTCCTCCAATATATAAGTGAAGTCTAGCAAGCTCTCATCACAACAGTTCATCTCCACTTCCATTGATTTAGCATCACTTTTTGCCAAGAGTATTGCAGACTGGTCTCTGCTTCCATTCATCCTCATCTGGTGTCAACTGAACACACTGAATACTCTCTTTACAGTGGTGCTCTCTCTCAAATGGAATTCAAGTCACACTATTCCCCTGCTTAAAACCTCCCACTAGCATTCTACCAAAATCAGGATAAGGTTCAGCTTTTCCACCACAGACTCCAAAACCCTAAGTAATGTATCTCAGGCCTGCCTTTTACTTCTCATCTCATACCCTCTCCCATGTATTCTAATGTTTCCTCAGAAATATGCACTCTTATTTGCCAATGAAAATGAGCACTAGCTTCCTTATGCCTACCACTCTGGCCTTTTCTGTCATTTTTACTTGTATAGTATCTTTAGAATTGTCTTTAACATCCAAAGTTATCTTGATTATTGGCTTATCTATTTTGTTGTCTCCTTCATTAGAATATCAATCCATGACAACAGGAACCTTATTTTTCTTGCTCACTGTAGTGTCCCCTTTAACAAAATAGCAGATGGCAGATAAGAATCACTCAGTAGTTACTTGTTGAATGAATGCATGAGAATTCTCATTTGAAAATGGTTTTTGTGCCAGTCTTAGGGCTTAAACTCAGAGCCTGAGAATTGTCCGTTAGCTTTTTTTCTCAAGGCTAGTGCTCTCCCATTTCAATCACAGCTCCACTTCTGCTTTTTGGTGGTTAATTAGAGTGAGAGTCTCATGAACTTTCCTTTCTAGGCTGGCCTTGAGTCAAAATCCTTAGATAACCTCCTAAGTATGTAGGATTACAGGCATGAGTCACTGACACCATGCTTCAATTGAACAAAATTTTTAACTCATTCATAGTGTACAAAAGATACGGTAGGTGACACATGAAACATAAAAGTAGTCACAGATATCTATTTCAATTATTTTACTGCCTAGAAGAAGACAAGTTCCAAGAATGAATATATGGAAATTAGTTATTATAACAATGATGAGTGAACAATTGCATGGTTCTTTGGCCAGTAAATAGCTAAGAGGTTATGTCCTGTCAAGAAACACACCAGAAGTGGACAATCTCCTGCAATTCCAAGGACCCAGTCCTTTGCAATGCACACTAAAATCCATCATAGTAATGCAAATTCTGGGATCTCTTTAATAAGGACCATTGCCTTGACCTTGTAACTGTTGGGATCATATCTCTTTCTTGAAAGAATTATGAAAAAGAATCTTTATGGTGACTTTTATTTATTTACATATATCAATTGTACAAAGGAATTTCACCATGATATTACACATATATGTAATACATGTACATACATATATATAAACATATTTGGATCAAATTCTCCCCTCAATTACTAATTCCCATCTCTACCCCCACTTTTTGAAAAATTTAAACAGGTTTCATTGTTCTATTTTCATGTGTAAAGTCTTTCAGATGGAAGTTGAGCATAGGGAACTGAAACGACAGATAGTTGAACTGCAGATGAGAAAAGTGACCGATTATAACCGGAAGGTGGGTCCGTTTCTAATCCTTTTGACTTACTTCCAGGGGCTGATCCTGAGCAATAAAAGAATGGGAACAGTATTTGATCGATGGAAGGTCAAGACAGCTAGTCTAATACTATTTTACTATTTTTGTATTTTTTGCCCTGTTGACTTTTTAAAAGATAAATGTTATAACATTTTCCTACATGAAAAATATATACACATTAGATCAACTTTGGAGAATTCATGAAATAAAAATATGAGAAGAGTAGCTTCCATATTTCTAACTTCAAAAAAGATAATGACTAGCTGCATTTTGAAGCATTTTCTTCAAGGCACAAGTTTTCTAAAAATGATCGCTTAAGTCTCATTGAAATGTCATTTATAGTTACTTTTTAAAAATTGTTTTTAATGTATGTCCGTCCCCCACAGTATAACCCCTGCTTTCACTGAATTTGATGTTAGTATAATGTGTGGAGGGGAAGGGGAAAAACAAATCGTTTAAATAGGGATATAGGTGGACCCACTGCAACAATGAGATGTACAAGTTGTTATGTCGAAAAAGAACTTTACAACTTTGGTGCGGGGGAGGGGGGAGGATTGGGTGGGGGGAAAAGGATGGGATGAAAAGGGGAAACAAAGGAGGAGGCTACAATGCTTGATAAGAAATGTATTCATTATCTTGCCCACGTAATTGTAACCCCTCTGTACAGTATTTTCACAATAAAAAAATTGTTTTTAAGTTTTTAATTATTTATTTTGTAATTTGTGTTTTTGAGAAACTTTTTTTTTTGCTGATCCTGGGGCTTGAACTTAGGGCCTGGGTGTTGCCCCTATCTTTCTTTTGCTCAAGGCTAGTGCTTTACCACTTAAGCCACAGCTTCACGTCCAGCTTTTTGGTGGTTAATTGGAAATAATCATCTCATGGACATTTCTTCACAGGCCAGCTTTGAACTATGATCCTCAGATCTTAGACTCTTGAGTAGCTAGAATTACAGGAGTGAGCCATTAAAAAAATGTGCACACTGATCTTTGAATACATGATTGTGCTCTTCTTTGAGTTACACCAGGTTGGGTATTCACAGGATTATTTTTCTCAAACCAGGAAATAATTCCATATATATCTTTCTTAGGATGAATTAGAAAATTTCCTTTTGTGTGCATTTATTGAATGGGCTTAGAATGCTATTTTTAATAGCTTATATTTATTATACAGGAATGGAGAGTTCAATGTTACATTTCCACACGTTTATGATATATTCCAACCCCAATCATAATAAATTCCAACCAATCTAACCCCTCTATTACTTTTTTTTGGTTTTGTTTTTTTTTGGGTCCGGTCGTGGGGCCTGAACTCTGGGCGCTGTCCCTCAGCTCTTCAGCTCAAGGCTAGCACTCTACCACTTGAGCCACAGCGCCACTTCTGGCTTTTTTCCCCCCTTTTTGCTTATGTGGTGCTGAGGAATCGAACCCAGGGCCTCATGCATGCAAGGCAAGTGCTCTATCACTGAGCCACCTTCCCAGCCCCCTTCTATTACTCTTGTGATCCCCTGCCCCCACCAAATTTCAACAAGTTTCACCATTCTATTTTCTGCAAACAATCTAACAGTATTCAACCTCTCATCCTCCTTGTTAGCCCAACCCCCAACAGTATTTTCCCCCACCCCAGAATCCTTTTAAGATAAGTCAACACTAAGAGTATTCAGTGACTAGAAGCCAAGAGCCATGATATAGAACATCTCAAGTCTCCACAATCTCTCAAAATATAATTGGTCCTATCTTAAGCTCTCTGGGAAGGCAAGGTACAAGTGAATGTATAATAACCTTTCTAAATCAGGCACCAGTGGTTCACACCTGCAATCCTAGCTACTCAGGAGGCTGAGATCTGAAGATTGCCATTCAAAGCCAGCCTGAACAGAAAAGTCCATGAGACTATTATCTCCAATTAACTAGTAGAAAGCTAGAAGTAGAGGAGCAGCTCAAGTGGGAGAGCACCAGCGTTTAGTGAAAAAGCTAAGGAACATCACCTAGACCCTGAGTTCAAACCTCACTATGAGCACTAAAACAAAACAAAATCAAGAAACTTTCCATAACAGAAGTTCTAAAAACAAAAACAAAAAAACCTCCACAAATACACATAATTAAACTCTCACCATATTTTGACAATGTAAAGCATAGGATTTAAAAATAAATTGTATAATTTTAAGACAATAAAGAAATTTATCGTGTAAGCTATTTTTTCAAAGGAAATATCAGTTAGCTTTGGATAAGGGTTTAGACTTATCAATTTTTTTAAAAGGTGCTGATTTCATGGCACAAAATCATTAACTATTTCCCAATTAGTTGCATTCTAACATTTTAGAATAGGCAGAGTATTATATATTAGTAATAATGAACAACTGGAAGAACTAAAAATATGCAACAGAGTAATAAGGGATAAATAGATTACGACATTTGCATTGCTTTGGCAGCATATATATATATATATATATATGGGTTCAGTTAGCACTGAGATAACATTTCACTGCACATATTCTATGACAACCTACTATTCCATGTGTTTAATAATGCTTTTTCAAGCAACTAAATTTCTCTACAACATGATTTTAAAACAATAGATACATCATTCCATATTTTGAGTGTTGTATAATTCATTTAGGCAATCTGTTATTATATTAAACCTTCAAGTACTTTCTCCTTTAAAATGATGCTTTCATACTGCACCCAGCTAAACTCTCCTTCATAACTGAAGGGCAAATATAAAACTTCCATAGCAAAGAAAAACTGAAACAATATATCTCCATCAACCCAGCCCTACAAAATTTGTGGAGGGGAAGGGAAAAAACAAATCGTTTAAATAGGGATACAGGTGGACCCACTGCAACAATGAGATGTACAAGTCATTATGTCGAAAACGAACTATACAACTTTGGTGGGGGGAGGATTGGGTGGAGTATGGGGGGAGGATGGGAAGGGATAGGAAGGGGAAAAAAAGGAGGAGGCTACAATGCTTGATAAGAAATGGACTCATTATCTTGCCCATGTAATTGTAACCCCTCTGTACAGTATTTTCACAATAAAAAAAAGATACTTAAAGATGTCCTACACATAGAAAATGAAAAAGACCACAATAAAGGCCAAGAAACCACACCGAGAATCCAAGAACCATAGGAAGAACCCAGTGACCACAGCCCCCAAGAAGGTGAATAAAATGGCAGGAACTCCCAAATACCTCTCAGTCCTCTCTCTCAACATTAACGGACCTAACTCTCCAATTAAGTGACAGACTGTCTAATTGGATTAAAAAAACAAGAGCCTTCTATTTGCTGCCTTCAGGAGTCACACCTTGCCCATAAAAACAAACACATTTTGAAAGTGAAAGGCTAGAACAAAAGCTACCAAGCAAATGGCCCCCATAAAAAAGCAGGAGTTGCAATCCTAATATCAGATAAAACAGACTTTAAATTAACATTAGTGAGAAGAGACAAAGAAGGTCGCTACATACTAATTAAGGGATCTCTCTTTCAGGAGTATATTACAATTCTAAATATCTATTCAACAAAAAAGAGAGCACCCAAATTTACCCAAGAAACACTACTTTCCCTCAAATCTCACATAGATCCAAAGACATTAATTGTTGTGGACTTTAACACAGCACTATCCCTACTAGATAGAACAACTCGGCAAAAACTCAATAGAGAAACTGCAGATCTAAA
Organism: Dipodomys spectabilis; assembly: GCF_019054845.1. Lineage (NCBI taxonomy): Eukaryota > Metazoa > Chordata > Mammalia > Rodentia > Heteromyidae > Dipodomys > Dipodomys spectabilis. The sequence goes on from NW_024870759.1 coordinate 4,075,015, forward strand.
CAACTGCATATATCAACTAGACTTAACATACATCTACCAAATTATTTGACCCAGCAGCATCAGAATACACATTTTTCTCAGCAGCACATGGTACATTTTCCAAAATAGACCACATTTTAGGTCACAAAGCAAACTTGTCCAAATTCAGAAACACTGAAGTTATACCTTGCATTCTCCCAGACCACAAGGGAATAAAATTAGAACTGAACACCCAAAGCCACCAAAGAAAGTCCTGTAACACATGGAGGCTAAACAACACATTGTTGAATCACCAGTGGGTCATGGAAGAGATTAGAAATAAAATTCAAACATTCATTATATTCAACAAAAATGAACACACAAATTACCAGCTCCTCTGGGTCACAGCAAAGGTAGTATGCAGAGGCAAGTTTTTAGCTCTGAGTTCCTACATCAACAAATTGGAGAGATCTGAAACCAACAATTTAATGAGACATCTGAACCTCCTTGAAAAAGAGCAGCAAGAGAAACTCCAATCTAGTAGATGGAAAGAAATAATTAAAATTAAATCAGAATTAAATGAATTAGAATATTAAAAAAAAGCCATAGGAAAAATCAACAAAACAAAGAGTTGGTTCTTTGAAAAAATTAACAAAATTGACAGACCCTTAGCATATCTTATCAGAAAAAGAAGAGAACACACCCAAATAAATAAACTCAGAGATGAGAATGGAAACATCACCACAGAAAAAACCAAGATTCAGAACATTATAAGGGAATACTTCTCAAATCTTTATGCTAATAAGTTTGAGAACTTCACAGAAATGAACCTTTCCCTAACAAATATCGACATGCCAAAACTAAATCAAGATGAGTTAAACCATTTTAACAGGCCCATAGCAAGCACTGAAATAGACACAACAATAAGAGACCTCCCATCTAAGAAAAGCCCAGGACCAGATGGTTTTACACTGTAATTCTACAAGGCCTTCAAAGCAGAGCTCACACCAACATTCTTCCAACTCTTCAATGAATTTGAAGGTTCACTACCAAATTCTTTCTATGAAACCATAATAACCCTCATCCCCAAACCAGGCAGGGACTCATCAAAGAAAGAGAACTATAGACCCATTTCTTTGATGAACATTGATGCAAAAGTTCTCAACAAAATTTGGCCAATCGACTTCAACAAGTCGTCCAAAAAATCATACACCATGATCAAACAGGATTCATTTCAGGGATGCAAATCTGGTTCAATATATGCAACTCAATTAATATAATTCATCACATCAACAGGAGCAAGGATAAGAACCACATGGTTATCTCAATAGATGCAGAAAAAGCATTTGACAAGATCCAACACCCCTTTATACCTACAGCCAGCATTATACTTAATTGTGAAAAACTAAAGCCATTTCTTCTTAACTAAGGAACGAGACAAGGATGTCCATTCTCTCCACTTCTCTTCAATCTAGTATTAGAATGCCTAGCTACAGCAATAAGACAGTATACAAACATAAAAGGGATCCAAATAGAGAATGATGAAGTAAAACTCTCCCTCTTTGCAGATAACATGATCTTGTATTTAAAGAATCCCACAGACTCCACTCCCAAATTAACCAAAATGATTCAAAACTTTGGCAAAGTAGCAGGGTATAAAATTAACCCTCAAAAATCAATGGCTTTTTTGTATGCCAACAATAAGAGCATGGCTGAAATCAGGAAAGCAACTCCATTTGTAATAGCCCCACAAAAAATAAAATACCTAGGAATTAACTTAACCCAAGAAGTGAAGGACTTCTATGATGAAAACTTTAAAAACCTTGAGTTCCGGGAAAATGGCGGAGGAGAAGCTGGAATCTGAACAAGCTCTCGCATAGAAAGCAATTTCAGAGTTCCAGTGAACAGCCCTAAGCCAGAGAACCACACCAAGTGTGCCATCACAGGACAGAGGTTTAGGCAAGAGAGGGGAAATCAAGGCAAAAAGACACATCTGAGCGCTTACCAGCAGCCGCCGCAGCTGCGGCAGCGGTCGCGGCGGCGACTGCAGGGCACCATAACTGAGCCACAGAGTCCGGGACAAAGGAGCCAGAGGCGGTGGGCGAGCGGATTCTACTCAACACCAGCAAGAACGGACAAGGAGCAGACATCTTCATCCTGCAGTTTGCGGACCAGAGACCGACCCAGGAACCAAGACTCGGCATGAGTAGAAGCCCGACTTCCTCACTCCTTCTCAGGGAGCAGAGGAGGGAAGGCCACCCCTCCCCCCTAGCACCGGTGATCTCCATCTTGGATACCGACAAAGCTCGGCGGAGCTGCGAGCTCCAGCTCAGGCCTTGGAATAAAACGAGTCATTTAGCAGATCACAAGAACTTAACAGCGAAGTGACCTCACAGACTCAGTTCCATCCAGGGAAAAGTCACCCAGCTCAGGCGCCAGCCATTGGAGTGGCTCTCCTCACTGGGTAACCAGAGCCAGAGGCTGCTCCTCCCTCTAGCAGCCACCACAATCAATTGAAAAACAGAAACCCTGAGAATGGCTCCAGGCTGGGTGCTGTGAGTTTTTTTCACAAAATAGCCCCAAGGAAAAGCTACTATTTATTGAAAGGCCTCAACTCTTCCCAGAACCTAGCCTCATCACTGCATTCCCCTCTTTTGTGATTCTCAAACCAGATGACCCTCCCATTAAACTAACCTTGGAAGGGGATCTCAAAATCTTGGGTAAAGCAGAGCATTTTTCTGCCTGTTCGAACAATCTGACTTAAGAAATCAATCAAGCCACAGGACCTCAAGCAGACCAGAGACTCCAACAAGAGGCTGGCTACAGACACAAGGGAGATACAGGATTTTTCCCCACCCCTTCCAAAAAAACCAAAGAACTTTTTTTTTTTTTTCTTCTTTTTTTTTTTTGGTACCTTATATATATAAAAAATTTTTTTTCCTTTTCTAAAACTTTTATTAATCTTTAATTTTTGCCTCTTTTGAAAAAATAATTGTTTTGCAGTAACTTTTTTTTTCCTCTTATAATTCTTATTTTAGGAATACGTGAATGTACGTTTTCCTTTCTTTTCTTGTCTTCTTTCTCTTTTTCTTTCTTAATTATCTTTTTGTTTTTTTGTCTAGCTCTACTGAACTTCTGATCTTTTCTTCTCACTTTCCTATCCGTTTCACCTTTTCCTCTCTTTTGTTCTTCCTTATGTGATATAACTCTTGTCCTGCACATCCTCAGATAAACCCGTAGTTAACTAGTAGACCCTATCCCCCATTGTGTACACACTTAATCCACAAATTTATTACTCAATTCAAAACCTCTGAGACTTAAATTCCTTATTAGCAGTACTACCCCTTTATACCTATATAATATTTTAAGCATTTTTTTAAGTTTTTCACATCTCCTCTATGTCCCTTACCTTCTCTCAAAATATTCACATTCCTCTCTAAATAGATGGTCTTTTAATCTATATAATAACATTAATTTTTACGTTTCTATTTTTTTTTCTGGTCTCTTTTCATTCCTCTTTCCCTTTCTGCTTTTCCTCTCTCTCTCTACTTGCATCCTACCCAACCTATTTCCTGCATTGTGATTAGGACATAGTTAACTCTCCCTGTGCCTCCCCACACCAATCTATCCCTATTTTTTACGCACATCTCTCCCTAACCCTAATAATTTCTGGTTTTCCAAATTCTTCTCTGCGGTTCGAGGTCCATTAACATATAGTTGTTTGATGTGGAATAGATGTATCTGTTGAACTAGATTGTATCTGTAGACTATTGACTGTACAAATGCAAACTTTGGTTGATGGTTGCCTTAAGATAGTGTTCTAGCACAAAACTGGTGCTATCTTCATCTCAAATGGGCAGAGTAAGCCGGAAAAACACAAGAAAAATGGCAAATTCGGGTATCTCAATTCCCAATCTTGATAATCAGGGGTCAGATCAGATAATGAATAATCCAGAGGAGAGTTCCCAAATAGCTCTACAAAGACTACAGGCAAACATGATAAATGAGAAGTTTGACAATGTACAAAGGACTCTGTATGAGCGTGATAGAGAGAGAGGAGGAATCCCAGAAGTTTATACAGGAATATCATAAGCGTGAGGAAGCTACTCAAAAACTGATACAGGATTTGCGTGAACAACTTGAGAATACTCAAAGAGAAAGGGAGGAATGGCGTGAGCAGGCTGAGAACACTCAAAGAGAACTGCAGGAATCCCACGAACGGCAGGAAAGAGAACTGCAGGAATCCCACGAACGGGAGGAAGCTAATCAAAGAGTAATACAGGAATTGAGAGACCAGGTAGAGAACACACAAAGATCACTAAAGGCATTCATGGAATCCATTAACAAAGAGCTGAAGGAACCCAACAGAAGGAATGGGAGTCCAAAGAAACCATAACCAATCAACTAAGTGATTTGAGAACAAACATTGATCACCAAATTAAGGAAGTAAAGAAATTCATACAAGACCTAAAACAGAGCTTCAACAAAGAACTTGAAGCCATCAAAGCTGACCAATTAGAAGGAAAAGAGATAAAAAACAAAGTAGAGAGCCTTGACAGCAGGTTAGACCATGGAGAAGATCGAATCTCAGGGATTGAAGACAGCCTAGATATTATAGAGAAAGAACATACAACCATCCAAGACAAGTCCAAGAAGTATGATAGATCTATCCAACACCTGGAAGACACCATCAGAAGGCCTAATCTAAGGATAATGGGTGTAGAGGAGCACCTAGAAACAGAAGTTAATTGTCTAGGAAATTTGTTTAACAGGATCCTAACAGAGAACTTCCCAAACATGCAAAAAGATAGGCCTATTCAGATACAAGAAACCTTTAGAACCCCAAATAGACCAGACCAGAATAGGACATCCCACCGTCACATTATAATCCACACAGGATCAACTCAGAACAAGGAAAAGATCCTTAAAGCAGTCAAGGAGAAAAGGGTAATCACCTATAAAGGGAAACCAATTAGAATAACCTCAGATTTCTCAGCAGAGACAATCAAAGCAAGAAGAGCCTGGAATGATGTATGCCATGCCCTAAAAACAAACAACTATCAACCAAGAATACTGTACCCAGCTAAACTCTCCTTCATAACTGAAGGCCAAATAAAAACCTTCCATAGCAAAGAAAAATTGAAACAATACATCTCCACCAAACCAGCCCTACAAAAGATTCTTAAAGATGTCCTACACATAGAAAACCAACAAGACCGCAACAAAGGCCAAGAAACTGCACCCAGACTGAGAACCCAAGAACCATAGGAAGAACCCAGTTTTCGCAGCCCCCAAGGTGGATAACATGGCAGGAACTCCCAAATACCTCTCAGTCCTATCTCTTAATGTTAACGGACTGAACTCTCCAATTAAGCGACATAGACTGTCTAGTTGGATTAAAAAACAAGTCCCTTCTATCTGCTGCCTGCAGGAGTCACATCTTGCCCATAAAAACAAACACATTTTCAATGTTAAAGGCTGGAACAAAATCTACCAAGCAAACGGCCCCCATAAACAGGCCGGAGTTGCAATCCTAATATCAGATAAAATAGACTTCAAATTAAAATTCGTGAGAAGAGATAAAGAAGGTCGCTACATACTAATTAAAGGATCTCCCCTTCAGGAGGATATTACAATTCTAAATATCTATTCACCAAACAATGGAGCACCCAAATTTATCAAAGAAACACTACTTTCCCTCAAATCCCATATAGATCCAAAGACATTAATTGTTGGGGATTTTAACACACCACTCTCCCCACTAGATAGATCAACTCGGCAAAAACTCAACAGAGAAACCGCAGATCTAAACAGCTGCATAGATCAACTAGACTTAACAGACATCTACCGAACATTTCACCCAGCAGCATCAGAATACACGTTTTTCTCAGCAGCACATGGAACATTTTCTAAAATAGACCACATTTTAGGCCACAAAGCAAACTTGTCTAAATTCAGAAACATTGAAGTTATACCTTGCATTCTCTCTGACCACAAGGGAATAAAATTAGAACTCAACACCAAAAACCACCAAAGAAAGTCCGGTATCACATGGAGGCTGAACAACACACTGCTGAATCATGAGTGGGTCATGGAAGAGATTAGAAAGGAAATTCAAATGTTCATGCTATTCAACGAAAATGAACACACAAATTACCAGCTCCTCTGGGACACAGCAAAGGCAGTACTCAGAGGCAAGTTTATAGCTCTGAGCTCCTACATCAACAAATTGGAGAGATCTGAAACTAACAATTTAATGACACATCTAAACCTCCTTGAAAAAGAGCACCAAGATAAACCCCAATCCAGTAGACGGAAAGAAATAATCAAAATTAAATCAGAATTAAATGAATTAGAATCCAAAAAAACTATAGAAAGAATCAACAAAACAAAGAGTTGGTTCTTCGAAAAACTTAACAAAATTGACAGACCCTTAGCAAATCTTATCAGAAAAAGAAGAGAACACACCCAAATTAATAAACTCAGAGATGAGAATGGAAACATCACCTCGGAAACAACCAAGATTCAGAACATTATAAGGGAATACTTCTCAAAACTTTATGTTAATAAGTTTGAGAACTTGACAGAAATGGACCTTTTCCTAGCAAATATTGACATGCCAAAACTAAACCAAGATGAGTTAAACTATCTTAACAGGCCCATATCAAGCATTGAAATAGAAACAGCAATAAGAGACCTCCCAGCTAAGAAAAGTCCAGGACCAGATGGTTTTACAGCAGAATTTTACAAGGCCTTCAAAGCAGAGCTCACACTAATTCTCCTCCAACTCTTCAATGAAATTGAAAGAGAAAGCTCACTACCGAACACATTCTATGAAGCCATCATAACCCTCATCCCAAAACCAGGCAGGGACTCATCAAGAAAGAGAACTATAGACCCATTTCTTTGATGAATATTGATGCAAAACTTCTCAACAAAATTTTGGCCAATCGACTTCAACAATTCATCCAAAAAATCATACACCACGATCAAACAGGATTCATTTCAGGGATGCAAAGCTGGTTCAATATACGCAAATCAATTAATATTATTCATCACATCAACAGGAGCAAGAATAAGAACCACATGGTTATCTCAATAGACACAGAAAAAGCATTCGACAAGATCCAACATCCGTTTATGATGAAGGTTTTGGAAAAATTAGGAATCCATGGAACATTCCTCAATACAATAAAGGCTGTATATGACAAACCTACAGCTAGCATTATACTCAATGGTGAAAAACTAAAGCCATTTCCTCTTAACTCAGGAACAAGACAAGGATGCCCACTCTCTCCACTTCTCTTCAATCTAGTATTAGAATGCCTAGCTACAGCAATAAGACAAGATGCAGACATAAAGGGGATCCAAATAGGGAAAGAAGAAATAAAACTCTCCCTCTTTGCAGATGACATGATCTTATATTTAAAGAATCCCATAGACTCCACTCCCAAATTACTCAAGCTGATTCAAAACTTTGGCAAAGTAGCAGGTTATAAAATTAACCCCCAAAAATCAATGGCTTTTCTGTATGCCAACAATGAGAAAAGTGTGGCTGAAATTAGGAAAGAAACCCCATTTGTAATAGTCCCACAAAAAATAAAACACCTAGGAATTAACTTAACTAAAGAAGTGAAGGACCTCTACGATGAAAACTTTAAAATCTTGAAAAAGGAAATCAACACAGAACTTAAAAAATGGCAAAACCTCCCATGTTCCTGGATTCGAAAGATTAACATCGTGAAAATGGCAATACTTCCCAAGGCTATCTACAAATTCAATGCAATACTTATCAAAATTCCATCCTCATTCTTCAAGGAAATAGAAGAGGCAATCCAAAAATTCATATGGAACAATAAAAGACCCCGAATAGCAAAAACGCTCCTCAACGGAAAGAACACTGCTGGAGGAATATCAATACCAAATTTCAAACTCTACTATAAAGCCATAGTAATCAAAACAGCGTGGTATTGGCATAAGAACAGACCTCAGGACCAATGGAATAGAATTGAAAACCCAGAAATGAACCTACAGACCTATAGCCATCTAATCTTCGATAAGGGAGCTAAAACAATAGAATGGAAGAAAGACAGCCTCTTCAGTAAATGGTGCTGGCAAAATTGGTTAACTACATGCAGAAAACTAAAGCTAGATCCTTATATATCACCCTGCACCAGAATCAACTCCAAATGGATCAAAGACCTTGAAGTCAAAGCAGACACTCTGAAAACATTACAGGATGGGATAGGAGAAACCCTAGGTCTCCTTGGCTCAGGCCGAAATTTTCTGAATAGAGACCCAGAAACACAACAAAGCAAAGAAAGGTTGGACAAATGGGATTGCATAAAATTGCAGAGCTTCTGCAGGGCAAATGACATAGAAAGCCCACGGATTGGGAGATCTTTACTAGCCATACAACGGACAAAGGTCTCATATCTAAAATATACTTGGAACTCAAAAAATTAAAACCCCCAACAACAAATCCTCAAAGAAACAACTGCCCAATAAATAAGTGGGCAAAAGACTTAAAGAGAAACTTCTCTGAAGAAGAAAGAAGGATGGCCAATAGACACATGAAAAAATGTTCAACATCCCTAGCCATAAAAGAAATGCAAATGAAAACAACATTGAGATATCACCTCACTCCAGTTAGAACGGCAAAAATCAAGAAATCTAACAAGAACAGATGCTGGAGGGGATGTGGACGGAAAGGAACCTTACTGCATTGTTGGTGGGAATGTAAACTTGTTCAACCACTTTGGAAAGCAGTATGGAGGTTCCTCAAAAAACTACACATAGAACTCCCCTATGACCCAGCAATCCCACTTTTGGGCATTTACCCAAATGTTTACAAACAAGACCACACTAAAGCTACCAACACAACTATGTTTATTGCAGCATTATTTACCATAGCTAAGATATGGAACCAACCCAGATGCCCCTCAGTAGATGAATGGATCAAGAAAATGTGGTATATATACACAATGGAATTCTATGCCTCCATCAGAAAGAATGACATTGTCCCATTTGTTAGGAAGTGGAAAAACTTGGAAAAAATTATATTAAGTGAAGTAAGCCAGGCCCAAAGAAACATAGGTCTCATGGTTTCCCTTATACGCAATATCTAGTATATGTATGAATCAAGCGGAAAAGGTCAGATAATGTGATGTTAGGAATACGATCCCTTAAATATGTATTTTAATGTTTTTTTCTTTCATGCATGTGTTTCTAACGCATTTATAAGATTATTTCTTTGTTGCTTTGTATGTCCCTCCCCCACAGTGTAACCCCCGCTTTCACTATATTTGATGTCAGTATAACTTGTGGAGGAGATGGGGACAAACAAGTCGTTTAAGGATTCAGGTGGACCTGTTGCAACAATGAGAAGTACAAAATGTCATGTCAAAAACGAGCTTTACAATGTCGGTGTGGGGGGGGGAAGGATTGGGTGGGGGGGAGGGGGGAGGCTGGGAAGGGAGGTGAAGGGTAAACAAAGGAGGAGGCTGCAATGCTTGGTAAGAAATGTATGCATTATCCTGCCCATGTAATTGTAACCGCTCTGTACAGTATGCTCTCAAATAAAATAAAATAAAATTTAAAAAAAAAAACTTTAAAAACCTGAAAAAGGAAATCAAAACAAAACTGAGAAAGTGGCAAAACCTCCTATGCTCCTGGATTGGAAGGATCAACATCGTGAAAATGGCAGTACTTTCCAAGGCTATCTACAAATTCCATGTGATACCTATCAATATTCCAACCTCATTCTTCAAGGAAATAGAAGAGGCAATACAAAAATTCATATGGAGCAATAGAAGACCCTGCATAGAAAAAATGATCCTTAACAACAACAACAAAAAAACCAGTGCTGAAGGGATATCAATATCAAATTTCAAACTCTACCACAAAGCCATAGTATTCAAAACAGCTTGGTACTAGCACAAGAACAGACCTGAGGACCAATGCAATAGAACTGAAGACCCAGAAGTGAACCTACAGACATATAGCCATCTAATCTTTGATAAGGGAGCTAAAATTAGAATGGAAGAAAGACAGCCTCTTCAGTAAATGGTGCTGCCAAAATTGGTTAATCACTTGTAGAAAACTAAAGCTATTTCCTTATATATCATCCTGCACCAGAATCAACTCCAAATGGATCAAAGACCTCGGAGTCAAAGCAGACACTCTGAAAACATTACAGGATGGAATAGGAGAAACCCTAGGTCTCCTTGGCACAGGCCAAAATTCTTTTATTAGAGAACCAGAAACACAACAAATCTAATAAAGGTTGGACAAACGGGATTGCATGAAATTGCAGAGCTTCTGCATGGCAAAGGACATAGCTAGCAAGATCAACAGAAAGCCCATGGATTGGGAGAAGATCTTCACTAGCCATACAATGGACAAGGGTCTCATATCTAAAATATACCTGGAACTCAAAAAATTAAATCCCTCAGCAACAAATCTTCAAAGAAACAACTGCCCAATAAATAAGTGGGCTAAAGACTTAAAGAGAAACTTCTCTGAAAAGGAAAGAAGGACAGCCAATAGACACATGAAGACATGCTCAACCTCTCTAGCCATAAAAGAAATGCAAATCAAAACAACATTGAGATACCACCTCATCCCAGTTAGAATGGCTATAATCAAGAATTCTAATAACAACAGATGCTGGAGGGGATGTGGACAGAAGGGAACCTTACTGCATTGTTGGTGGGAGTGTAAACTTGTTCAAGCACTTTGGAAAGCAGTATGGAGGTTCCTCAAAAGTCTCCACATAGAGCTCCCCTATAACCCAGCAATCCCGCTTTTGGGCAGTTACCCAAATTATCACAAACAAGACCATAGTAAGCTACCAGCACAACTATGTTTATTGCAGCATTATTTACCATAGCTAAGATATAGAACCAACCCAGATGCCCCTCACTAGATGAATGGATCAAGAAAATCTGGTATATATATATATAGAGAGAGAGAGAGAGAGAAAATGGAATTCTATGCCTCCATCAGAAAGAATGACATTGCCCCATTTGTTAGGAAATGGCAAGACTTGGAAAAATTTATATTAAGTAAGCCAGGCTCAAAAACATAGGTCTCATGGTTTGCCTTATTTGTAATAACTAGTATATGTCTGAGACAAGCAGAAAAGGTCAGATAAGTTGATGTTAGGTGAAATGAACCCCAAGTTAAGTATTCAAATGTTTTTTTTTTCTTTCTTGTGATCGTTTCTAACGTATTTATAAGATGATTCCTTTGTTTGCTTTGTGTGTCCCTCCCCCACGGTATAACCCCTGTTTTCACTGTATTTGATGTTGGTATAATGTGTGGAGGTGAAGGACAAAAACAAATCGTTTAAATACGGATATAGGTGGACCCATTGGAACAATGAGAAGTACAAGTCGTTATGTCGAAAACGAACTTTACAACTTTTGCGCGGGGGTGGGAGGGACAGGGAAGGGGGGGGTGGGATGGGATGGGAAGGGATGGGAAGGGGAAACAAAGGAGGAGGCAACAATGCTTGATTAAAAAAAAATGTAATCATTACCTTGCCTATGTAATTATAACCCCTCATGGTATTTTCACAATAAAATACAAAAAAAAAATAATAATCAAAGAAGAAAAAAAGGGAAATAAAGAAACAAACTGAAAAATATAAAATGATGCCTTCAGCAAGATTTTGATAGCTAATAATTTTAATTTTAGCTACCCAGGAAACTCTGATCTAGAAGATGATTCTTTCAAGCCAGTGGGACAGCAAAGCCCACAAGACTCCATCTTCAAAATAACCAACAAAAAGCAGAGCTTTGGGGCTGGGAATGTGGCTTAGTGGTAAAGTCCTTCCCTAGTATGCATGAAGTACTGATTTCAATTCCTCAGCACCACATAAACAGAAAAAGCTGGAAGTGGTACTGTGGCTCACGTATTAGAGTGCTAGCCTTGAGCTCAGGGACAGTGTCAGGCTGTGAGTTCAAGCCCCAGGACTGGCCAAAAAAGCAGGGCTTCGAGAATACATGGCATAAGTGGTAGTGCACCAGCTGAGTAAGCATTCTAAGTAAGTGTGGGGCCGTGAGTGCAAACATCAGTACAGGCAAAAAGAAAAGAAAGAAAAAGCTTTGAAACAGCCTCTCTCCCTCTTTCTCCATCCCTATATGTATCTTTCCCTTTCTGCTACTTCAGAGGTGGAGATCTGGAGGATCAAGGTTTGAGGACAACCCAGGCCAAAAAAAATAATTTCACAAGACCCCCCCCCCCCCCACCACCACCATCTTAACAGGGAAAATTTGGTTGTGTTGGCATACACCTGTCATCCCATCTTTGGTGGGAAAAGTCAATAGAAATATCACAATGCAGACCTGCCTGGGCAAAATGTGAGACCCTATCTCAAAAATCAGGAAAACAAAAAGGACTGGTGTTAAGGTTAAAGAAGTAGATTGTCGGAAGATGGCAGAGGAGAAGCTGGAGGCTAAACAAGCTCTCACATAGAAAGCAGTTTTAGTGTTTCAGTGAACAGTCCTAGGCTAGAGAATCACACCAAGTGTGCCATCACAGTACAGAGAGTTTGGCCATAGAGGGAAAATCCAGGCCAGGAGTCAGATCTCAGCACTTGCCAGTAGCTGGGGTTGCGGCGGCTGCAGCACCGGCAGCAGAGGCAGCTGTAGCCACCATATCTACAATAGACAGAGTCCCGGACAAAGACGCCAGACAGGGGGCGAGAGGATTCGCTCAACACCAGCAAGAACTGACAAGGAGCAGATATCTTCATCCTGCAGATCACAGAACAGAGACGGCCCAGGAACCAAGATTCTGGCATGAGTAGAACCTGACATCCTCTTTCTCAAGGGAGCAGAGGAGGGAAGGTTGCCCCTGCCCCACTACCGGAGATCTCCATCTTTGATACTGACAAAGGCCTGGCTGAGCAGCTAGCTCCAACTTAGGCCTTGGAAGGAAATAAAAGAGTCATTTAGCAGGACACAGGAATCTGACCTGACCTACCAGGCTTAGCTCCACCCAGGGGAATGTCACCCAGCCCAGGCAGGAAAGCTCCGCCCTATCCCCAGGAGTGACTTTCTTCACTGGGTAAACAGAGACAGAGGCTGCCCCTTCCTACAGCAGCCTAGACAATCAATTGAAATTCAATAAACATAAACCCTGAGAATGGCTCCAGGCTGGGCTCTGAGTGTCTCAGGAGCTAGCCCCTCAGGGAAAAGCTAATGATTGCTGAAAGGCCTCAACTCTACCCAGAACCTAGCCTCATCACAGCATCTCCAAACTAGAGGAAACAGCCATCTCCCTCTTTTGTGATACTCAAAGCAGATCTCCTTCCCACAGAACTAGCCTAGGAGGAGGATCACAAAATCCTGGGTAAAGCAGAGCATTTTTCTGCCTGCTCAAACAAACTGACTTAAGAAACCAACCAAGCCACAGGAAAATCAAATACCACAAGCAGACCAGAGACTCCAACTAGAGACTGGTTATGGACACAAGGGAGATACAGGATCTTCCCATTCTCCCCCCACCACCCCCCCCCCCAAAAAAAAATCAAATAACTCTTTTTGTACCTTTTTAAAATTTTATTTTTTAATTGATTTCTATTAATCTTCCTCTCAATTTTTATTTTAGGTGTATATGTGTGTTTGTGTGTGTGTGTGTATGTGCTTTTTAAAAAAATCTCTTTTGACCTTTTGGTTCTTTTTATTTATTCATTCTTTTCATTTTAGTTCTCTTTCTTTCTTTTTTGCATGACTTAACTGCTGTTCTGCTCATCCCCAGATATATACCTGTCGTCAATTAGTAGACCTTATCCCCCATTGTGTACATACTTAATCCAGAAATGTACTACTCAATTCACAACGTTTTAGGCTTAACTTCTTTAATAGCAGTATTATTTCTTTATACTTATATAATTTTCAAGTAACTAATTTTAAGAATTTTTAGTTTTAGTTTTTATGTCTTCTTTCTATCCCTCCCCTCCTCTTATCCTATCCTTTCCTTCTCTCAATATCATTTCTTTAAAGTTACATAATTTTTTTTTGGGAGGGGGTCCAGTTGTGGGGCCTGAACTCTGGGCCTGGGTGCTGTTCCTCAGCTCTTCAGCTCAAGGCTAGCGCTCTACCACTTGAGCAACAGTGCCACTTCCGGCTTTTTTCTTTTTTGCTTATGTGGTACTGAGGATTCGAACCCAGGGCCTCATGCATGCAAGGCAAGTGCTCTACCACTGAGCCACCTTCCCAGCCCAAAGTTACATAATTTTTAAGTGTTTCACTTTTTAAATTTAAATTTTTGTTTTTCTTTTTTCTTCTCTTTTTTTAAAATCTCTCTCCTATCATTCTGTCCAATCCATTTCCCTCTCTGAGATTAGAACTTGGTTAAATTCACTCTCCTTTTACCTCTCCACATCCCTCTAATCCTATTTTTCCCCACATTTCTCCCTAAACCTAATAATTTCTGCTTTGCCAAATTCTTCTTTGCTGTTCTTAATCCATAGTTGTTTGATGTTGAATAGATTGTATCTGTTGAACTAGATAGTATCTGCAGCCATTTTGACTGCAACTACAGGACTTTGGTTGATGCTTGCCTTAAAATAGTGTTCTAGCACAAAATTGGTGTTACTTTCATACCAAATGGACAGAACAAGCCAGAAAAAAACACAAGAAAAATGGCAAGTCCAGGTATCTCAACTCCCACTTGTGATAATCAGGTGACAGAACAGTTAATGAATAATCCAGAGGAGAGTTCCCAAAAAGCTCTACAAACACTACTGGTAAACATGGTGAATGAAAAGACTGAAAACCTGCAAAGGACTCAGTGTGAGTGTGATAAGTAGAGAGAAGAGGCAAACCAAAGATTAATATAGGAATCTCGTGAGCTTGAGGAAGCTACTCAAAGATTGATACAGGAATTGCGTGAGCAGGTTGATAACAGTCAAAGAGAAATGAAGGAATTGAGTGAGCAGGCTGAGAACAGTCAAAAAGGAAGACAGGAATTGCATGAGCAGGCTCAGAACAAAGTGCAACACAGGAATTGCGTGAACATGAGGAAGCTAATCAAAGAATAATACAGGAATTGTGAGAGTGGGATGAGAATAGACAAAGATCAATAGAGGCATTCATGGAATCCATAGACAGCTGAAGGAATCCAGGGACACCACAAATGGAATGCTGAGTAGAGCCCGACAGAAGGAATGGGAGCCCAAGGAAACCATAACCAATCAACTAAGTGATTTGAGAATAAACACTGAACACCAAATTAAGGAAGTAAAAAAGTTCATACAAGATGTAAACAAAGCTCCAACAAAGAATTTGAAGCCATCAAAGCAGACTAATTAGAAGGAAAAGAAATTTCAGAAAAAGTAGAAAGCCTTGACAGTAGGTTAGGCCATGCAGAAGATCGAATCTCGTGGATTGAAGACAGCCTAGATATTATAGAGAAAGAACATACAACTATCCAAGACAAATCCAAGAAATATCATAGACCTATGGCATGAAGATGTCAGCTCCAGAGTAAGCATACTTCCAATAATGTTACTTAGCCTGAGTGGATGGTCTCCTTGAACTTGGCTTTCATTCCTCTTACTCTACAAACCAAAACCTCACCATATGGTTGAACTAGAACTTCTCATAATCCTTTCTACTTTTCCTACTATTTAAGAGCAGTAAGGCCTCTTAAGATCATATGTCTAAACAGTCTTTACAACTTGTCTACAGTGCTATGAGCACTTGTTTTCAACACTATATACTTTTCATTAGAAAAGACCACCAGTAGGTCCACTGGTACGTTTTCCCTATAGTTGTGAATAACCTAGAAGTTGCTTTTCATATCCTTGAGGAGTGGTACTATATTACAGAAAGTGTTCCAGATGCATAAGGTAATCATCTCTACATTTGGCTTCCAGTGAGAAATATAAACTATGCCCCCATCAACAACTTGATAAGTGAGATCTTTGCTAGGTGTTGATGGCTCACACTTGTAATCCTAGCTACTCAGAAGGATGAGATTTGAGGATCACAATTTGAAACTATCCCAGGCAGTGAAGTCCATGAGACTTTTTAATTATTCAGAAAAAGCCAGAAGTGGTACTGTGGTTCAAGTGGTAGAGCACTAGTTTTGAGAAAAAGTATCTCAGGGACAGGGCCAGGCCCTGAATTCAAACCCCAGAACCAGCCTTCTCAAAAAAATAAAATTTCAAGTTGATGGGTGTATGCTGTTTTAAGGAGATGACATGTTCTGGACTGTTCTGAGGACTTTATGGCAGTAGCAACTTTCTTTTTTTCTTTTTCTTTTTGCCAGTCCTGGGGCTTGAACTCAGGGCCTGGGCACTGTCCCTGAGCTTCTTTTGCTCAAGGCTAGCACTCTACATCTTGAGTCACAGCACCACTTCCAGCCTTTTCTCTGTGTGTGGTACTGAGGAATTGAACCCAGGGCTTCATGCATGCTAGACAAGCACTCTACCACTAAGCCACATTACCAGCCTTGCAGCATGGTTTTAGACCCAAATCAGCTTAGTGAACCATATTGCTAAATGAATCAACAATGTAGTCACAGTAAGTGCCTTATCCTAATGACGGGTCTTACTCAGTCCAGCAGATCTTGTTCAGTAGTTCTTCCATTGTCATGTGGTCCCATACTTCTGCAAGGGGTGCTTTCCATGGAGCATCGCTGGGGATCTACATTCAGAGAAAGATTCAAATAAGGAAGACAGTTTTACATTCGAAATAACTATCCAAACAATAGCAACAGCTCTCACAAGAAGTAAAATGTACATTTTTTAAAATTCCTCCAGTAGTTTATTTTACTGAAAACAATGTTATCTGAACAGCTTTCCTGGTCTAGGGAAAAAAGGATATGACTTAAGTGGTAGAGGTCCTGTGTAGCAAACACACAGTTGGGCAGCAGAAGCTCATGCTTGTAATCCCAGCTACTAAGGAGGCTGAGATCTGATGATCACAGCTTGAAGCCAGCCTGGGCAGTAAAGTTCATGATAACTCATTCTCCCATTAACTAGAAAAAAATACTGGACCAGAGGGGTAGCTCAAGTGATAAAGCAGTATCTGTGAGCTAGGTGCTGAGAGAGAATTTAAAGTTCTCAGTTCAAGCCCTGATATCAGCACACACACACACACATACACACACACACACACACACACAAACACACACACACACACTTTACTATAACCAAAAAGAAATATGTATAGCTTTCCTGTTATAGTACTCAGTCTATATTTAATTTACAATAAACTTTTTAACACAATGAGTAGAGGTATAATTTTAATTGGATAGTTTCCAAGTATGAATGATAGTGGTTCCCCTAATCCATTTGTTCCAACACCCCAAGTAGATGAGTGAAACTGCAGATTATACCTGATCATAGATACATAGGTAAATAGAGATCTACATATATATATCTATCTAGATTTTCCTACACAAACATACCTACAATAAAATTTAATTTAAAAAATAGGCCCAGTAGGAGACTAACAATAGCAGTGAATTGGACAAGTTATAACAATATACTGTCATGAAGTTCTGTAACTGCAGTTAGTAAATGTTAAGTGGAAATTTTTGGAAGTAAACACAGAGAGAGACTTTATTCTAAAACCACAGAAGTGAAACTGTGGATAAGGTAGAGCTACTGTACTAAGTTACAAAAACTATTTCCAAATTTCCCTTTTTAATCTAGGCTCAGAGAGTTGTACTGAATCACGTCTGAATCAGAATTCCAAGGAAGCTTTGCTTATGGTTTCTTATAGGTTGCAGATTTGGGCATGGAGAATTAGATAGCCAGACGACTTACTTTGTTATGTTCTGAGCATTTTTTAAATTGCAAATATCATCCCAGGAAGGCTGAGTGGTTTATCATTTTCTGCCTGTTCAGCAGTGGCATGCAGGTAGCAATTGGCTATATTATTTTTGAGTTAGAAACAAGTTCATTCATTCAAGTTATAGGTATTCACTCACTATTCCTATGTGCTCCACAATGTGCTATGCACGGAGGATAGATGGATAATATATCATTCTTTCCTCCCTCCCTCCTTCCTTCCTTCCTTCCTTCCTTCCTTCCTTCCTTCCTTCCTTCTTTCTTTCTTTCTTTCTTTCTTTCTTTCTTTCTTTCTTTCTTTCTTTCTTTCTTTCTTTCTTTCATTCTTTTCTTCCATTTTTCTTGTTTCTTACATTTTCTTTCTTTTTGCCTTCCTTCCTTCCTTCCTTCCTTCCTTCCTTCCTTCCTTCCTTCCTTCCTTCCTTCCTTCTTTTTTCTTCCTTTCATGCTGGTACTGGCATTTGAACTCAGGTACTGAGCACTGTCCCATAACTTTTCCTCTCAAGGCTGGCACTTTACCCCTTGAGCCACACACCCACTTTGGATTTTTGCTGGTTAATTGGAGATAGTAGCCTCACAGACTTTTCTGCACAGTCTGGCTTCCAACTATTTTGTCAGATCTCAGCCTCCTGAGTAGCTAGGATTACAGGTGTAAGCCACTAAAGGCTGACATACTTTCTTTTAAGGACTCAACTTGTATGAAAAAATACAAATTTTAGCCACAAAAGCTTTTGGAAGCTTTACCTCTTCCCCCATGATATCCATTGTTCTCCAGAGGTTGTTATGATCTAGGTAGGCGATAGGATTCCACACAGGAGGAAATGGGCCCCTGAATGGGTATGATTTTCCCTGTAAGACAGAGATGTTTTTAAAAGGAAATCTTCAGAACAGTATAGATGTAGTTAAATCTTCTCTGTTTGTATCTGCAGACAAAATCATGTTAGTTATAGATATGTGCTATACACACAAATCTTTTGCTTCCTTGTGTCACTATTTAATATTTTAGGGTAGAGATTCCTACCCAAACCCTCTGTTGACTAAGTTTGATGTCACATCAAGCACAATAAAAAATGTTCTCTCTGAAATCAGAACCCTTATTATGCAATGTTTAAATGCCAAGACAGAGGTAGGATTAGGATACCAAATGAAATCTCATTTGTCAATAATACTTGTGAATATCTTAGAATCTAGAGCATAGACAATCAGGACACGTTACAAATGGATAAAAACAAATTGCATAAATGCAATCCTGTGTAGAAAGAAATACCAGACAGGGCTCCCAGCAAGCTCTCCAAAGGAGTGAGAGCTACTAAGTCAAGGCAGAAATTCCCAGAGCTCAGTCAAATCAAAGAAGAAGAATGAGACAATTCCAGGTCTCTGGTCCAGACACGTTGACACCATGTGGTTCTCCCCATGGCAGCATCTTGATCAAGCTAGAGGAATACTTCTCAGCAAAGGATTAAAAATAAGGCAGAATGCAAAACATGTCTTGGAAGCTTCACTTGTTAGTGGCAGTTAGGAGATGCACACACTGAAGAAGAACAAATTCAAATTTCTCAGTAAACTAAAATCTCACAGTAAATCATTCAGAGAAGATTATCTTATATTGTTTTTATACAGAGAAAATGGAGAGAGTTAGAGGGGTAGCTCAGTTGGTAGAGTGCTAGGCAATGAACAAAAGTGTCATGTACTGAGTTCAAGTCCTAGTCTTGGAACAGAAAAAGAAAAAAATATAGAGAAACTGGAACTTTGAAATAGGAAGCGAAAACAGGGGTTATACTGTGGGGGAGGGGCATACAAAACAACAAAGAAATATCTTTTAAATATGTTAGAAACAATAGCAAGAAAGAAAAAAACATTTGAGTCCTTATCTTGGGGTTCATTTCACCTAACATCAGCTTATCTGACCTTTTCTGCTTGTCTCAGACATATACTAGTTATTGCAAATAAGGGAAACCATAGGACCTATGTTTCTTTGGGCCTGGCTTACTTCACTTAATATATTTTTTTCCAAGTCTTTCCATTTCCTAACAAATGGGGCAATGTTATTCTTTCTGATGGAGGCATAGAATTCCAGTTTGTATATATACCACATTTTCTTGATCCATAGGGATACAGGTGGCCCATTGCAACAATGACATGTACAAGTCGTTATGTCGAAAAATGAATTTTACAACTTTGGCATGTGGGGGGGAGAAGGGAAGGGATGGCAAGGGGGAAAAAAGGAGGAGGCAACAATGCTTGATAAGAAATGTATTCATTACCTTGCCCATGTAATTGT
This sequence comes from Dipodomys spectabilis, assembly GCF_019054845.1. Lineage (NCBI taxonomy): Eukaryota > Metazoa > Chordata > Mammalia > Rodentia > Heteromyidae > Dipodomys > Dipodomys spectabilis. The sequence goes on from NW_024870759.1 coordinate 4,095,066, forward strand.
AACCCCTCTGTATGGTATTTTCACAATTTAAAAAGAAAAAGAAATAGGAAGAGATCTCAGGCTCTTCTTTGTGTTAACTCTATGGCAGGCAAATCTCTCCACCAAGGGTATGAGATTCTTAAGGAAGAGTTTTTCTCAATCAGTATACTCCAGAGAAACAGAAAAGAGAAACTGAGACAGAGACAGCGAAAGAGAGAGATTAGTTTTATAGAACTAGCTTGTGTGACAAGTGATTGGCAAGTCCAACGTCTTCAGAGTAGAGTGTGGCTTAGTGGTAGAGTGTTTACCTAACATGCATGATGCCTTTGGTTCAGTTCCTCAGGACCACATAAACAGAAAAAGCCAGAAGTGGTGGTGTGGCTCAAGTGGTAGAGTGCTAACCTTGAGCAAGAGAAGCTCAGGAACAGTGACCTGGCCCTGAGTTTAAGCCCCAGGACTGGCAAAAGAAATAGCAGCCTGTTAGCAGAATTCTCTCTTCTTCTGGGAAGTTCAAAATGCTTTTCTGTTAAGCTTTTTCTGTTAAAAGAGTATTGGTTCAGAAAGGGAGAATTCCCATGTGACTCATGATCTTGGCCTGGGAAAAGGGCTAAAGGTAAATTTTGAAAGAGGGCAAAGTCAATCAACAGACCATAACAACCAAAGTGGCACTCACCCAGACTTGTGTGCTTGATACTTTTGCCCCCATCTCTGCCTTCTTACCTCAGAGACAGCATCTTTGACTAATATGTGCTATGTGTAAGCAATATGAAGGAGTGGCGGGGTGTCCCTTCACAGACTCCTTTTGATCCATCCCTGCTCAGTGGCCTAGTTGAAATGACACCCCAGCTGAAATACACAGACTCTCTTTCAATGGAGTCCCAAACACAGTAAGGGGTTCCAGCAAGATGATGATGACAGAGATCTTCAAATTCAGGAATGCTTTCAGAAAAAAAAGATGTGTTGGAAACGCTAAAACCAAAATCAGAATAAAAAGTGATCGTCGTGAGAGATCATAGAGAGTGCTGCTACATAAAGAACACAAGGCTGAGGAAGAAGGAAGCACTGTGCCCCTTTTATATGCTGACTTGGAATCCTCAGGATCTCATATCCAAACAGGCAATGGCTTAGCTTAGCCAGGTTCATAAAAGCTAGTATTCTTTTATGAGTAGGGACAACTTCTGATAAACACAGGAAAGAGCTATTGTTAGACTCCTAAAGATATTTTAAATCTTCAAGCTTCAGGGAGTAAGGAGGAGAGAGAGGAATGGCTATGTTTATAAAGTTACACAATCAAAGGCAGTACAAGAGGACTGGACCTCCTATTTGCCCATGGCAGAGACAGTCCAGTGATTGTTTTGTCCTGAAGAAATTGTGAAGATATCACAATAAGCCCCTAGTTCAGGATGTGCCCAAGTCACAAAGTCAAATAGCAGATAGCATTTTTGTTTGAACCTCCAAATAGCCCTATGAGATAACCTAATAGAAATTTATTCTTTTAAAGAAAATAAAGCATAGACAAGTTAAAATTAGTAGCTCAGGATCTCACATCTCATAAATAGAAGCTACTGGAAGCTCAACTGAACTTACAGCAGCTATATAGGTCAAACGTGTGTGTATGTGTGTGTGTGTGTGTGTGTCCACATGTCTGTGTGTCCATGTGTCTGTGTATATAGGATAGGAAATGTCTGGCAATTCTCAACACTCATTAGCGTATATAAACACATAAACTGGTGATGATATCAAAATCCTTTTGATCAAAATTAAGCAAGTGCCATCTGGATGCTGATGGCTCACACAGGTAAATCCTAGTTTTTCAGGAGGCTGAGATCTGGAGGATCACAATTCAGTGCTTGGGCAGAAAAGTTCATGATGCTTTTATTGTAAAATTTTGAGAAAGGTTATAAGATAATTAAAAATATTTTTATTATCTTTATGTAGTTGTTCAAAGGAGTTACAATTCAGCAGGATGATTTTAAGAGGCCAATAGAACTGATTTGAACTGGCTCTGAAATGTGCTAGCAATTTTGAGGACAGGCCAATCAATCAGTATTTATAAGTTTTCATTCTTAATTAATTACATAAATGGTGCTGGGGTTGGAATCCAGGGACTCTCTGCCAATGAGCTGTACCGTACCTTTTGTTCTGTTACTTTTAGAATCAGAATCAATATATTCATCTCACAGGTGTGCCATGGAGATGGCCTGAGATTATATAGAGCACATAGAATACATGTGGTAAATGGTTATTTCTGTGATTGTGATAAATGATCTGTCATCCCTGCAACTTTGTGCTCATAAATCCATGGTTACAATCTTGATTCATCTCTTTTGGCTAAATTCCCAGAATTTGAATTTCTGGCATGGAGATTTGGGTTTGGCTTTTTAAATCAAACTTGTTGAAAACCAGCAACTGAATTGATCCTCATGTGGACTTATTTTGGAGCCTGTAAAGACTTGCCAGGCTCAGTCAAAATATAGGAACTCTGCCTCCTGGAATCTTCACAGAACAAAAATAGGCTGGCTGGGCAATGCAGCTATCAATAATGTCAAGATCAGCATTTCTCATGTTCTTTTTGTTTTCTTGACCTCTTTGCCATCTTGTTCTTTATGTCAATCTCCATCCCTGCTAGTAGAAACGAGTGGCTTGGTTTTTCTTAGATTCTGTTCCTGAGGAGTGACCTTTTCTTCTCAGGATGTTCCCTCTAACTTTCATTGGAATTGTGTCTTTCTGGTCACAGGGACCGAAGGTGGCCACCTGCTCTCTCTCTCTATAATGCATTTGGTTTTACAGCTACCAACAAGACCTGTTTTAAATAGTAAACTCATTTGGAGGACTAAGCTTTACTTTGGATTTGTATTTCCAGTTTGAGAAAAAGAACTATAATGTTTCCTATGAGATAAGAGAGAAGTCCTACGTACTCTACTTGAAAAATTCCCTCCGTGATATGCCTGTTTATTGGTCCTTGTTCAGACTTCTTATTTTTATTTCTTTTTTATAGTACTTACATTCGAACTCAGGGCCTCACACTTAGTAGGCAAAGGGCTCCATTTCTTGAGCCATGCCCTTAATCCTTCTTTTGCTTTATTTTTTTCAGACAGAGTATCCTGTTTTGTCCTCGGGCTAGCTTTGGGCTGTAATTTCCCTATTTCTGTCTTTTACGGAGCTGAAATCACAAGCACTTACCACCACACCTAGCTTGTTAGTTCAGTAGGGCTCCTGTGAACTTTTAAAAAAAATTTTTATTGTGAAAATACCATACAGAGGGGTTACAATTACATGGGCAATGTAATGAGTACATTTCTTATCAAGCATTGTAGACTCCTTTGTTTCCCCTTACTATCCCTTCCCATCTCCCCCCCCCCCACCCTCCCCAGCCCCGCCCAGCCAAAGTTATAAAGTTTATTTTTCAACATTATGACTTATACATCTCATTGTTGCAATGGGTCCACCTGTATCCCTATTTAAACAGTTTGTTTTTGCCCTTCCCCTCCACAAATTATACCAACATCAAATGCAATGAAAACAGGGGTTATACCGTGGGAGAGGGACATACAAAGCAACAAAGAAATCATCTTATAAATATGTTAGAAACAATCGCAAGAAAGAAAAAAAAACATTTGAATACTTAACTTGGGATTCATTTCACCTAACATCAACTTATCTGACCTTTTCTGCTTGTCTCAGACATATACTAGTTATTGCAAATAAGGGAAACCATAGGACTTATGTTTCTTTGGGCCTGGCTTACTTTACTTAATATAATTTTTTCCAAGTCTTTCCATTTCCTAACAAATGGGGCAATGTCATTCTTTCTGATGGAGGCATAGAATTCTATTATGTATATATACCACATTTTCTTGAGCTTTTTGGCTTCTGTGATCTTTCTGATCTCCGCTTCTTAAATAGCTGTGAGATTAAGACATGCTCCTTATTCATATTTCTAAATACCTAGAACTTGCATTGGCATGTCTTCTGATTACACCATCACACAGTGCAGCTGTGATTTTACAATTGACCACCAAGAGCCCAATATGTAAAGACTTAGCATACTTCAAGTAGAGAAAAATGGGGGGGAAATGGGGTGTGAAAAAATAAATCAAGCGCTTCAGGAATAGAACTAGCAAACAGAATGATGGCAAATTCAGTCATAATGTTGAATATATGTATTTGAAAATGGAAATAGGCAAAATGAGGGGATAGACAGGGTTAGGAGATATGGCAGAGAATGATGAAAGGGGTGACAATGATCAAGATGCATTATACTCACAAACCGACATGCTGTGTACAACTACTTAAGGAGATTTTTTTTTGGTTGGTTGTGGGGCTTGAACTCTGGGCCTGGGCGCTGTCTCCAAACTCTTGAGCTCAAGGCAAGCCCTCTCCCACTTGAGCCACAGAGCCACTTCCAGTTTTCTGGTAGTTAATGGAGATAAGAGTCTCATGGACTTTCCTGCCCAGGCTGGCTTTGAACCATGATCCTCAGATCCCAGCCTCTTGAGTAGCTAGGATTACAGGCATAAGCCATCAGCACCTGGCTAAGGAGAATTTTTTTAAAAGAAGAAGTAACAAAAAAAATGAAAATAGCTCCCCCTTTTTGTGCTTCCCCTTTTGATACACTTTGCATCTATTCTTTGCACTTCATCACAATACCGTAAGAGAGCAAATATTGTCCTTTTGGGATGGATATACTTAAGTTCTTACAACAAATTCTCACAACTAGTTAAGTGGCAGCAAGATTTTAATCCACACATTCAAAGGCCAATGCTCTTGACCAGGAACCTCTCCAGCCTCTTCTAATTACTGATCTGCCCTTGCCAAATCCTGAGCAACAGTTTTATTTAAATGAATTTAGTTTAATCCTCACAAAACAGTGAGTAATAGTGTGCTTTGGAATGCATCTTTGGTGTTGTGTTCCAAAGAACAGATGGGTTTAGTAACTTGTCCAAGACTGCATGGCTTGGAGCTGGTAGCATCCAGTTTTAAGCACAGTGGACTTAGAACTCAATTTCCTTGTTTTTATTTTTTTCAGTACTGGAGATGGAACCTAGGTCACTGCCCATGATGGGCAGGTATTCTACCACTGAACTACATGTCCAGCCCCTATTGTCTTCTCTTTTTTCCATGAGTTTTACTGTAGCATGATTGAGATGGTAAACTATACCCAGGAATAACAGAGCTCATATTTTACTCAAGTCTCTGCAATGTGAGCCATTTCTAAGTTGCTTTAATGAAGGTCTCTAGAAGGCGTTTAAATCTAGTAATCCCTTCAGATTGATACAATTGGCAGAAGCCAATGGTAGATTTAATGACTAGCCAGGTCATTTCTGTAGCTGTCTCTCCTTTTCCTAAGTAAGCCCCAATTCATCGACATCCTCAGATGGTCATCCTCTCAGTTCTTTCATTCACTCAACACACAGTTCTTGAGTACCTCCAACCATTGTTCCAGCTACTAAAGACATTACAGATAAAAGTCTGCTTTCCTGGCAGCTTACATTCTAGGATGTATAAACACAGAAATAAAAACAACACGGTCACTTAGCAAAATCATTCAGAAAAATCAAGTAGTATATTAGAAGGCAAAAGTGCTAAGAAGACAGAGAAAGCAAGAACAACTAGGAAGTGTCGGCAGCTTGGGGTTGCTTGCGATTTTAAATGAAATGGCGAGAGCTGGTGGCTCAAGCCAAACTTAGTTCAAAACCAATCTGAAAAGGAAGTATGTAAAATGCAATATCCATCAAACCAGCAAAATGTCCATTGAAGGCATGGCTCAAATGATAGAGTACCAGCTGTGAGCAAGAAAGTTGAGAAAGAACACAAAACCCTGAGTCCAAACCCTGGTACTGAAGCTTCCATTGTAACTACTTCACAACCTGAGTTCTCCCATTTGTGCTTCTTCCACCTCTCCTTCATAGCTATTGGTCCTCAGAACCTTTCTCACAAGGCCCACACCCATTCTTCTCCATCTCCTGTACTGTTATTCATTGGCAAGCACACAGCAGAACATAACAATGTTTGAAAAATCTCCATCCCAGGGCTCTAGATTTGCCCAGATGTCATGAGGGACTTCTGGAACCAGGCCTAAAAGGACTCTATTTGAGAATAGGGGTGTTTTCTTTGGGGGAGAGTCCAATCTCTCTATGATTCTCTCCAGACTTTCATAATCACTGAAAGAAATGGGAACTAGGACAAAGGCTGCTACAAATCTTGTCAGATAGAAAACAAAGTAAAATGGAGAAATGAAGAGAGAAAAATTGATAAATCTAAGGCTTATAAGGCAAAACTTATTTTTATATCCTAGGTCACATTTTTAAATGCCATCAATGTTATAGTAAAGGTTTGTATAGGAATAGAGTGAATGTGTCATCTTCAAAAATCAAATCTCTCCAACAACCTAAAACACCCCTGTAATATGTTTTGAGTTATTTAGACAAAGATTTTGCAATTAAAATCTACATTAATTCTGGATTCCAATAAATCTTAAGTAAATTTAAATATTTAAAACGCTTCTTCAATTCCTTTTTAACATGCTACTAGCTACATTTGCTTGAGTGTCTTGTGTGTGTGTGTGTGTGCGCGCGCGCGCGCGCACTCAGGACTCGGGCCCTATATCCCTGAGCCCTTTTCACTAAAGTCTAGTCATCTACCACTTGAGCCATGGCTCCATTTCCTTGAGTATAATTCTTAAATCAGAGAGAAGACAACACTAAGTCTTACTATAACATTCTATAGAAGTTTCCATAAATAATTTAAGATAGGTTTTCTATCTTTCACATTCTAGTTTAATTTAATAAGTGTAAGGTAGTTTTTCATACACAAAAGTATCAATAAAATTCTTGCTAAAATAGCCATGGCTACATGTGGTGATACATGCTTGTAAGTACTGAGGAGGTGGAGGTAGACAGATTACAGTCTAGGGTCAGTCCAGACAAAAATGTGAGACTTTATCTAAAAACAAACTAAAAGCAAAAGGCCTGTGGTGTGGCTCAAGTAGAAGAGCAGTTTCCTAGCCTATGTGAAGCCCTGGGTTTAATATCTAGTACTCAAATACCTCAAATAGCCATTATTCAAGAATTGTAAACTTTGGGGATATAAGATAGATATCTTATGCCTTGAAAATTTTTACTACCGATGGATGATGATTTTTTTGTGATAATATAAAGCAGTAATGAATGTCAAAGACAAGAGAATTAGCAAATAGGTACAGTGAGCTTCATCATAATCACTGTATACTTTCATTTTATAATATTCAAACACCAGAAAGCACTTGGAAAAGATCTTTGTGGGGGATGGAGTGTAGCTTAGTATATTCCAGTGCTTGCCTACCATGTGCAAGGCTTTGCATTCAATCTTCAGCACTGAAAAAAATATTTTAAAAGATATGGCTTGTTCACATATACATGCTATTAAGGGCCAGCACACAGATTGCGCCAGAAAACATCCCAGTAGGTAGCCATAAATTCAGGCATGCCTGGGTCTCTGCATAGAAAGTGAATATAGATAGAATCAACATCCTGGTGTTAGTGAGGGTAAATAGTGAGATAATGCCAGTAACATGCCTTACATGTGATGAATGGATAAATATTGACTGATGCTATCATTACAGTCCCTGCCCTCTTCCTCCCACAAAGGAACCACCAGATATCATTTAGAGTATGGGAGTTCCATCTCAGGAAACAGACTAATTCTGAATCTGTGACCATTAGTAATTTTTATCTCCTACACTTCCTGGGAAGTTCACTTGCATTTTCCAGATGGTTCTAGAACATGTAGCTAATAGTATCTACTTCTAGGGCTATGACAAAAAGAAATAAGTTAATATATTCAACAAGCTTAGAAGGATCTAAATCATGATTAATGAATGGCTTTAGTATATACCACTAAACCTCTTTCTATACAAATCTTGAGTTTCCCATGACCCTCAAGAAAATTCCACCATGCAGAATTACAGACTCACCAAGCAGCACTGAGCATGCTGGAGTTTACCAACAGAAAACTACATTGCCAAGGGCTTGCCCAGCCCTTGGTCAAAAGAAGTGCTCATCTACACATTATCAAGCCAGTACTCTCTGAAGTTCCAGGCGTGGGCACTCTACTCCAGTCTCCAAGAGCAGCTCAGATAATCCAAAACAACTATACCACTTTCCCAACCCAAGGGTAGACTTCCTAGAGTCACAGGTGCCCGATGACAGTTGTATCCTTCATCTTTCAAAGAGATCCCAAGTGCTTTTGATGTCCCTGAAATATATAGAATAATGAGAAGATGGAAAAGCTCTTTGCAGTGCAATAAAAACTTAGGACAGTGAAAAGAAGGGAAGAGAGGAGAGAGGGGGAAAGAGAGAAAGATGAGAGGGCAAGAGAGAAGGAAAAATCGACTTCCAACATAAATTACTTTTCTCAAATCAATTTTTTTTCCTCAGATATCAGTCTGAGGACTTGTGATTGCCTGAGTCTGGAAATTTTGTAAATATTTTAAAATTTTAAAAGACATTCTTCCTAAAGAGTTTCTCTAGTACCTAAGGTAAAATAATAATGATAAGCTGGATGCCAGTGGCTCACACCTGTAATCCTAGCTACTCAGGAGGCTGAGATCTGAGGATCATAGTTCAAAGCCAGCTTAGGCAGGAAAGTCTGTGAAACTCTTATCTCCAATTAACTCCCCAAAAGAGGGAAATGGTGCTGTGGCTCAAAATGGTAAAGTACTAGCCTTGAGCAAAAAAAGCTCAAGAAGAGTACCCATGCCCTGAGCTCAATCCCTAGGACCAGCACACGAAAAATTAATGGCAACAGCTATTAATATTTATAAAGTTATTTTATGTATTTTCATATTTAATTTTCATGGAAATCCTAGGAGGTAGGAAGTAATAGACCCACGTGGCATACTGGGAATTGAAGCTTCTAAGAAGCATTAAATTACATGCTGAGGGGTCATGGTGAATTTATTGAAACTTCAGGAGTCTAACAGTTCTATGACTCAACAGTTCCGCGTCTTGCTTGCTAGAAAGGTCCTTAGGAGGTAGAAATTGCTATCCTTGAATTTAACAGAGCACAGCATGGATGTTCCTCTCTGTTGAATTACCCACCCAGTTCTAAAGTGTGCTTCTGATTGCAGTCTATACAGGTGCCAACTTTTCACTTCATAAATTGGGAGCAATGTGGCTTTCTTTAGCAGTACAAACTAACATGGTGAAATTACCTAGATGAGTCAGAATACACACCCCCAAGGCATTTTAGACTGGAAATAAGAACTGCACTTTAAAATCAATCAAAGGAAACTTTCTGAACAAACAGGAAGATTTCTTTGCTCCTACAGGATCTTTGCTTCCCATCAGTGGTAAGCCTTAGTGTTGACATTGTGTTGATTTAAGGGAGATTCACATGTTGAGGCAGTAAGAAGGGTACTGGGCAGACCCTAACTATCACAGTGTTCTGGGAACTCTTAAAGAAATGACATGCCAAGAGAAATCTTGGAGTGAGATGCAAATAATAGCAAGAGACAAGTTTGGCAAAGAGGCAATATGTGAGTTTTACATGGAAGACACTTTGGAGGTGCTTCAACAGAATTTCAGCATTTGCCAACTGGATTAAGATGAAAGGGCTATCTCAGAGGCATCTGCTTATGTGAAACAATTACTTTCAGGATGTGTATTCAAAAACACCTGAGAAGTACTTCTGATTGATGCCTGTAAGCTTTAAAGAAAAACACCATATTATGAAGAAGAGATCACTTTTGGAACAAGAAGAATGTGGAAATAAGCAATAAGCATTGCAATAGACAACGGTGTTAGTCAGTTTTCTACTCCATTAAGTACTTGAAATAATAAATTCATAAAAAGGAAAAGGACTTTTTATCTTAGGTAGTAGAGAAAATCTTTAAGAAGAATTTCTTTTAAAAATTTACTCTTTATTTACAATCAGTCCAGGACTGATTGGCCCTGCCACCTTGGGCCTTTGGCAAGGTGGCATATCATGGCAGATATATGTGATGAAACAGACCTGCCACCTCATGTCTGATAGAGCAAAAGAGAGGAAAAGGTGACTGGAGTCCCATTATCCTTTTTTTTTTTTTTTTTTTTTGCCAGTCCTAGGGCTTGAACTGTGGGCCTGCGCTATGTCCCTGAAATTCTTTTACACAAGGCTTTTATTGTGGCTCTACTCCTTGAGCACCACTTCTGGTTTTTACTGAGTAGTTTATTGAGATAAGAGTCTCACAGACTTTTCTGCACAGGGTTGGCTTTGAACTTCAATCTTCAGATCTCATCCTCCTGAGTAGCTAGGATTACAGGTGTGAGCCACCAGCACTGGCTCCACTATCCTTTTCAAAGGCATGCCTTTGACAACTATTCCCTCACCTCTTAAAGTTTCCACCACTCTTATGGTTTGGATATAAAGTATTGCTGCAAAAGATTCAAGTACTGGGCTGGGAAGGTGGCTCAGTGGTAGAGCACTTGCCTTGCATGCATGAGGCCCTGGGTTTGATTCCTTAGCACCACATAAGCAAAAAAAGAAAAAAAAGCTGGAAGTGGCTCTGTGGCTCAAGTGGTAGAGTGCTAGCCTTGGGTTGAAGAGCTGAGGGACAGTGGCCAGGCCCAGAGTTCAGGCCCCATGACCAGGCCCTCCCCCCAAAAAAAGAATCAAGTACTAAAGCTTGGTTCTCAATACAGCAGGGTTTGGAAGTGAGGCTTGATTGGATCATAAGGGCTGTGATTCATCTATTGATTAATTCATTGATGGATCAAAATTTGATGGCATTTCTACCTGGTGGAAATTTAGGACGTGGGACCTTGATAGAAGGAGCAAGTAACTGAAGGAAGGATGGTCCTGGAAGGGTATATCTTACTCCCAAGCCCTTCCTTACTGGTTCTTGCTTCCTGGTTACTACAAAATGAACAGCTTTGCTGTCTGCCATCATGTTGTGTCACTATAGCCTTAAAAGCAGCAAGGCCAGCCTTTGGGGGATACTTGAGACCCAAACTAGAGCCGCAAACATCATAATTAGTATCGTCACCATCATTATAATGAACAGTTCCTGAACATTTTCTGTATACTGATGTCCTTTCAAGGACTTTAGACATCAAATTCATTTATCTCTCTTAACAGTTCCATAAGGAAAGTGTTGTTATTCTTAATTTTTTAGACTAAGGAATAGAGGCACAGAGAAGTTAAGAAACTTGCCTAGAATCACATAGTCAATAGTGAGTTTGAAATTCAAATTCAGATCCAATAGGTTCTAAGCCTACAAACACATATTCCATATTATTACAGATGCACTTAATATTGTCTCTTTTGGATTGCCCATTTAAAAAAATAGTACGGAAGGGATAAATTAGAAATGGAGACTACCAGGTTGGCAGGGGTTACTCCTTAAGAAAGACAGATCTACTCTTCCTTTTTGAGGAGACTGTATTTGAGTTAAGATCTCAGAAAGAATATTCTAACTGGAGTTTTGGTTCTCTGTTTCTGCATAAAGAAATAACCCACAACTTAATGGCTCTAAATCCCATCTTCATTTCTCTCACAGTTCTGGTGGGTTGACCAGGCTTAGCTGGGCGATTTTTGCTTGAATTGCTCTGATTGTGCCAGTAGCTGGGGTCTTTTGAAGGATAGAGTAGGCTAGACAAGCTGTATACTTTCACCCTGAAGTCTAGAACGTAAGTGGGTGTGGGAGGGGCAAAAAGATTGTATTTATCTGGACAGGTGACCAGAGTTCTTCCATATGGCCTCTCCAACCTGGCAGATTCAGGATATTTAGACTTCTTTTCAGTCTTTGTAACTCAAGACTCTTAAGACTGAGTGCTCCAAGAGAGAAGCAGATCCTGCCAATTTCTTAAGACTTGATCTCTTAAACTGGAACAATAGTACTTCTATTATATTCTCTGGGTCAAAGCAATGATCAGGATCCAACGGGATCCAAAGGGCAGGGGTGTGAAACCCACTTCTTTCTCTCTGTGAGAGCCAAGGAATATGCACCAGCCAAATTTAACCTGCCTCAGTCAGGTTATTTATTATTATATTATGTATTTATTATATGTATATAATATATTGCATACATAATAATGTATTTATTATATTATATATTTGTTATTATTACCTTCTGCAAAATCAGAGGGTAATAATAAAGTGGAGGCCACAGGGACTAGATAGAGCTAGACCAGGAGATTGGGAAAAATAGACCATTTCAGGACTTGTAAACCATACTAAAGATTGGATTCTATTCATTTTCCAAATCACTTTTTACTATTTCTTTTTTTCTCCCAGGCTTCTACAGTCAAGAAATCTTCAATCTAGCCTAGATAGATAAGATGTAAACAAGACTTTGGGAGAAATGCCTGGAACCAATCAGAGAGACATATGAGGCCCCCCAAAATAGAAGCAGAACAATTATTCTGACCTTAGAAAGAGCAGAGTCAGCTTCAAAGCAACCTGTTGTTTTTAGATAGTCTTGCATCCTTCCTAATCCAAAGGATCAATGTCATTGGGTATCATAATGGTGTTCTTCAACTGCCAAAATATCAGCACTACATAAATCACTTTTAAATATATAATTTTATTTTCTCCTTCCCACCTAAGCATGGCATTATACGTAAACCAATGCTTCTTCTAACCTTACTATGTTTACCCTTTGCAATGGAAACATTAAAATGAATCGGATGCACATGTGGTTGTCTCTGCCTGTATTTATTTCACGTAACAGAGAGTTCCATCACTCCCACCAGAAAGAGCAGTTTAAATACTTTTCTAATTCCTAGATTAAGAATGAAATGAGATGGCTTAATGTTGTGTTAGTGTGGTATTGGCTGCTGTAACAAAAGACCCAAAGGTACTCTTATTTGCTTTAGCACACAATTTTGAAGGTTCAAGAATATATTACCGACATTTGCTCTGGCCTAGTAAAGACCTACCTATCTATATTATATCTTGGCAGCTGGCACCATTGAGAAGGGAGATATCACAGGGCAAAACAGGAAATCAAAGAGAATGGAGGAGGGGCCGGTATTGCTGTTTTATTATTTCTTTTTTGTTGGTCATGGTGCTTGAGCTCTTCTGCTCAAGGCTAGTGCTCTACCACTTAGAGCCATAGTGCCACTTTCCTGTTTCCTGGTGCTTAATTGTAGTCTCATAGACTTTCCTGCCTGGGCTGGTTTTGAACCTGTTTCTTCATCTCTCAGCTTCCTATGTAGCTAGGATTACAGGCATGAGCCACTGGCTCCTGGCAGTATTGTTGTTTTATTTTATTTTATTGGTTTTTTTTTGTTTTTTGTTTTTTTGGGTCTGGTCGTGGGGTCTGAACTCTGGGCCTGGGCACTGTCCCTCAGCTCTTCAGCTCAAGGCTAGCACTCTACCACTTGAGCCACAGTGCCACTTCCAGCTTTTTTCTTTTTGCTTATGTGGTGCTGAAGAATCGAACCCAGGGCCTCAGGCATGCAAGGCAAGCGCTCTACCACTGAGCCACCTTCCCAGCCCAGTATTGTTGTTTTAGAACAAACCAATCCTCAAGTAAACTAACTGGATTCTCCTGAGAACAACATTAATCTCTTCAAAGGGTGGCATCTCCAGTGGCCTAATAGCCTTTCACTAAGCTCTGTCTCTTAAGATCCCATTGACTCTTAATATTATGAAATTGGCTGCCAAGCTCCCAATAGAACCATTGGAGGATAAACTACATTCAAAACAGCAAAGAATGATGTCTCCTACTAGTCCTTGGGCTTGCAATGCCATGAGGAAATCAGAGAGGTCCTAGGAAATCAAATAGGATTTTTTTTAAATCAATGATTGGGCACAAGGCAGAAAAAGTCAGCATTAGAAGCAAGACCTTGAATAGAAAAGAAAGGGTTAGGGGCTTCACCCACAGTTTAGCCCTCAGCACCCTCACTTGTTTGTATCCCTGGAGTTTTTGCGTACTCCATCTATGTCAGCAGCTCAGCTGAGTGCAAAGTCCTTGGGCTATGGAATGAAATGGACCAGGGTGACAGTAGCCATTCTCTCTTTTACCAACTGAGTGATATGGAGCAAGACATTTTCAGTGCTTTATGCCTCAATGCCCTCATTTGCAAAGGAGAGATAATATTAACAACCAAGCTTTTCAATGTTAGGTGTTAATGCACATAAAATGCTTAAAATTATACTTTGAACATTAAAAATTTTAAGATGTCAGTAACTGCAATAGTCAAAGTCCAATGTATAATTGCCTATAGGTACATGCTTTAGGTAATTATGAATTGTGACTTTTTCCAGTTTGCACATGAATAGAAGGTGTTTATAGCAACTTCCCTGAGGGGGGGATGGTAAATGTCAGCCATAAAGGGTTTCATGTTATTCTGTGGCCCCCTTGCTTAGAATTTGGCATAGAACATGTATACAAAAAGAGGAAATGAATACATTCCTTCCACTGAAGAAAGTCTGGCTTTTCTATGCCTTTTTACTTGCTGGGCACTTCTTTAGACTGTGTTTAACACAATCACCATGGATAGCCCTTGGGCTCACTTTGTTAAGTTTCTTCTGAGCTGGTCATAGTCCCAATATGCTCAGTTTCCCATGCATTAAAATTACAGGGATATAGAATTAATCACTTGGTGCACATAGGAGAGTTTTCTTGAAGTGATCCAAAGCTGGTCTTCTCTTAGGAAGCAACAGACATGTAAGAAATTTCACTCTCTGCTTCTAAGTTCTTCATGTTCTCAAATATTTTCAGTTGCAGAAGAGAATTTGTGATGTGAAATAACATAGAGTCTATGTTGTGAGGTCCAGGTATATGCTTCGTACATATGTTTTAAAATTGGAAGATGGATTAATAATGTTGGCACAACTATATGAAATAGACTAACTTCTTAGGCCTGTTCAATGTGGTAACCATGAGTCACATGAACTATTGAGACATTCTAGCAACTATATACCTATAAACACCTTTCCCTCCCAAAGGTTGTTACAAAAAAAGGATGTAATTATCTCATTAGTAAGGTTTTGTATTGATTGTAAGTTGAGATAATATTTTTGAAATACTGGATTCAATAAGATGTACTATGAAAGAAGAATTTCACCTCATATTTTCACCTTTTAATATATCTTCTGGAAAACTGATAATAATTTATATGAGTACTTCATATTTCTCTTGGACAGTACTGTCTCAAGCCATCTGAGTTTTCCCATATTTCTTGCATATTGCAAAGAATAAATAAATAAATAATGTATTTTAATTCTCCAAATTTAGCTCTATAAGAGTATTGATATGACCACATAGTAGCACCAAGGATAGGATGTCAACTGGCCTAGTCATAACCACTGTCCTGTATTCCAGAGTCTAAAGAAATACAAGTGGAGTGGAAGGAAATTCAGAAGAGGGCATGTTATTTTTCTCTTCTATGATCTCTTTGGTCAGTTTGCCTGGGCATGTGAATTTGGCTACAGCCAAATATTGATCTCCTAGTCTACTCATAATACCAGACACAAGCAAATAAGAGAAAATTGGATTTAGAGAGGAAAACTGCCTGTTCAGTGTCCAAAGGCCTTGCAAAGATATTTTCAGGATGAGTTTATAGCCCTAGTTCTCTTTGGAAATGAATTTGAAAAGTTTTTTTCCTACCTAGTGTCTCTTTTTTAGTTTACCTCTTTTTTATCCTTAAGTAGTTGTACAATGGAGTTTTAATTCAATATGTCTGCATATAAGTTTATAGTGTGTCTTCATTGAATTCTTTGATAGAATCCCTGGAGCCAATTAGAAATGTGTATTTTCAAAAAGATAATGAAATAGACTATCCTTTCTATGAAGATGTCCTTAAGCTCTTCAGTCTCCCTCTGCTAATATCTTCTTTCTTTGAAACTTCAAAGCAGTGAATTTTAGTGAAAAGATTCCTTTTTTTCAGCTAGAGAAATCAAGACACACGGGGCTGGGAAGGTGGCTCAGTGGTAGAGCGCTTGCCTTGCATGCCTGAGGCCCTGGGTTCGATTCCTCAGCACCACATAAGCAAAAAGAAAAAAGCCGGAAGTGGCGCTGTGGCTCAAGTGGTAGAGTGCTAGCCTTGAGCTGAAGAGCTGAGGGACAGTGCCCAGGCCCAGAGTTCAGGCCCCATGACCGGACCAAAACAAAAAAAAACAAAAGAAATCAAGACACAAAACCAAAAATAACATAGCCAGATCAGTAAAACATCAACGATGGAGATAATGAGATGATGATGATGATGACGACGACGACCACGACCACGACGACGACAAGATGAATGTGTACATAACAGAGAGAGACAGACACAGACATAAAGAAACAGAGACATGGAGATAGAGAGAGAGATTGGGAAATTTTGCAGCCCAATAATACCAGGATAAGAGCCTTTGAGGCTCTATATTAGAGCAGCTACTTTGGGATCTAGACTGTATAAACTCAAAGGATCTAAGCTCAATCACTAAGCCTGGCTGGAAGTAGTTTGGTGTTAATGGATCTGTAACCCAGGAGACTACTGCCTAGACAGGTGAGAGGCATAAAGCTCTGCTGGAAACATAGGGCCTAACCTCTTCTCACTGATCATGAGCTCTCCAAAGTCTGTGTCTCATTACATTTATAAAAATAAAACTTGAGAGAAGCCCTTTATAAAAAGTAATAACAATACAAAAAGTATACAAAGAAAAACAAGTAATAAATTATCTCATATCATTGTATCTAGGTTAGGAAAAAGAAGCCAAACCATTCAGTGTAAAATATTTCAGACCTCTGTATAAATAACTACAAGGTGGACGGATGGTTGCTATGGTTGGGAAAAAATAAACAGGTGATTGACAGTGGGAGGAACAAAGCAGAAAGGAAGAAAGTAAGAAGGGAGGAAAGAACAAGAAGTAGAAATGGTAGTTGAATCACATGATATTTACTATTTTAAATGATATGAATGTACTTAAATTCAGAGGGAAAAACACAAACAAGTAAGCGGAAGGAAACATTTAAATGTCTGATGCCCCAGAAATACTAGCTCCTGAAAGAGTCTTGTAGTATTACAGCAAAAGAGTATGAAAGTCACTAAGAGATTTGAGTCTTTGTTTTTTTACTTACTATAGGTGATTATATAATTTTAACCATATAAAGGTTTTCTCTATAACATTTATATTCTGTACTACAACTGTAATTCTTCCACTTCTTCTAAATGTATTTAATGTTTTATACATTTGACTAAAGCCAAGCCAGTCTTGAAATCTTTGCATCATCCTTTGGAAATAGTTGGAAGCAGACTGTTTGATAAGGCAAACTATGCAATTTTGTGTCATTGGCTTAATGGACAGGCTACAAAAATCAGTGTCACTGGATCATCAGGTAAGAGAAATTGGCAGAGCACTGGTTCAACTATTGCCTGGAATCAGGGAGTAAGGCCTGTAATCCCAGCCTTCAGGAGGCTGAGACACAAGTATGGCCTCTTCTCTCAAAATGAAAACTGTTGCTTTGATAATTCAGAAAGCAGACCAGGGGCTTGGAATGTAGCTTAGTGGTAGAGTACTTCCTAGCATGCATGAAGCCCTGGGTTCGATTCCTCAGTACCATATGAACAGAAAAAGCCAGAAGTGGCACTGTGGCTCAAGTGGTAGACTTCTAACCTTGAGCAAAAGAAGCTCAAGGACAGTGCCCAGGCCCTGAGTTCAAGCACCAGGACTGGCAAAAAAAAAAAAAAAAGGAAAAGAAAGCAGACCAAGTGCTTACTGTCTTGGAGGCTCTAACAGAACCCCACCCTGGAAGAGTGTGAGTGATAGTTGGCTTATATTTGTAATTCATTTGCTCCCAGCAATCTGGACAATGAATAGCCATGATTGGGAAACAAATTTTCTTCTCCATCCATTTTCAAATATTATGACCTCATATGGTTCTCTGTTCCTGGTTTTATTGCAACATGGGAATCTTTTTATGTGGCTTTATTTTATGTAATCATTTTTCCTATTTTTTGGTTATTTCCTAGGGAGAGGTTAATCTCTCATCTCACACATTCATACTATCTGTACTGAAAATTGTCTCCAAATTAGCCATATGGTAGATGCTCAAAGAAATGTTAGATGCCCTATGGTGTTTCCATGGCCCCCAAAGACCTCAATTCATGCTCTGAACCCATTGCTTCAGGTCAGGTGTAATTAATCTTTTTAACCTTTATGTCCTCACCTGGTGGCAGCAAAAACCAAAAGAAAAGCTCAGGCTGTGTGATATACAGCCTTGGATTCTATGCTTAAGACCTTCTTCAGGATGCAACTGTGGAGGGCCTGGCAAGGCAGGGCATTGTATTTGAGACCATCTTGTACTTCCTTGCTGGTCTCAGTATCATGAATGGCTAATGCCCTTGAACTTTTTACATGATTCCCTTGTAAATTGTGATCTTTGACCATCTCTGCCCTCTGTCTTTGCTTCTTCTTCAGACCTCTTGGCTCTACCCATAATCATATAATATACATAGACTAACTTTTCATACCAGATATAAGCTGGGCTCCTATTACCCTTTGTGAATGAACCTTGCTAATTATTTCACTAAATTCTACATGTTTTCTCTCTTCTGCACTCAGCATAATTTCTCTCAAACTCTACTTAAGTTTATCCAGATGTATGTACAGAAAGATGTTTACTGATTTTACCACATTGTAAGTTCCAAATGGCAACTTTAAACACTTACATTTCATATCCTCCAATATTGTTCCGAATCCAGTTATCGAAGACATAATTCTCAGCAGATTGTTACATGCTGAAGAGCTACCTGTATTCTCTAAAGAATACAAATGTTTGTTTTCTTTCCAAAATAATAGCATAAGCTACGGAGTGATCACTAGACAAATTGGTTTCACTCACTGAAGAGGAAATTACTATTCATCACATTTTTTGTCTTGGAAAAAAAATCGTGATAAGACATACTTGTTTCTAACAAATAAGTAATGTAATGGAGTGGGAGTGGAAGTGAACGTTCATTATGCGCACCTCAAATAGGCCATGCTCTCAGAGCAAGTAAGCTTGTCATGGCACATATAAAGTTCATGTAAAGTGGGAAGCAGTCCCTGGATGAAATACAAGAGATTATCTAACCTGTTCCTGGAGGCATCTGTGGTACAGGCTTCCCTGGATTAATAGGATTGAGGACACAGAAGTGGAAGGGGAGATATGAAAGAAGGGTCACAAGACCAGACATTTCTGGCCTACTGAACTCTGGAAGCTGCCAAGCTCTCAGAATAATTTCCACTTGCTAAATTCAAGTGTCATTTGACTGCTTATTTCTTCATATTTCTGCTCTTTATATTTTAGGAGCCAGTTCTTAAGACTTGAACTTGTGGCCTTGCACTCTTGCTTAGCCTCTTTCCAAGAAAACCTGGAGTTGGAGATAAGGGGCTGGCTTTGCATACAAATCCTCGGATCTCAGACCTTTAAATCTCTGAGTAGATAGATATGCTCACATTTTTGAGTAGATAGAATTACAGGCAAAAGCCATGGATTTCAGCTAGTATTTCTACTCTTAATTCTGTTTTTATTCCCTTATATTGAGACAGTTTAGACAGGGAGATTCACCAAAATGGTTCCTTGTAAACCATGCCAGCAGAAATTAGCATGCTTATATGTAAAATAACTTTAATGGCTCCCTAATAATAATTCTAAAGTACTAATAGCTGTATCATGAAGAAACACTTTCTACATTATATAAATTGGGGATGAGTGAGAATGTGGAAAGGGGTGACATTGATCAAGATGTATTGTATTCATAAACTGCTTTGTTAAATGGCAATTCCTTCATACAACTACTTGAAGATAATTTTTAAAAGGGGGAAAAAAGGAAGGGCAGGCATTGGTGGCTCACACTTATAATCCTAGCTACTGAAGAGAAAAGCATCTAAGATTCTGAGGATCACTGTTTGAAGCCAGCCTGGGCAGGAATGTCGGAGAAATTCTAATCTTTTCAAATTCAAGCACCCATGCTAGCACAAAATGTTATGTAAATTTAATCTGAAGTGATTAATTTTCCCACTGATAATTAAATCTCAATAGTTTGGTGTCATATCCTTTAACATAAAGTTGTTTTTGGAAAACTACATTTCAACAACTTGAAACAGATCTAGAGTAGCACTAAGAATGCCACTCAGTAGCTAGATAAGCATTTCTGAATTCGGAGAGGATAGAAGCCTATTCATCACAATATTCCGAAGGTTTGTGAATGTCTATTATTACAGGGACACAAAACACACTGCATCTAAAAGTGCTATTTCCTCTACAACCCACCAGAAGTTTCCAGATACCAAAGGTTTCTTTTCTCTCTTGAGGATGTTTCTTTTTTTTTTTGAGTAATTCAATTACATCAGTTTCAATATCAGGCAATAAAGCATTGGGGATGTGGCTGCTTGTGGTAGAGCACTTGTTTAGCATACACAAGGCTCTGGGTTCAAATTCCAGCACTGAAAGTGAAGAAATAAATAAATCAATGGGCATAACCATGTTCCCTTAGCCTAATATGATTAAGGCTGCACATATCAAGATATATTGTATGCATAAACTGCTTTATTAAATGGCAGCTCTATAGTACAACTATTTAGAGATAATAATAAAGAGAAAAATCTACCTTACATTAAAAATCACATAAAATATTTAAAACAGACCTGATTTGAACAAAGGATCTGACACTATGACAAGCAGCATACTTGATACTTTTAAAATTGAGATTTAGAAATACACACGTAGACCCATGAAAAAAGTAAATCAACTATCTAGTTTATATGAACTACAGTTTTCACTTGGGGATAATGAAATAGCTCTTCTTGTCAAGAGTTTCAGAAATAGACACAGCCATCAGAGATGCTTTCTATAGGTTAAAAATAATAAAAGTTTCCAGGTGTTGGTGGCTCACACCTATAATCCTCGCTACTCAGAAGGCTGAGATCTGAGGGTTGTGGTTCAAAGCCAGTCCAGTCAGGGAAGGCTATGAGACTCTTATCTCCAATTAACCACCAGGAACCAGAGGTGGCACTGTAGTTCAAGTGATAGAGTGCTAGTCTTGAGCAACAGAGGTCAAGAACAGCACAAGCCCTGGGTTCAAGCCCCATGACCAACAAAAAATATTAAGAGACCTAAGGCCAAAGACATGGAAGTTATGAAGGTAGAGAACAAGAAGTTAGTTTGAGGTGAACTTCCTGGCTGTAAGGTATTTATCAATCTTTATTATTGTGTAGTCTTCATTAGATAGAACCACAGATGATCAAATCAGCATCTTTGTCAAGATAGCAAAAGCCTTTGCCTCATGGGGTCATTGTGTTTCATTTCTCTCAGGAGTGAGAAATAGTAAGAGTATATAGCTAGATATAGTAAGAGTATGTTGCTAGAACACATACATATCTGTAATCTGCATAATCTGGATATTTGTAAACACACCAATATTTCCCATTTCCTCCAGCAGAGGTCAGATGAGAGCAACCCTGGATTATGAAAATCTAGAAACCAGAAGGATATTTTAGGATGATTTTCTTAAGATAGGAAAGTTGAGAGTCTTAAAAAGTATTTTCTTTTCCTCATATTTTCAAATTGTATTTTACAATCATGCTTTACTTTTTTAATAATTAAAAAGCAATAACATCTATTCTAAAATTTATAAAGAGCACCCTTACACATTTACCCTTTAATAAGTTAGTTACTACTGCTTAATTACTTATATTTTCTTAGCTACACATTGATCATTGGAAATAAAGAAAACCACCACTGTGAAAAATCATTTAAGTACAACATAGCTTCCACAATTGATAAGCTGACATCTTTCTCAAACAAGGACTTCCTGGCAACAGTAAGATCACGAGGATAAAGCCAAGCCTCTTAGACAACATGGCTCTCAACTTGACAAGTATCAATGCACATACTCTGCCAACAGGGAAGAACTCTAGTCATCTCTAGAGAAATATAAGATCTGGGTACTTTGAGAATTTAGTTTTCTGCAAGTCATATGGGTACAATGTGATTTACATTTAAAAGAGCAAAGAACCCAATGTTTATTTACCCAGAACTGCTGGTTTTTATTCAACAAATAATGCTATCATCCTGTTATATTTTCATCTGTAATTCATCTATCACTTTTTTATGCCAGTCCTGAGGTTTGAACTCAGGGCCTGGGCTCTGTGCCTTACCTTTTGCACGCAAAGCTAACACTTTACCATTTGAACCACAGTACCACTTCTGGTTTTGGGTGGTTAACTGGAGATAAGGATCTCACAGACTTTGCTGTCCCAGTTGCCCTTGAATTGCAATCCTCAGATCTCAGCCTCTTGAGTAACTAGGATTACAGATGTAAGCCATTGGCATCCACTAATTAATATATCTTTTAGAAGCAAAAAAAAAAAACAACAAAAAAACAAAAAAGGCTTACAAGATTATGCTAAGTTGAATGAACTCCAAGGCACGGACACAAAATATTTCTCTTTGTTGTTATTGCTTTTAATGTACTATGTGATTTTTTTGTTTCTTTTGTATGTTCTTCCCCCTATGTTATATCCTCTGTTGTCACCACTGTATTTTATTTTGGTACCCTGGTATTGCATATATGTTTATTTCAATTAGAGAAGGGAAAGGGAACAACAGAATGGTTAGACAAAGGACAAAGGGGAACCAATGCAATAGCAATATATATAAGACAATATGTCGGAAATGATCTGTACAACTTTTGAAGGGTTGGGGGAGGAAAAGTAGAAAAATGAGGGAAGGGGTAACAAGTTTGACAAGAAATGTACTTATTACCTTACTTATGTAACTATAACCCCTCTGTACATCACCTTGAGAATAAAAATGTTACTAATAAAAAAGGCTTATAAAACAAAATCTGAAGGACAATTAAAGCACATATGTATTACTG
Organism: Dipodomys spectabilis; assembly: GCF_019054845.1. Classification (NCBI taxonomy): domain Eukaryota; kingdom Metazoa; phylum Chordata; class Mammalia; order Rodentia; family Heteromyidae; genus Dipodomys; species Dipodomys spectabilis. The sequence continues at coordinate 4,117,859 of NW_024870759.1, forward strand.
AAGGAAATCTTTTTCCATCATGACAAATTAACAATTGCTTACTTGTTGTTATAGTAAATGATTTATATAGCTTATTATTTGTCCTTTGTGATAGTATCACTCACAAATAGAAATATGATAAAGTTATTTATGTTACCCAAGAGATTGTTGTGAGTTTCTTCTTTTTTGTTGTTCTGGCTTGTTGTTTGGTGGTACTGAGGCCTGTACCCTGGACCTCACCTATGCAAAACACTTACTCTATCACTGAGCTATACTCCCAGTCCCTCTCCTGTTCTCTAAGGAATAATTTCTACCTGTGAGGAGTATGTCTCTCATCTAAATGGGTAAGTGAGGAGAAGAGAAGAAAGATAAAAACTCAAAATCTCTGTCAGAGCTTGGCATGGTAGTACACACCTGTTATCCCAATACATAGGAGGCTGAGGCAGGAAAATCACAAGTTTAAAGCCAGCTTGAGCCACATAGTAAATTCCAGGGCAGCCTAGCTTAGAGACTTTGTCTCAAAGAGAACAAAACCCTGCTAGTTCTTCTGTGGATTTCCAAGGTGGGACTGAGAATAGGTCACCCTCTGTTTTTCAGAGATCATCCGTGATTTTTTTGGACCAAAGTGAGAATCCAGGAAAAACAGAATAGGGAGAGGTAAGAGAAGTGAAAAGCATTTGACAATCAGCAACATGATGGGAGACTGGACTATGGAGACAATGTTACTAGTGAGCAATCCTCAGAGTGCTATGGGGTCTATGGGGTCAATAAAATATCTGATCATTCTGAACTGATAGTATTCCCCAGTTTAAAAGTCATCCATTATACACAGCTTCAGTCATGTCTACTACACATAAATACTGGGTAGTTTGAGGAAAATCAAAATGAAGTTTGAACTCAGGTTGGTATACAGAAAAGGGAAGAAACGAGTCATAGGCCTTGAGATACAAATGAGCTTAGGGATCATGGAGACAACATGTGACCATGAATGAGAGATCTGTCCATTCATAAAAATCATGGTGAGAACAATGGACTGTTCTTTGAAAAAGATGGGATTTGGAACCCAATCACATTTATGTTAATGTCTAAAGATGACTAAATAATGTTGAGTGATATATGGGACACAATGATAAAATTTTTCAATTCTATGAATTGGATCACAAATAATCTTTATAATATAAAGTATAGGGTAATTCTTGTTAACCTGTACACAGATTTTTAAAAAACATTAAAATGTCAATGGTATTTAATATATATATATATATATATATATATATATATATACATATATATTTGTCAGTGATGGGGCTTGAACTCTGGGTCTGGGCGCTGTCCCTCAGCACTTCAGCTCAAGGCTAGTGCTCTACCTCTTGAGCCACAGCGCCACTTCCAGCTTTTTCTGTTCATGTGGTGCTGAGGAATCAAACCCAGGGCCTCATGAATACAAAGCAAGCGCTCTACCACTGAGCCACCTTCCCAGCCTCTTACGTAGGGATATTTGATAAAGAAATCACAAATGTTTTTCTTTACTGAAATTGTTAAATATTTTACCAAATGGATGATGTTATTTTATCATTAACCTGCCAAACTAAGTTCAGAAGTACCACCTCAGGATTGGAATTGTTGCTCACGTGACAGAGTACTTGCCTAGCAAACACGAGATTCTGAGTTCAAATCCCAGTGCCTCAAAAATAGGAAACATATCAAAAATGTCACCTAATTCCCCTCTGATGATAATGAATAAATTCTCAGAGTGATTGAAATCCTGCAGTGCCTGTTTTAAGCTTACCTTTACGTGGTGAATCAGGCGTTCAACTTCATTCACTTTGTAGGTCTCCAATCCTAGATCTTTGGCCAGTCTTAAGATACGATTCTGGGTTGGCCCAACGTAAGATCCTCCAAGGTCCACATATTTAACCTTTTGGTTCTGTTTTCCCATAGGAAAAAATTAGAACACATGTTTGTGAAAGCACTCCTTACATAAGCAAATTGATATTGCACAAGTTATTGGTACATTTGAGGTGCAGCTAAAATGTCTCCTTACAATGTATGAAGGCTCACTAGACAAAAAATACGAAAGGGAAAAAAAGTCATTTGCTAATTCATATATTTAAAAAATAGCACCAGAGACTATTTGGTCATGATTTGAACCTTTGAAATGACTTCTCTGTTTAATAATATTTAATATGATTTTGAATCCACATCATTTCTAAAGATGAAAGAGCAACTTTTTGAATTAGAAATTAACAGAACCAAATTACCTCTTAGTCAGGGTCTAATGTTTCTATTTACTTGTTTACTGTCTAGATTCACACTCACCTCCTGAAAAAGGAACACGATAAAGCAAATGTAGTACATACACCTAATGAAATACTATTCAGCCTTCAAAAAGAAGGAAACTGTCATTTGGAGCAACATGGATGAATCTGAAAGCTCATAATAGTAAACTAAGTAAATCAGGGGCAAAAGGATAAATACCACATGATCTCACTTGCCTGTGGAATCTAAAACAAAAGTTGAGCTCATAAAAGTAAAGTAGAATGATGAGGGGCGTAGGCACTGAGGGAATGGACAGTTATTGGTCAAGGTATACAAAGTTTCAGTTAGACAGGACCAATAACTTCTGAGATTTGTTATACAACAGGTAACCTGCTCTGTAATAATGTGCCATAAATTTCAAAAGAGCTAAGTAAATTGTGGGTGTATTGCCTCAAAACATGTTAAATGAGGCGATAGATAATCTTGATTTAATCATCCCACCTTGTATCCAAAACATATTGTACTCCATAAATGTATTCTGACTGATTTAAAATAATATAAACTTAAAACAAACAAAACCAAGACACATATCCCCCACAAAAGATTAAATTTTCTGGCTAAAATGATTAAAAATTAGAGGTAGAAAGTACAAGGAATTGTGATATTTTTCTTCCTAGTTCATACATGTGTACCCATGCACATGCACACAAACATTATCCACATTTCCAACCCTCTTTGTTCTAACTCTCCAGTGCCAAATATTATGAAGTAAGAAGACCAAAACATGGGAACGAACAAAAGAGAGAAAGATCTGTTTAGTGACTTCCATCACTAGCACCAAAAAATTAAAAAAATAACAACCACAGAGAGAGAATTTTTTCTGCTTATTTTACATTATCTTGAAGTAGTTGTACAAAGGGGTTTTAATTCAACATGTCAGCTTATAAGTACAATGCAACTTACTTAATGTTACCCATCCCTTTGTTCTCCCCCGTCTCTCCCAAACCCACTCATCCTCTAAAGTTACCTGGGTCTATTTCTGCATGAATACATTCATCCACACTTCCCCTCTCAACTTGTCTTCCCCTTCCCCTTGACCTCCCCCCTACCTCCCTGACAACATATACCCTAGTTTCCTGGTCCTCATTTTATTACAGTTGTGAGTTGCTCAAGACTTTTACTTTTTAGATTGAAGATTTCATTTTAAATTGGAGATTTTCATTCAATTTCTAGCCAATCAGAAATAATTTCATGGAATTAAAGACTTTGGGGGAAAATAAAACATTAAAAACAGAAGCCAGCTTCAGTTCCACTTTCTCCTCTCCATCCTTTGTGTCTTACCCTAACAGTGTAAGTTCTGCCTCCCACTCGGTCGCGAGCTTCCAGAACCACCACGTTCAAGCCAGAGTCATGCAGAAGTTTGGCTGCTGCCATTCCTATGGGGAAGAGCATTAAGACATTAGGATCAAGCCAGGTGCCTGTGACTCACTCCTATAATCCTAGCTACTCTGGAGGTTGATATCTATAGATCATGGTTCAAATCCATCTCAGGCAGAAAAGTCTATGAGACTCTAATTCATCACTCAAAGGCTGGAAATAGAGCTGTGGTTCAAGTAGTAGAGCACTAGCTTTTAGCAAAAAAGCTCAGGGACAGTTTTCTGGCCCTGAGTTCAAGCCCAGGACCAGCACCAGGAAAGAAAGGAAGGAAGGAAGAAAGAAACAAAGGAAGAAAGAAAGAAAGAAAGAGAGAGAGAAAGAGAGAGAGAGAGAGAGGGAGGGAGGGAGGGAGGAAGGAAGGAAGGAAGGAAGGAAGGATGTGTATGCCCTAGGATCCTTCCCCAGTACAGCAAATAACACCATGATCCCTCACTTATCGCAGGAATTATGATCCAGAGCCCCCACCATAGGTGAAAATCCTCGAAGTAGCAGCGATAAACAGTGGTCCCTTGCTATATCAAGGTTACTTTATGGTTGCGTCACAGATTTTCACCTATGGTGGGGTCTCTGGAAAGTAACTGCCGTGATAGGTGAGGGATCCCTATTTACCTGTTTGTTTTAAAAAAAAAAAAAAAAAAAAAAACAAGAAAACAAAAGAAAAGAAAAATAAAAACCCGTGATACAGTGGAGCCACAAAAAAGTGAACCATGATCTAGCTAGGGATGACTGTTAAAAAAAAAATATGATAGCATACTAATTCAGTGAACTCTTTCATTGAGACAGGTATGATTGATACTCTCAATGGATGGCTGTTGAAACTAAAGGCTAACTAAATATCCAAGGTCACATACTGAGGAGGTGGCAAAACCAGCTCCAACCTAGCTTTTGTGTTTACAACATGACACTTGACCTTTTCTTGGAGCCATCCTTGACATGGATTGCCTCTCCGAATGCTTGCTACAGAGAGAAATTACATTTCCAAGGATATTTTCTCTTTATTGGTGATAGGAAAGGACACTTAAATCTTGTGAATTGATAAGAATCTGTAGAACATAAAATATGAGCCAAGCCTTCAGTCACCATCTGGTGGTGATCTGCAGAGAAGAAATCCATTTTTCAGAGAGGCAGATTTGACATTTCATTATTTGAATGAATGCATCTGCTCATCCCTGTCCCCAGGGAGCAGGGCCAAAGTTTCCAGTTGGTGGCCAAAGTAATGATCCCAAAGGCCACACTGGCACACAAGAATTGCACAGTCCAGACTTCAGAATACAAGGCATGGATTTTTAAACTCTGTTTCCTAACTAGATCCTCATAATGGTGGGGGTAGGGGAGACTTTCCTGTTTAAATGCAGGATTGCAGACAATTCAATGACATATTTTTTTTTTATCTAACATCAGTTCAACAAATGAAATAACATGCAGCCATGGTAACAGCTGTTATCAGTAAGTTTAGATAAACCCCAGGAGCAGGGTGAGGTTTAAACAAAAGGATACAGAAGGAAACCAACCATCATTCATTGACACTAGTATATTAGATTCTACAAAAGCTACTGTCGGTTAGTGAATGCAGTTAACCATTAGTATCTGATGGGAAAGCTAAATAGTTATTAAAACAAACCAGGTGCTTATCAAACCATGGAAGAGAGTTCTCTCTGCTGTGTACCTTAAAACATTATAAACAGAAAATTGCAAAAAAAAAAAAGTCTTTACACTCTGAAAACATTACAGGATGGAATAGGAGAAACCCTGGGTCTCCTTGGCTCAGGCCGAAATTTTCTGAATAGAGACCCGGAAACACAACAAATCAAAGAAAGGTTGGACAAATGGGATTGCATAAAGTTGCAGAGCTTCTGCAGGGCAAATGACATAGCTAGCAAGATCAATAGAAAGCCCACGGATTGGGAGAAGATCTTTACTAGCCATACAACGGACAAGGGTCTCATATCTAAAATATACTTGGAACTCAAAAAATTAAACCCCCCAACAACAAATCCTCTAAGAAACAACTGCCCAATAAATAAGTGGGCGAAAGACTTAAAGAGAAACTTCTCTGAAGAAGAAAGAAGGATGGCCAATAGACACATGAAGAAATGTTCAACATCCCTAGCCATAAAAGAAATGCAAATCAAAACAACATTGAGATATCACCTCACTCCAGTTAGAATGGCAAAAATCAAGAACTCTAACAACAACAGATGCTGGAGGGGATGTGGACAGAAAGGAACCTTACTTCATTGTTGGTGGGAATGTAAACTTGTTCAACCACTTTGGAAAGCAGTATGGAGGTTCCTCAAAAGACTCCACATAGAGCTCCCCTATGACCCAGCAATCCCACTTTTGGGCATTTACCCTAATGTTTACAAACAAGACCACACTAAAGCTACCAGCACAACTATGTTTATTGCAGCATTATTTACCATAGCTAAGATATGGAACCAACCCAGATGCCCCTCAGTAGATGAATGGATCAAGAAAATGTGGTATATATACACAATGGAATTCTATGCCTCCATCAGAAAGAATGACATTGCCCCATTTGTTAGGAAATGGAAAAACTTGGAAAAAATTATATTAAGTGAAGTAAGCCAGGCCCAAAGAAACGTAGGTCCCATGGTTTCCCTTATTTGTAATATCTAGTAGATGTATGAATCAAGCGGAAAAGGTCAGATAATGTGATGTCAGGAAAATGAACCCTTAGATGTGTATTTTAATGTTTTTTTCTTTCATGCATGTGTTTCTAACACATTTATAAGATTATCTCTTTGTTGCTTTGTATGTCCCTCCCCCACAGTATAACCCTTGCTTTCACTATATTTGATGTCAGTATAACTTGTGGAGGAGATGGGGAAAAACCAGTTGTTTAAGGATACAGGTGGACCTGTTGCAACAATGAGAAGTACAAGTTGTCATGTCCAAAACGAGCTTTACAACGTTGGTGCGGGGGGGGGGGGGGGGGCTGGGGGGGGAGGAAGGAGAAGGATTGGGATTAGGGGGGGAGGGGGGAGGCTGGGAAGGGATGTGAAGGGTAAACAAAGGAGGAGGCTGCAATGCTTGGTAAGAAATGTACACATTATCCTGCCCATGTAACTGTAACTCCTCTGTACAGTATGTTCACAAATAAAATTAAATTAAAATTAAAAAAAAGTCTTTAAATGGGGGAGACACTAGAGTATCTTGTTGAAAATTCCTTGCAATTTATCTCACTAGTATTCTCTTGGGGAAGGAGGGGGTAATAAAATGCTTGTTGAGCATCAGTGACCAAAACTTGATTTGAAAAAATAATATCAGTGGCTTAGGAGATTCACTCCCTTTTTGGAAGAAGAAAGTTAGGTTATCTAAAAAATTGGAGCGTGGTCAGGAGGTGATTAAGATAGCCAGGAAGCTGGTTGTCAAGGAAATCTCTCAGGGATGGGGATCAAGGATTTAACTGTTCAAAGAATAAGCAAACTAGCTGGGTGCTGGTGGCTCATGCCTGTAAATCCTAGCTACTCAGGAGGCTGATATGTGAATCATGGTTTGAAGCCAGCCTGGGTAGGGAAGCCTGTGACACTCTTATGTCTCATTAACCATCTAAATACTAGAAGTAAAGCTATGGCTCAAAGTGGTAGAGCTTTAGCCTTGAGTAAAACAGCTGAGGGATAGTGCCCAGGCTCTGAGTTCAAGCCCCATGGCCAACAAAATAAAACAAACAAGCAAAAAGAATAAGCAAACAACTCTCCAGAGCCTCATAGCTTACAGAAGGGACATTGTTGAAGAGTGTCTTTCTATGTTGGTTATTTCAGGTTTGTTTTTTTTTTAACACATTTGCCATAGAGACAAAAGAGTGAAAGATGATGATACAGTCTCTGAGAAGATTGGGAATTTTCTTTTTTTTTTTTTTTGGGTCCGGTCGTGGGGCCTGAACTCTGGGCCTGGGCGCTGTCCCTCAGCTCTTCAGCTCAAGGCTAGCGCTCTACCACTTGAGCCACAGCGCCACTTCTGGCTTTTTTCTTTTTGCTTATGTGGTGCTGAGGAATCGAACCCAGGGCCTCAGGCATGCAAGGCAAGCGCTCTACCACTGAGCCACCTTCCCAGCCCCAAGATTGGGAATTTTCAAGTACAGAAAATACTACTGTAAAAAAATAATCCATAAAGTAGCACAAACATTTGTCCTAAAAATACAAGGCAAAGTAATTGGCATATTTAAATATGCAGTAGTTCTCAAGAATAATACAATAGCAGTTTTAAATGGAAATATTCATGATAACTACAACCTCCACCACAAAAGCATTGGGTCTGTGTGAATTTTTTTACATACAAACTTGCTTGATCATCAGCACAAGATGGAAAAAATCTACATTTTTATCCCCATGTATAAAAAAGAAGAAAAGGCACTTTAGAGACAGCCAGGGACATGGTATATATTGGACAAATAGTAAAGTGACAGAGGCAGCAATTAACTAAAAACCTGAGCTTTGGTTGCCACCTTTGGACCATAAAGAAACTAAAGATACAATAACTCTATACATGGATCCTTGCAAAATGTTTTAAAATCGTCTGCTATGTATCTAATTATAGGTACTTTAAATATCAGGGTTTTTTCTTAAATAGATATTTGATTTTCACAAACAATTTAAGAGCAAACAATAGTCACTGTATTTCTCAAAAGCTAATGAAACTTATACTGAAGCCAGTGCTTCAGGCCTAAAATCCCAGCTACTCAAGAAGCTGAGATCTGGGAATTTCTCTTCAAAGCTACCCTGGCAGGAAAGTCCGTGAGACTCATCTCCAATTAAACACTAAAACGTCAGAATTAGAGCTGTGGCTCAAGTGGTAGAGTGTCAGCCTTAAGCAAAGAAGCTAAAGGATAGCACCCAGGTCCTAAGTTCAAGCCACAGAACCTCAGTTAAATCCTTAGTACTGGTATAAAATGATAATGAAACTTAAATTTAATTTCTAAAACCAATTAATATTTCACAAACAAATAGTTATCTGGAATTTTCAAAAGCAGTCATTACCTGTCCCTGACAGGCCCTTGGATAAAAGATCATAGCACAATACACACAAAAGTAGTAAACTAATAACTCATGCCATTAAATTATGCAAATATCAGGAGGTGAAGGTAGGAAGATCATGAGTTTCAGGCCAGCCAGGACAACAATAATGAGGCCTTGTTTCAAAAGACAAAAACAAGCAGCAAAATATTCCACCTCTCTTCCTGAGTATTTTATTTGGAAAAAGTTTCATTGAAGTGATAATTATATAAATTAGGACTAAATCTCCAAATTATTTTAAAGACCTTGAAATCAATGGCATTATTAGCATTTTCTGCTTCGACATATGAAACCATCAGAGGAGAATTGAAACCACACAGTAGAGAGGAGGGGACTTGATTAGGACATAAGGATTTTTTCTCACTTTAAAGTTAAAAATGGATTGGGGGACTCACTATAACCAAAATTGACAATGAACTAATTGACAGTACCTCAAAGCACCACTAATCATGTAACCCTGGTGAAAGACACATAAACGTTCCCTCAGAACCAACAAAAATCTTAGAACATACAAATAGCCTTCATCACCTTGGTTGCTTCTGACAAAACATTGATTTGATGGAGAAATTCTAACATCCAAGTGACCTTCTGATCAAAGAACTGGAATTCTTTGATGTTTCCAAGCAGAGTGGTTTTTTTTTAGTTATTTAACACAAATACACCCCAAAAGGGTCTCGAGTTAGAAGAAAAACATCCTCAACTGGAAATTACATTCATGAAAGAAAAGTGGTATTTGTAGGTAAAATCCAGATGTTACTTGTAGAACTTCTCAGCACAGAAATAGAAAAATCCCTGAGCAGGTTAAACCACATTTGAAACAGCTAACACTTGGGGCACTGACTGTGTGCCAGATTCTCTTCTGTTTTATATATCAGAACTTGTTTATTCTTCTACCATCTCTGTGGTATGAGAAAATATATAAATCACAGCGCAGAAAGGACAAATAATATGTCTAAAGTTACATAGCTAGGCAGGAGCAGTATTTAAATCCAGGTAATCTGACATCAGATAACCAGCACACTATCACTGTAAAATTAACAGTTTCACTGGTTAACTTTGAAATGCTGTGTGTGTGTGTGTGTGTGTGTGTGTGTGTGTGTGTGTGTGTGTGTGTGTGTCTGTAATCCCAGGTCCCCAGGTACTTACCTGGGAAGTGGAGATAGGAAGATCATGATCTGAAACTGGCCGGGGGGAGGGGGGGGTGGGGAAATGTGTGAAATCTTGAGAAATAAACTAAAGCTAAAAGGGCTGAGGATCATGGCTCAAGTAGTAGAAGTAAGACTTCGAGTTCAAAGAAATTCCTGTACAAGAGTATAAGGGGAAAAAAAGCGAAACGCTGGAAATCATTTTAATACCATGCACGATCCAAGTATCAGACCCTCTACTAGCATATTCATGCCTTTATACGAATTACCAAAAAAACACATGTTTACTGTCAGGCAAATACTTAAAAGGTTTGGTTGTCAGGGTGTTGCTGGATTGCAATCCTCACTCACTGCATTCTCTGGGTGTCCTTGCAGCTCAGAAACTTATTTCCTAAATGATAAGAATATAAATATCTATTCTTCCTCTTCTCTGTGCTAGGACACAGTGACACTTAAATCATTTTTGAATACCCCTCAACAAAGATGACACTGTTTTCAGTGAACAAATAAATGACGACAGTACTACCTATGTAAGCATAAGTAGTTCTGATAGAGGATAGTAATAAAAATCTTTAGACATACTGAAACTGATTTCTTCTAGTCACATTGGGTATGGTAATAGATACCCTTTGCCTTCAGAAAAGGAAGAAGGAAGATAGCCACCCCATAATAATAACTACCTGACATTTCTACAACAGTGCACAGCTTGTAACACCCCCATACATTCATGAGGCAGCCATCATTATTACCATTTCATATATTTGGAAATGGTGGCTCACAAATTCAAGGTTGTCTTCTGAGTTACAAAGCTAATAGTGTTCTGAAACCTAGCTGTGTTTCTGTTTCCTAAGTGTTTTTCATTAGCCACATTGCCTCCTGTAACATATAAAGGTTTAGGCTGTTACACATAAATTCTCTAAGTAGACAGGATTTTAATTAAAATCAGAATTTTTTTCATTAAGTTTCGTGGAAGGAATATCTTGATAAAAAGTCACCTAGAGCTTTCTAATGTCCAAAGCCCTGGGATGCTATCATCAGGGATGTGAATACCTTTGGTCCAATCAGCATTCTCCACTATTCATTAAGAGGGTCTTTCAGTGCACACCTATGAACCTAGCACTTAGGAGGCAGAGGAAAGAGAATCTTGAGTTCGAGGCAAACCTGGGCTATATCTCAAAAACCCAGAGAAGAGGGATAAGTCTTGGCTAAATAGTTCCTCCTCCTTAAGTTCACATCAGTGATTCCTTGGGAACATGTCCATCACAATTCGGAAGGAAAACTGAAACACAACACAGACCACACATATTGATGTTAAGAAACAAATCTAGACTTCTATTATTCATAGTGTGTCCCCCAAAAATGAAAAAAAAAACTCCAAGCTTTTTTGAGGGCACGATAACCTTTGCTCTGTTTCCTCTGAGACAATCAAAATATAGAACACAAAAACAAATGGCAATAGCTTGTAAAATAAAGGAGACCTTTACTGAAGCCTCAGGCCATAGGGGTGATTTATGCTCTTGAAGAGGAAAAAAACAACTATCAAGCCTCCATATGTTGCCATGGAAACCTATCTTCAGATGCAGCCACTAAGAGATACTAGAATGAGATTGCCTTCTGAGGCCTTTCAGAATGTCGAAAACCATAAAAATTGTTTCTTCATCACACTTTAAATGCAAATGATCGCATTTTTCTAAAATGTCAGCAATCATAATGATTCTTGCTTCATATACAAGCATTTGTCTTTTGCTTTTTGTTGTTTGAAAGAAGTTGAATATATTTTTTATGTATTGGAACTGTGGCAGGCAAAATTTGTTTTTAGTTTATCGCAACATAGTCTCTGAGGAATAAAGAACAGAAACAAAGAAATTATAGCTTTGTCTTTCTCAAGCATAAGAACTACACAATTCATCTTTAATACTGCTCTATAACTTCTAATTTTTGTCCCAGATTCTCTTGGCAATTAGATGAAATATGTGTGAATAAACATACTTTCGTTTAAGAAAACTGGATTTTTCATTCTAGGGCATATTCCTGAAGGATTTTAAGTCATCATACAATAGATATACTGCATGCCCATGTTTATAGCAACACTATTCACAATAGCCAAGCTATGAAACTGGCTTAGGTACCCATCAACCAATGAATTGATAAAGAAAATGTGGTGTATGTGTTTATACATATGTATATACATGCATACACACAATGGAATTTTATTCACCCAAAAAGTACAAAATTAGATCATTTATAGGGAAATGGATGAGACTGTCAGTCTGTAATTAAATTAAATGAGACCAGATGATCATTATATAGATGATGTATCTTCCCAAATGTATCCATGCTGTAAAATTAGAAATTTGAGTGATGTCAATATTGTGAATAAAATGGATGTGATTTTGGTGATTGTTCAGGATAAGAAAATACAAATTAAAACAAAGCTTGAGATAGATGTATGCTAAAGATAATTAGGGGTAAACTGGTGTGATGGTTATGAGTTACTGTGAAAGGCATCCAAAACAACACGGTAGAGATGAAGAAAGAAATGGATAGACAGAGATAGGGGTGAACAGATTGAGAAAACAAAAATGTAGTAAAAAGCAATAGTTGATAGGTATATGTCTGCTGCACAGAGATTTGAAATTTTTCCTAATAAAGAAATTCTAGCAGGTGCCAGTGGCTTACACCTGCAATCCTAGCTACTCACCAGGCTGAGATCTAAGGATTATATTTGGAAGCCAGCCTCAAGTCTTTGAGAATCATCTCCATTTAACCACCAAAGAGCTAGAGTAAAGTTATGATTCAAGTGGTACAGTGCTAGCCTTGGGTAAAAAAGCTCAGGGACAGACCCTCAGGTCAAGCTCCATGACAGGCACCAAAAACCCCCACAAAAATCCTGAGGGAGGGCTGGGAAGGTAGCTCAGTGGTAGAGTGATTGCCTTGCATGCTCGAGGCCCTGGGTTCGATTCCTGAGCACCACATAAGCAAAAAGAAAAAAAGCTGGAAGTGGCGCTGTGGCTCAAGTGGTAGAGCGCTAGCCTTGAGCTGAAGAGCTGAGGGACAGTGCCCAGGCCCAGAGTTCAGGCCCCACGACCGGACCCAAAAAAAAAAAAATCCTGAGGGAAGAAATCAAATCAATTTCTACTCAACTGGCCTCATCAGAGACTTAAATTAACATATTGCAGAACTCCATCAGGAGATACAGTATATACTATGTGCCTAATTTCATAGCCTTTATGCCTTATTGGTGTGAAGAGGATAGATTTTTTTCTTTTTTAATTTTATATTAATATATTTTTTATTGTAAAGATACTGTAAGAGGGGTTATAGTTACTTGAGTAAAGTAATGAGTACATTTCCTATCGAGCATTGTTACCCCTCCTTTGTTTTCCTCCTATCATCCCTTTCTTCCCTAGATCCTCCCTCCCCACCTCTACCCCCAAAGTTGTAAAGTTCGTTTTCAACATAGTGTCTTGTACATCTCATTGCTACAATGGCTCAACCTGTATTCTTATTTCAGCATTGAATTATTCTTAATGGAAGAAATTTCTTCTGACGTATTTTGGAGGATATACCTAAATACGTTACCCAATTTGGTCTAAAATTGGTGGCTTCCTCTCAAAACCAAACCCTCTTCCTATGCTAGAGAACTTTCTTCCATATGCTTGTATGAGGCCCTACAACCAGAAAAAAGTATCCTCTTCCTTTCTTCCCAATAATTCAAATATTATTCATACCACCATTGTTCTTAGACTGTGTGTTGTCAAGGAGTTGATATCTAAATCATAACTTGCCTTCTAGACAAGAACAAAGATTTACAGAAGAGATACCACAAGTGCAGGGAAGAGGGTATAATATCAACAGCAGAACATATGTGGTGATGCTCTCCTAATATTACATTATCTAGAGCCATTTGTGCCATCTCTTTCAGAGAGTGAGATCAGGTCGTACAGCAGCTCTCTAATTTTATATTCTTCCTTAAAGATGCTTGTGATTCTTCAAACTGTTAGTAATCCACAAAAGGGTAACTGTATAGCTGTGAGATACTTCATCCTCAGATCATCATCAAGGAAATGATTGAATCATCATACAATTAACTTAAGTTCATCACGAGGTTGTCACAACTGTACCAGGCTATCATCAGTGGTACTGCATCTTGTTTTATTCCTGTTTCCTTTATTATTCTCAGACTATGGCCTTTATTTTGCACACCTGTGTTCTTGTCTGTTTTTCTGAGTTGATTTCAAAGACACACACACACACACACACACACACACACACACACACATACACACACACACACACACGAAAGAAATGGAAATCTCCTGCCTTCAAGATTTTAAAGAAATGCCCCCCCCCAAGGAGTTCCCCACCTCTGGTTGGTATCAGATTGTCTAGCTTAAGCTCTTGGCACATAGCCCCTAACCTGATCCTCATGTAAATATTCTCCACTTCCCCCAAAGAATTGAAAGGTGGTAGTTGAGACATTTATTCATCTGCCTTCTTTTGGCTTACTTGTACATTCAATAAAGGTTGCTTTCTTTCTCCCTGACACTTGTGTCTTGGGCATTGGATTTCTGTGCATGCAGTACCTGAGTTCCATAATACAATGACAAAATTGTCTAACAATACACATTTTAGAACACATTCCTATCATTAAGAAACAGATGTCAGTCTTTGGAAAGGGAGCTTCCAGGAAAGGCCAGAAGCACAGTGAATATAGCCAAGTTGTAGAAAAGTGCCAAATGATGCAATGAGGAGGAAAACTCAATGGTCTACAAAGAAAGGAACCAGAAGGCATCCTCTACCTAGGACTACCAAGGCAAAGGCAGAATAAATTGAGAAGACCTGAGATCAATGCCTGGAACCTGGAGGAAGGGAAAATGTGCTCTCATATCTGAAGAGCTGAAAATTAACTGAGAAACAACCAGATAAGTAAACTTAAAAAGTACAGTGTTGAGTATTGAATTGTATCATCTCCCAAATTCTTATGCTGAAGTCCCAATCCCCAGGACCTCGAAAATTTCACCTTATTTTTTACAAAGATTATAATGTTAAAATAAGATCATTAGGATAGACCCTGAGCCAATCTGACTGATATCCTTATAAAAAGGAGAAATTTGAAAAAAAAAAAAAAACAACCATTTGAATCTTTATCTTGGGGTTCATTTCACTTAACATCAACTTATCTGACCTTTTCTGCTTGTCTCAGACATATACTAGTTATTGCAAATAAGGGAAACCATGGAACCTATGTTTCTTTGGGCCTGACTTACTTCACTTAATATAATTTTTTCCAAGTCTTTCCATTTCCTAACAAATGGGGCAATGTCATTCTTTCTGATGGAGGCATAGAATTCCATTGTGTATATATATACCACATTTTCTTGATCCATTCATCTACTGAGGGGTATCTGGGTTGGTTCCATATCTTAGCTATGGTAAATAATGCTGCAATAAACACAGTTGTGCTGGTAGCTTTAGTGTGGTCTTGTTTGTGATCATTTGGGTAAATGCCCAAAAGTGGGATTGTTTCTAACATATTTATAAGATTATTTCTTTGTTGCTTTGTATGTCCCTCCCCCACAGTATAACCCCTGCTTTCATTGTATTTGATGTTGGTATAATTTGTGGAGGGGAAGGGAAAAAACAAATCGTTTAAATAGGGATACAGGTGGACCCATTGCAACAATGAGATGTACAAGTTGTTATGTTGAAAAACGAACCTTACAACCAGGGGGGTTGGGGGTGGGAGATGGGAAGGGATGGGAAGGTGTAACAAAAGAGGAGGCAACAATGCTTGATAAGAAACATACTCATTACCTTGCCCATGTAATTGTAACCCCTCTGTATGGTATTTTCACAATAAAAAAAGGAGAAATTTGAGTCAGATGCAATGGCTCATGCCTGGAATCCTAGATACTTGGGAAGCTGAGATGGGGAGAATCTCGGTTCCAGGCTAGCTCAGGTAAGACTCCATCTCAACAGAAAAGGCTGGGCATTGTGGTGCATACCTCTTGTCCCAGGTATGGCAGAAAGCATAAGTAGGAGGATCACAGTCCAGACTGGTCCACGCAAAATGAAAGACCTTATCTCAAAAAAGTAACTATATCAAAAGGAATGGAGATATAGGTTAATCAGTAGAGCAGCTGCCTGAGTTCAAACCCTAGTATTGTAGAAAAGAAAGGAAAGAAGAAAAGAAATGTTTGGACATAGAAACATGCACATAAGGATCACACTTGAAGACGAAATCAGACATTGAATCAATAGCACTGCAAACCAAGGAATGACAAAGATTTCCAACAAAATACCAGAAGTTACGCATGCATGCAAGCACACACCAAGTCTGTGACCAAAAGCTAGTGTTTTAAAAATGCAGCTCTTGCATCATGCTTCTAATCACTTTCACTTTATTTTTACTTATTTGTTCCATTTCACTTAGGTATTTTGTTCTTTTAAAATAGAGCACAATGTTTATCGGGCCTACTCTACCACAAGCATCCAACTATCAACACCACTGATTAGAGAATCCTTTAGTCCTTCAATATTACTATTACTTGGATTGAGTCCAGGACCTTGGCATGATATGCAAGTGCTCTGCCACTTGAGCCATGCCCATATTTTACCCATTCTGAGACCATCTCCACATAAAATCAAAACTCAGGTAAGGTTATTGCCCAAAAGCAAATTCATAAGTACTGCAGTATGTCTCAGCCTGGCCCCTTCCTTTCTAAGAAAGTCTCTTGCCTATCTGGCTGTAAAGATTTTTCTTCCATTTCTAGTTTCTCTGTAAGCCTTCTCTCACTTCCTAAGTGAAAGGCCCTGGAGGTTGCATTGCCTGGGCTTGTCCCAGAGTCATAGATATTGATGTTTGGGGCAAGATCTTTCCTTTGTATTTCATTCCAAGTCAGGATTTGAGATCTCCCAAGCCCTGTGGAGCTGAGTAGAGGAGGGAAGAATGTGAAACAGGGGAGAGTTCAATGAAAGCTACAAACACGGGCATTATGGCTACAGAATGTGTACCCTGAAAAAAAAACCAAGATAAAATGTTGAGACACTAGAGAGCCAGTCCCAGCTTGTAAGAAACTTGACCCTTGGGCCACTGGTTTAGAATTTTTTCATGCTTCCATCTGGGCTTTGTCTCATTTATTGGAGATATGGCCTCAGTACAAAATGCCATTTCCCTGGGCCCTCACTGATTCCAATCAGCTTCCTGCTCCCAAGCAGAGCACCTCTGTCAAAATAGTGTGAAAAATTTCTAGTTGTGAGGATACTTACAATGGAAGGATCATGGACTATCATGAAACCAGGGAATAGTTAAATCCTACCCATCATCTTAAGGTTTTTTCCTAGCTTATTCATTAGAATCAATTGTCTCCTTAGATTTTTCTGGAGTCTAAAGTCTTGGTCTTCCTGGTTTCTTGTCCAATTTTACCCACGATGTATGACAGGCACCCTTGCGAGATTCCTCTAGCCTCTTCTACTACCTCGTCTCTACATACCAATAGTGTAAGACCTCCCCCATGGCTCCCTCCTTTTGCATTATTTAGTGTTTTCAAGGTTCTGCTTTGTTGAGAGTTCATCGAAATCTACTTCATCTCTAGAAGTGCTCAAGTGTCAACTCAGCTAGACAGCTTAGCCTAATAGTCTTCCAGGTGGTATCAGGACCCCAATTAGGGGTTTTCATACAAGTGAATTATTTACCCCTTATTGATTCACACACAATAGGAAAAAAGAGGCCACAAGAGCCAGGACAAGAGAAGCTAAGGCAGAGTTTGCAATGTGAACCCACAAGAATCTTTTTGGGGAGCTCCACAATTTAAAACGTTTCCCTCAAATTATTTTTGGAAAGTGGTTCTTCCTGTTATTTCATACCAACAGATTAGAGATAGGTTGAAAGCTTTCCATATCTGGCCAACACCCAGCTGGTGGTTTGATAAAAGACTTAACAGAAAGCCAAAACAAGCTAACAACGTTTGTGAAGACTAGCTGTAAATAGAACTCAGATGAAATTACTTAGACTTTTATGAGGTTTGATCCTTCTTAGAGAAAAGTATACTTTGAAAAAAGAATAATTCTAGAACACAGTGAGAGGTCCTGGATTCATTCTGTCAGTATCAGAGAAGAAACTGACCCACAAAATTTAACACTGCTACAAAGATTTAGAAAGAAAAACAAGAGCTGGGCACTGGTGGCTCACACAAGTAATCCTAGCTACTCAGGAGACTGAAATCTGAGGATCGCAGTTCAAAGCCGGCCTGGGCAGGAAAGTCCATGAGACACTTATCTCCAATTAACCACCAGAAAATGGGAAGTGACACTGTGTCTCGAGTGGTAGAACGCTTGCCTTGAGCTGAAGAGCTGAGGGACAGCACCTGAACCCAGAGTTCAAGCCCCATGGCTGACCAAAATAGAAAGATAGAAAATAGAGGGGGGGGGGGGGAGGGAGGCAGGAAGCAAGGAAGGAAGGAAGGAAGGAAGAAATTATCTATAGCTACTTTGGAAAATTATTGTGTATGGGCTGAGCTCCTCTTTTCCCATTCACTTTAGGGTACATGCTTAGTGACCCCTCCCCCCAGTTAAAAACCATTTTAGAGAGGCTGGGAAGGTGACTCAGTGGTAGAGGGCTTGTCTTGCATGCATGAGGCCCTGGGTTTGATTACTCAGTACCACATAAGCAGAAAAAAAAGCCAGAAGTGGCACTGTGGCTCAAGTGGTAGAGGCTAGCCTTGAGCTGAAGAGCTGAGGAACAGCACTCAAGCCCAGAGTTCAGGCCCCATGACCGACAAAAAAAAAGTGTAGGTACTTTTATTCAAGCTAAATAGATGAATTGCTAAGTGGTGAACACTAATCCTTGTCAAATCAATTATTTAAATTGTTTGTGTTGAATTGAATTTGTATTACTGCTATAAAGAAATCTTACCATGTTTATCTGGAAAAATTAGATATCTCATTAGGGTGTGGTGATGTATGCCCATAATCCCAGGACTAAGAAGGCTGAGACAGAAAATCACAAGTTCAAGACTGACCTAGGCTACCAAATGAGTTCAAATTCAGCCTAGGGTACAAAGTGAGACCCTCTCTCAAAAGATGAAATAAAACAAAACAAAATGAAAAATGAAAAAGCCAAATTTAACAACTATCAAGTTGTTAAATTGACTAGCTGATCAAAGGTCATTAAGTTTCAAGTGTGGATCTAAAGAAGGAGAATGTTTTGCCTACCACATCCAATAGTTGTAAAAAGGATAGACAGACAGATGGACAGATAGATACATAGATGATAGATAGAAAGATGATAGATAGATAGATAGATAGATAGATAGATAGATAGATAGATAGATAGATAGATAGATAGATATCAGCAATGCCTAGGCACTGTCCCTTACTTTTTTCTCTCATGGCTCCAACTCCACCAGTTGAGCCTCAGCTCCACTTATGGAATTTTTCTGGTTAGCTAGAGATAAGGGTCTCATGTATTTTCCTGTCTTGGCTGGCTTTAAACCATGATCCTCATATCTCAGCCTCTTAAGTAGCTAAGGTTATAGGTGTGAGCCATCAGTACCCAGCTTTTAAGTGTGTGTGTGTGTGTGTGTGTGTGTGTGTGTGTGTGTGTGCTGGTCCTGGGGCTTTAACTCGGGGCCTGAGCATGTCCCTGAGCTTTTTGTTCAAGGCTAGTGCTCTACTACTTGAGCTATAACTTCACCTCCAGCGTTTTGCTGGTTAATTGGAGATGTGAGTCTCATAGACTTCCCTACCTGGGCTGGCTTTGAACTGTGATAATCAGATGTCAGCTTAAATGTGTTTTGATATTAGGTTCTGGCTAAAATACCATGTATGTGTACAAACATGTATATGTATGTGCATGCATAAGTCCTTTAAGCAAATTCTCTGTACCCCCAAGTACATAGCCACAAGCAGTCATGTCAGTCAGCCACCTCTCATGGGAGAGGCCAATTCCTTTTTTCAGAGCAGAGGAAACGACAAATTCCTCTTAGACAAAGGAGCAAGAAAATCATGTGGTTATGTTGTTTCTTCTGTGCTTCTTTAGTCCTTTGGAGTTATATTTGACAGCATGAGTCCTTATTTCTGGAGCTCCTTTACCCTGTGCTGGATCTTTGTGGAGTCTTCATGTGTCTTACCATGTCTATGTATGGCCTGCATTCTCCAAGCTCTTTCCCCTCTATCTCTAAAACCAACAAATATTTAATTTGCACATTTGTTGGCTTGAATGAAAATATATAGAGATCTAGAAGTCATTTTGATAAAGGTGAGGCTTGTTATAATTTTGCTTTCTTTCTGCAGTGTTAGGATGGAACCCAGGTTCTTGTGCATGTTAGACAAGTGTTCTACCACTGAGTCATGTCCCCAGTTCTAAAGGTGAGTCTTGAAAACACTAAGTTCCCCTGGAGTGTTGTAAAAGTAGTAAAATTACAACAAAAAACTACATGGATTAATACCACAATGCAGTAAATGTACTCAAATATGTCTACTTATTCGATTATGCACTAGAGCATTTTAATTGCAGTATCAGGAATCATCACCCTGTGTCTGTGGCCATGCACCTGGGTGTGAAATTTGAACATGGCCACAGCTGAGAGGCTCACAGAATGGTTTCTATGCATATTCTAGAAGGCTAAAGGGCTTTTGGGCAGGAAAGCAGCTTGACAGCCTGGGTAAAATGTGTTTAATAATAGTTGTCTTTCAGTTAAAAATATCAACATAAATAAATGCTGGTTCATTCAAAATGAAGAACAGATTCTACTATGTATTCCAACTGGAAGACAAGAGTAAATTAAAATCACCCTTCCAGAAGATGTAATTATTTATAGACACAAAAATGTTTGACTTTGCTAATAATCAAAAATGAGAAAGTAGTCAAATTCACCTCTTCATGATATTAAGTGTTCCCAACAATAACAAAGAAAGAAACAAAGCTAACTAGAGAAGTAAAAGTAATTCAGCCCACTCTGTCACAAATTTTCAGCTCTTCATACTTTTAAATCATAAATTTGTTATTTTATGATGCAATGTTAAGGAAATAATACCAAAATAAAATATAATTATTCCTATCTTTAGTCAAATGTCATTTATCAAAATCACCACCTAATATATAATGTTCTATAGTCTGGCACTAGTTAAGTAAGCTGTGATGTGTCTTACTTTTAAATTATGTTCATAAATAATGTAATAATATAGAAAATGCTTATGCTGTACAAAATTGTGTCTATAATAAGACTATACTCAGAGCCAAGCCAAAAAATGTATGAAAAAAGACTAAAAGCAAATATAACCAAATGTTAAACTAGCAGGCTTTGAATAGCAGAAGTTTTAAATTAACTTATAAAAATTTCCAGGATTCTCCATCTAAATGATCAACTTTTCTTTATACATTTATATGTTTTAGACACCTAAAATTAAGAAACTAGAGTCTCATAATTGCAGAACTTCTCTATAAATCATATAGTCTTATCTTCCTTTGTATTGCTATGAATCCTTATTGTTTCAGAAAAATGGATGTAAATAGATCAATAGAAATGCTTTCCCAAAGGTCAACCACATATGTAATTAAATAAAAACATACATCCATCTGCCTGTTAGTTTATGAAATTGACTTCAATTACATCCTAATGATCAGAGTGGAGAAGAGGAGACACATTATTTTTTCAAGGCATAGGAGCTGTTTCCCATAATTGGTTTTTCTTTAACACCACCAAAGGGTCTTTATTAGATTATACTGTAAACTTTGGAATTTAATTATGTTGTTTATATTGTGCTTTCTAAACTGATGAATGTAATGTAATTATTGTTCACCAATTAAGGGAATGAACTTGATATCATCATCACTAACTGTAGGCTCAGGGCATAACATAAAGGCCCCGACATTCACCTAAGAACTGTTACTAAGGAAAATACTTATTACATGATAAATATAAAATCTAAAACAAAAAAACAAAAAAACAGGAGCCAGTGGCTCGTGTCTGAAATCCTAGCTACTCAAGAGGCTGAGATCTGAGGATTGCAGGAAAGTCTGTGAGACTCTTATCTACAATTAACCAACAAGAAGCTGGAAATGAAACTATGGTTCAAGTGGTAGAGCACAAAACTCAGGGACAGTGTCCAGGCCCTGAGTTCAAGCCCTAGTACTGACACCAAAAAAAAATGTATGTAAACGTACTCATTGTATACATATACGGATGCACAAGCAAGTATTTTCTTCACTCAGATTTTTACAGGAATGTTGTGCTATTTTGTTTATTTTGTAAGCATAAGTTATATACATATTACATATATTATCTATAATATACATAAAATGTCACTTAGCATATAGCTATTATTTATTTTTTTTCTCATTTTATTTTTTTTATTTTTTTGTGAACATATTGTACAGAGGGGTTACAATTACATGGGCAGGATAATGCGTACATTTCTTATCAAGCATTGCAGGCTCCTCCTTTGTTTACCCTTCACATCACTTCCCAGCCTCTCCCCCCACCCCCCCCACTCCCCCACTCAGTCCTCCCCCTCCCCCCACCCCCCCACCCCCCCACCCCCGCACCAACGTTGTAAAGCTCGTTTTCGACATGACAACTTGTACTTCTCATTGTTGCAACAGGTCCACCTGTATCCTTTTTCTTTCTTTTTATTATATTTAAGTAGTTGTGCAGAGGAGTTGCCATCAACAAAGAAATTTATTTTTTTTATGATGATAGATTGATATGGAATTTATGTGAAAAATTGTTATTTCTTATGGACAAAGCTACGAAACTATTACAAGGAATAGGAAACAATATATATTGCCGATGTAAGTCATGAATTAGAGAAACCCAGTTGCCATTAAGCACCTGAAAAAATATAATTGGTTACATTTCTTTTCACCTGTATCCTTAAACGACTTGTTTTTCCCCATCTCTTCCACAAGTTATACTGACATCAAATATAGTGAAAGCAAGTGTTATACTGTAGGGGAGGGACATACAAAGCAACAAAGAAATAATCTTATAAACGCGTTAGAAACAAATGCATGAAAGAAAAAATATTAAAATACATATCTAAGGGTTCATTTTCCTAACATCACATTATCTGACCTTTTCCACTTGACTCATACATATACTAGATATTGCAAATAAGGGAAACCATGGGACCTATGTTTCTTTGGGCCTGGCTTACTTCACTTAATATAATTTTTTCCAAGTCTTTCCATTTCCTAACAAATGGGGCAATGTCATTCTTTCTGATGGAGGCATAGAATTCCATTGTGTATATATACCACATTTTCTTGATCCATTCATCTACTGAGGGGCATCTGGGCTGGTTCCATATCTTAGCTAGGGTAAATAATGCTGCAATAAACATAGTTGTGCTGGTAATAGCTATTATTTAAAAGTATCCATTTTAAATTGGTCCCCTGAGTGTCTTTTTGTGTGTGTCAGTTGTAGGGCTTGGATTCAGGGCGCTGTCCCTGAGCTCTTTTGCTCAAGGCTAACACTCTACCACTTTTAGCCACAGCTCCACTTCCAGTTTTTTGGTGGTTACTTCGAGATAGTCTATGGACTTCTCTGCTGGGGCTGGCTTTGAGCCACAATCCTCAGATCTCAGCCTCCTGAGAAGCTACAGAATGACAGGCATGAACCACCAGTGCCCTGCTCTGTTGGTTTTGAATAGAAAACTTCAGTATGTCTGCATTTCTGTGTGGTTGATATTTCATTTTGAAAGCTTATCTTACTTCACACTCTTTCCCAGGAATGTCAATGGTCAGGGCATGACTCAACAAATAACTCTGACAGGCAATAGATGAGTAAACAGCACTTGGATAAATGGGTTTATCCCTGCCAAGACAAGGGCTTATTTGGACTTTGGGCTTAATTCCACAGAGGAGTTTTGGGTTTGATTATTAGGCCAACACTTGAGATGGCTCAGTCAGCTCTTAAAAGATGGGAGTGGTGGGGCTAGGCATGGATCACGGTGCCATATCTCTACTTAGCCTTTGAAAGTCTAATTAAGGTCATAACAGGGTCAGCCACAGGTTAATATATTGCCTGAAGAAACTAAGCTGGTTACAGTTTTCCCCTATGAATCTTTTCCAGCCTGAATAGAAAACCCAGGAAGCCAGGTACCCTTATCCTTTTTCTAGAAAGCAACTCAGAAAAAAAAGACTTTGTAGGTGTATTGGCACTCTGAGATTTCCAGTAAATCATTGCAGTCATCTTTTGAATTCTTAAAAGTATACTAATTCCAGCACTCAGGAAGCCACAGCAGGAGGATTATGAGTTGAAGCCAGCCTGGGCTATACCACATGACTGTCTCAAAAACAAAAAACAAACAAAAACAAGAACAAGTCAGGTGCTTGTGGTACTTGTAATCCTAGCTACTTAGGAGGCTGAGATCTGAGGATCATGGTTCAAAGTCACTCCGAAAATCCATGAGACTTTTATCTTCAATTAACCCCCATAAAACTAGAAATGGTGCTATGTCTCAAAGTTGTGGAGTGCTAGCCTTGAGCAGAAAAACTCAGGGACAAAACCCAGGCCCGGAATTCAAACCCCACAACCGAAAACAAATAAACTAAGAATAAATTCTTAAACATAGAGTTACCATGTGACCCAGCAATTCCTCCTCCATGTATGCATCCAAGAGAAATGCAAACATATACACATAAAAATGTTCATGGCAACAGTATTTATAATACCCCCAAGTGAATTTAATCTTAAAATTTTACCCAAACAATAAAATATGGTTTGGCTTTAAAGAGGAATAAAATACTGGTACATGCTACAATATAGATGAACCTTGCATATATATGTGAAATGTCCAGCCCAGGCAATGCTATAGAGATAGAATGATTGCTAAACAGTGTAGGGGTTTCTTTTCAGGGTACAAAAATGTTTAAAAAGTTAATTTGAGGGCTGGGAAGGTGGCTCAGTGGTAGAGCACTTGCCTTGCATGCATGAGGCCCTGGGTTCGATTCCTCGGCACCACATAAACAAAAAGAAAAAATGCCAGAAGCGACTCTGTGGCTCAAGTGGTAGAGCGCTAGCCTTGAGCTGAATAGCTGAGGGACAGCACCCAGGCCCAGAGTTCAGGCCCCACAACCTGACCCAAAAAGAAAAAAGTTAATTTGAGCTGGGTACCAGTAACTCACACCTGTAATCCTAGCTACTCAGGAGGCTAAGTCAGGATCGAGGCTCAAAGCCAGCTCAGACAGGAAAGTTCAAGAGTCACAGCTCTACTAAACTACAAAAAAGAAGTGGAGCTGTGGCTCAAGTGGTAGAATGCCTTAAGCAGGCTCCAATTTCAAGCCCCAGGACCAGCACCAAAATAAACTCAAAAGTTAATTTGGACCAGTATCAAACAGTCTTATGACTATTGGAAGCAAATTAATCGGACATCTTAAATGAGTGATTTGCATAGTATGTGACATTTTGATAAAGCTATTATTAAAAATTATTCAACCAAACCAGATGCACCTCAGTAGATGAATGGATCAACAAAATGTGGTGTATATTTACACAATGGAATTCTATGCCTCTATCAGAAAGAATGACACCACCACATTTATTAGGAAGTGGAAAGACTTGGAAAAAATTATATTAAGTGAAGTAAGCCAGACCCAACGAAACATGGTTTCCCTTGTTTGCAGTAACTAGTATATATCTAGGACAAGAAGAAAAGGTCAAAAGCTATGTACATATGACCAGATAAGATGATGTTAAGTGAAGTGAACCCCAAGATAGGAACACAAGAGGTTTTATCTTTCTTGCTGTTGTTTTTATGTACTTATAATATCTATGTGATTTTTTTGTTTCTTTTTTATGTTCTTCCCCCATGGTATAACCCCAGTTTTCACTGTATTGATTCTTGTGCCCTGCATCTTGTATATACATTTTTTTCTAATTTGGGGAGGGGAAGGGAAATCACAAAATGCTGAAATAAGGATGCAGGTTGATCCATTGTAGCAATGAGATGTACAAGATACTATGTTGAAAATGAAGTTTACAACTTTGGAGGTGGGAGAGGAGGGAGGAGTCAGGGAGGTGGGGAGGAAAGGGATGGTAGGGAAAAAACAAGAGGGTTAACAATGCTGGATAGGAAATGTACTCATTACCTTACTCATGTAACTGTAACCACTGTGTACAGTATCTTTATAATAAAATATAAATTAATTTGAAAATAAATAAAAATTATTCAATAAAGCTATTATTATTCAAAATTCTGAAAAATGACATTTTGGAAGTCAGTAAGATTGTAATTGTTACCATTACTTCTTCAAGTCATTTGAAATTATTTTTTGCTTTGTTTTGGAGTTTTGGTTTTTGTGGTTTTGCTTTGTTTTAGGCTCTGTTTTTTGAGACAGTGTCTTACTATGTAGCCCAGACTGGTCTCAAATTCATAATTCTTCTGTCTTTGCCTCTCAAATGTTGGGATTACAGGCATGTGCTTCCATCCCATGTTAATGAAAGATGTTGTAGCATGTGTGTTGACGATGTTTTACAGGCAATCATTGCTTCCTGGAACCTCTGTGACTCTGGGTCATTGAATACATTCACTTCTTTGCTTGCCCTCCTTCCTCCTCCTCTCTCCTACAGATACAGGCTGCACCCACCTCCTAAATGACATGCACTCAAATCCTTGTCTCAGGATCTGCTTCTAGAAGAGCCCAACCCAAGGTACATGTTCTTTTTTCTTCTCAAACAGTATTCACATCCCACTCTATTAGAAAGACCTGAAATAATACTTGTTCAAGTCACTGAAAAAGATCAAAAGCATTTCAGTAGTTCTTTCTTTAGTCAACACAAAAAGATTCAGAATTAGATTTTGTGGATTTATGTTGACAAATCACTATTTATGTTCCCCAAATCACTAAAGAACTGTGTTGTATCTTTCAAAAGACTACAGACTAGGCTGCATGGAAAATACTGAAGCCTTTTGGAGCCAGGATTGCTGGAGCCACTATCTGTCCATAGGGACTCACACCAGAAGAATCTGAGTCCTCAGTCCTAACAGAACAGAAGAAGCAGCTCTCATTGTAATCCATGCAATGGGCAAATGCAACATGGTTTGAAATATGGCCAAACTGCTTCAGGGGAGAAGAGGGATTGAGGCTGGAAGATTACCACATGGAATGCAACAGAATCAGCCAAATGTTAGTGAGCAGGGAACTCAGAGTTTTCTTTGTTTTAGTTTGAATGAAGGTCCTACGCAGAGGGACAGAAAACTGTTACATGTTATAAAAGTCCTGCTAATATTTTTCATCTGAAACAGTAGTTTTTATTTATTTATTTATTCATTTATTTATTGTTGGTAGTGCGGCTTGAACTCAAGGCCTGGGCACTGTCTCTGAGCTCTTTTTGCTCAAGGCTAGTGAGCCACAATACCACTTTCGGTTTTATGGTGATTACTTAGAGATAAAAGTCTCATAGACTTTCCTGCCCAGGCTAGTTTTGAACTGCCATTCTCAGATCTCAGCCTCTCATGAGTAGTTAGGATTTTAGACATTAGCCACCAGCACCCAGCTAATTTCTAAGCAATTTTATTTGTTTGTTTGTTTGTTTGTTTATTGCCAGTCCTGGGGCTTGAACTCAGGGCCTGGGCACTGTCCCTGAGCTTCTTTTGTTCAAGGATAACACTCTACCACTTGTGCCACAATGCCACTTCTGGCTTTTTCTGTTTATGTGTTACTGAGGAATCGAACCCAGGGCTTCTTTCATGCTAGACAAGCACTCTACCACTCAGCTTCATTCCAGGCCATAAGCAATTAAAAATAATAATTATTATTTTTACCTATCAACACTTTTCAAAGAAATTTGTGTTAAGGAAGGAAGTCAGAGTGAAAATATAGCTGTTCGGTGAAATATATCTTTAAAAGAACACAGTAGGAGAGGGAGAATATTCTCATTTTTATCATCTTTCTAAGTTTTCTTTTTTTCTTTTTTTTTACTGTGAAAATATTGTACTGAGCGGGTTACAATTACATAGGCAAGATAATGAGTACATTTCTTATCAAGCATTGTAGCCTCCTCCTTTGTTTCCCCTTCCCATCCTTTCCCATCCTCCCCCCACCCCCACCCCCCTACCCAATCCTTCTCCCCCCCCTCTAAGTTTTCTTTTCACAAACTAAAATACATAAATAAAACTAGCACAAGTACAAGTGATTTTTTTCTTCCACACACAAATGCCTGTCTTACCGTCCTTCATCTCACCCCCCTTTGTACCAGTTCTCAACAATATCTGCTGGAAACCCAAGATTGTAGACTGGCAGACTTATTTATCTACTGAAACATTCCTTCATACTTGGACAGTTTCTATGAGTCAGAGAGTAAGGAGAAAGGAGAGAAAAGCAGAACATAAGCAGAGTATCTTGGATGTTTTTGCCTTTTATCAACTAGGACCATGTGATTTCATTTCCCAAGCTGACTGCTCCTGGACAAGGCTATATTTCTGATAGCATGAAAGGTATGTGTGAGAGTCACCTTACCCCTCCTCAGGCCGGAAATACCATATCACTCATAAGTAAAGGATAGAGCACTTGGTTCCTTTTCTGACTTTGTCGAAGAGACTGTGAAAAGGACCTTTGAACATGAACCAGTGATAAATGATGTATGTATATGTCTGTATGCCTACACATGTGCACGTGTACTCAAAAAGACTAAATAGGAACTGTTTTCTGATTGCTCATTCCTGGCACTTAGCATGTAGAAGACATTCAAGCTCACATTTTCTAAATGGAAGACTAGCGACATATAGACAGATAGAAATGGTGTGCTACCACCCAAGATTCAGGTTGGAAATAAATATAAGAGGCTGAAATAGTGTGCCTTTTCTTTTTCTATTTGGGAGCAGAATCCTCAAAGTGCTAGACAGAGTAATACTAATAGTCTAGTGACATAAGATTTTGCATAGGGTGGATAAGATCTCTCTTTTCCCCCTTCTCTCTTTCTCTCTCTCTTCTCTTTCTCTCTCCTTTCCTCTCTTTCTCTCCCCCCATATGGTAGAATAGGACACTAAATTGTTTCTCTTTGGCTCTAAATAATAGTCTATACCTTTCCTATATTTTTCTAATCATCTTCAAGAAAATGAGCTGCTAGGAAATCTATCTTTATCTCCCAGGTAGTTCACATTGCTGGATCCTTAACACATTACTTTAGGTCCCCTCCCCATCTTACTTTCCACCTGTGGTGCAAGTGACCAAATGAGGGGTTATCCTCCCCAGTGACTGTGTGCTGGTTTAAACAAGTATCGTTATATAGAATCTTCCAGCTGAAAGTATATGATTCCTGCCTTTCTCAATCTAGAAGGGAGGCCTGTCAGTCATCTCTAAATGGAGATTATTGTCTCCTCTACCCAACTGTAAAACTATTAGCTGATTTAATCTTTTAAATGTACATTTTTTCTGGCTTTTAAATCATTTGGTAAGTCACAGAAGACAACATCACAGGACCTGCTAATTCAAAATGCTAGAGGTGATGGCTGAGGGAAGGGAATAGCTCAGTGATAGAGCAATGCTTAGCTTAGTAAGGCACTGGGTTTCATTCCTAGTATAGAAAAAGAGAGAGAGAAAGAAAAGCAGAAAGAATGGAAGGAAGGAAGAGTGGAAGGAAAGAGGGAATGTAGAAAAAGAAAGAGGGAAAGAAAAGAAAGAAAAAAGAGAGCCATCTACTTCATGGCCCATTTAAGTACAATAGGAAAAAGAGCAAAATGGAAATTTCATCCACTATGTATCTTACAGCATAGATTTACCTTGCAATCACTCAATTATATATATAGTTTTGTTTTTGAGATGAGTCTCACTGTATGGCTGGCCTCAAACTCTAGATCCTCCTGCCTTAGCCTCCCAAGTGCTGGGATTTCAGGCCTACACCATCAGAGTTGTCATTTTAGAGTTATATTTGAAGGAATAATATTTGAATGGGTTGGTACTTTCATCAATATATCCCACTGTCTAAATATTCCCTCAGGGTATCTAAAACTCTTGAAGCAAAGATGCCATCTTCTCTGTCTCTTTCTCTTTTTTTCTAATATATATTTTTTATTGTAAAGATACCGTACAGAAGGGTTACAGTTACATGAGCAAGGTAATGAGTACATTTCTTATCAAGCATTGTTACACCTTCCTTGGTTTTTCCCTTACCATCCCTTCCCTCCTCACCTTCCCAACTCCTCCCTCTCTCTTTCTCTTTTCCTTCTTCTCTTTCCCCTTTCCTCCTCCTCCTCCTCCTCCTCCTCCTCCTCCTCCTCCTTCTCCTCCCCCCCTCCTCCTCCTCCCCCCTCCTCCCTCCACCTCCTCCTCCTCCTCCTCCCCCCCCTCCTCCTAGGCCTCCTGATTTTTCTTTCTCTTTTTGTATATGCTAGCACTACGGCTTGAACTCAAGGTCTGGGCCTTAATTTTTTTTTTCTGGTCTTGGGGCTTGAACTCATGGACAGAGCCTGAGCTTCTTTTTGCTTAAGGCTAACACTCTAGCATTTGAGCCACAGTACCACATCCAGCTTTTCCTGACTAGTTTATTTGAGATAAGAGTCTCACAGACTTTTTTCCCTGGTCTGTCTTTTAACCTTGATCCTCAGATCTCAGCCTCCAAAGTAGACAGGATTACAGGCGTTAGCTACCGGCACCTAGCAGGCCTTAGCTTTTTGGTTCAAGGCTAACAGTCTACCATCTGAGCCACAGTGCCACTTCTGGCATTTTTTGCTGGTTAATTGGAGATAAGACTCTCACAGACTTTCCTTTTGGGGCTGGCTTTGAACCACATTTCACAGATCTTAGCCTCCTGAGAAGATTGTAATGAACCACTGGTGCCTGGTCTCTTCTGTCTCTTCCAAACCTGGTAAACATGTCCTTTTAAGCATCTACCAGCCCTCAGGGTATTCACTCACACATGCCAGTCCTCATATTGGGCACATGCATTACCCATCTAGTATCTTCACACCAAGCCCAATGTTTGGCAATTACTGCATTCAATACAGACTGTTGGTGATTAGTTTTCTGAAAGAGTGTCATTATGTAGCCCAGTGTGGCCTGAAATTCACAATCCTCTACCTTCTGAGTGCTGGGATAACATGCATGAGCCACCACACCTAAGCCAGTAAGAGTTTTTTGAATGAATCAACAAATTCACAGACTGATTTTTCTCCCCTACAGAAACAAAAAGATGAAAGAAAACATACTTAATGAAATGAGAACAATTCACTTAAGTGTACACCTTTCTATGTGCTAATCATCAGTGCTGCACAAGGGCTGTTTGATTTTTGACTAGCTGGCATTGCATAAATGAGTTGTTATGCAACAGCCAAATGTATTTTGCAGCTCTCATAAATAAACGAAAATCTGTTCCAGGAGTTGAATGCAAACTAGAACGGAAATTAAAATGTAGAACATGCAACAGCTGTTTGATCAGCTGTTATAATAGGCTGTAGACAAAGACTATACAAATGTCTTATCTAAATGTGTAAAATAATCATAGAAAACAGTTAGTTCCAAGGCTATTTTCTTTTCTGTATTGAAGCACAATAGTTATCTAGGTAATGGTAGCAAACTTCTAGAGGTGTAAGATAAATGGCTTGCTATACATTAAAATGTGCTGTAAAATATATGTGCCTAGTAAATGATGGTAGGCATATGGTAGTAATTGCAAGTTCCAGGTTGCCTGTAGGTTGCAGAGGGAAAAATGTACTTGCCAGTACTAAGATTTCACACAACTGAATTTGGTGATTTGTAATTACAAATTTGTAATTTTTAAGACCTACAATTTCAATGAATTATGACTATGAACTAGTGAAGAACCATGATCCTTTGTATTGTGTCGGAGAAAAGGGAGAAAGGTTGATTTCCTTTTTTTCTGGTCCTGAGGCTTAAACTCAGGGTCTGGGTATTGTCCCTGAGCCTCTTTGTGCTCCAAAGCAAGTGCCCTACCACTTGAGCCACAGTGCCATTTCTGGCTTTTTCTGAGTAGTTCGTTGGAGAGAAGACTCTCACAGACTTTTCTGTCTGGGCTGTCTCCAAACTGTGATCCTCAGATCTCAGCTTCCTGAGTAGCTAGGATATAGGTGCCACCAGCACCAAGCCTAGTTGATTGGTTTCCTTTTTGAATTCAAGGCAAGGCCCTAAACTCAGTCTCCAGTTGTGGCAAAAAAAAATGTTAATATTTATTAATTAACTCTGGACTTAGCCCTAGGACTATCTTCCGCCCACTTCACAAGGATCTTGGGGCTGAAGAGGTGCTAATTTGCCCAGATTTCACATTTAGGAGAACAGGAGCGGCCTGACCTCAAAAATTTTGGCTTTCACATCATTTTCCTTCTTCCTTAGCTTCATTCTTTCAGCAATGTTAGCTTCATTATTTCCATGGGTTTCCAAATGTAGAACTTATACCTTCTCTTGGTCCAGAGCTTGAGAAGGTCTGTGATCCTCATTCAATTTCAGGATGTGGGAGGGGGGAGTGCTGGAATGAGCTGAATAGTACTTTGCTAATCACCAGAAATGGAGAGAGTAAATCACTAATTTTGAGCAGCCTACGACAAAGGGAATGTTCACAGATCCTTAAATAGATAATCAAAAAATAAAGTATGGTAAATAAGTGCAGTAATAAGCATGGAGAGCTTCCAAAATTATTTAAGTATGATGTCCACCAAATATAAAGATGAAAGTGAAGTGACTTTATACAAAGTCACATGTAACTGTAATAAACATTCCACTTACTCTTGGTGCTACTGACACCCATTATAATATGCATTACACCATTATATCTTGTCATTTATAATAATTTTATATTTGTTATTTTTAGTGTTGTTTAAACATGGGGAATTCTAATTCAATATATGTATCAGTTACATACATGTGCATTTATTGCTTGGATGTTAACAAGAGTAAAGAAATGTACTAACCTATTAGAAGTTAGTGTTAGTACACTATTTGTCATTATTGATAACTGGAGAAATATGGTTTTTGCAGTACTGGAGTGTAAAATAAGAATTTTGAACTTACTAGGCTTGAACTTACTAGGCTGGTGCTTTACTAATTGAGCCACTCTTCTAGCCCCCCCCCCTTTTTTTATCAGTTGTGGAGGTTGAACTCTGGGCCTGAGCTCTTCAGCTCAAGGCTAGTACCATACCACTTGAACTACAGTGCCACTTCCGGCTTTTTTTTTCTGCTTATGTGGTGCTGAGGAATTGAACCCAGGGCCTCATGCTTTCAAGGCAAGCAATCTACCACTGAGCCACCTTCCCAGTCCCTTCTAGCCCCTTTTTACCTTAGTTATTTATCTGAAAGTATCTCCAGGTTTTTCCTGGCACTAGCCTTGGACCAGGATCCTTACACCTATACCTCCTGTATAGCTGGTACCCCAGACACATATCACTAATCTTAGTTTGTTTTGTTGAGATGGGGGTCTCACTAACTCTTTCGCTCAAGCTGCTTTGAACCATGAACCTCCTGATTTTTACCTCCTGAGTAGCTGGGATTACAGGCATTGTGCCACATCACCTGGGCCTGAAGAGATAGGGTTGACAGTGAAACATCACTACACAGACTTTACTAGGCCAATAGAATGTGGAAATCTGCTGAGGCTCAAACGTCTAGAGAAATGTTAGAAACTTAATTATCTCTTTAAGTTCAAGGGATGAATTGGACCCAGAGACTGCCTGAGTATCGTCAAAAATGCAGGAATGAGCAGGCAATGGTGGCTCATTACCTGTTTACTGTAACTACTCATGAAACTGAGATCTAGAGAACAGAGATTCAAAACCAGCCCAGGTAAAAAAAAGTCCTTGAGACTCTATCTCTGAATACTAGGAAAAGGCTAACCTAGAAGTATGGCTCAGCTGGTAGAGCACCAGTTTGTGAGCCAAGCCAGAGCAGAGACCTTTAGTACAAGCCCCAGTACCAGCATACACATATACAAATGCAGGAATGGTTAGAACAACTGGCTTCTTCAGTTACATGTTGTGATATTTTAAAACACACAGTGCTTCATTAAAATCTTGATGTGTGTATGTGTGTGTGTGCACACATGTGCATAGGTGTGCACATGCATGTATGTCTACAAGCATGTTAGTGTGAAGAAAAGATACCAAAATAAGTGATTGCACTGTCATGGGCAAAGACTTAAAGACAGGAACTCACTTCTATATAAGTATTTTCAAGGGAATATTTTTCACAGGCAAAATCCATCAAGGAAATGAATATTAAACATAAATACTGTGTGCCAATCCCAATATTAACACCTGCTGGGCACCAAATCAATATCACATCTTCCTTACAGCAATTTATTCTGCATTTATAGTATCTGACATATTTATCTTTTAGATATATCTTTCAAATCATTAAGAGTTTAAGCTTTCTTCTTAAATTTAACTGCTGGATTCTGTGTATGAGTTGGTAAATCACATACAAGCCAAGGAAGCAAAACTTGAAAGAAGCATTCAATTGTAGGGTAAGATACCATGCATGTATGTATGTGTGTGCATACACACATTCACACATTGCCACAAACCACTTCCTCAACCCACTAGGGGGTGAATGCCCTTTTGGTCAGCTGAATTAAATGAGCTCCATTTCAAGGACTTTGCTTTTTTTGTTGTTATTTGTGGGGCCTGAACTTTGGGCCTGGGTGCTGTCCCTTGGCTCTTCAGCTCCAGGCTAGTGCTCTACCACTTGAGCCACAGCACTACTTCTGGCTTTTTCCACTTATGTGGTACTGAGGAATCAAACCCAGGCCTCATGCATGCAAAGCAAGCACTCTACCACTGCGCCACCTTCCCAGCCCCGCATTTTCTCTTCTCAACTACCTTATGAAGCAGATACCAGGTAAGAAAATGAAGGCAGAGAAAGGTTAACCATTTGGCTTAAGATGGCACAGCTAGTAAGTGGTGCAACCAGGGAAGATGCCATGTTTAACACCTATGCTCTGCCACTGCCCCGGTAGGGTAGGGAGCCCAGACCTCAGCACTCAGACAGTGAAGAAGGAGTTGTGACCATTATTATGAGTGGCCTAACCCTGCTTTAAGCTTGTTCTGATTACTTCTGAGGATATACAACCACCCAGAAATTGTGGCTTTAGTAGCACCTAACTCTACTCACACAGCCCACCAGCCAGTACCTTGCACACATGTGTCTGAGGTGTGAGAAGAAGGCAAGGGGACAGGACAGGCATTGTCATTTGGAAACTTCACAGAGCTGCCACAAAAAGCTAAGCTCCTGGCTGATTAGCCCGTCTGTACTCCATACTCAACAAGTTCTTCTTCTTCCTCCTCCTCCTCCCTCCTCCTCCTCCTCCTCCCTCTTTCTTCTCCTTCCTCCTCCTCTTCCTCCTCCTCTTCCTCCTCTTCCTCCTCCTCCTCCTGTTCTAGTCCTGGGGCTTGAACTCAGGGCCTAGGCACTGTTTCTGAGCTTCTTCTGCTCAAGGTTAACACTCTACAACTTGAGCCACACTTCCAACCTTTTCTGAGTAGTTTATTGGAGATGAGAGTCTTATAAACTTTCCTGTCCCAGCTGGCTTCAAACCATGATCCACAAATCTCAGCCTACCGAGTAGCTAGGATTTCAGGTGTAAGCCACAGGCTCCAGCTAAGTTCCTTTTTTATTTGTATAAGAGTAAAGAAGCAATACCATTTACTATTAAGGCATTTATTTCCTATAACAGTTAAGGCAGGAATCAGGTGACTGAAAAAATGAGGACCAAGTAGGAACTGGAATAGCAGCCAGGCTGGACTGGTGCTAAAGTACAGACATAGGGATTCTGAATTTTCTCCTGATGTAGATTTCAGGGTGGTCTAGGGACCAAGGTGAGCTTGACCCCTAAGCTTCCTGTTGGATTGCCTATGTTCTCTTCTTGGTTAGACAGACACATCTATCTTCTTACTCTCCTTCCTCTCTTTCTTTTCCTCCTTCTCCTCCTCCTCTTTTTTCTCCTTCTCCTCTTTCTCCTTCTTTTCAAGGTAAAAGGAGCCCAGAGAAGTTCTCCATTTTTCTTCACCCAATGTAAGATAGAAGTTTGGCCATCAACATCTGACCACATCTGCCCACAGCATCCCTCAATTCATGATGCCCTGTGACACTCCCTACCCAGATTAGTGACACCTGTCAGCAGCTGGGCAAGCCCAGTTATACAGATCACTAGCCAGATGATCTAGTTATAATTTGGAAGGTTGGTTCCAGTTCTTTCGAAGATTTCAAATAAGTATCTCTTAGATGACTGAATCTTCATTGCTAAGCCTGACCACACACCACCCCCCTGAAAAAAACCCTAAAGACAAAAAATACCCCACACTCTTGTTTCTGCTTAGAGTTGCTCTTTTTTCTGCTTTGATTTTCACAATTGAGTAACATCCACTCCAGAGTTGCAAAAGATTGTTTCTGTGTTTCCACGAACCCAAAGTCTAACATGGTGATTTGGGACCGGCACAACCTACTCCATTTGGGAGACACTGTTTGCTTCACCAAATCTCTGGAGATGACCTGGTCCTTTTCATGGAAAAAAAACTTTGGTAGGGATTTATTTCTAGAAATAAAAGATCTATTCTACAACTGCCTTGGGATATTTTAAACATCAACAATAAAGTTATATATTAACAAGCTATACTCTCTATATATCTGTTTATCCCAAAGGAAGTGATTAAAATTTGCTGACAGCTTTAAAAAAATGTCCAGCTAATCACTAGACTGTTCCAAGTTTAATCAGTAACTAAGTTTAAAAACCAGAGTGAGGTTCAGGGACTTGTAAACACATATCATGGTGACAATGACTGGTTCTAAAATTCTCCACCCTCCACTCTTGCTGGTGTCCTTTTCATTGGTCCTAGTGGCTTCAACTAAAACTCTCTGTCACCTACTCCAGTGACAACAATTTCTTTCCCACATTTCCAGCTGTTAGATTTTTCTTACTGGTATCTTCCCAGCCCCTTCAACTCTCAGATGTCCTGTTTTTAGCCAAAGCCTACCCTCTCTCCTCATCACTCCATTCTTTTTCAGCCAACACCACTCTCACATGCCTAGCCATTTCACACACATTTCTTTGTGAGTAAAAATTTTCAGCAATGTTCATTGATAGCAGAAGAGGCACGTCTTTGGAGAATGACACAGCTTCCGAAATTCATCTCAAAGGATTTTTTTTTGTTAGTTTCTTCTCAGAGCCATCCTGGACTGCCAAAAAAATGTCAAAAGTTGAGCTGTGGCTCAAGTGGTAGAGCACTATCCTGGAGCAAAAAAGCCCAGGGAGCCAGTGGCTCATGCCTGTAATCCTAGCTACTCAGGAGGCTGAGATCCGAGGATTGCAGTTCATAGCCAGCCTGGACAGGAAAGTCAGTGAGATTCTTATCTCCAATAAACCACCAGAAAAATGGAAGTGGCACTGTGGCTCAAGAAGTAGAGCACTAGCCCTGAGCTGAAGAGCTCAGGGACAGCGCCCAGGCTCCGAGTTCAAGCCCCACAACTGACAAAAAAAAAAATCCCGGGTACAGAACCCAGACACTAAGTTCAAAAAAATCAATACAGTTTGTTTTTTATATCTATAGTCACCTTACGGTGCAACTGACCACCAGAGCCCACCAGAAATCATTTCTTGTATTGTCCTTGTTGGGGAATCTCAGTTCCCTTCTTGGATTGACAAATCTTTCCCCCCTCCTTTTATTTTTTTAGACAAACTCTTGCTATGTAGCCCAGGTTGTCCTTAAAATCACAACCCTTCTGTCTCCTCTCTACTGTGCTGGAACAACCACCATGTTGGCTGTCTTCTCTTTTGACATGATCACTTTTTTGAATATGCTCGTACTGTTGCTTGCACTCAGGGCCTTGTGCTCTTGCTTAGCTTTATTGCTCAAGGGTGATACTCTACTAGTTGAACCATATCTCTACTTCCAGCTCTTTGCTACTTAATTGGAGATAAGTATCTCATAGACTCTTCTGCCCAGGCTAACTTTGAAATGTGATCCTCAGATCTCAGCCTCCTGAGTAGCTAGGATTACAAATGAGACTACAAGTGTGAACCACCAGTGATAGATATTGGTGCATATTTTAATTCCCTTATACAGCCTCTCCTAATGCCTACTGTTTGGATAACTGAGCAAAATTCTTATGAGTTCTTGTGCCATATTTTATTTACTTATTGAGTAATGGATTGATTACACACTTGGGGAGTAAATCCAGTCCTCTACCACTCAATTATACACTCAGCCTAAAATAACATCCATACTCATTTGCTTTTTCTGTTTCTCTCTTGCAGTACTGGGGATGGAACCCAGGGCAAGATCTCACACATTCTAAGCAAGCAC
Source organism: Dipodomys spectabilis (assembly GCF_019054845.1). Lineage (NCBI taxonomy): Eukaryota > Metazoa > Chordata > Mammalia > Rodentia > Heteromyidae > Dipodomys > Dipodomys spectabilis. The sequence goes on from NW_024870759.1 coordinate 4,155,966, forward strand.
TGTACCATTGAGCTATACCCACAACTCTTACATGCTATATTTTACATTTTGCAAAGCCAGTACACACACACATCATGTCACTTGCCACTTACAATGCCTCTGCAATCTAGTTATGACTAACTGTTGTCATTACAATATAACAGTTAAAGCAACTGAATAAGGCTGAGCCTTGAAACTGAAGTTCTTAGAGCAATGTCTTGTCTCCTTCAATGTTCCTGAGTAAAGACACGACATATCAGTCCCTTGTTTGATCAGAGTTTGAGAATAAATACAGAGATTACTGCTGTTTAGTATACCCTCATTAACTTCCTTTATATGAAACTAACATGAATAGTTTGAGTTTGAAGGTTTGGAGTATAAGAGCTGGCATGTCTACTATATGTGAACCTGTAGGTTCCATCCCCAGCACTGAAAAACAACTCACACAAACAAAACAAAATACTGCTGAAGGTTCAGAATATAAATCAGAAAGGGAAAAAGAATGTGGGAGAAGCAGAAAAATCTGAACCCATGAGATATCACTTTGAGTAAGAAAGGGAATTTGGGGACCTAGAAAGGAAAGCTTCAGTTTCCATAACATGAGGTGCTGAGCAAAAAGTGTCATCAAGAGTCAGTAAGATTTTCTAATATTTATATAGGTATGCTGTGAAGGCTAAGAGAGAAAAGATGTCAAACACACTCTAAGGAAATTGAGCTGGGTACTGGTGGCTCATGCATTTAATCCTAGCTACTCAGGTGACTGAGATCTGAGAATCACAGTTGGAAGCCAGCCAGGCAGGAATGTCTGTGAGACTCTTAGCTCTAACCACCAAAAACCCTGTGGTTTGAGTAGTAGAGAGCCAAACTTGAGCAAAAATGCTAGGGGGTAACACCTAGGCCCTGAATTCAAGACTCACTACTGGCCCAAGCATGTGCTTGCACGCACACACACATACTCTCTCTTTCTCTCTCCCTCCCCACCTCTCTCCCTCTCTCTCTTTCTCTCTCCCTCTCTCTCTTTCTCTCTCCCTCTCTCTCTCAGAATATAGGAATTTAAGTAAAAAAATTTTTAAAAATATTAAATGTGTACACAGCCTTGCTGACCTCTGCATGCTATGCTTTGCATCTGTGTCCCCAAAGCACCAGGCTGGTGGCATGTTATGGATGAAGTCAGGAGGGTAGACAAAGACATTTACTAGAGCTCTGGCCTGACTCCAGGGAGCAGCATAGGACCAATGGGAGCACCCCACATCTGAGGAGCTCCAGGCCCATGAGAACGGATTAACAGTGCCCTCCCCTCCTCACAAGTAGCAAGGTGGGCACCTGTTCCAGAAGGCTACTTAAGATCAGGTTAAGGAAAGTCCCAGACAATACTTCTCCAGATTCTGGAGGTGTCCTCTGTACTGTTCATATATCCAGAAGCCCTGGGAATTAGGCCAAAGAAGTCCGGTAGGAGTGTGATAAACTGCTTGCACTCATTCCCACTGGCCCCACACCATACAGTCTGCCTATCTTAGAGAGTCCCATTGAAGGCATCCTTTCTATTTTCTGTGCCTCGGGCCCCTGCTGTGTCTACAATTAGGTGTCCTCTCTGAACTTGTCCTTACCAAATATGGGCTGAACCATGGAGTTTAACTGAAGTGTGGCCACGCTGTGCTTCCGTAAGGGGAGCTTAGCGGGTGAGGGACTAAGAGGCATTTGTCAAAAAGGCCCTGCAGGCTCAGGTAGACCCCAGGACAAGCAGGAAACCATGAAGAATTAATTTGTAAAGTCTTTGATCATTGATCAATCAGGGTTCAACCTCTTCCTGCTAAGCAGGAATCTTACAATCAAGTCCTGATACCAAGATTGTAATATTGCCATGCACCCAGGAGGGTCTTACTAGAGTAAATGACTTTTGCAGCTCCTGCCCCCCTGGTCGCAACAGGTGCCTCTCCCACTACCGCACCTTCCTCCCCTCGCTTTTCTCTCCCTTGGAAAATTCTGGCGAGCCCAGGCCTGTAGCAGCCTTCTGGAGGAGCAGTTCAAAGTCTGACTCCACACCTTCAACAGGCTTCCAGTCCCTGACTTCTGCCCTGTGTCCGCCAAATCTTACCGCTCCCTCCCCCACCGCCACCCAGAGAGTGTTGGGGGTGTGGTGCAGAGGATCGGCTAGATCTCCACGGGTCTGGGAGGACTCCAGGATCAGCCTTTACCCTGCGGTTGCCCAGTTGGCCTCCTCTAAGCTGGCCACCTGTCTGAATGCGCAGCCGAGACTGACCTGAGATGCCGCCCCCCACCACGACCACGTCGCATTTGCTGCTCATGGTGCCTGCTTCTCCGATTTCTGGGCCTGTGCCTTGGCCTGCCCGCTGCTCACTGTCCTGTGCACCGGAGCCTGGGCCGAGCTGCTATAATGCTGGTCCCCAGCGCCTGGACACGCAGCCCCGCCCGCTCTGCCTACGCGGGGCTGGAGCTCTCAGCCACCTCCCCCGCCAGAAGCTCTGCGGCCCGCCCAGCAGCCCAGGGCCTGTGAGGGTGTGAGGGCGGGCGCCCCAGCCAACAGATGGGGGACTTCTGATTGTCACTCCCGAGAGTCACCACCCCATGGCCTTCTGCGAGGTATTTTCTAATCAGCTTTTTACAAAGCTTGAGGAATGAGAGGTTGACTGATCTGATTGTCTTCCTGCAGTTCCGCAATTACTCCCTCAGGTGTAAAGTAAATAAGAATAAATATTGAGGTTTTTCAAGTGCCCACCACCAGGCCCTTCATCTCTAGTCCTATCTTAGTTTACAATAACCCATTTTATAGATGAGGATAGTGAACCAGGAAATAAAGACCCAGGGGGAAAAAAAGACAGAAAAGAAAGAGAAAGACACAGAGAGAGACAGACAGAGACAGGAAGGCAGGAAGGCAGGAAGGAAGGAAGGAAGGAGGGAGAGAGGGACGGAGGGAGGGAGGGAAGGAGGGAGGGAAGGACAGAAGGAAGTAGGGAGGGAGGGAGGAGGGAGGGAGAGAGGGAAAAAGGGAGGGAGGGAGGAAGGGAGGGAGGGAGGGAAAGAAGGAAGCTAACCAGGAAATAAAGACCCAGGGAAAAAAGACAGAAAAGAAAAAGAAAGACAGAGACAGAGAGAGACAGAGAGACAGGAAGGAAGGAAGGAAGGAAAGAAGGAAGGAAGGAAGGAAGAAAGAAAGGAAGGAAGGAAGGAAGGAAGGAAGGAAGGAAGGAAGGAAGGAAGGAAGGAAGGAAGGAAGGTTAAAAGGAATAAAGAACCAGGCACAGAGGCTAAAATTTGCTGGCCTACCTACTTAGGAGGCAGAGATCTGGAGACTCCATCTCAAACAAATAACTAGGCACAGTGCTGTACCTGTTATCCCAGCTATAGGAGAAGCAAAATGGCTGGGTTCAGTAGTGCATGGGGAAGCACAAGTAGGGAGTCACAGCCCAGGCCAAGAAACAAGATGCTGCCTTGAAAATAACCAAGGCAAAAAGAAATAGGAGACATAGATCAAATGGTAAGGAGACTACCTAACAAAAGCTACCTCCCAAAAAGTGAAAACCAAAAGCAACAAAAACAGAAAGAATTGGGTGAAATACTAATTATTTTGGGGATGGGGGAGTGAGCCTGGAAGGGACTGCATCCAGTGAATCACTGAATTGATAAGAATCTAAAGCAAACCTCTAACTCATGCATCCCACTCCCTGAACTACTTGCTACTCAAGTATCCTGAATTTCTGCCACCCTCAGGCAAGGGACTTGGACACTTCATTAGTAACAGAAAAAAAAATGGCCCAGCTGTGAGTTAGATTCTAGAAACTTCCTGATCCTGTGCTTATACCCTGTGGGCCTTCACTGCCCACACCCCATTTCCCCACTACAGGGAGTAAAATCCTGCCTCACCCTGGAGATGCCTGTTTGATCTCTTTCCTGTCACATCCTACCAAAGCCACCTGTGTCCGTGGAGTCATGAAGCTGTGGGCATCTTAGCTGTGGACACTGGCCTGCAAGTGAATCATATCTTAGATGGAGTGGGAGAGATGGAGATGTTCCTCATACCATCCCCTGGCAGTCTTTTGGGCTTAGTTCCAAATGTTCAAAGTCAGCCAGTCACTTGGGCATCTAACTCTTTGGACCTGAAGCAGACTAGACATTGCCTTCCCTGGTTCCATCTGACAATAAAGCCAAGAGCATGATCAGAAATCCATGGTGTCTGGAGAATACCCACTGGCAAGTAACATGTCCCCCCTAACAAAGATACTCACTTATGATGTGTTCCATGAGATCAAACTGAGTTGGATTAGAAATCAGGCCTCAGCCAGGCGCGAGTGGCTCACACCTGTAATCCTAGCTACTCAAGAGACTGAGATCTGAGGATTGCAATTCAAAGACAGCCCAGGCAGGAAAGTCCATGAGATTCTTATCTCCAATAAACCACTCAGAAAACCTGAAGTGGCACTGTGGCTCAAATGGTAGAGCGCTAGCCTTGAGCTGAAGAGCTGAGGGACAGCACCCAGGCCCAGAGTTCAAGCTCCAGGTCTGACAAAAAGAAAGAAGGAAAAAAAAGTAAAAGAACTCAGGCCTCATTGGTAGGAAATACTAGAGTATTTAAAAGAGTCATTTCTGGTACTTATATACAAGGCAATTATGCAGATTGGTTTAGAGTACTCAATCTCCTAGGTGGGCTAACTCTTGACATGTGTCTTTTCCCTAAGTAATGGTGCTTCTTAACACTTGAACATGCAGACAAAGCACTTAGGTCTGGGGTGGTACCTGAAGAAGCACATTTCTGGCAAGCTCCAGCACTGCTGACCCAGGGACTGCACTCTGAGCATTAATCTAGGCTTCTGCCTCCCTGTAAGTTCTAGATCCAGGTCCATATTCCAGAACCTCTTTACCTTCTCAAAGATTTCCTAATGAAAAAGTGTCTACTACAGCTTTATCCCCACCACCAAGGCATGTTAAGGCTTAATTCCTCAAAACAGTGGCATTGAGAAAAGACTTAACCTTTAACAACTTAGGTCTTACAGGCTCCACTATCATGAAAGAATTAAAGTAGTTTCCTCAAGAACTAAGGGAAAAAATGGAACTAAGTTAGAGTCAGGCACTGCTCATGCCTGTAATCCTAGCTACTCAGGAGGCAGAGATCTGAGGATCACAGTTCAAAGCCAGCCCAGGCAGGAAAGTCCATAAAATTTTTATCTCCAATTAACCACCAGAAAACTGGAAGTGGAGCTGTGGCTAAAAATGATAGAGTGCTAGCCTTGAGCAAAAAGACCTCAGGGACAGTGCCCAGGCCCCGAGTTCAAGCTCCACCACCAATAAAAAGAAAGGAAGGAAGGAAGGAAGGAAGAAAGAAAGAAAATTTGAAGCTTGGGTTGTAATAAAGGGAGCACAACACCTGACCTCCCTCAATCTGTTTTATGCACATGCCTCTTTTGCATGCATACCAGCTTCCTCTTTTGCTTTTCTGCCATTCCGCAGCAGGAGCCAGGCAGATCCCAATGCCATGCTCTTGAACTGCCAGAGCTGTGAGTCAAAATACACCTCTTTACAAATTAACTAGCTTTATGCGTTTTATAGACTAATACAATGTTTATTATATGAGCACTTATAGAATAGTTGCTATGCTGATCTCAGGGAAAGAGAACAAGATGGAAGCTTTCACCCTCTTTCTGGGGCTCACACTCCATTAAGAAAGAACTCCAGTAAGATTGAAACATATAGCAAGGCTTGATAACCTAGCCCAGGCAATCATGGAGGACCTCCAGGAGGAAATGACATTTTTATTGGGATGACAAGGGATTAATCAACTATAGAAGAAGATAAACCACTAATTCGCTCTGATGGAAAGGTAAACTTGAGGCTGGAGCATTGGGAAAATGGATACAAACTAGTGCAGAAATCCATCACTGACCATCTTTAGGACTTCTCCCAAACACCACCAAATTAAGAGTGAATAGTAAGAGATCATGGTGAATGAACAACAATGAGTGCAGTGATAAGCATCATTTGGCTTTGTATGTATTTCCATCCTCAGTTCTCACCTACAATATTAATTCCTGAAGGAAGGGATAATGTACAATCTTTTATTTGTCCACTCAGGAATAATTTAGTGACTATCAGCTCTGTGGCAGGCATTGTGCCTATCATTAGAAACATGTCATTATAACCCCTGCTTTCACTGTATTTGATGTTGGTATAATTTGTGGAGGGGAAGGGAAAAAACAAATCGTTTAAATAGGGATACAGGTGGACCCATTGCAACAATGAGATGTACAAGTCATTATGTTGAAAAACGAACTTTACAACTTTGAGGCGGGGAGGATCGGGGGGGCGGGGGGTATAGGAAGGGATGGAAAGGGGAAACAAAGAAGGAGGCAAAAATGCTTGATAAGAAATGTACTCGTTATCTTGCCCATGTAACTGTAACCCCTCTGTACGGTATTTTCACAATAAAAAAATAAAAAAAGAGTAATGCAATCCTAGGAAAACTAGATATGCAAATGGATAATTACTGGGAAGCTAATATATGTTCTAACCCAATGATGCTCACTGTCTCTAACCAAGCAAGACGTGCTGAGGAGAGCTGGTTGCCCCTAGCAAAGTTGAGTTGCCTTCTCAACTTCATGAAATCCATGTTCCTTTCATCAATTAAAATGAACAAGCTTTGCTTTCATTTTTTTCATTATAAGACTGTCAAAGAGATAAAATATCCTTATTACTTCTTGCTTGCTGGCCAGCTTTTCATTAACAGATATTTCAGGATATTTCGGTGCGTCCCTTATGATACCACAGGTTTCAATAAACACAGGTCGTGTAGAACAGTTTTCCAGATACTATCTAACTTGTATATTTGCCTTTTTGTCCCCCTGAAAGCTAGAAGTTTGACAGGGGAAAGAAAATTCATTTTAAAATGAGATTCTTTAGAACTTACCAATTTCTTTTTCCCAACTATTCTTTAATCTTTTTTCAACATACAATGATGAAAGGGTCCAAGCCTTGCAGCCAAGACAGCTCTTTACTAATTTTCATTTGAAAGGGTTAAAGACGTACTGATTCTGCCCAGAGCAGTACAGCATTATCAGCTTGGATTTTTACCCAAGAGTGTCCAAATGTCCTCCTCGGGATAACAAGGCAATAGTGTCCAGGTGCTGGTGGCTCATGCCTATAATCCTAGCTACTCAGGAGGCTGAGATCTGAGGATCACAATTAGAAGCAAGCCTGGGCAAGAAAGTCCATGAGACTCTTAATCTCAAAAAAAAAAAAAAAAAAGGAAGAAAAAAAGAAAAAGCTGGAAGTGGCTTTGTGACTCAAATGGTAGAGAGCTAGCCTTGAACACAAAGAAGCTCAGGGACAGCGCCCAGGCCCTGAGTTCAAACTTTGGGACCCGCCCAAAGAAAGAAAGTAAAAGAAAAGGAGAAAGAAAGAGAGAGAGAGAGAGAGAGAGAGAGAGACAGAGAGAGAGACAGAGAGAGGGAGAGAGAGAGAGGGAAGGAGGGAGGGAGGGAGGGAGGGAGGGAAGAAAGAAAGAGAGAGAGAAAGAAAGAAAGAAAGAAAGAAAGAAAGGAGGGAGGGAGGGAGGGAGGGAAACAAAGAAAGGAAAGAAAAGGAAGGAAGGAAGGAAAAAGAAAGAAAGAAAAGAGAAGAGAAAAGAAAAGAAAAGAAAACAATAAGGGATCTTTCCAAGGGCCAAGATCATGTTTTGGCCCTCAAGGAGTTGCCTTAAGGGATCATTACATCCTGAAGCAGTGCAAAAATTGGAAAGTGCCCACCACAACCCCTGTGAAGTCCTTTCACAGGAGGTGGATTGGACAAGCTCAGTCCAGCTCCATAGTTTACAGGCTTGCTTAAGATAAAGCTACCACCCATGGCCTTAGGACTTGTCAGAAACTGGATCAAAGGAGAGTTAGCAAGAAATAAGCCAGAGGGCAAGTGGGGCATGTGTGACTTCTCAGTCTGAATGGTTTGTGGATTCATTTAGCTGGCTTATTGAGACAAGGTGAAGATTGACAGAAAAATAGTTCTACCCAAAGAGCACTGAAAATTTCCCTGGTCCCTTAGAAAACACAAGGACTTAACACAGAAGTATTGATCCCAGAATGTGCAGAGTCAGGCAAAGACACCAGGCTACCTGTCTATAGACAGACAAAGGGCATCCTTGCACAGAGAAGGCAAAAGCAGAACAAAGATCCTATTTGAATCCTAAGTGCCAATTATGCTTGAGGCCTTGGTTCTACCTGTAGCACCACAAACAGACAAAAACAGAAAATTCAGCTCAGGAAGTAGAGTAAATTAAAACAGATATTGGCCATATCAGGTTAAGGACATTCGGCAATTCTTTTCATTAAAAAGAAATTTTAAAATGTATATTAGAGTCCCACTGTATACTAATTACTGATTTTTAAAGGTATTTACAATGAATTTTTCTGTTTTCTAGAATTCTCATTTCATATACAAGTTCACTGATGCATAATCATTTTTTTGGTTGTGTTTATGTAGCCTTGAACTAAGTTGTCTCTCTATGGATTTTTATTTATTTATTTATTTATTTTTGGTCCGGTCGTGGGGCCTGAACTCTGGGCCTGGGTGCTATCCCTCAGCTCTTCAGCTCAAGATTAGCTCTCTGCCACTTGAGCCATAGCACCACTTCCGGCTTTTTTCTTTTTGCTTATGTGGTGCTGAGGCATGCAAGGCAAGCACTCTACCACTGAGCCACCTCCCCAGCCCTCTATGGATTTTATTATAAATAGATATTTTCATCTTGTAGACTCCAGGTGATGATTATAATCCAATTTTGTGACTGTGGAAATCATACATATATGTAGGACATATATCCCCAGATGGGAGAACTGGACACCAGCAAGACCAAACCTTGATTAGAAGATGAGAAATTGTACCCCAACCCCGAATTTTCAGGGAGAGGAGGACTGAAGATTGAACTCAACCACAGGTAATGGCTTAATCAATCATGGACGGGATAGAAATCAAATCAATAAAAATAATATAATAAAATCCACTAAACAAGAGTTTCTGAATTGCTAAATACATCTTTGTACCAGAGTATGGTGTACCCCAAGAGTGTTGGTGCACTCAGGACCCTTTCATACTGTTCCCTATGCCCATCACCTGATGTTTTAAGTGTTTTTGATAATAAATTGGAGCTGTATGCAAAGTGACTGCCTAAGTTCAGCGAGCCGTTCTAGAAAATTGTTGAGCCTAAGGAGGTTGTGATCAATGTGAAGTAGCAGTAGGAGTGGAGAGGGGTGCAGTGGTTCAAGCCTATAATCTCAGCTATTTGGAAAGTCTAAGTACTAATATCATGAGGAAAAAAGTTAGTGATACTCTATTTGAACAAATAAGCAAGACTTGGTGGTGCGCATCTATATGCATAGATTTGAGAAACACAGTCTAAGATTGGTATTGGGTAAAAGCAAGACTATACTTGAAAATTAAACTAAAAATTCTGACTTAAGTGGTAGAGCATTTGACTGGCAAGTATGGAGGCCTGAGTTCAAACCACAGTATTATATCTATGCGCATGCCCGCGCACTCACATACACACACACACACACACACACACACACACACACACACACACACACACACGGTGGTCCATGGCCCAGTGCATTTTGTGACACTGAATCCTTAGCATGCAGGAGTTCAATGCTAACTCCAGGGGCATGGATTTGAGTGCATTTGGTTGACTTTGTAACTAGGTTATTTTCTTCACTTATTTAGTTTTCTACTATGAATGAGACTCTTATTTCATAGACTAGCCTTGAACCTGGATCCTTCTTTCTCTAATTCCTGAGTAACTAGTGTTATAGAAGAGTGCTACCACAATCAGCCCATTTTTAATTTTTTGAGGGACTTCCATATTATTTTATCACAACAGTTCCCCTTTATCCACACCTTCACCAACTACATTATTTTGTTTTTATAATAACCATACTAAAAGTGTGAGGTGATATTGTGGCTTTGAATTGTATCTCTCAGATGATGAATCATATTTAGAATGCTTTTATGTGCCCTGTTTTCTTTTGGAAAAAATGTATATTCAAGTTCTTTGACAATTCTTTCAAAATGGATTCATCTTTTTTTTTAAATTTTTGTACGTTTTTAATTGTGAAAATACCGTACAGAGGGGTTACAGTTACATGAGCAAGGTAATGAGTACATTTCCTATCGAGCATTGTTGCCTCCTTTGTTTTTCCCCTACTATCCCTTCCCTCCCTCCACCTCTACTCCCCTGGTGAAGTTGTAAAATTCGTTTTCAACATAGTGTCTTGTACATCTCATTGTTACAATGGGTCAACCTGTATCCCTATTTAAGCATTTTGTTTTAATCAGGTTACTTGTGACATTTTGCTACTGAGTTACATAAATTCTTTATGCATTTTTGATTAGTAACTTTTTGTCAGAGATAACATTTGCTAATGTTTCTTCTCATGGTTTATTCCATATCACTTGAAAAATTGCTAAAAGAATAGATGTTTAATATTATCCTTACAAAAAAGGTGTTAATTAAATTGATTAATCTTTCTTCTTTTTTGGTCCGGTCATGGGGCCTGAACTCTGGGCATGGGCGCTGTCCCTCAGCTCTTCAGCTCAAGGCTAGCACTCTACCACTTGAGCCACAGCGCCACTTCTGGCTTTTTTCTTATGTGGTGCTGAGGAATCGAACCCAGGGCCTCAAGCATGCAAGGCAAGTGCTCTACCACTGAGCCACCTTCCCAGCCCTTAAATTGATTAATCTTTCTGCACATAGGGATAAGACAAGAAACCATATTATTCTCTGTAAACATATTCAATTATTATTTGCTTATTTAAAAACAATTATTGGGCTGAGAATGTGGCTTAGTGGTAGAGTGCTTGCCTAGCATGCGAGAAGCCCTGTGTTTGATTCCTCAGTACCATATACACAGAAAAAGCTGGAAGTAGCGCTATGGCTCAAGTGGTAGAGCGCTAGCCTTGAGCAAAAGAAGCTCAGGGACAGTGCCCAGGCCTAAGTTGAAGCCCCAGCCCAGGCAAAAAAAAAAATAATTACTGACTTGGCCCTGCCCACGTGGCAGCTGGTCCCAGTGTCAGTGCCCGCCCGCACCAGCCACAGCCCTGGCCTGTGGTTTGTAAATTGGCATCGGAGGATACTGATGTAGCTTGGTGCTGATGGCTGCCGCAGCAGCTGATTCCCTGCCTGCGGTGCCACAGGGAGCAGGGGATGGAGGGCCAGCCCACTGCTCGTGGAGACTTCTATTGACTTGACTCTTTCCTGGCTGGAGGTGTTGCTGGATGCTGTGTCAAAACAACAGTTGCTCTTTTGGATCAAGTAAAAGTTTTATTGCAAGCACACAATCACCATCCCAAACATTTAGCAGTACTCTCAACATTGTGTGCTGTTCCCCGAAAGGAACAATACCTTGGATTGTATAAAGGAAATGGTATATGATGTTTCAAATTTTTCCCTATGGTGCAATCCAGTTGATGGCATTTGAGTAGTCTCAAACGTTAATTACCACAATGTTGGGATTTTCTGGTCATGTTGCACAGATGATCCATAGCTGGTATGACTGCCATTATCAGTACCTCCCCTCTTGACATGGTTAGAGTAGGCCTAGCATTCCAGGTGAAAAGAGAACACACTTACAGGAATCATTCATTCATTCAAAACAATTTACACCAAGGAAGATGATGTCCTAAGATTTTACAGAGGCCAGATGCCTACTGTCTTAGAAATGGCTCCTTATGCAGATGTTTCACTTTCTACTTTGGGTACCTTAAAGAGTGTTGGGCTTTCCCATGTTCCTATCCTTCTTGGCAGACTTTCATCAGACAATCCTAATGTCTTAGCTTTGAAAACTCACCTAGACTTACATTGTGGTGCTGTTGTTAGAGCCCTAGCATAGACAATATTCTACCCATTTGATGTAATTTGTAGGCAAATGCAATTAGGAATTGTTCTTCCAGAATCTGAAAAGTGCCTTACTGTGCAGGAGATGATGAAGTATATCTATGGACACCATGGAATTCGAAAAGGCTTGTATCATGGCTTATCTCTTAATTACATCAACTGTATTCCCTCTCAGGAAGTGGCTTTTACAACATATGAACTTATGAGACAGGTTTTTTTTCACCTCAACTAAAAGAAAAAATTGCCCAAGCAAGAATGTCCGTGAGACACTCATCTCCAATTAATCACCAGAATACCAGAAGTAGAGCTGTGGCTCAAAGTGGTAGAGCAATAGCCTTGAGCAAAAAGAACTCAGGGAGAGTGCCCAGGCCCTGAGTTCAAGCTCCACGACCATGACTGACTAAAATAAAATCATGGTTTGTGGTTTCTTGCCCTCAATAATCTTCCAGAAGGCTAAATAAAATTAAAGTATGAAAATAATTGTGGGGGTAACATTACTTGAAGAGAAAAATCTACCCAGCACCAGGAACTGCTGGTATTTAGTATTTGTTTTTTATTTGGTTGGCTTTGTTTTTATTTTCCTTTTCCTTCCTTCCTTCCTTCCTGCCTTCCTTCCTTTCTTTCTTTCTTTCTTTCTTTCTTTCTTTCTTTCTTTCTTTCTTTCTTTCTTTCTTTCTTTCTTTCTTTCTTTCTTTCTTTCTTATTTTGAGATCATGAAGTCTTCAGATATAGTCCACATTGGCCTAGAACTCCTAATCCTCTTGAATTAGCTTCCTAAAGCCTGGGATTATAGATGTACTCAACCATGCCTAGCATTACTTTTTTTCTTAAATCACAACTCAAATGTTCTTAACATACTTTTTTTTTTTCAGTTGCAGGGCTTGAACTTGGGGCCTGGGCACTGTCCCTGAGTAATTTTGCTCAAGGCTAGTGCTCTACCACTTTGAGCCACAGCACCACTTCCATTTTTTGACTGGTTAATTGGAAATAAGAGTCTCACGGGGACTTCACTTTCCGGGCTGGCTTTCAACTGTGATCCTCAAATCTCACCATCCTGAGTAGCTAGGATTATAGGTGTGAGCCACAGGCACCCTGCTCTTAACATACATTTTAATGTAAAACATTATGCATTTAACACTGAAAATAATTCTTAAGCTGATGCAGGCTAGTTAGGTGACTTGAAACTGGCTAAAAGTATTATTTAGAAGGAGAAGGTATTTTATAATGAGGTTCCAGTGGTTGCTATTAGGGCTGGGAATGTGGCTTAGTGGTAGAGTGTTTGCTGAGTATGCACAAGGCCTTGGGATTCATTCCTTGGTACTGCATGAACAAAAATTTAATACAATTAAACTATTATTTTAAAAAAGAGTTCCTATTAGCTTTATCATATTTTTCCAAGCTTTTCATTGTAATCATGATTTTTGGAGGGGTTCAGTGGTGTTAGTGATTGAATCAAGGGCCTTAGACATGCCAAGCACATGCTGTACCACTGAATCGTATCTGCAGTTTGTAATTCAGTTTGTCTTTCCTTCTTTCTTCCCTCCCTCCCTCCCTCCCTCCCTCCCTCCCTTCCTTCCTCCCTTCCTTCCTTCTTCCCTTCGTCCCTTCCTTCCTTCCTCCCTTCCTTCCTTCCTTCCTTTCTGTTTTATGCTTACTCTACCACTTGAGCCACAGCTCTAGTTCCAGCTTTTTGCTGGTTAATTGAAGATAAGAATCTCACAGAGGGCTGGAAAGGTGGCTCAGTGGTAGAGTGCTTGCCTTGCATGCCTGAGGCCCTGGGTTCGATTCCTCAGCACCACATAAGCAAAAAGAAAAAAGTCGGAAGTGGCACTGTGGCTCAAGTGGTAGAGCGCTAGCTTTGAGCTGAAGAGCTGAGGGACAGCGCCCAGGCCCAGAGTTCAGGCCCCACGACTGGACCCAAAAAAAAAAAAAAAAAGAATCTCACAGACTTTTCTACCCAGGCTGGCTTGGAGAAATGATCCACAGATTCTCAGCCTCCTGACTAATTAGGATCAAAGGCATGAGCCACCAGTGTCCTTTTGTTTTGTTTTGTTTTAATGCAATTCCAGGCATAGGTCCTAGGGTTTCATGCATGCTACTCAAACACTCTGCCAGTGAACTAAATCCTCAGCCCTTAAAATTACATTTTTCAAGTGATTCTAATATTACTGTGTGTGTCCACACAGATGTGTGCATGTATGTGCATGTGTATACGTGTGCATGTGTGTTTGTGTGTGTGTGATATACTGCAGGGATTTAACCCAGGGCCTTGCTTATGCTAGGTAATGTCTGAATGTCATGTTTGATCTTGAATCCCAGTTTAGAATTATTAACAACATTCTGGGTTACACTGCATTGGAAAACTAAGTTGCATTATTTCTGTACCAATTTTTTTGCATAAAAGATTTTTGTCATATCTTGGTAAAAATTAATGACCTGGCTTCATTTTCAAAGTCTTTGTTTTAAAATTAAATGTGTATATCTGTATGATTGTATAAGTGTTCCAGCAAGTAGAAATACATGTGTTTCTAAATCTGTTTTGTATATTTTCATTTCTGGATCACATGGTAGCTGACTTATATACATTAAAGCTTAAGATAATTTATATGTTTAAAATAGGCATCTCACTTGTATTATCAATAAGAGGGAATAGCAAATATTTTAAAGCAAATTTTGCATTCTATGTTATACAACTCATTAGATACTAAAAATAAATTTTTATCCTTATTTTTAAAAGACCCCAAATAGCAAAAACAATCCTTAGCAGAAAGAACAGTGCTGGAGGAATATCAATACTAAACTTCAAACACTATTACAAAGCCATAGCAATCAAAACAGCTTGGTGCTCACACAAGAACACACCAGAGGGCCAATGGAATAGAACTGAAGACCCAGAAATGAACCCACAGACCTATAGCCACCTAATCTTTGACAAGGGAGCTAAAAAAAAATAGAATGGAAGAAAGACAGCTTCTTCAGTAAATGATGCTGTAAAAATTGGTTAAACACTGTAGAAAACTAAAGCTAGATCCTTATATATCACCCTGCACCAGAATCAACTCCAAATGGATCAAAGACCTCAAAGTCAAAGCAGACACCCTGAAGACATTCCAGGAAGGAATAAGAGAAACTCTAGGGCTCCTTGGCACAGGCTGAAATTTTCTTAATAAAGACCCAGAAACACAACAAATCTAAGAAAGGTTGGACAAATGGGATTGCATGAAACTGCAGAGCTTCTATATGGCAAAGGACATAGCTCAATAGAAAGCCCACGGATTGGGAGAAGATCTTCACTAGCCATACAACAGACAAGGGTCTCATATCTAAAATATACTTAGAACTCAAAAAGTTAAATTCCCCAAGAAATCCTCAAAGAAACAACAGCCCAATTAATAAGTGGGCTAGACTTAAAGAGAGGTTTCTCTGAAGAAGAAATAAGAATGGCCAATAGACACATGAAAAAATGCCCAACTTCTCTAGCCATAAAAGACATGCAGGGCTGGGAAGGTGGCTCAGTGGTAGAGCGCTTGCCTTGCATGCCAGAGGCCCTGGGTTCGATTCCTCAGCACCACATAAGCAAAACGAAAAAAGCCAGAAGTGGCGCTGTGGCTCAAATGGTAGAGTGCTAGCCTAGAGCTGAAGAGCTGAGGGACAGCGCCCAGGCCAAGAGTTCAGGCTCCACAACCGGACCCAAAAAAAAAAAAAAAAAAAAGACATGCAAATCAAAACAACATTGAGATACCACCTCACTCCAGTTAGAATGGC
This sequence comes from Dipodomys spectabilis, assembly GCF_019054845.1. NCBI lineage: Eukaryota > Metazoa > Chordata > Mammalia > Rodentia > Heteromyidae > Dipodomys > Dipodomys spectabilis. The sequence continues at coordinate 4,171,600 of NW_024870759.1, forward strand.
TAGAATCAAGAAATGTAATAACAACAGATGCTGGAGGGGATGTGGCCAAAAGGGAACCCTACTGCATTGTTGGTGGGAGTGTAAACTTCTTCAACCACTTTGGAAAGCAGTATGGAGGTTCCTCAAAAGACCTACCCTATGACCCAGCAATCCCACTTCTGGGCATTTACCCAACAATCACAAGTAAGGCCACGCTACAGCTACCAGCACAACTATGTTTATTGCCGCATTATTCACCATAGCCAAGATATGGATCAACCCAGATGCCCCTCAGTGGATGAATGGATCAAGAAAAGGTGGTATTCAAAACAACAAAAAAAAGAAAAAAAGGAAAGAAATGTAGCCAGGCACCGGTGGATAATGCCTGTAATCTTAACTACTCAGAAGGCTGAGATCTAAGGATTATGGTTTGAAGCCAGCCTAGGCAGGAAAGTCCTTGAGATGCTTATCTGCAATAAACTACTCAGAAAAGGCCAGAAATGGCTCTGTGGTTCAAGTGGTAGAATGCTAGCTGTGAGCACAAAGAAGCAAAGTGACAGTGCCCAGGACCAGCAAAAAAAAAAAAAAAAAAAAAATCTATAAAATTACCCTAATATCTAACGAGGATTTGTCTTAATAGAAAGACAAAGGTATTTAAAGCTAAAGAACCCTGAAGAAAGTAGAACAATCTTGCTAAATATTGTTTTTCCTCAGAGGTTCTCTAAAAAAAAGAATTCAATATCAGAACATGAGTTGGAAAATAAACTTTGTCATTAAAACTAGAAAGCATTATGTACAAATATTGAAATATGATACAAAGCAAAGTGAGAAAATGTTACTAACCAACACAGTAAAAACAGTAAAAATAAAACTGAAAAAAAAGAAAAGGTGGTATGTATATATACAATGGAATTCTATGCCTCCATCAGAAAGAATAACACTACTCCATTTGTTAAGAAATGGAAAGACTTGGAAAAAATTATTATTAAGTGGAGTATGCCAGGCCCAAAGAAACATAGGTCCCATGGTTTCCCTTATTTGCAATAACTAGTATATGCCTTGGATAAGCAGAAAAGGCCAAAAGCTATGTATATATAGCCACATAAGATGATGCTAAGTAAAATGAACTCCAAGATAGGGACACAAGATGTTTTATCTTTCTTGCTATCTTTAATCTTTCTTGTTATTTTTAATGAACTATGTGATTTATTTGTTTCTCTTGTATGTTCCCCCCGTCATGGTATAACCCCTGTTTTCAGTATATTTGATTCTGGTGCCCTGCATCTTGTATATACATTTTTCTAATTTGGGGAGGGGAAGGGAAATTACAAAATGCTGAAATAAGGATACAGGTTGACCCATTGTATGTTGAAAATGAACTTTACAACTTTGGGGAGGGGAGGAGTTGGGAAGTTGGGGAGGGAAGAGATGATAGGGGAAAATCCAAGGAGGGTGTAACAATGCTTTATAGGAAATGTACTCATTACCTTACTCATATAACTGTATTCCCTTTGTACAGTATCTTTATAATAAAATATATATTAAAAAACTTTGGTATTAAAAAGGAATAAGATTTAAATTACAGAATTGTTGCAGGGTTGAATAGGATTTCTCTAACCTGTGTACAATTGACATTTGGACAGCTTGACTCTTTGTGGAGGGAGCCCACTCTGAACATCCCTGGCTCCTACCCCTTGCTATGGTTTGTATGTTAAGTGTCCTTTGACTTCCTATTGAAACATTATGTCTAAAGCAGATAAGGCCTCTAGAATGTAATTGGGCTGCAGGGCTCTTTCTTCATGAATGTTATCAGGGACTTCAACTTCTGTCACAAGAGGCTGCAGTTAGACATCCTCAGCAGACACTGAAGCTGCCAGTGCTTTGGACCTTCCAACTTCAGAACTGTAAGAAATTAATTTCTGTTCTTTATAAATTATCCACTCATAGGGGCTAGGATTATAGCTAAGTAGTAGAGGGTTTACTCAATTTGCATGAAGTCCTGAGTTCAATCCTCAGCACTAAATGTATGCATGCATGCATATACACATACATATATACATAATATATCCGTGGTATTTTAATATAGTAACATATATGGACTAAAGGTGCTACTAGATGCCAATACCATCCACCTCCCCTGTTTTGTTTTGTTTTTGTGTGTGTGTGACAAAATGTGATCAAATATTGACAAGTGTTCCCTAGAGACAAAACTCTCCCCTTTTTAGAGCTGTCACTTTAGATGAACACATCCTGTACTGGTCAAATTAGATGGGAAGGAGAAGCACAATAATGCTGGGACAAAGGGTGAGCTAATTTGGCAGTGATACTCACTAGATGCTATGCTGAAAATGAACTATACAACTTGTGGGGGAGGGGGTTTGGACAGAAAAATTGGGAGAAAACAAGGGAAGAGGTGACATTGTTCAAAAAGAAATGGACTCATTACCTGACTTATGTAACTGTAACTCCTCCGTACATCACCTTTACAATAAAATAAAAGAAGTCTCTAACTTTTTCTATCCAGCTGAAGCCAATAAAGGACAATTAGAACAAATAAAAGCTGCATTTGAGAAGCTCATCTCAGAGATGAAGGAAAGTACAGCCAGCCATGAGCCCTAGACGATGCAAAGGCAAATAATCTCTAGCTATTAACATCACATACATTTACGTCAAAGCTCCACACTAAAGTGGTCCTCGGTCAAGCTCTAGATTGGCTCACTCATTGAAGTAAGTGCACTTGACAATGAAAGGCACAGGGTCACAGGTTAATTGCAACAATGAATATTTTTAATGGATGCTTCTTTATCTACAATGTTGGACCAAAGAAAAATTGCCCATGATAAAGGAAGAAGAAAGATGGATAGAAATCTGTAGAGACTTTCAAGAGGCAACAAAAATAACTACTGTGCTCTAGCAGTTCAGAAACGCTGTAGAGAGTTTGCAAGTCAGTATCATTCTACCAGATGGACAGATACCAGATGGACAGATCCCATGCTGTTTGCTGTACTAGTGATGTTATTTTGTCATTTGAGAAGCAATTACTACTAACAACTAATGGAATGCAGGAGAACAAATCCTTTGCTAGAGAAACTTCTTGCATATAGTAATCATTTTATATTTTCTGACTCAAGAAACTATTTCCTCTCCTATGAAGAAGTTATAGAGTTTTAAGGAAAAATATTTTCTGGGAGTTTTAGTATATTTGGTGAAATTTATTGTAGTATTCAAAAATATGGTGGGTGTGTGTGTGTGTGTGTGTGTGTGTGTGTGTGTGTGTGTGTGTGTGTGTGTGTATGTGTTTTCAGAGTTGGAGAACCTAGGGTCTTACACATGCTGGGCAAGTCCTCTACCTCTGAGCTCCATCCTCAGCTTGAATAAACAAATGTATGTTTTCCATGCTCACCACTCCAGAGGTATTATTGACTAAATATCAGAGAAAATTCTCTTATCCTGTCTTAAAAAATTAAAGTAGTGAATGAAAGTTTCTGTACTCCAACTGATAAATATTTTCAGTAAAGTTCCTTAATTTCCTAACCATGATCACATAAAGTGATATGCAGATATAGAATCTCTATTTTCAGGAATATAATATACTACATGTGCTGAAACTTCTCCCAATATGAAATTACTAAAATTCTTTAAAAACGACAAGAAACATCTCAATATGCTAAGCAAAATTAGCTATACTCAAAAGGTCTTATTATTGTACAGTTTCCATACATGAAGTATCCAAAATAACTAAAGCCATAAAAGCCTAAGGCAAACTTGGCGCTGGTGGCTCATGCCTGTAATCCTAGTTATTCAGGAGGTTGAGCTCTGAGGATTACAGTTTGAAGCTAACCCAGGCAGAAAAGGCCATGAGGCTCTTATTTTCAAGAAACTACTCAGAAAAAGCCACAAGTGGCCCTGTGGCTCAAGTGGTAGAATGTTAGCCTTGAACACAAAGAGACTCAGGGACAGCACCTAGGCCCTGAGTTGAATCTGCAAAACTAGCAAAAAAACAAACAAACAAACAAAAAACAAAAACAACCTAAGGCACTGGTGGCTCATGGCTATAATTCTAGCTACTCAGGAGTCTGAGATATGAATATCATGGTTCCAAGCCAGCCCTGAAAGGAAAGTCTGTGAGAATCTTATCTACAATAAGCTATAAAAAAAAAAAAGCTGAGTATGGAGCTGTGGCTCAAGTGGTAGAGGACTAGCCTTGAGCAAAAATTTTCAGGAACAGCACCCAGGCCCTGAGTTCAAGCCCCAGGAGTGGCACACACACACACACACACACACACACACACACACACACACACACAAACACACACACACACACCCTAAGGCCATGTGGTGTTTACCAGGAACCATAGGTAAAGAAGAATGAAAAGCTAACTTATCCTTGTGGGGCCAGGTAACTGTTTTAGAAGTAAATGAATTCATGGTTGGCCCACTTGGTGATGTACAATATACCACCAAATCATGCCCTTCAAAAATGGTTATTTGATGAAAGGGATGACATTGATAAAAACTGATTTGTTAGATAGTGACTTCTTTGTTCAACAACAATAAAGAAAATATAGTAAAAATGGCTATTTTAGTTTATTAATGTCACATCCATAAATATACATACATACGTACATACACATATACATAAAATAGCTTTTGAAACATACAGCCAAGTTAATTAAAAAGTGATAAATCTCAGTGAAGCACTGGTAACTAACACCTATAATCGTAGTTATTCAGGAGGGTGAGATAAGAAGATCATGATCCCAGGCCAACCAGGGGCAAAAACATCCACTAGACTCCATCTTCAAAAATAACCAGTAGCATGCAACAGTGATACTCACAAGAAAATACATTGGAAATGATCTGTACAACTTGGGGCAGGGGGAAAGTGGGAGAAAAAAGAGGGGATAACAAGTTCAATAAGAAATGTACTCACCACCTTATTTATGTAACTGTAACCTCTCTGTACATCACCTTTACAATAAAATTTTAAAAATTTTAAATTAAAAAACATAAAACTAACCAGCAAAAAGCCAGAACAAGACATGACTCTGGTGGCAGAGTACCAGTCATGTACAAGCCAGAGAAAGCATGAGGCCTTGAGTTCAAGCCCACGTATACACACACACACACACACACACACACACACACACACACACACATGATAGAATTCACAAGAGGTCCAAGGTAGGAACTAAATGGGAATAGCAAGTGAACCACTAAAACTCCTAGGTATCCTGGGGCCTTTGATGATTTCCCTAACTCTGGGAACTGGATTTGAAAGGCAGCAGAGACAGGAAGCAGAGCTTTGGGCCTATGTGGCATGAAATTTTAGAAGCTCAATCACTGAAAGGAACAAGTCGCTGAAAGTGCTTATTCAACAAAGACAGCTGCCTGAAGATAAAAGCAAAGGAACAAACTTTAGCGTGAGGTTTGGGTTTAAAAACAAGATAAAATAGTTCCTTCCTTGTCACATCTGACTACAACGAATGATGGTGATGAAGAGGAAAAGTAACAGCTAAAGTCTTACAGTAAAAGAGAATAAATATCAAATTAAACTATTAAATAAAATTGAGACAAATGGCAAACATTGAAGGAGATAAAATTTATAAAAGTAGTATTTTAGAAGGAAAAAAGAAAAGAACTAAAATCCATAGTTATGATTTGAAAAGTTCAAGTTCATAGTAAATGAATAAATATTCAAAGAGCAGGACCCTAAGAATAGAAAAGAAAATAAGAGAGACTGGGCTAGATTAGCCCTACTGTGTGCATGTGTGGAAAACTAACACTTCATTCCAACATGTATTTGATATATATGAATAGAAAATAAAATAAATAATTAAAAACTAAAGAAATAGTTACTAATTCATAGAAAAATAATTTTTGAGCAAATAGTTTTAGTACTTTCAAAGTATTAAAGCTTGATGAAAGTGAAAGTTAGAAAAATAATTTTTAATGTTAAATATGCTACAAGTATACAGAGCCAACACAGAAAAGCTAAGATCTAAACTTTTACATAGGTAAGAATATTTTTTTTGGTCCAATCATGGGGCCTGAGTTCAAGGCTAGCACTCTACCACTTGAGCCACAGTGCCACTTCCGGCTTTTTTTTTTCTGTGGTGCTGAGGAATCGAACCCAGGGCCTCATGCATGCAAGGCAAGCGCTCTACCACTGAACCACTTTCCCAGCCCGTATGTAGGTAAATTTATACCTACACTAAGTGAGGAAAAACAGCTGCCATACAACTAATAGCAAATGAGCAGGAGGGACTTCCTAATCCCAAGTGACATATTGTGAGCATGCTTATGGAAGCCTATTTAAAGAGAGTACAAACTCCAGAGGTGAAATCCCTACTCTGGCTATTTACCAAATTACTGAAACCCCAAACATTCCCCCATTCCAAACACTGTAATATAAGGAGAGAGGGTTCTTCGATAGTACATGACTGATGAATGACCAATCTCTTTTTTTACCTCTGGTCTTCTAGAGCTAAAGCCATAGATTTCTGTCATTTCTTCAAAATCTCACCTCTTAGAAAATAAACAGTAAAGCCATCTATTTTCCTGACCTTGGAATCTTAGAAGAAGGGATGCAGTAAATATAAATACTTTTTGCTAGAACAGAAGAGCACAGAGGTAGGTGACAGTGCTCAAAGGGACACAGAGAAGGTATGATGGTTAAAGCATGCAACAATGCTCACATGGGAACCCAGAGGAAGAAGGTGATACTTAGGCTCTGCCCAGGGTTATAAATCCTGAGTAGAAAAGCCATAGACACAGAGGTAAAGTCTCAGAAAGCTAATCTTAGAGACCATCACTTGGACTGAGATTATAGCTCATGGTTTTTTGTTTTGTTTGTTTGTTTGATGTTAACAAGGCCTTTCCTTTAAAAAATGACGGTGGTGAAAATGGGTAGTCTCTGAAATTTCTTTGTTTGGGAAAAGTAAAATTTCACAACCTTAAGTCATATAATCAATTGGTTGGGTAAGAGTGTTGAAAGGCGTGACATTGACCAAGAAGCATTCAATTCATAGTGTTGTGTTGAATGTCAACTCCTTTGTACAGCTACTTAATGATAATAAACACAACTTAAAAAATTAACAACCTTAAGTCTGACAGTCAACTGAGCATTACTACAATTTTTAAGGAAATCACATCAGTCTATGGAATGCAAAGTCTAAATGGTCTGCAAGCCTTAAGAAGATGGTGCCAGCCACCATGCTATTAATGTGAGTGTCCATGAGAGAGAAAGCTAGAGATATACAAAAAGAAAAACAGAACCAGATGGCTGGTAAATGGCTCTTGTCTGTAAACCTAGCTATTCAGGAAACTGGGATTAGGGGATAGCAGTTCAAGGCCAGCCTAGGAGCAGTGTTTGTGTGCCTGTCATCCTAAGCTACATGGAGGCTAAGATCAGCAGTTCTAGGCTAGCCTGAGCAGAAAAGTCCAAAACAATGCTCAATAGGTAACAATGCTCAATAGGAAATATACTTATTATCTTATTCATGTAACTGTAACCCCTCTGTACAGTATTTTTACAATACAATATATTAAAAAGGAAAAAAAGACATTTTGGCAATGTTAAGAAGGTAGATCAAAGTCCAGGCATGCACCCAAGGAAAAAATGACACCTTATCTGAAAAGGAAAACAAACAGACAAAATCAGGGCTAGAAGTGTTGCTCAGTGTTAGAGTGCCTGCTCAGTAAGTGTGAGGTCCTGAGTTCAAACTCCAGTACTACCAAAAAAATAACCAAACAAACAAAAATAGGAAACAAAGAAGGTTATTGTGGAAATATGGCAGTTTTTTTTTCTTTTTCTTTTTCTTTTTTTTTTTTTGTCAGTCGTAGGGCCTGAACTCGGGGCCTAGGTACTGTCCTTCAGCTCTTCAGCTCAAGTCTAATGCTCTACCATCTGAGCCACAGTTCCACTTCCAGCTTTTTCTGCTTATATGGTGCTGAGGAATCGAACCCAGAGCTTCATGCATGCAAGGCAAGCACTCTGCCACTGAGCCACCTTCCAGCCCCAAAATATGGCAGTTTTACAGAGGCATTCTGGGAACAAGGAGGGATAGGTAGATGGGTAGATGAGGTTGGAGAACACTGATGTCTTATCTTGGCTCTACATAAATATGGCACATTCTTACTTTGGGTTGTCCTGAAAAGCAAAGCCAGAAGCAAGAGTGTTCATACAGATAGTTTATTTTGAGAAGTGATTCCAGAGAACAGTAATAAATACAGATTGAGAAAGGGGGGAATAAAGAAGGGGGAGCATAATATGGGCACCTGGGGGCCTTCTGATAAGAGAGAGTATAGATAATTTATAGACAATTCCTAATTGTCTGCCAATGGTATAGAGAAGAGAGTACTCATCCATTGACTCATACTCAGCACTGTTCAATGGCTGAGGCATACAGTGGGCCAGGAGGATGGAAGGCAATGCACCTGAAGCATCTGCTACAATACTTTTGTCAGGTGGAAAGGTCTAGAACTAGCTGCCTCCTAAGAAATCTAAGCTCTCAGTAGTGAGTTGGATATGATGGTCTTTCCAGGGGCCTTGCGCCAGTGATAGCTTGGATAGAGGTGAGTAAGCCTGAGCCTGTAACATGCCATTTACCTAGCCCAGCTGAGAGTATAGCTAAAATCTCCATTTCTCACTTCCCAAGTTCCCTCATGTCCTCTCAAAATTATATAGTGACTTCAAGAGACATTCTGTCTACACAGTTACTTAATAGGTTGGTCTCAAGTGCTACTGTAACGGGAGTTCATCATTTCTCCATGATACAGACTGACTCATCTCCACCCAGGGATGAGTTTGAAGTACCATATTTGTACAATCCTCTGGAAGTTACAGAACATTCCACATGGCATTTCTGATTTGATTTTCACACCAACTCTGAAGGAATAGAATCCAGCTCTATTCAAGAGGTAATTTAGTGAGCCAACAGTAGTAGTGCTGGCATTTCTGAGAATATTCATTCCTCATAAACATGCTGCTTTTAGTTTATAAAAATGTCAACACAGTTAGATGCAAGTGGCTCATGCATGTAACTCTAGCTACTCAGAAGGCTGAGATCCGACCCATTGCAACAACGAGATGTACAAGTCGTTATGTCAAAAAACGAACTTTACAACTTTGGTGGGGGGTAGGGGAGTGAGAGATGGGAAGGGATGGGAAGGGGAAACAAAGGAGGAGGCAACAATGCTTGATAAGAAATGTACTCATTACTTTGCCCATGTAATTGTAACCCCTCTGTACGGTATTTTCACAAAAAAAAAAAAATTTAAAAATTTTTTTAAAAAAGAGGAAGACTGAGATCTGAAGTTCAAAGCCAGCTCAAGCAGGGAAGTCTGAGACTCTTAACCTACAATTAACCACACAAAATGTCAGAGGTGGAGCTGTGGCTCAAATGGTAGAGCACTGGGCTTGAGCAAAAGAAGCTCAGGGACAGTGGTCAGGACATAATTTCAAGCCCAGGATTGGCACAAAAAATATGTGAACACAGTTGTGAGGTCAAAATGAGTCTCTTCCTGCAAATGAAAGTTTAACCAAATTCTATCAGAGGTACAGCTGTAGCCCAGTAGGGCATTTCATATTCATAATATGAAGGGTTAAAGTCAATTCTGCCTGTCCTGAGGTAGAAGATCCTATAGGGAAGCTAGGGATTGCTTCACTGCAACAATAGTAAGCTAAAGAGCTAGGCTAATGACCAAACAAAAATCAACACCACAGAATTGACTAGGTTATCTTTCAGTAGCTTAAATCAATAATGGTTTATTTCTTGCTCAAGCCACACACTGAAGTGACAGAGGACTCTGCTCCATGGACTCATGCAGTGCTCTAGGCTAATAAGCAACTACTGTCTCAAACATTGTCAGTGGGTATGCCAGAGGGAAGACAGAACTCGGAAAGATTCTCATCACTTATCACTTGCAGCCATAACTGTTCATAGGGCTCCATAGCCACAGGTAGACAGGAAGTAAAATTTTCCTTGTACCCAGATGAAAGAAAAATTAAAGACAGTACTCAAGACTACTACAATCATGCAGACAGAAAGTTCCCTAGTTATAATATCACCATGGAGCACTATCAATCACCACCAACATTGCCAAAACATAAATTTAATTGCTGTCAGCAATCATGCTGAAATCAGTCTCACATTCATTATGGGTTTCAAAGTCCATATTATTATTTTTGCCATTCCTGGCGTGGCTTGAACTGAGGGCCTAGGCACTGTTCCTGAGCTTCTTTTGCTTAAGGCTAGCACTCTACCACTTGAGCCACAGTGCCACTTCTGGCTTTTTCTGTTTGTGTGGTACTGAGGAATCCAACCCAGGGCTTCATGCATGCTTGTCAAGCACTCTACCACTAAGCCACCTTCCCAGCCCTCCATATTAATTGACTGAGCTTGGATCACATTATCCTCCAGCCATGTAATTATGTGGATTCTGTAGCATATTCTCCAACTATAAGAAGCAAGTTAACACCCTGGCTAGTCCAAAGTGGAGAAAAAAGTTCACTAGGTGATAAATATCTAATACATTTAAATTGAAAAAGAAAAACAAAGGTATATAGAAATGATTCTGTTCCAAGTGCCATTTTTCTCTGTCTTCTGTTTTTGTATGAACTAGTGCTACATGGACCATTCACCTGTCTCTGTCCACAAACAAAGCTATAGCCAGAGAGCTCTAGGTCTCTGACCCAAAGCCCACCCATCAGATCCCATCTACTTCCAGACATTCTGAAGATCCTTAGATGAGGAAGACATGGTCTTTGCATGCTAAAAGAGGAAACAAGCTCAACACATCTGCATAGAGTTTGATATCAAGGGATGGTTTTGTTGCTAAAGAGAGAGAAGTTAGCTTTAATGGGGTAGGATATATGAGTCCAAGACAAAAGAGATATTATGATGGTGTGGCTTGCATTGTATCTGTCCTCAGCAGAGCTGAGTGATATAGGATATCTTGGCTATGGTGAAGTTGACAGAGCTGGGCTTGGAAAGGGAGGCAGACACAAATCAGAGAAGGCCTTCCTGGAATCCTAGGAATGACCTTTGTCCTGTAGGCAATAGGAGAACAGATATTGGAAGTGGGATGATGGATCCAGACCAGAAAAGAGGTGGACCTGAAGATCTGTACATATATCCCTTGAAAGGATCAGGGATCTCCAAAAGACAACCAGAGAGGAAAGGCAGAGAAACGAAATGGAAAGTTCATGGCCACTGAAGCCCAGCAATTTGAGAGAAGGTCACCCCAGGCAGAGTAGAAGTTCAACTTGTATGTCAGTTCCTGGGAGGGGGCCTTAGCTATGTGGAACAACGGGAGGCAAAGCAATGTCCATGGGTAGAGGATATGAAGTTAGCAAGTTCTACAGGTTGGTAGAAAATCCAAGAAAAGCCCAGTGCTGAAGCATGGAACTAATAGCCTGAGCCCTAGTGGTGGCACTTGAACAAGTAAGTCTTTAACACCTGAAAGCTCAATTTAGGAGACCCCAGAGAGAGTTACAATAGGAGATTAGGAAACTAAGTAACCAATCCCAGGTAGTCTGAACTGTTTATCAGAGATCTTCCAAATGGTTCTAGATTTATCTTGTCATGTTAGGGATGGAACTCAGGGCCTGGTGAATGCTATGCAAGTGCTCTACCGCTGAGCTTCATGCCTATCCCAGAATCAATCTTTCTTTCTTTCTTTCTTTCTTTCTTTCTTTCTTTCTTTCTTTCTTTCTTTCTTTCTTTCTTTCTTTCTTTCTTTCTTTCTTTCTTTCTTTCTTTCTTTCTTTCTTTCTTCTTTCTTTCTTTCATTCTTTCTCTCTTTCTCCTCTCTCTCCTCTCTCTCTCTCTCTCTCTTTCTTTTTTTGCTGGTCCTGGAGCTTGAACTCTGGGCTTGGGGGTTGTTCCTGAGCTCCTTGTGCTAAAGGCCACTTGAGCCATGGGGCCACTTCCAGTTTTCTTTTCTGTCATTAATTGGGTATAAGAGTCTCTGGACTATCCTCTCCCAGATGGCTTCAAACCACAATCCTTAGATCTCAGTGTCCTGAGTAGCTAGGGTTACAGGCATGAGCCACAGCACCAGGCTGGGGACTGGCTGGCTCACTCCTGTAATCCTATCTACTCAGGACACTGAGATCTGAGGATTGCGGTTTGAAGCCAGCCCAGGCAGGAAAGTCTGTGAGACTCTTCAATTAACCACCAAAAAGCCCGAAGTGAAGCTATGGCTCAAGTGGTAGAGTGCTAGGCTTGAATAAAAAGCACAGGGACAATACTCAAGCCCTGACTACAAGCCCTAGGACAGACACAAGAAAATATGTTAGGTACAACAGAGTTTATAAGACAAGGGTAAATGAACTAAGTGACATGAATTTAGCATTGAAGGAAGGGCAAAGATAATGGACATGTTGCCAGTGTGACCTAGGATAACTGATCCAGAAGGTTGGACTTGATCACAAGAAAATTAAAAAAGAAGCTCTAGCTCTCTGACCCAAGGCACAGCTAGCAGACTGTCAAAGAAGTTCTCAGCCACTAAAATATGGCCCCTTAAGGACAGTATTGTGGTTTTGCTGCAGGAAGAAGAAAGAAGCAGTTTGAGTGTAGGGATCCAGACATGACTTTGAAAATGAAGTTCAGAAAATCTAGGCCCTTGTTGCAAACATCCATGCATCCAGGTTTGCTGAGTAAATCATTTTTCTCCAACCATCTATGCCTTCTACTTTTGTTGTAAAAAAGAATTAAGTATTTGTTGCTTAGTGTGGTATACCCATTCCTAGCTCTGGTCCCTACCTATCACTAGTCAGTTCTGGACCTTTATGCTTCATATTTGCCACTCTTGTAATGCTACATGCCTGATTTTCTTGCCTCTATGCCTTCATTAAAGCTATCACTTAATCTAAAATTAGTGTTGCTAGATTTAATAAATAAAAACCCAGATGTCCAATTAAGTTTAAATTTCACATGAACAATGGATATTTTGTGTAAATTGCTTTATACAATATCTGGGACATATTTGTATCAGAATGAGACTGGTGGCTTTATAAGAAAAGGAAGAGAGACCCAAGCTAACATGGTTGTTGTGTCTTGACAGGGAATGTGCTCTGCCATGTTAGCACATAGCATGAAGGCCCTCATCATATAAGGAATAGATGCATACACTGTGCTCTGGGGTGTCCCAGACTCTAGAACCATGTGCCAAATTCTTCTCTTCTCTTCTCTTCTCTTCTCTTCTCTTCTCTTCTCTTCTCTTCTCTTCTTCTTTTCCTTTGCCCTCATATTCTTCTCTTTTTTTTTTCTTTTTTTCCTTCCCCAGTATTGGGGCTTGAACTCAGGGCATCATGCTTGCTAGTCAGGCACTCTTACCACTTGCACATACCTCCAGTCCTTTTTTGCTCTGGTTATTTTCAAGATAAGATCTCACTTTGTGTCCCGGATGGTGTAGGCTGTGATTCTTTCTATCCCCTACTTACCTGTATAGCTGAGATGACAGGCACATGCCACCATACCCAGTCATTAGTCAGGAAAGAGTCTCAAAAAAGTCTTTTGTGCCCTACCTGTACTTGATCCTCTATGATCCCTTGATCTTCACGACTCAAGTCACTAGGATTACAGGTTTAAGGCAACACCCTAGCCCCAAATACACTTCTTATAAATTACTTACTCTTAAACTTTTTTTGTGTGTCAGTTCTGAGGCTTGAACTCAGCCTGGGCTTTGTTCCTGATCTTTTTCCAAAGTTAAAGTTCCACCACTTGAGCCAGTTCCACTTCTGACTTTTTTGGTGGTTAATTGGAGATAAGAGTCTCACAGACTTTCTTGCCCAAGGTGTCTTTGAACCATGTTTCTTAGATCACACCTGGCTCTTATACAATTTATATGGCAATAGAAATCCATGTAAGACATTGTTCTAACTGGAATGCTTTTTCTTTCTTTATTTATTTTTTATTGTGAACATACTGTACAGAGGGGTTACAATTACATGGGCAAGATAATGAGTACATTTCTTATCAAGCATTGCAGCCTCCTCCTTTGTTTACCCTTCACATCCTTTCCCAGCCTCCCCCCCGTCCCCCCACCTAATCCTCCCCCCCCCACCAAAGTTGTAAAGTTCATTTTCCACATGACAACTTGTACTTCTCATTGTTACAACGGGTCCACCTGTATCCTTAAATGACTTGTTTTTCCCCATCTCCTCCACAAGTTATACCGACATCAAATATAGTGAAAGCAGGGGTTATACTGTGGTGGAGGGACATACAAAGCAACAAAGAAATAATCTTATAAATGCGTTAGAAACAAATGAATGAAAGAAAAAAAACATTTAAATACATATCTAAGGGTTCATTTTCCTAACATCACATTATCTGACCTTTTCTGCTTGACTCATACATATACTAGATATTGCAAATAATGGAAACCATGGGACCTATGTTTCTTTGGGCTTGGCTTACTTTACTTAATATAATTTTTTCCAAGCCTTTCCATTTCCTAACAAATGGGGCAATGTCATTCTTTCTGATGGAGGCATAGAATTCCATTGTGTATATATACCACATTTTCTTGATCCATTCATCTACTGAGGGGCATCTAGGTTGGTTCCATATCTTAGCTATGGTAAATAATGCTGCAATAAACATAGTTGTGCTGGTAGATTTAGTGTGGTCTTGTTTGTAAACATTTGGGTAAATGCCCAAAAGTGGGATTGCTGGGTCATAGGGGAGCTCTTCTGAGGAACCTCCATACTACTTTCCAAAGTGGTTGAACAATTTTACACTCCCACCAACAATGAAGTAAGGTTCCCTTCTGTCCACATCCCCTCCAGCATCTGTTGTTATTAGAGTTCTTGATTTTTGCCATTCTAACTGGGGTGAGGTGGTATCTCAATGCTGTTTTGATTTGCATTTCTTTTATGGCTAGGGAGGTTGAGCATTTCTTCATGTGTCTATTGGCCATCCTTCTTTCTTCTTCAAAGAAGTTTCTCTTTAAGTCTTTAGCCCACTTATTTATTGGGCATTTGTTTCTTTGAGGATTTGTTGTTGGGGGATTTAATTTTTTGAGTTCCAAGTATATTTTAGATATGAGAACCTTGTCCGTTGTATGGCTAGTGGGCTTTCTATTGATCTTGCTAGATATGTCCTTTGCCATGTGGAAGCTCTACAACTTCATGCAACCCCATTTGTCCAACCTTTCTTTGATTTGTTGTGTTTCCGGGTTGCTATTAAGAAAATTTCAGCCTGTGCCAAGGAGACCTAGGGTTTCTCCTATTAACTGGAATGCTTTTTACACACTCTTCGTGATGCATTTCCAATGCTTCATTCTCCCAGAAGCCTTCCTAGAATTCCCTGGGTCGGCCTTACACTTGGCACATTACCATCTTCAGAGGTTTGTTGACCTCCGATAATCACTAGTTTTCCCTCTACCCAATGAAGTGCAAACTTTGTATTCTTAACATAAAGGTTGCTCAATAAATGTTCATTGACCCAAATTCATAGCTATGTGCATATAAAACCATCTCTTATCTGTTCACATGTTCTACACCTGTGGATTCAACAAACTCAGGATAAAACTATTTGGGAAAAAAATTGTGTCCAAACTGGACTTATACAGACCTATTTCTTATCACTATTCCCTATTGTACTGATTAGTACAATATAGCACCTAGTTCCATAGCAGCAGCATCACATATGATATTTTAAGTAATCTAGAGTAGACTGGGGGATTTGCATAGGTTTTATGCAGATTACATCATTTCATGGAAGGGATGTGAGCATCCAGGGTTTTCTGTTCAAGGGTGATACTGAAACAAACTTCCTATAGGTACTGAGGAATGAGTGGCCATATAGCCTTAGAGATAAATGCAACAACTTCCAGTTGAAAGAGGTTTAAAGGAAAAAGTCTGTCATTGTTCTCTCTGTTTTCTCAGCAATGAAATAAAAAGGAGATTTTTC
The DNA here is from genome assembly GCF_019054845.1 of Dipodomys spectabilis. Lineage (NCBI taxonomy): Eukaryota > Metazoa > Chordata > Mammalia > Rodentia > Heteromyidae > Dipodomys > Dipodomys spectabilis. The sequence goes on from NW_024870759.1 coordinate 4,187,505, forward strand.
TACTAGCCCATCCCTTTCCCTGGTGCTGGGGAAATATGCAGGGCAGTTGTAAAGAGCTTTAAGAAATCAGATAGTATTATGTAGAAAGAAACAGAGATTGACCTTTGAAGACAAATATATGCTTCCTGTGTGACTTCAGGGGAAAACATATTTTACATTGTTCTATCTCGGAGGTGTTATTGAAACAATAAGAAAATGTAGGGCATTTAGTTTTTTAGAGGAAAATCATTATCCCAAGCTAACAATCCAGCAAAGAAATACAGCCTATTTCTTAGTTTGAGATAAGAATCATTGTAGCAAAGAAAAATCAATGCCCTCCTTTATTAGTCCAAAGCCATAACTTCATAGAGAAGAAAAATTAAGATCCAGAAAGACTCACTATCTTGTCCAATGGAACTGATTAGTAACTAAGGGTTAAAGGTCTTCCAATGTCCAGATCAGAGCTCTTGTAATTATTTACAGAAAACACTCATGGAAGATTCCAACAACATTGGGGATTCCATTCACGAGTTAATTAGAGGATTCTTATTCATCAAAAAATTCTAATTTACCCATTACTCAACCATAAAGAAAAATAAAAACATTGCAGGAAAGTAAATAGAGTTGAACATTGTGTTAATCCAAGCTTTTAGAACCAAACACCATGTTTTCACTGATTAGCAAACTCTAAGCTTAAAAGAAACATATATACGTAGACATATATGCACATAAAGACATGGAGAGAGAGAAAGAGGGAAAAAAGGAGGGAGAAAAGGAAGGAGGAGCCAGGCACCAGTGGTTCATGCCTGAAATCTTAGCTACTCAGGAGGCTGAGATCTTAGGATAAGAGTTCAAAGACAGCCTGGGCAGAAAAGTCCATGAGACTCTTATCTCCAATAAACCACTCAGAAAACTGGAAGTGGCGCTGTGGCTTAAGTGGTAGAGTGCTAACCTTGAGCTGAAGAGCTGAGGAACAGCACCCAAGACCAGAGTTCAAGCCCCACAACTGACTAAAAAAAGGAAGGAAGCAAAGAGGGAGAAAAAGAGGAAAAGAGAATGTACATGCAACTGTGAAATTGTTCAGAGGAGATACAGGAAACAAGGGAGAGGGCAGGAGAATGATGGAGACAAATAATATTGGAATGCATTGTGTCTATTCATGAAGGTGGCATAAGGAAGCTCACTGAAAGTTGTTAAACCTATTATTCCACCTATTATTACCCTACTGAGGGTAACAGGACCCAGAAAGAGAGAGTTATCTGACTAAATCATAATAATCACAGGTGAAACAACTCTGCACAATTATTATAAGAAAAAAAATGAACCACAGAAAAGTAAATCAGCCTATGTTGAGCAGTGGGTTCCATTGGGAGGGAGGAGGCCAAAGAAAGGGTGATTATGGTCAAAGTACTTTATGTACTTGTATGAAAAATAGAACAATGAAAATGATTGTTTTAAGGAGAGAGAACGAGGGAGAGAGATGAAAGGGGGTAAATTTGATCAGGATTCATTGCATGCACTTATGGAAATATTACAAAGAAATCTCCTTTTATAATTAACATATGTTAATGAAAATTTTTTTGAAAATCCTCCTTTTCTTCCAGCATATCTAAGTTCATCATTCTGTTAGATTTCTTTCAATGTAAAGGAAAAATAAACCTCATCATCAATCTGTGGCTTGTGTATTTAAAGATTCCTATTAAGTAGACCTTTGATCTCATTTTTCTGACAAGAATAAAAATAAATAATTTTATAGCTTTTGTTCTCCTGGTTAAGTGACTCTCCTGGGGCTATTCCCTCGTTTTTAGCTCCTTTCCTATTAGCAAGAACAGAATGAATACAACCGTTTACTTTTATTTCTTACTTTTATTTTGGCTGGGTTCTAGTTTGAAATCAGGAGCTTGTATTTGCTAGGCAGACACTCTAGCGCTGGAGCCATACCCCCAGCCCTTTTTGTTTTATTTTTTTAGGTAGCATCTCACACTTCTACTCAGTGTTGCCTTTAGACTGTAATCTTGTTACCTATGCCTCCCTTGTAGCTGAAATTACAGGCGCATGCCACCGCTTATTGATTGAGATGGAGTCTTGGTGACATTTTCTTGGCCAGACTATCCTACTATCAATAGCAAAGGCTCAGTGAGATCCTAAAACCTCTGGCCTGTATGTGGGCCTGACACTTAAGAGGAGAAGGCCTTAACAAAGATTAGGTTTGCATGTATTCTCTTTGCTGTTCTTATGTTCTATTCTGGATGTTTTACTAAGATCTCAAAACCACAAGCATACAAGCCATAAATCCTACCTAGGGAAAAGAATATCAAATATCAAGCAATGTAATCTTACAGCTATTTTTTGGGCCAATTCTTACTCAATTTCCAATATCTATTATACTTAATCTCCTTATTTTACTGTGTGTTATCCTTATTTTTAATCTACAATGTCTTTAATTGCCTGTAAAAAACACAAGCTTATCTTCTTAGAGACATTTCCTTAAACATTTATTTCATATTCTTTTATGGTAAATATTGCGATATTACTTATATGCTATAAATGTGATGGAACTGAATAAATATCAAAATTCATTTGGTTCATAATCTGACATAAGAACCTTTTGTATTCATTCACCAATTTTGTTCACAAAGATTTAATAAGTGATTTTGTCCAATACCTTGTTGAATGTGAAATTAACTAGGCCTAGGAATCCCTTGCTTAGAGTCCCATTACAGCTGCCAGCAAAGAAAACCTAGCATGGCTTGTTTGTTGAGCTCATTCTGTTACTCAGTGACTAAGACTTCCTTATGTCCTAGTCTATCTGCTTGAGGCACTTGTTGAGAGATCTCATTTAGCCCTTTCTTCCATGGCTTCCAGAAACCATCTTGCTTCCCTTTTTGGAAAGCAAGAACAATTTTCCAACTCCAACTTGCAATTCATTAAGTTTTATATTTTGTGCTCATAGTGTCTGGTATGATGCATTGCTCAATTGACTTATGAAAGCTGTTTAATTCAGTGTACAATTTGTAAAGTGTTATTGAACTTGATTAAAATGTATACAGAACTTTAGTATGCAAATGATTCATTTGCCTAACAATGTAATTAATATTCACTGTGGGCCAAGGAAGGTACTAGGCCCTTCACAAATCTCATTTCCTTTCAGTTTTATAGCATTACTTTGAGTTACAGTTATTCTTGTCCTATTTACTGCTCTGCTGAGAAATAAGGAGTTAGAGTTAGAGGTTGTATATATTTTGTGCTCCATTATGACAAACACACAACGCACACACACACACACACACACACACACACACACACACCATATACAGCAAAAGTAATTGGACCAGACGTAGTAGAAATATAGTTCAATCATCTCCATTACTATGTCATATGAATAAAACTATCTCAGGCAAGCATGCCTCTTCTGATTCAACTCTCACTGTGAGTATGTTGATCTTTAACTCTTAATATATTTTCTTTACATTTGTGGTCAGTGTGAAACTCCAATGTGTTTTAAAGACTTGCTTTATTGGCCTGGGAAGGTGGCTCAGTGGTAGAGCACTTGCCTTGCATGCCTGAGGCCCTGGGTTCGATTCCTCAGCACCACATAAGCAAAAAGAAAAAAGCCGGAAGTGGCGCTGTGGCTCAAGTGGTAGAGCGTTAGCCTTGAGCTGAATAGCTGAAGGACAGCACCCAGGCCCAGAGTTCAGGCCCCATGACCAGACCCCCCCCAAAAAAAAGACTTGCTGGAATTTGGGGGCTGGAAAGGTGGCTCAGTGGTAGAGCACTTGCCTAGCATGCATGAGGCCCTGTGTTCGATTCTTCAGCACCACATAAGCAGAAAAAATAAAAGCCAGAAGTGGCACTGTGGCTCAAGTGGTAGAGTGCGTCTTGAGCTGAAGAGCTGAGGGACAGCACCCAGGCCCAGAGTTCAGGCCCCACGACCGGACCCCCCCCCCCAAAAAAAATAAAATAAATAAATAGGAATTCGCAAAAACCATGAATAACTTGGTTCAAACAAAATGAGAAGTGGGCAGCTACTTAAACTTAAACTTACTCCAAGAGGTTTTAGTGGCTCTTTAGTTCTTATTTCTAGTCCTTTTCTGCCTCCCCCACCTAAATCCTTTTTCAAAATTTAGAAAAAAAAAATCCAATAGAACAAAAATATTTTTCCCCTTAACCTAGCTCCAGCTCCAAATGTTACTTAAACATTAAGTACTAGTAACAGAACACAGCTGCATACACTTCCTAGCTTCTTAAGAGGTTGAGACCTGGAAGATCACAGTTCAAGCCAGCCTGGTCAAAAAAGTCTGTGAGACTCCATCTCCAATTTACCAGCAAAAGGCTGGGCTGGAGGCATGCTTCAAGCGATAGAGTACCAGCCATGGGCATAATGTTGAGGTGCTAGTGCACAGAGAGAGAGACAGACAGACAGACAGACAGACAGACAGACAGACTTCCATGGTTGATTTTTCTAAAATTGTGCCTGAATTTTGTATCTTTCTTGGTCACATTTTTCCTTTCATTTTCATATGTAAATAATAGCAAATAGTCCCATTGTCCTTAATAACCATAGAGAATGTTGATTCTAAGGAATCACAGCTACCTACCTACTGTGCCTGTTGGCTTCAGGTGTAAATATCCTGTGTATTTTTCTTATGTTATTTTGCCAGTCTGTTGATGGCTGCCTTTCATTCTCAGTGACATCGGTGCCAAGGTACTTCATATCTGGGACTTCTTTATAGTAAATAGCATATGACAGAGATTGATAAAACTATCCTGAGAAAAAGCAGGTGTTACTTTAATTCTAGAGGGAAAACAGAGCTTGTTTACTTGAGATTTCAAGGTAATTGCTCAGATTCAAACCATCCAGAGCAATGAAAAATGTTATTTAAGACAAATTTCATTATATTATCTTCTAGTTCCTTCAGTCAGTAATGACTGCAGAATATCTCATTCTGATCATAACAACAACATTTTTTTCAAGTTTGCCAGATATTTATGCCCGAGACAAGGCAATGGAGATAGTGTATGTATATATGTGAACTTTAAACAAAGGATGGGCAAAAAAGGATGGATTTTGGTTTGGATTTTTTGTGGATTGTGGGGCTTGAACTCAGGGTCTGGGTGCTATCTCTGAGCTCTTCTATTCAAGGCTCGTGTTGTGCCACTTGAACCACAGTGACACTTCCAAAGGGTGGAGTTTACAGACTGGCTTCTAATCTTTTCTTGGCAATAAGATCAGAAGTTATAAAATACATGATCCTGAAATCCTTCCTAGAGAAAAACAATACTTCTTTTGTTTAGTAAGTCTCTCAAAATAAAAGACAGTTATAAGCATCAGCTTCGAAGTTTATATGTGCTTTAAGTATGGCTACAAAATATGTGAATTTTTATTTAGAAAGCAATTTTGAAATATATGTTTAAGTTTCAGGTAAATTCATATATGTCTTCATGTACATTTTTTTTTGTTGGTCATGGGGCCTGAACTCTGGGCCTGGGCGTTGTCCTCAGTTCTTCAGCTCAGCGTTACTTTATTTTTTTATTTATCTTTAAGTAGTTGTACAAAGGAGTTGCCATTTAACAAAGCAGTTTATGAGTATAATATACCTTGGTCTATGTCATCTCTTTGTGCATTCTCCCCCATCCTTCCCAAGCCACTCCTTCTATTACTTTTCTTGATTTTGTATATACATTGAATTCTTGACTACATTCTTGTCTTCCTTCTTCTCTTCATTCATCTACCTCTCTCCCTTTGGCCCCATCCCACCCCTTGCAAGTATCCATTTCTTGGTGCTTATTTTGTTGGGCTTTGACTTTGCCTTTCTAAGGAATTACACTATTTGAGTTCTCCTTTGAATCTACAGTATTTCAGTTAATATACTTGTAACCATTTGCATACCACCCAACTTGTTTCCTACCAACTTGTAGGCTAATTTTAGCTTCCACATGCAAGGGATAACATGCAACCTTTGACTCTGGGCCTGACTTACTTCACTCAACAATTTTTCCAAGCCTTCCCATTTCTTCACAAATGGTTCATTCTATTGTGTGTATATACCACATTCTCTTGATCCCATTAGTCCATTGAGGTGCATCTGAGTTAATTCCATGCACTATGATCAAATGAGATATATCCCAGGTACGCAAAGCTGGTTGAACATACATAAATAGATAAATGTAATACAACACATTAACAGAAGTAAGAACAAGAATCACATGCCCATTGTCTTGTGCATGCTAAACAGGCACTCTACCACTGAGCTATAGGGCCATCTCAATGCTTTCTTTTTAGTAGGGTGATGATAGTCCATAGCTCATAAACATAATGGTTTCAAACATCTCCCTTCTGATTACATTTGTTTCCAATGTTTTACTTCTATGAGCCACACAGCAATAAATGTCCCTCTACAAATACTATTAGATGCTAGAAATTTTTTTCTAAGGAAAAGATTTCCAAGACCAGAGCATTCAGTCAAAAGGCATACTCACTTTTTTTTTTTTGCTAGTCCTGGGCACTGTCCCTGAAGTGATTTTGCTCAAGGCTGGCATTCTACCACTTGAGCCACAGCTCCAGTTCCACAGTCAGTCTCACTGACTTTCTGCCTGGACTGGCTTCAAATCTCAATCCTCAGATCTCAGCCTCTGAGTAGCTAGGATTACATGCCCGAGCCACCAGCGCCCAACTGCATACTCACTTTTTAATTCGGCCGCTTTCCAAAATGACTTTATCTTCTTCATTTTGAACAGAAATACCTGAGAGAATCTCTTCCTTTAGTTCTTGCCAAAAAAGTTATTTTTTTTAATTTTTATTTTTTTTATTGTGAAAATACTGTACAGAGGGGTTACAATTACATGGGCAAGATAATGAGTACATTTCTTATCAAGCATTGTAGCCTCCTCCTTTGTTTACCCTTCCCATCCCTTCCCATCCTCCCCCCGCCCCCCCACCCAATACTACCCGCCTCCCCCCACCAAAGTTGTAAAGTTCGTTTTCGACATAACAACTTGTACTTCTCATTGTTGCAACGGGTCCATCCTTATTTAAACAACTTGTTTTTCCCCTTCCCCTCCACAAATTATACCGACATCAAATACAGTGAGAGCAGGGGTTATACTGTGGGAGAGGGACATACAAAGAAACAAAGAAATAATCTTATAAATGCATTAGAAACAATCGCATGAAAGAAAAAAAAACATTTGAATACATATCTTAGGGTTCATTTCCCTAACATCACCTTATCTGACCTTTTCTGCTTGACTCATACATATACTAGATATTGCAAATAAGGAAAACCATGGGACCTATGTTTCTTTGGGCTTGGCTTATTTCACTTAATATAATTTTTTCCAAGCCAAAAAAGTTATTTTTTTTAACTTTTGCTGATTTGGTAGTTATAAAGTGAAATCTCATCATTAATTCAATGGTCATCTTTTCATATACTTGTTGAGTCATTGTATTTATCTTACTCTAATAGTTTAGTTATGGATTTTGATGTTGCTTATTCAATTTTCAGTCCTCTTGGTAATAGATATTGACTCTCTGCCACTGATTGTGCATATTCATGTATTTCAAATTTCATTGATTAACTTTTTCTGGCATCCACATGAAAACTTAAAAATAAACATATGCAATTTACAATAAAGTTGATTTAAGTTTGATTTGAAATGCTATCATTTCATTATGACGTAATTAGTGACAAATTTTACTTTATCTAAAAAAAATTTTTTCCCCGTACCCAGGTTTGTTTTTTTTTGGTTTTTTGTTTGTTTGTTTGTTTTGTTTTTGTTAGTCGTGGGGGCTGAACTTCGGCCTGGGCACTGTCCCTCAGCTCTTCAGCTCAAGACTAATGCCCCACCACTTGAGCCACAGTGCCACTTCCTGCTTTTTTCTGCTTATGTGGTGCTGAGGAATCGAACCCAGGGCCTCATGCATGTTAGGCAAGCACTCTACCACTGAGCCAACTTCCCAGCCCAATACCCAGGTTTGAGCTCAGTTTGGTCCTTCATTTGATGCTCTGCCACTTGAGCCATGCCTCCAGTCTAGTCTTTCATTATTTTGGTTAATTGAAGATGCAGTCTCACAAACTTTTCTGCCCAGTTTAGCTTCAACATGTGATCCACTACCCACTTCTTACTTTGATTTATTTTTCATCTCAAGTCAAAATCTGGTGTACACTTGTGGAAAATCTCAGCTTGGCCAGTGCAAGCCAGAAAATTTATGTGTTCTAAATATATGGCTTACATTGTGTTTCTATAGATCATATCATCTACATATAATCCTATATAGGAATTTTTTAACTTCCTAAAGTACTTATAGTTTCACAGAAAGTTTAAAAATGTCTAGGAAAGACTTTTGTTTTCCTCAGTGGTGACAAAGGCAGCTTAATATCAAGCTAGAGGCATAACTTATTGGTGGAGTACTCACCTCCCATATGTGAGGCCCTGGCTTCCATTCATACCACCAGAGAAAAAGATGACTGTGGCCTAATTCACAAAGTTTCATTGTGGTTTTTGTTTAGATTTTTTGTTGTTGTTTTTCAACATTTGGGATACAACTTGGGAGTCACATACATGCTAGGCCAATGCTCTACCACTGAGCCATTCCCCAGCCCATATGCATTTCATTTTCTCATCTAATTGTTTCTTGCAGGATAACATATTTTTATCTCTATGTTCTTTTTATAATGCACTTGTTAATCATTTTATCCATCTATTGTTCTAAAAGTGTACACTTTAGAATATACTAGTCTAAAGAGTAAAGTGTAGTTGGTATAACCTGCTTTTACCTTGGTATTTACAGCTAAAAACTGAGAGAAAAGATAGCTTGAAAAATGAACTGATAAACCAACAGGAACTAGTACTTGATAGTTTAGAAATTTTTCAACCTATCCAAGTAGCATACTCTGTATACCAACCTAAGGATGAGGGCATCTGTTTAGTAAGGAGATTATGTATATAACCAGTGGATCTTAGAAAGTATCTCAGCAAGTGTCAGGAATAGAGACACAATTATTCAGTAAAGCTTTGTAGAAGATCCTCTTACTCAAAGTTTCCTGTTTGCTAGGCTAGCGCCATACCACTAAACCATGCCTCTAGCCCCACTTTTCACCAGTTACTTTTAGAATAGAGTTTTACTTCTCATCTAGCATAAGCCTAAACTTCAATCTGCCATCTTTTGAGCTTTCCATCATCTCCACAATCGCATTGAGACATCTTGGGGCTTGCCTGGTACAAAGATCCTCCCGTACTCAGCCTCTTACTAGCTTGCAATGACAGGTGCACAACTTCACCCAGCTACAGAGTAAGAAGGGTTTCTGAGACCTTTCCCATCCTGGCTGGTCTCCAACCATAATTTTCACAATCTCAGCCTTCCAAGTAGCTAGGATTGTTAAGTAGGAGCCACCAGTATTCAGCTCTTTTATTCATAATTCTTTTTTTAAACAAGTTTTTTTATTGTGAAAATACTGTAAAGAGGTGTTACAGTTACATCAGCAAGGTAATGAGTACATTTCTTATTAAACATTATTGCCTCCTCCTTTGTTTTCCCCCTACCATCCCTTCCCTCCCACCTCAACTACACTCCCCTCTCCCCCCTAAATTGTAAAGTTCGTTTTTCAACATAGCATCTTGTACATCTCATTGTTGCAATGGGTCAACTTGTATCTCTATTTAAACAATTTGTTTTTTCCCTTCCCCTCCCCAAATAATACCAACAACAAATACAGTGAAAGCAGGGGTTATACCATGGACGTGTAATTTTTATTTCTATCAGAGTTATCTATTCTTCTGTGTTTTCTAACATAGGTTTTAATTTGAATTTAAGAACTGTGAGTGGAGGGATTAAATATTCATATCCATTTTTGTGTTCATTCATTGATTTATAGTTATTTTTCCAACTGAAATTTATTTTAGGTGTGATGTCTGGTGGAGATAGAAATCAATTTTTCCCATTAGCTAAAGAAGTTTCCACTTCATTTTACTGATTAATTCCTTCTTTGGGCCACTGACTTATACTGTCACCTTTATGATACATTATATGACTGTCAGTGATATATAGATTTATTGATCTGTCTAGGAATTTATTGTATCACTTTCAACAACTTTTAATTATTAAATCTTTATGATGCATATTAGAAATAGATTTATTTTTATTTCTATTCAAAATGGAAAAGCAAAGATGTGAAACTTTTTCTAATAGAAAACTGCATAATATTATAGCTTACCAACACTGGACAATAGACTTGCAAGGGAGTCATATCTGAGAGAAGGACAGAAGCCCTGGGACTATCCCAACTTGCTGTTCAGACAGAATATCCTGGGAGCAGTGTAGACCGAGGGAGCCCAGATGAAATCTGTTCATTTCCTTGGGTTGAGTTTGTAGGACAGAGAACCAAGGAAGGGAATGTTCAAAAAGTCTTTTCCAAAGACCTGGTTAGGGCGTCCTTGACTCTTCAGCTGAGAGCAGATCTGCTTATGTGCATAAGGGAACTACTAAAGACTGGGCAAAACAATAACTCAACAAACAGCAGAGGGAGAAGTATAATATTATCAATAGTTTGTGTTGCCTTTAGTCAGAGAGAAAACTTCCTGATTCATGGAGCACTGAATAGAGTAATCACACGGTATTGGCTGAATCATATATCAAAAGCAGAGTTACCCAAAAGGCTGTTCAGATCTTGTCTTAAGAAAGCTTAAAGATCTTGTCTTAAGAAAGCTTAAAACAAAACCTCAAAATAAATTATTTTCAAGTAACTTAAGTAAATCCTAGAACAAAGCCTGCAGATTCTCTTTTTAGAAACACAAAATCAGCCTTGTGAAGGTGGAGTGGCTCATCCTAGCAACTCAAGAGGCTGAAATCTGAGGATCGCGGTTTGAAGCCAGCCTGGACAGGAAAGTCTGTGAGACTCTTATCTTATAAGCACCCACAAACCAAAAGTGGATATGTGGCTTCATTGGAAAAGTGTTAGCCTTGACCAGAAAACTAAAGGGATAGCACTCAGGCCCTGAGTTCAAGCCCCAGGAACAGAATACATACAACTGTGTGCATGTGCTCGCACATGCATAAACACACACACAGAAGTACGAAACCATATAACCAGCAACAAGGTAAATTTCACAATGGCAAGCAGCCAATCAAAAATTATCAAACATGAAAAGTGGCAGGATATTTTGACACAAAATGAGGAGAAAAAGCAATGCATCAGAACATAGCCACAAATGAGAGAAAAAATAGAATAATATACATGCACATGAAAGCAATTATGGACATACTTCATATATTGGAGAAGATAAGCATATAAGTAGAGATATGGAAGACATAGAAAAGACTCAATTGCAATGCTAAAATTTTAGATGGAAACTACTCAAGATAACTTTAATAATACATTGGACTTTGCAGGAGAAAAGATTGATAGACCCAAAGATATAGCAACAGTATCTATTCTAAAAAAAATAGAGAGAAAAAAGTAAAATGATACATTAATGAGATTGTGGGGAAATATCAAGTATTGTAATATGTGTGTAACTGATATTCTCAAAGTAAAAGAGAAAAAGGGACAGGAAAAGAATTTTAAAGGCTCAAGTGGTAGAACACTTAGCTAGCAAGCCCAAGAATTAAAGTTCAATCTCTACTACCATAACAAAGCATATTTTTTTATTGTAAAGATACTGTAGAGAGGGGTTACAGTTACATAAGTAAGGTAATAGTACATTTCCTATTGAGCATTAAGCATTAATTTTTAAGTATATAATTATGGTGAAAACTACAGACTTACAATACAAAGAACTTAATGAACTTTAAACATAAGCATGTGTGAAACTTGTGGCTTTTTCTTTTTATCAACTATCATACTTCATTACTCAAATAATAAATAGTAATTGTATAAAATGCTAAAACGAAACAAATTTCAGTTTTTACAAGTAATGACATGTACGTAAAGAAGCTAGTGTGTTGGGGCATTTTTATTGAGCCTCTGCAATAAGTTTACTCACTAATTATAAAAATTTCCTTGAAAAATTTTTGGGAATTATTTATTATGTAGTCTCCAAATAATGGTATTTTTTCACTTGGTCATTAAGATATTATTTGTGGTTCTTGTATTTGAACTCAGGGCCTTGCACTTGATAGACGGACACTGTCTCCCTGAGCCACATCTCTAGCTCCTCTTTGCACTGGATATTTTTGAGATAGGGTCTCACTTTTTACCTAGGCATGTACCTGATACATGATCCTTCTGTTTTAGGCATTGCACAATTTCTGATATAACAAGTGCATGTCAACATGCCCACCTTCTTCTGTTGAGAAGTCTTCCAGCTTTTCCTGCCAAGGCTGGCCTCACACTATAATACTTCCTACCTCAGCCTCCCATGTAGCTAGATAGACAGGTGTTTGCTAACACCCAGGCCCTGAGTTCAAACCCTATTACCAAACACACACACACACACACACACACACACACACACACACACACACACACACACACACACACACAGGTGCATGTGCGTGTGTGTGAAGGAGATGGAATCCAGGGAATTCATGAGTATTGTAAGTAAACTTTTTCTTGGGTTTACAAAAACTTCCTTTTGTTCACAAGATTTCCATGCTTATCTAAATGTTTTTGCCCTCCTTTTATGCTTTCTTATCACCTCCATATTCTTAATCACTATATCTGATTACTTAATGGCTACACATTTTTGTGCTGATTTGTAAGTGGAAAGAAAGGGTCACTATGGTTCAATGAACATGGATTAGCCAAAACCCTCGCCAAACCCTCGCCATCTTGTGACAACTCCATTTCACCTCTTGACATCTTCCATCTACTTGTCTGTCTGCTTATTTACCTCAAGGAGGAGATTAATGTCTCAGAATGAAATCAAGATGTACTTGTCTTTAAAATGTTGATGGGCAGATTAACTTATTTCTTGCTTTACTGTTTCCTTTTTCACAAAGATAATGAGGAACTGAGTAAGAAAGGATAAACAGATACGTATTCAAATAGATGATCATTTTGGCTTCACTGAAAATAATCTACCTGCATCCAAGCATATGCAAGGGTCTTTAAAATTGTCTATACCTTTTTATCCTATTTATCAATATTGTAGAAAGAAATGTCAGAAAAAAACAGAAACAGTGAATTAATAGAGTGCTTTAGACAATTTTTTAAGTTAGAAGTCCTACTTTAACATCAAATAATTTCTTCCTGTCTTAGGCACAATAGATACCACATAATACTTTCCCATGGAGGGGCTGGGAAGGTGGCTCAGTGGTAGAGCGCTTGCCTTGCATGCCTGAGGTTCTGGGTTCGATTCCTCATCATCACATAAGCAAAAAGAAAAACCAGAAGTGGCGCTGTGGCTCAAGTGGTAGAGTGCTAGCCTTGAGCTGAAGAGCTGAGGGACAGCGCCCAGGCCCAGAGTTCAGGCCCCGCGACCGGACCCCCCCCCCAAAAAAAAGAATACTTTCCCATGGACTGATTATATAATCCCAAGAGGCAAATTTATAATTGTGAAAGCTTTTTTCCCTTTTCACACAGGAACAAGGTTTCTGGTATAAGTTTTTTAAGGCCAAAATACTAGATTTCTGATCTTTTTCTTGGAGATCATTTAAATTAAAATTGAAGTTAGGAAAAAAACAGTGTGTGGTCTACTGATTTCAAATGTCCTGAGTTCATTAGAACAGCAAAGCACTGCTGATAATTTATCAGAAACTGAACAATGTAGTACCTGGTTCAGATGAAGAAAAGTGAATTTAATCTATGCTTTAATTAAAGAGCAAAGGGATGCAATGATCATAGGAGTCATATATTTTCATGGCAAAAGAGTCTGTAGAAATTCAGGTATAATAATTGATGATACAACATTTTTTCAATTTCAAGGTTTGCAATTTTAGGAGAGCAAAGATGTCTTTTGAGTAAAGCTAGGGTGCCAGGAAATTCAGTGGTTCAAACTTATGTCTATAGAAATGCAAGGGATATACAAAGCAACAAAGAAATCATCTCTGTACAGCATTTTCATAATAAAAACATTAATAAAAAAAGAAATGCAAGGGGTAGGTTGTTTGGGTTTAATTTTTGTTATTATTAAGGTAATATATAGAGGGGTTACTGTTTCATAAATCAGGTAATTATAATATTTCTTTGTGGGCAGTATCATCCTTCCTTTGCTCTCTTTCCCAGTTTCCTCCTCCTGTCCCCACCCACAAATTGTATATTCATTTTAATGTAGTGTCTACTGAATACCACTGATGCATTTATCCAACCTTTGTCCCTCCATTTCTGTGCCTCCTCTTTGCTCCCCAAAGACAGATAAACAAGACACATTAAATAAAAAAAAACAACAAAATCCAAAGGCAAAAACAATGCCATCTCCACCAGAAAAAAAAAACCCTAAGGGATACTTTTATGTAATTATTGGCTTTAATTTCTTCATTAATCACAAGCTGGGCGTGGTGACACATCTGTCACCCCAGCTATTGCACAGGCAGATAAGAAAGATCTGGAGTCAGAAGCACGCCTGGGCAAAGTTATTGAGATCCTACATAAAACACTAAATACAAACAAAAGGGGCTTAGCTCAATTACTCAAATGAGCATGAGGTCCTTCCAAATCAGTATGTTTCCATGAACATTTTCCAGACACAGTGATTGAGAATATGGAGCTTGTATGCAAACATGACAAAGTAGGCTTTTGTCCAAAAATCTAAAGTTAAAATTGTTCCTATTTTCCAGAGTTTGGAGGCCTAGAATTAGAAGCAGGGAAAGGATGGCTCTAATTGCTGAAAAAGAAAGATTGTTGTTTGGAGGTTAAAGAAAAAAAATCTTCTTTTGCTCACCACATAGATTTCTCGACAGATTGAAAAAAAAAAAACTCAGCAAGTAGCCTTTATTTAATTATAGGCTGAATACATTCTGATGGGAGAATGAGACAACTCAATGACACTGTCAATATTAGTTATCAAGAAAAGTAGAATTTTACTTATTTGAACAGAAGTTTTGTCGCAATTTAATATCCAGGGGTCTTTATTTGCAAAGTCTCTGCTATCTTTTATGGATGGCCCCTCCAGTTATTTAATATATCTACAATCTCTACCAACATAGGAAATAGGTTTGGATTCATAGATACTAACAGGTGATAGCTGTGGAGTTGACTCTGTGACAAATTGCTCTTTATTCATCTCATAAATGTGTATAGAAATATTATGAAAAGAAATCAATTCCTTCTTGAATGGATCAAGAAAATGTGGTATAGATATACACGATGGAATTCTATGCCTCCATCAGAGAGAATGACATCACTCCATTTGTTAGGAAATGGAAAGACTTGGAAAAAATTCTATTAAGTGAAGTAAGCCAGACCCAAAGAAACATAGGTCCCATGGTTTCCCTTATTTGCAATAACTAGTATATGTCTGAGTCAAGCATAAAAGGACATATAAGTTGATGTTAGGGAAATGAACCCTAAGATATGTATTCAAATGGTTTTTTTTTCTTTCAGGTGATTGTTTCTGATTCATTTATAAGATTATTTCTTTGTTGCTTGGTATGTCTCTCCCCCATGGTATAACCCCTGCTTTCACTGTATTTGAGGTTGGTATAATTTGTGGAGGGGAAGGGAAAAAACAAATCATTTAAATAGGGATACAGGTGGACCCATTGCAACAATGAGATGTACAAGTCGTTATGTGGAAGAACAAACTTTACAACTTTGGTGGGAAGGGGGAAGGAGGATTGGGTAGGAGAGCGGGAGGAGGATGGGAAGGGATGGGAAGGGGAAACAAAGGAGGTAGCTACAATGTTCGATAAGAAATGTACTCATTATCTTGCCCATGTAACTGTAACCCCTCTGTACAGTATTTTCACAATAAAAAAATGCCAAAAAAAATCTGCAAAAACAGTAAGAAAGGTTTTCTTGTTAGATTTGTGACTCTGCCTCTATAAAATGAGACAGTTTTCTAATTGTAGTTCCAAAACATGAGACTAATTTGATTAACTAAAGGTAGAAATGGTGCTAAATATTTAGTAAAATTTGATCTTCAGATTTATGAATTAGATGATTATTAATCAGCTAACCAAATAAAGACATTCTTTTTAACATACAAAAACACTGTATAGGAAGTGCCATTGTGGCTCAAGCAGTAGAGCGCTCACCTTGAGCTGAAGAGCACAGGGACAGCTCCCAGGCCCAGAGTTCAAGCCCCATGACTGACAAAACAAAACCAAAAACAAACAAACAAAAAAAAACAGAACCCACTTCATATAACCAATAAGATGAGCTTCAAAGCTTAAGAAATTTTGTTTTTATAGTTCTTATTTTACAAATGAAACAGCAAAAGCCAACCTATGCAATGGGAGAAAATATTTTTAATTCATATATCTAATAAAGATTTAATAACTAAAATATATGAGGAAATCATCCTAAGTATAGAAAAAGGGTCTGGCTGTACAATCAGGGCTAAAGCTTCCCTGCTATAGGGGGTTTCTCACCATGGCCTTGACCAGTCCTGTACACAGGTCTTTAGATATCACATCACCATAACCTTGAGCCATTGCACATGCACTCTCTGAGAATCATGTCATGGCCCATTGGCCTTGGAAGACATAGGTGTGCACTGGAATGGATATCCAGTAATAGTGGTTAAGCAAGGATCCATGGAGAGCTGTGCCGGTTTCATGGAGTCTCTGATTGGTTCTGGGCATTGATATGTCCCACAGACTGTCCAATGATCTTGAGAGTTACATAGTTCTCTCCTAGAGACACTTTATTAACCCCTGCACAATGCACCCCAGGAGGTGCCCTCCTTTTGGACCCCTCCTGTCTAGCAGGAGATCTGTTTATCATTTTCTTCAATAAATCTTTGCCATTGTACTCCTCCCTCTGTGTTCGTAGACTCGTTCTTTGAGATCATAGAGACAAAAGGATCTGATCCAGGTGTTACAGTTTGTCAGTATCAATACAACTCAATAACAATAAATAAATAAACAAATAAATAAATTATTTACAATAGACATTTTGCTTAACTAGGTAACACTAGAAATGAATGAAACAGACATTTTCTCAGAGAAGGCAGACACATGGAAAGAGTGCTACATCATTAATCATCAGAGAAATGAAAATCAAAATCATAATGAGATGTCACATTCTACTTGTTAGGATGTCTATTACCAGAAAGACACATGATAATAAGTTCTGGTGCTGATGTAGAGAAAGAAACTTTGTGCACTATTGGCAAGGGGGACTGTATATTAGTACAGTCATCACAGAAAACAGTGTAGAGGTTCTCAAAAAATTACAAATAGTACTACAATATGACCCAGAAACCCCACTTCTGTCTATATCTCCAAAGGAAACAAAATCAATATATCAAAGAGACAGCCATGCTACTATATCCATTGCAGGCACTGTTAAAATAGCCAGGAGGTGAAAATAATCTAAGGATCCATCAATGGATGAATGGATAAAGAAAATGTCATATGTATTCACAGTGGAAGACAACCTTACAATTGAAAGAATCCTGATATTTGCCATAGCATGAGTGAACCTTGAAGTCATGATTGTGAAACAAATCAAACACAAAAAGACACTGATTGCATGACTTATTCATATATGGAACTTTTAAAAGTCAAAACTCAGCCATGTACCAGAGACTCATATATATATATATATATATATATATATATATATATATATATATATATATATATATATGTCCCAAACTACTTAGGAAGTTGAGATGTGAGGATCTCAGTTCAAAACCGTATTTGGTGGACAAATCTGAGAGATTCTTAGTAGCCAGCAAAAAATCAAAAGCAGAGCTGTAGCTCAAGTGGTAGTGCACTAATCATGAGGGAAAAGGCCGAGTGAGAACATGAGGACCTGAATTCAAGCCCAAGTACTGGCACACATTATAAAAACAGTGGCTGGTAGAGCACCAGCCAATGAGTAAAAGCAAGTACTGAGTTTGAGTCCTCATCTTGTACAAAAAGAAAGAAAGAAAGAAAGAAAGAAAGAAAGAAAGAAAGAAAGAAAGAAAGAAAGAAAGAAAGAAAGAAAGAAAGAAAGAAAGAAAGAAAGAAAGAAAGAAAGAAAGAAAGAAAGAAAGAAAGAAAGAAAGAAAGAAAGAGAAAGAAAGAAAGAAAGAGGAAGGAAGGAAGGAAGGAAGGAAGGAAGGAAGGAAGGAAGGAAGGAAGGAAGGAAGGAAGGAAGGAAAAAAACCAAACAAGCAAAAGTAGAAAAATACTTAGAAACAGAATAGTATGGTAGTTACTTGTACAGTCTTGGTACTTTTCTTGAGACACTTCTGTAAGTTAGAAATTACTTACAAATCCTTTTGAAACTGTAAATGGTTGAAATGGAATCAAAAGCTATTTCTTAAAGATTCCTGTCTCTTTGGATCTAATCTTGCCTCTGACATGATCTTTCTGGATAATTTTTTTTGGTACCAGAAAAGAATTGCAGATATTAGAAGAATAGTAGCATGACTTGCCCAAGCCTTTTTCTTACCAGATGATCTGAATGAAAATTGGTTTGATACTTGGCCTCTTTCAGTTTGTAAGTACTTCTATAATTATGACAGATACACACACACACACACACACATGCACACACACACACACACACACATATGCACACACACACACGTCCTCACAAACATTGTGCAATTGTTCTAAGCGCCATGTGTTTGGGGGACCTATGTCAATTCCCACATGAGTGGAACCACCCATGGTGAATAGACAAGGCATTGTTTTCCTTCCTGTGTAGAAAATCCCAATAACACCCAGGGCATCTCAATGTCACTGTGATGTAACCTGTCAGTCACTGGGTAACAAAGCACTGTCATTTGGAGATGGACTAGGAGAATGATAGAGCCTCAGGAAGTCATAATGTATGAAAAGGAAAATAAGTAAGTCATAAAAGCTTGCTATAGTTGTTATGGTATGATGTGTTCTTTTCCACTCTTCTTTTTCAGAACCAGAAAAAAATGAACATTAGATTTCTGTAGTTCTTTTTATGTGTGTAGGCAGGTCCTCAGGCTTGAAATCAGGACCTGAGTGCTGTCTCTGAGCCTCTTTGTGCTCAAGTCTAGTCTACCACTTGAGCCACAACTCCACTTCTGGCTTTTTGGTGGTTAATTGGAGATAAGAGTCTCACAGAATTTCCTGCCCAGACTGGCTTCAAACTGAAATCCTCAGATCTCAGCCTCTTGAGTAGCTAGGATTACAGGTTTGAACCACCAGCGCCCAACTCCCAGTTCTTTCTTAAGTGAATAAATAAGGTTTGGGCCGGGAAGTTGGCTCAATGGTTGAGTGCTTGCCTCGCATGCATGAAACCCTGGGTTCAATTCCTCAGCACCACATAAGCAGAAAAAAGCCAGAAGTGGCACTGTGGCTCAAGTGGTAGAGTGCTAGCCTTGAGCTGAAGAGCTGAGGGACAGCACCCAGGCCCAGGGTTCAGCCCCTATGACTAACGAAAAAAATAAATTAATTAAAATTTAAATAAATAAATAAGGTTTTCCTGGAGAAAATGGTAACACAGAACAAATGGTTTGATATGGTGACAAAATCCGACTATGAACCAAAATCTTCACAAGCTCTAGTCAATGCACAAAAATGTAACATAAATCAGAATGCTGAGGATGTATATTCATGTAGAAAGCATTAACTTGGGCCACAGATTGCATTAGACCTGCCTCAAATAGACTAGGAAATGAGCATTACCAAAAAATCTTGCTATGACACCCAAAGCTCCAGAAATTTCTTGAATTAAGATCCCCCCAGGATGTGTTGATAGATGTGCACCCTGGCCCTGTGCCATGGGATGAGAATACAGCTAGCCTCTGGAGATCTTATCCACTTCCTTGATCCCGAGGACAAAACACTTGCTGTCTGTAACAGTAGACCATTAGCACCATCTAAAGGCTACACACCAAATATCTTGCCCGTGTGCACATTGCAAAAATTGCTCTTTGCTCTGACAACAGAATTCTTTGAGGGAACCAACCCTCTAAAAACAGTAAGCCAGTTTGGCATGCTTTGCATTGTGATGACTGTTTCTGGGGAAGTACATGCTGTGTGCAGCTTGTGCCTGTTTCAAAGAGGTCAGACAGTAGGTTGTGCCCATTGGGAGCTGTGCTGGCCTGATTTCTTGGGCAGTTGCCCTGTGGTTTTTCAGCTTAGGATATTCACTCTGCCAGTAGATCTGTCTTAAACTTGGCCAGGAGTGCTAGAGTTGAGGGGCAATGGTGCGAAGGTTGGGGTGGGTATCAAACAGCCATTATTATTAGCTTGTGTGTGAGAGATTGGGGCTTCAATTCTGCCTTGCTCTGTGCTAGGTTTGTGATTTTCACCATTCTGCACCTCTCATCCATAATACAAGGGACCTGTCCTGTTTGGACAGGAAAGTGACAGTGATGATCCTGATCTACCCAGGAAAATGATAGTGATGATCTAGCCTCTTGCCTTTATTTCTAGTCATTGCAAGGAATAAAAACACACTACTCCAAGCAGATCTCTATTGTAGAGAGCCCAAACCTGGTCAATTTCACCAAATACTTTGGCTTTAAGACAAAGGAAGAGTCTGGCTGAAATTTTCCTTAGGAAGGTTAGAGGACCCCTAGTAATTAGCAGGAGTCACTGGAGTCCCTAGAAACTGGAATATTCCCCAAGGATCTTTTAGGTCTCTCTTTAAGACTGCGATGGATTTTGATTGACATAGGCCCTCCGATATAGTCATCCAGTCAGAAAGTGCCCTGTGTGAAGGTCAAAGCTAAGTAGCTTCAGAAAGGGAAGGTGTAGGAAGCAACAAAGAAAAAACGAATCTCAAGCAAATCATGCCACCTCTCTAAGCCTCATTTTCCGGGTCTATCCATTGGGGTTAACAATGGAGTGGTTGAGAGGATGCTCTTAGACACTGTGCACACTGTGTGCAATTTCATTCTGGATACAGGGGGTGATGATGTGAGTAATGTCATTGGATTCTCCTCATATCCATTTTCCTATTTGAAGCCACACAGTACACAAAGCAAGGCTAAATGCTCTCTTGCTTGTGAGCTCAGGCCCAGGAGATAGATTCCAAGTCTCAGACACAACAAAGAGACTTGCCAGCTTCCTCACACAGAGCCCAGGGCCAGGTCTTTGTCTTTTCAAACAGAGCCCAGGGCCTGGTCTTTGTCTTTTCAACTATTCTCTCTTCCTGCTGCTTCCTTTCACCTGCAGGGTGCTGCTTCTGTTTTTAACACCAGTGACTTTTGCTATGAGGGCATTTGAAATTTTCCTTTGATGACTTGAAACTAAGCAACTTAATTATGGATGAGCACTCTGCCTAAAAGCATGCATCTTTCTTTTTGTTCTTTAGATACCTCTGGCATTTTGCCAAGGCCCCATTACACAAAAGCAAATGGATGACTGACCCACCCACCAGCAAGCCAACCCCCAGCCCTCTGCTATCCATCTGCTGCTTCAGGCCTGTTTCAAAGGGAAGAAAACTGTTGTGGTATATGCCTGTAATCCCAGTATTGGAGGAGTGAGGCAGGAGGATCATGAGCTTGAGAACATCCTGTGCTACATAAAGAGACCATCTCAAAAAGGGAAAAAAAGGGCGGGGGAGACTGAGAGACACGCTCCATAAAAAAATCATTATATTCAAATGTTTAAATTTTTTTTCAAATGAGCTAGGTACTACTCAGGAGTCTGAGACCTGAAGGACTGTGGCTGGAAGCCACCCTGGGCAGAAAAGTCCATGAGACTCAAACTCCAGTAAATCAGCAATAAGACAAACTAGAGGCATGATTCAAGTCATTAAGTACCAGCTATAAGCAAGCAAAGCTGAGCACAAGCAATCAGCTCTAACTTCAGCACTAGTAGTACCCCCACCCTGCGAAAGAAAGAAAGAAAGAAAGAAAGAAAGAAAGAAAGAAAGAAAGAAAGAAAGAAAGAAAGAAAGAAAGAAAGAAGAAAGAAAGAAAGAAAGAACAAACAGAGAAAAGATGTAAGTTAATAGTGCTTACCTAGCATGCAAGAGGCCTTGGGTTGCTATACTATTCCTTACCTTGGGATATGCTCTTAGTATCTCCATATTGTTAAATGTAGAATTGGGTTTGGGGCCTGCAGGTGTGATTTAAGATTGGAACTGAGGTTATAGCTCATCAGTAGACCTAGCAACACCTTCGGTTCAATTCTTAACATCACAAACCCCCAGAAAAGAAATTACCAGAAGATTTCCTTTCATAAGGGTTTTTCACCAGATCGCAGCTAGAACATACTTCTGAGCAGCTGACTAGCTCACACCTTTGAGAGGGTAAAGGGATTGTATATTTAAGAAAATGCATAATGGGAAGAAATGAAATTCTTACACCTATATAAGAATAATTTCCCAGGAAAAGCATTTGCATATTTGATTGCTTTTCTTGTTTCAGTTGAAGACCTTAGGTACTATGGAGGTAAACCCTTTTTTTCTGTTTTATAGTTTGGTTTTCTGTGTGTGTGTGTGTGTGTGTGTGTGTGTGTGTGTGTATGTCTGTGTGTGTGTGTGTGTGTGTGTGTGTGTGTGTGTGTGTGTGTGTGCCAGTCCTGGGGCTTGAGTTCTGGATCAGGCTACTGTCCCTGAGCTCTTCTGCTCAAGGCTAGCACTCTACCACTTGAGCCACAGATCCACTTCCTAAGGTGAACTCTTAAGATGGCTTCAGCCATTTTCTGTCATTGGAATGAGTGAAATCTGAAGGCAGACTATACAGCTAAAAATTAAGTTGCAAATACAGTGACAACAGGGGATATGTCATTGGGGAAAGAACATACAAAGGAAACAACAACAAAGAATAAAATCACATGGTAAATTTAAAACAATAACAATAAAGACAGAACTCTTGTGTCCATATCATGGGGTTCGTTTCACTTAGCATCATTTTATATGGTCATATGTACTTGGCTTTTGAGCTTTTTAGCTCATCTGATGAGATTATCCTAATTATTGAAAATAAAGGAAACCATGGGACCTAAATTTCTTTGGGACTGGGTTACTTCACTTAATTATTCCATCCTGACAAATAGGGCAGTATCGTTCTTTCTGATGGAAGCATAGAATTCCTATATATATATATATATATATATATATATATATATATATATATATATATATATATATATCACATTTTCTTTATCCACTCATCTACTGAGGGGCATCTGGGTTGGTTCCATATCTTAGCTATGATGAATAATGCTGCAATAAATATAGTTGTACTGGTAGCTTTAGTATGTTTGTGATCATTTGGGTAAATGCCCAGGAGTGGGATTGCTGGGTCATAGAGAAGTTCTGAAACAAGGACACAGTATGACCCATTGCAACAAGGATACCCACAGAAAGTATATTGGAAACAAACTTTACAGATACAGCGGCGGGGGGGGGGGGGGGGGGGGGAGGATTGTGGGAGGTGTGGAGAGGGAAGGGATAATGGGACAACAACAAGGAAGGGATAACAATGATCAACAAGTAATGTACTCATTGCCTTACTCATGTAACTGTAATCCCTCTGTACATTGTCTTTATAATAACAATAAGTAAATTTAAAAAATTAAGTTACAAAAATACATTGAGCTCTGGGATTTTTTTCCTATAAGTTTAGTGTTACAACCTTTACAAAATGATAATTTTATTATAGAGTAATATAACAAGAAATTTTAAGAATATATTTTTTTTCAAAAAAATAGAGATAAGAATGATATTCTGCTTAACCAAGACTACATTTGAGAAGTTACAGCCTTTTGAAACTGTGAATGTGTAAATGAGAAAAATTGCTGTACACATCATGTATTATTTCATTTAATCCTCGAAATAGTGCCAGGAAGCCATATGCAGGTTATCATCCCTGTTTTGAAAATGTGACATCTGAGGCACACGGAAGCTAACTAACTTGCTTTAAGTCTCAAGGCTGAAACACATTAGAGTAACTCTTTATGTCTGTCAGCCAGCTCTTATACGGCCTGCTCTTAACAATACAATCAGGAGCACTGTAAAATGACAGGTAAGAATGGACAAATAGCCAGACAACTTTACACAATGTTGGTTTCAGCACTGATGCAAAAAGAAAAAAGTGAAAAATCATTTCTGTGAGAAGAGTTGAGAGCACAGCATTGCCCAGCAACACAGAGGACCCAAAACTTCTATTAACCCAGAGTTAACCACAGGGCGCCTTTGGCTCATGCCTGTAATCCTACTTAGGATGCTGTGATCTGAGGTTCATGGTTCAAAGCCAGACTGGGCAGGAAATTCCATGAGACTCTTATCTCCAATAACCTACCAGAAAATGGGAAGTAGCGCTTTGGCTCAAGTGGTAGAGCACTAGCCTTGAGCTGAAGAGTTGAGGGACAGTGCCCAAGCTCTGACTGACAAAACAACAACAAAAAAAAAGTAGTAGTAGCTGGCTCACTACTGTAATCCTAACTACTCAGGAGGCTGAGATCTGAGGATCAAGTTTCAAAATCCAGCCTCAGTAGAAAAGCCTGTGAGACACCCTTATCTCCAACTGATTAGCAAAAAGCAGGAAGGGAAGGTGTGGCTCAATTGGTACAGCACCAATCTGGGGCGAAAAAGCCAAGCAAAAGCACAAAACCCAGAGTTCGACCCTCAAGACTGACACATTCAAACCCAAAAGAATTGAACTAACTGCCTTCTGTACTTAAACCAGAAACTCTTAGTATTGTGGCTTCTCATAGCTTCTTCCAACAATGGCTACCTAAAAAGCCATGAATTGCAAATAGAGTAGCACCTAATAAGGGAAAGAGAAGGCAACTGTCCTAACGGAGGGGAAAACAATTGGATATATTAAGATTATGGGAAAAAAACACTGCTAGAATAGACCAAAGACTGAAAAGAACATATTGTTTAAAATTTATTTAAAACCACAACCAGGGTTTAGAATGTCAACAAACACAAGAAGAGAATGTCCTTATTTAAACTTAGTTTTGGAGCCCACATGTATGCACAGACACATTGTAATAATGATGACAACATTTGTTTTGGTGATTATTTTAAAGAAGATGAAGATCTCTGCAATCCAAAAGAAAGTTAATTAAAAAACAGTGATTAGGAGCCATAGCACTTCCCAATACTATCTAGAAAGTGAAGGTGATAGGCACCTCCAGCAATGATGATTAAATGAGATAAATGAGGAAATGTCACCATCAAACAATGATAATGACAATGACATGTTACACAAGTCAAACTGCTTCTAGGTGTCTATTTCTAAATCTTAATTTGTGTGTGGTGGGTTTGTGAAGGGTGGTCCTGGGCTTGAACTCAGGGCCTAGACACTGTCCCTAAGCCTCTTTGAACTCAAGGGCTAGCCCTCTACCACTTGGCCCATGGTACCACTTCTGGCTTTTTCTGAGTAGTTTATTGGAGATAAGAGTCCACAGACTTCCCTACCTGGTATGGCTTTGAACCATGAACCTCAAATTTCAGCTTCTGGTAAATCTTAATAATTTTTAAGAGTCACTTTGGAAGTGGCGCTGTGGCTCAAGTGGTAGAGCACTGGCCTTGATCTGAAGAGCTCAAGGACATCAGCCAGGCTCAGAGTTCAAGCCCCATGACCCACACACACACACACACAAAAAATTCAATTGTTGGGCACTGGTGACTCACACCTGTAATCATAGCTACTCAGGAGGCTGAGATCTAAGGACCATGGTTCAAAGCATCCCAGAGAGAGAAGTCCCTGTGAGACTCTTATCTCCAATTAACCACTCAAAAACTGGAAGTGGTGGTGTGGCTCAAAGTGTTAGGGCACTGGTCTTGAGCTGAAGAGCTCAGGGACAGAGCCCAGGCCCAGAGTTCAAGCCCCAGGACCAACAAAAAAAAGTCACTAAAATTTTTACCTCATACATAGTTTAACACTAGGATACTTTAGTTATTCAGAAGATTACCAAAATTATCAAATACTATAGGGTTTTAAACTCGCAAGCACAGCTTTGTTTCATATACAAATTTAGAATATGTTTATTTTCCTCAGTAATTCGTGGCAGAATAGTATCTTTGATTCAGTCCTATTGGTTCAAGGCTGTATGTGGTCTCTGTGTCAATAGAGCTTACTGCTTTCTGGGATCATTGCATGCAAATGAAAACCTGACATCAACACATGATGGTTTACCAGCCCTGTCTTTCTGTCTACATGCTTTAGACCAAAAGAATCATTAATGAAATCTAGATGTACTCCCATCAGTTGATGAATGGATTTTGAAGGAAATTATGTCATTTTCAGGAAAAGAAGAGAAGTAGAGATCACCATGTTAAATGAAATAAGCCAGTCTCAGAAAGACAAGCAACACATGCTTTCTCTCATGTATAGAATCTAGGCCTAAAACAAAATGACATAAATGTAAAAGGAGGTAATATTGGAGTGAACCAGTGGGAGGGGGAAGGTGATAATGGGTCAGATATTAAAATTAAAATTAAAGCTAAGTCCAGTAGCTCACTCTTGTAATCCTAGCTACTCAGGAGGCTTAGGTCTGAAGATTGCAGTTCAGAGCCAGCCCAATGAGAGCCATCTCCAATTAAGTACCAAAAAACCTGGAAGTGGAGCTGTGGATCAAGTGGTAGAGCACCAGCCTTGAGCAGGAAAAACAATAAAAGGCCGAGGGACAGTGCCCTTGCTCCGAATTAAAGCAAGTTTTTTTTTTTAACTGTTTTGTTTTGGTCTTTCCTTTTTAGGTACTAGGGATCCGAACCCGGAATGTTGTACTTGCAACTGCAACTTGCAAGCACTTTGCCATTGAGCTACATCCCAGTCTGTTTGTTTAAAGAAAATGTAAGTTTGGAAGACTAGTAAAGAAACCATGGACTTTAAGGGCAAAAGATAGACCCCAATTTCTTGTCTACAAAACTTTTATAATGATGATGCTAAAAGAAATGAACCCCAGCCGGGTGCTGGTGGCTCACACCTGTAATTCTAGCTACTCAGGAGGCTGAGATCTGAGGATCGTGGTTCAAAGCCAGACCGGGCAGGAAAGTCTGTGAGACTCTTATCTCTAATAAACCAATAAAAAACCGGAAGTGGTGCTGTGGCTCAAGTGGTAGAGCTCTTGCCTTGAGCTGAAGAGCGCAGGGACAGTGCCCAAGCCCCACGACCGACCAAAAAAAAAAAAAAAGAAATGAACCCCAAGATAAGGACACAAGAGGCTTTTCTTTATTGTTATTTTTTAAATGTATTATGTGATGTCTTTGTTTCTTTTGTATGTTCTTCCTGCTATGGTATATCCCTTGTTATCACTGTATTTTATTTTGGTACCCCTGCATCATATTTGTTTATTTATTTATTTATCTAATTTGGGGAGGGGAAAGGGAACAACAAAATGCTGAAACAAGGACACAGGATGACCCATTGCAACAATGATAGTCACTAGACAATATGTTGGAAAAGAACTTTACAACTTCGGGGGCGGGGGCAGGAGTGAGGGAGATGGAGGAGGAAAGGAATAGTATGAGGAAAACAAAGAAGGGGGTAATAATGTTCAAGAAGAAATGTACTCATTGCCTTACTCATGTAACTGTGTAACCCCTCTGTACAGAAGCTTTATGATAAAATAAAATTTTAAAAAACTTTTATAATAATTTACACTATAAGGATATTCTGAGAACTGACTATGCCAGTTCTGTACAAATGCTAATGTTATAGAAAGTCTTATTTCTTCATATGGAAATGGCTGTGTTAAACTGAAGCACCACAGATGACTTCTTTGTGGGTTACTTCTAAATGTCAGTGGCACATGTTATCTCTCCCCTCTCATATTTGCGTACATCCGACTCATCTTTTTCTCTAGTGTTTAGAATTCTCACTGACACTTAGTAGGCATTGGCACATATTGTTAAACTTTGTATTTAAGGACACTGAAATATTGATTTGATTCCTTCAATATGGGTCAGCCAAGGAGACTAACTAGCTTAGATCTAAAAATAATACATTCAGAAGTGGTGCTGTGGCTCAAAGTGGTAGAGCACTAGCTTTGAGCAAAAGAGCTCAGGGACAGTGCCCAGGTGCTGAGTTCAAGCTCCAGGACTGAAAAAGAAAAAGAACATATTCATTCCCTTTTTATAGGCCAAAGAGTTACTGATGGGTTTGTAGTGATGAGTATTTATGAGGGATCAGCACTCACGGAAGGCCACAGAGAGAAGTAAGGGTAGATAGAAAGGAGACACCAAACATAGATTTGGATCAAGAATCTTTGATCAGAGTCACTCCACTAGGCCAAGAGATCCAGATATTACACTCAAGGGTTTCAGTTGGCACTTCATTGGTCAAGATGACTTTCTGAAGCTGAGTCAATTCTTGAAGAGATGCATGGATGAGGCAGCAAACTTTTCCTCAAAGCGGAACCTGCTGATGCATTTCTATGTCCACCATCATTGTCCAGTTGAAAATGTTCTGTTTACCACATGAGAAGATGGCATTGGTGTGTGAGAGCACAGAATGGCCTTAGTCAAAGAGTCATTTTTTTTCATTTTTCTTTTGACAGTGCTGAAGTTTCAACTCAGGATCTCACATTTGCTAGGCAGATGCTCTACCATTGGAGCCATGTGTCTAGCTCTTTTTTGCTTGGGTTATTTTTCAGATAAGTTCTCATATATTTTGCTTTGGCAACCATGATCCTTCTGTCTATACCTCTTGAGTAGCTGAGATAACTGCTGTTAAGCTGACTGGCTCATTTGTTCAAATGAAGTCTCATTAACTTTTTGCCCAGAGCTGCCTTTGAACTGGGATCCTCCTCATTTCTGTATCCCAAGTAGTTAAGATTACAGGCATATTAGTGCAAAGGACCATATGTAATGAAGTGTATCAACATGAACTCCAATATATGGAAACAAGAGGTTCTTATTAGGCCCTGTATGTAGTGTGTTCTTTTCTATTATTTGTTCTTTTCTATTTTTTTCATTTCTCTGGTTTTTGTACCTCGTTTTTAGCATATAAGATTATTCAATGTGTGGAAGTGAAAGGGAATCACAGAAACAGAAGGACAAAGGATGAACCAAAGCAACATTGATACTCATTTGATACTATGTTGGATATGAACATTGCAAACTGCAGGGGAGGATAGTAGGGAGGGGTAAGCAGGAGATAATGAGGGATGTGGTAAGAATAATTAAAAATAAATGTACTTATTGCCTAACTTGTAACTGTAATCCCCCTGCTCATCACCTTTTCAATAAAAATTGAAAAACTAAAAAAAAAGATTACAGGAATATACCACCACATCTGGCACAGTGAGATAGGATATTGCAAATCATATTTACCATGGACTTCAAAGAAAAGATCCATACTGTCATCATCTTATGGTAGAATAGACCAAAACATTTTATTAATATAGTGCAGACTTAGAGGAAGCAAGAGCTCTCTAACATTGATTTGTTGGCATGTGATAGATATCCTTTTCTCATGAAATGCTGAACTTTTTCAGCAAGCCAGGCTGGGTACTTGCTTGTTCATGAAAATAGTCATTACTGAGTAAAACATTCTTCCTAAGGGTATAACCACACAGCCAAAGGCAAAATCTTCTCAGCTCCAAGCTTCTCTAAAGTTGTAGCTCCTGAAGTATCAGGAAGTCCTAAAGAGTCAGCAGAATGTGGATTTCTTTTCTGATGTAAGCTTTCTGGTGAAGGACTCCCACTTCTACATTCTACCCACACACATTTGGCCTTCTATGTGTTTCAACAAGACTCAAGGATTTAACTGAAAGTAAATTCAGATCTTAATTTCTCCAAAATCATGAGATGAAGAACTCCACTTACTCAGATGTGCATGAAACTGCTCTGTCTAAAACAAAATAATGTTTTAGGGGTGATTAGCAAAAACCAGTTGAAAAGAAATTTAACCATTATTTCCTCAGGAGCAAGAAGGGTTGATTTGTCCTTCATTCTAAGCTTTTGTAAAAACAATTCAGGAGTTTATTCAAAGAATTGTTCTGACAAGCCGGAATGTCAAAAAACCAGGATTTAAAAGTGAACCCTTTATCTTCCACTGCAATAGCAACTCATTATTATTAAATGTTATAAATTATGATAGTAAGCTCAGTTTACAAGAGCCTTTTCTCTACTCTTATGAATTATTATGTAGATTTCAAAGATGTCAGCTACAAAGATTATAACATTTCAATTTCTCCTTTTTTCATGAAGACTAAATGAGAAAGACAAGAGAACATTCCTTAGGCATTCCAGGAATAGTATTTGTAACTGATCAATGTTTTCATTTGCTTCTTTCTCCATCCTTAGGGGTAAACACTAAAATAAGGCTAAATATGCTTAATTTTTAAAAAGATATAATACAAATTCCATGGTAACTTAATATCCAATAATGTCTCAATTTTCTGAGTTCCCAGGGCTATTTTGAGGGTCTTTGGGGGAATATATAACTCATTTTTTCCTTTTCTTTTCAGCTTTGACTTATCTCCCTAAACTCTTTTCCAGCTCATTCTCCCTGTTCAGCAAAAGCCCCAAAGGACCCATGGCTATGGAGATCAGAAAGTTTAGACCATACTTCCAAATCTAAAATTAAGTGTGTGACTTTAGCTAGTTCCTGGATTTCTGCAGGCCTCCATTCATTCATAGGAAAGGAAAAAGCTGAGTGCTTTCTAATTGTCTTTCCACTCCCACTCTCCTACACTCTCTAATGCTCTTGTTCATTTCCATGGGAAGGGAACTTTGACAAAAGACTATGTAATAGGATTTGATGGGGACATTTTCTATGGCTTCTAGATAATTTGGAAGTCATGAGTCATATAATTCTCCCTCCAGTAACAAATTCATAGGAAGGAAAGAAAATTGGTGTTTGGGAGGATATGTTACAGATTCTGAAAGCAAAGTGAGATTCCAAAGTTGAGACATTTTAAGGCTTAACAGCCTTAAATCAGCAACATGAAAGAATACTCATGAGAAACCATTAGTACTTTTGTTATCAGTTAGGAATTGTAACCAGTTAGCCTAGCATGGAGGAATCCCTGCATTTGGGAGAAGATAATGGAAGATAGTGAATTTGAGGTCAGTCTGAGCTACTTAGGGAAACTCCCAAAATGAAACAAGAGAAGTATAACCGTTTAATTTTCTGTACTAAATTTAGTTCTTTATGACAAAATTTCCTTTCATAAAATGGTCTAAATAGCTATTTCTTAGTTGTTTTCAGAAGAGGGTAAATCTCCAGTCTAATGGGCTGGTTGGTTCTATCACCATGAAGGTTAACATCAAGGTCAAGGATTTGTTTCAAAGCCACAAGTACAAATTTAACCCTGCTGGCATTCTAAAAACTGTGGAAGTGGGACCAATGAGTGTGCAAAACCATCATCGCTACAGGGAAAAAACAATTCACAGGTTGACTGGGCTAACAGTGGGGACACTGTCTTCTCTGGTTATTCAAGACAGCATGGTGTCAAGGTTGCCCTGGAAACTGAGTTTCCAAGTCGAGGTTTGGTATGGAGATGCCTATAGTGAGCATAGCAGTAGGCTAGTGTCAGGAATATGTTGGACCTAGAGCACTGGATTGTTGATGGCACACAAGTCATTGTGAACTCTATGATGCTGGTTCTTCAGACTTTGATTACTCTCTTTTCTGGGAAAAGTTAACATTAAAAGAAAGGCAACTTTTCTAGCATCTAAGGAAGCCAGAATATATTAGACTTTACACTAAAATTTGAAACAGCCAAATTTCAGAGCCTCCCAACCCCATTAATACATCAGCTTCATAAAAATGTCTCACTGTAGCGGGGTGCTGGTGGCTCACGCCTGTAATCCTAGCTACTCAGGAGGCTGAGATCTGAGGATCGCGGTTCAAAGCCAGCCCGGGCAGGAGAGACCGTGAGACTCCTATCTCCAATAAACCACCAGAAAACCGGAAGTGGCGCTGTAGCTCAAGTGGTAGGGCGCTTGCCTTGAGCTGAAGAGCTGAGGGACAGCGCCCAGGCCCAGAGTTCAAGCCCCATGACCAACAACAACAAAAAAAAAAGTCCCACTGTGCATTGTGGAAGCTTATCTACCTCTTTCATATCGGAAACGTCCAAGCACCAGCTACATAGATCTTACAGTCCACACTGCATTAAGATGGAGGAGGAGGAAGAGGAGGAAGAGGAGGAGGAGCAGGAAGAGGAAGAGGAGCATGAGGAGGAGGAGCAGGAGGAAGAGCAGGAGGAGGAGCAGGAGGGGGGAGAGGGAAGGGAGAAGAGAGGGAGAGGGGGAAACACTAACACAGCAAAAACTGTAAAGATACTTTTTTTTTTTATTTTGAAACATGGGAATAACTCCAAATTTGAGCATCAAGGACCAAAATATATTGGAACCAAATGCTCAGAAGATGAGCCAGGCCACCATTGTGGTAACAAGCCTCACATGAATGAGCGGATATTAGAAAATGATGCCTGAGACATGGCTAAAGCTATAGCACATCCACAAATAGACTTATACTTGGTTGTCTAATGTGCATGCATGAGTACAGGGCATTCTTCATGGCCCTAGTTCATAGATGCCTTTTCCAAAGTCAGTGCAGGATCCATATCTGTGCAAGTCTTTGCAAGTCTGTTCCTTTACAAAAATTTGACCATAATTTATCTGCAAGAGCATTCAGGTGACACATTCTTTATGCCTTCTTTACTTCCCCACGTCATTTGTGAATTAATAATTAGAGCTGTCAAGAGCTTGAATCCCATGAAAGAATTCATTTGTTAGTTATTATGATGCCAGTTAGCTGTCTATGAATAAACTTTGCTAAACATATCCATATGCTTGATGTCCAGAATCTGAAATCGGTAACTTTTAGTGGCAGAGACAACTTTAGACCAAAATGACAAGACAAAGAAGGGGGGGAGGACCCAGATGTCCCAGGAAGAGTTGGATTTTCCTGTGTTTCAAGACCAATTCTTCCCTAATATGCACCAAACAGTATCAGCCTGACACACTCTTGCATGGGGCTCCACATCTTTCCCACTCACATGGAATTGTTGCAAACCCAAACAGCATTCAGAGCCAATGGGGGGAGGATGTGCACATGGGGGGAATACCTGAATCTCAAAAGAAACCAAAAAGAAATTATAGTGGGGGGGAAGGTAAGAGATGGGAACTAAAAGCCAATTCTCAGAGTAGTTCTCTCTGTCCAGAAGCACAGACTTTACTAGAATATGCAGTATCCCCTGGGAATTACTGTTATCTTTGCCTTAACCCTTTTCTTGCTGGTCCTTCTCTGGCTGGTCAAACTCTTCTGCTCTGTGGTTCTTCCAGCCACAGGCACTAGGCAGCTGGTCTCAGGAGCTGCATTCCTCACAGTGACAGGAGAGGATGTACCGATAGGTGGCGGTAAGTCTCATGCCCCCTGAGCAGCGTAGTCGAAGTGCCTTCAGCTTGGAGGTCTGGGGCCGGCAGCAGTGACAAGAGGAACGGAAAGGTTGCTTGAGGACAGTGCTGAAGGACACCAAGGGCTCCGATCTCGATGCCTGGCTGCAGTGCCCCTCACATCTGGCCAGGAGCACCATCTAGGGAAAGAGGAGGAAGTGATTACCCTGTGGAGATGCCAAACCCTCAGCCATGTATCATAGCTTCCTTTGAAAGGGTTGAACTCTACTTTGCCAATCCCTGCTGGATGCGACCTGGTTGTACATTGGAATCAATTGGGTAAACTTAAGATATCAGGGTTGGGGATACAGATTAGAAAGAAGTGTTTGCACATGAAGAAATGTTCAACATCCCTAGCCATAAAAGAAATGCAAATCAAAACAACATTGAGATATCACCTCACTCCAGTTAGAACAGCAAAAATCAAGAACTCTAACAACAACAGATGCTGGAGGGGATGTGGACAGAAAGGAACCTTACTTCATTGTTGGTGGGAATGTAAACTTGTTCAACCACTTTGGAAAGCAGTATGGAGGTTCCTCAAAAGACTCCACATAGAGCTCCCCTATGACCCAGCAATCCCACTTTTGGGCATTTACCCTAATGTTTACAAAAAAGACCACACTAAAGCTACCAGCACAACTATGTTTATTGCAGCATTATTTACCATAGCTAAGATATGGAACCAACACAGATGCCCCTCAATAGATGAATGGATCAAGAAAATGTGGTATATATACACAATGGAATTCTATGCCTCCATCAGAAAGAATGACATTGCCCCATTTGTTAGGAAATGGAAAGGCTTGGAAAAAATTATATTAAGTGAAGTAAGCCAGGCCCAAAGAAACATAGGTCCCATGGTTTCCCTTATTTGCAATATCTAGTATAGGTATGAGTCAAGCGGAAAAAGTCAGAGAAGGTGATGTTAGGAAAACGAACCCTCAAATATGTATTTTAATGTTTTTGTTTCTTTCATGCATGTGTTTCTAACGCATTTATAAGATTATTTCTTGGTTGCTTTGTATGTCCCTCCCCCACAGTGTAACCTCTGCTTTCACTATATTTGATGTCAGTATAACATGTGGAGGAGATGGGGACAAACAAGTCGTTTAAGGATTCAGGTGGACCTGTTGCAACAATGAGAAGTACAAAATGTCATGTCAAAACCAGCTTTACAATGTCGGAGGGGGGGGAGGGGGGGTATGATTGGGTGGGGGGGGAGGGGGGAGGCTGGGAAGGGAGGTGAAGGGTAAACAAAGGAGGAGGCTGCAATGCTTGGTAAGAAATGTATGCATTATCCTGACCATGTAATTGTAACCCCTCTGTACAGTATGTTCTCAAATAAAATAAAATAAAATTAAAAAAAAAAAAAAAGAAGTGTTTGCCTAGTATATATACAAGGCCCTAGGTTCCATCCCCAGCACTAAGGAAAACCAGACTCAATAGTACTCCTATCTCAGACCATTTGAATTAAAATCCTTGGCCCAGACATTCATGATTTTCAAGGTTCCTTAGTTGATTATGATGTGCACTGAGGATTTAGAACCACTGAACAAGGCCCACAAACATGATGTGAAAATAAAACCTAAGAACAAAAGAAGTTTTTCCTGAAGGTTAGTGTTCTACTATTGGCCCAATGCACTGTAACTCTGCCACTAGCAAAATGCAGAAAGCTGTTACAAATTGAAATCGAGCAGAAAAAAAACCAAAATAATAAAAATAAAACAGGTGAAGAAGTGTTCTAGGTACTACAACTTGGGACAAAACAATTAAACAGACACAGGGAATCTATGGATTTCTGGGATGACCCTTTAAAGGAGCCAGGGATTTACACAATAGTATGGGGCATCTTCAGAATCATTTATTTATTTATCTATTCTAGCCATCTCTATTTCTAAAGGTTTGAGCCAGAATAACAAAGGTGTGTGTTTTTTTATTGAGGCTCTTAACCTGACTTTTATAAACTCCTTTAGTAGACTCTTTTAGGAATCTGATTTTAAAAAAATTCTTGGAAAAAATGGATATGAGCATCTATTCAATTTTTTGCATATAGTATAAGTAGATAAATAAAAAGTTTCTATTTTTTTAGAGTGAAAAAAGTATATGACCCGTACCAGGTAAGGAAGGCACAAGAATTATTTCCAAAGCACAACAGAGAAATTCTGAGGATTTTGTTCCAGGAGCTTATATATGTTATCAAAATGCACTTTAGGGGTGGACACACTCCTAAGCATGCTCAGTTTAAGAAGGAAAGATGATGACTACATTTTGGGGGGCATGCTCAGCTCAAAGCCATGGAGCACATGTTCAAAAGGTTAAAATGATGGAAAGGAACACTTCTGAGCATGCTCAGTTTTTCCACAAAACTTTGCCTGAACAAACAGATAAGACATTTTGTGTGTTAATGTAGGAATTTTCTTCTAAAGGTCAAAAGACTTATCTTTACACCCCATATAAGATCTTGATATCCTGGGAGTAGAAGTCATGAGTGGGGTGGGGTGTCTTAACTGACAAGGCTATGTAATCTTATAGACCATGGCAGGGAAGGCAGTAGGGAACCTGAGATTACTGGTCTTTGTGTATGTGGGAGACTCTTGCTTGGTGATTCTCACATCAAGTGATGAATAAAAAGTTACCCTGTAATTCCAGAACCAATAGCAAGAGCATAAAAAGTAAAACAGTTCAAATGAAAAATGCAAAGGTAAACACACTCACACATATATGTATGTATATATGTATGTATGAAACCTTTTGACATTTACCTTACATTATTTTGGGAATTAGCAGTTAAAATTAAGGACTCACAGCTATTATCTCAGATATCACCCTATAGGGAAGAATTAAACATTCAAGGATTAAAAGAAGGAAATGACCAGTACATCTTTCTAAAAAGAGAGAAAGAGTGAGTTCTGGTAATTACAGGTTATTAGCATCATTATCTGAGAATATCCTGGAGGTAAATCTAATAATCACTTAGCAACCACTAAAAGAATATGAAGCACTAGAAGAAAAACATGGAAAGGCTAGAGGAAGAATAAGTTGGACTAAACCAACTGATTAATTTTCTTTAACAGATAATAAAGCTGAGAGAAAATAACCATAAACTATTTTTATTTTATTATATCTTTGGTGATACTGGAGTTTGCACTCTGGGCTTTGTACTTTATAGGCGATTCTATTTGAATCACATCCAAGTCCTTTGCTTTTTAGTTTGTTTTTCAGATAGAGTTTCATGGTGTTTTTTTTTACCCAGGAGAGCATCAGACCATGATCCATCCTCCTATTTCCACCTCCCAAAGAGCTGCTGTTTGATTTTTTTGTGCCCTTTCTGGGGCTTGAACTCAGGGCTGTACACTGTCCCTGAGATTTTGTGTTCAAGGCTAGAGCTCTACCACTTGAGCCACAGCTCCACTCCTGACTTTTAGGTGGTTAATTGGAGATAAGTGTCTCTGGGACTTTCCTGCCCAGGCTGGCTTCAAACCGAACTCCTCAAATCTCTGCCTCCTGAGTAGCTAGGATTATGGGTGAGCCATCAGCACCCAGCTGCTGTTTGATTTTTTTTATTAAAGATTTTAATTTTATCTTACTTGCTCTCTCTTCATATTGATAGACTACATGATCTGAAACAGGTTTGTGTTCATGCATGGAAAAATACTTGACATCTCACCTTGGAGCAAGCAAGCATCTCTTATCTAGATCATCTCTTAGGGATATTAAGCAGTTATTCAAAGCCATCTTCCCAAATGGAGTTTGTAGAGATCCAGTTTTAGACTCACAGGATATAGCAAACCTGTGCTATTTCATTAAGAAGGGCCAAAAGTTATATGGAGCATTGAACACAAACATTCATATGCAGGTGAACTAAAAATAGCCCTGCATAAAATAACTATTTAGCTGTACATAAAATAACTAAGTCCACATTGTAGGCCATTCACAGATAAGCTAATAAGACAGTGATTCCACTAAAAGTTTTCAGGGTGTCAAGCTCCACCTACAGCCCACTGTGAAGGTCACAACCTCTAGCACTGAAGGAACAGAGGCCACCTCCAATGCACCTGGCTGCTCTTCCGTAGGAGCTGGACTTTCTTCACAAGAACCATGCACAAACAAGTCTACAAAATCCCTCCATGAGCTGCTTTTAGCCCTCAGAATAAAATCCAAAATCCCAAGCAGGAGTCAAGGTTTTCCATGACCCAAGTGGGAAGTATAATCTTCAATTTCCCAGATGTTCTTATCATCCATTACCTGCTTTAATCAAGCTAAAATACATACTATTCCAAGAACTGCTCCAAATACTCTTGCCTTCATTGTTTCTCTGTCATCAGAATGTCCTTTCCACTTAGCTCAGCCTGATGGAATCTTACCTATCCACCCTCTATGACCCAATTCAAATACTTCCTCAAAGAAAGAACCATGAAACAATTATTGGACCCTTGATATTCTCAACATACACTCTCTCTCTCTCTCTCTCTCTCTCTCTCTCTCTCTCTCTCTCTCTCTCCTTCTCTCTCTCACTATATCCCCTCTAGAAGATAACAATGTCTATATGAGAACTTAAACAAGATTCATTCATGCTGATTCACTCGTTATTTCCTCACCAACAACCTTGAAGCATGACTATTCACATCATCTCCACCAATCCAGCACAACCTCCAAAGGCTCTGTGCTATGCTAAGAGCATTGGAAAAAAGCAACCAGGGGGACAAAGCAGCACAAGGACAATGGAAGCTTTGAAGGGCTGTGTGGGAACTCAATTCACTCTCTGCCCTGGAACCATCCCTCAGGTTACAGATCAAACTGACACAAAAGGGCTTTGCACCCTAAACTTTTCCCTTCTTTCTCTCCCTTGTTTATCTACAAGCCTTATGTGTCTCCAGCCCCTTACACACTGCATGGACATGGACACAGTAGATGTTTACTATAAATTGAGACCTATTTGAAAAAGCAAGTCACATCTCTTGAATGGTTAACTATGCTGTGAATTCAATATCCCTGACTTCCCTCATGTCTTCTGCTATACTATAAGCAGCAGCAGAAGATGGCTTTGGGGAGTTCTCACATCTCCTTTCCAATCCCAGGACTCAGTGTTTAGCATATCACATCCCTTATCCTCTGGGAATTTTTACAGACTTTGCCACCTAAACCCTCCTCCTCTTCTTTCATTGTTGCACTTCAGGCCCCTTCCACTCCCATGGTGCTTAAGGATCCTTACTACTGTGCACTGGTTGTTCCATGCCGTGTCCAAGGGCTACCATCTCCCATTTCTCATACAACTCAAGCTTCATAGACCTACTGTACCAGCTCACTTTCCCAGCATGGGTTGCTGAAATCTCATCCCTGGCTAGAGAAACAGAACTCACTCCTGCAGCTTCCTCCATCCACCTGCTAAGAAAGGTCAGCCAGCACATCTGTTCCTCTTTTCACTCTTAGCACCCAACACAATGGCATATGGCTACTTTGCTTTTCTGCCCCACCCTGTGCTCAACAGAACCACAATAAGCTTCATTTTCCTAATCCTTTAAGGCTATAGGAGATCCCAAGAGTTATTGAGTTCTCAGTAATAATGGAAATAGAAAAGTGAGTCAAAACACCTGTCTAGCTTATAATTTCATCATCAAGAGCATAATAGTATGCATTAAACATCTATTATATACTGGAAACTATGCTGGTAGCTTAACAAATATTATTAACAATGTCCATAGATACCCATAATAAATATACAGTTTCATTTTGTACAGGAAGAAAATGAACCACCAAAGAATGACTGCTTTCCCAAAGTCACCTATTGGGCAAGCTATGGAGCTGGAATTGGAAACCAAGTCTCTGTCCCTTCAAAGCTGGGGTTACATCAAGTCCCTCCAACATTTCCTAAGCATCTTATTTGTACTAACTACTAGCCTTTGCCCTATTTGCTCTACCGCCTTGACTCATACAAACATGGTCTCTTGGGAAGATTGTAAGTGAACCTGTCACTCTCAAGACCTTTGGGGCCCAGTTCCAGGAGGCACTACCATCAAGAAAGTTATCAAGCACATCTTAAATGGTGATTACAAATGTCTTGCTTTTAGGTCCACTTTTTCTGCTTTCTTTACTCCAACTTAGTCCTTTCCTGAATTTCTAGGTGGTAGGTAAAGATTGGCCAACTGCAAAATCAAGTCTGGAGTAGATAGTTCCAAATGGAGGCTTCCAGAAAAACTTGTACTAGTTTTTTTCTAGGAAAAAAATTGTGGGTTTAAATCATCATTGCTTGCATACCCAAAGTTTGATCACTAAAGAGTAGCTCCTATATTCTACCTGCATTCCTCCAATTTAAAGAATCAAGCAGCGAAAGATGAACAGAGATTTCCATTCCCAGCTATGTGGCATCAAGCAACCTACTTAATTCTTCATCTGGATCTTAAATTTCCCTACCTAGAAAATGGGAATAATAATTCCTGTCATTGCATGTTTGCTGGCAATGATTAGGACATACTGTTTGAGATGCCTGACCCTTATATATTCAAGCCAGTTGCCCTCTCCTCCTTAAGCCTGGGTCACATGTGCCCTTCATCTGTCTTTACAAGGCCAGACACTGGGTACATATAAGTCTGAAAGCATTAACAAACAACAGGCATATGGTTAGTGAACAGTGAACCCCCCCCCCATCATGATATTGAGGGGAAATGTTTGTAGAGGGAAAAAAAATCTACCTTAGTCTTTTCTTTCCAACATAGGCTAAGTATTTTATCCAAGGTCTCTAAAGGAAAGTAGTTTCATTAAACGAGACCCAGCCTGAGTCTGTGAATGTTAAGAGTTATAAAATATTTCCAAATGAAAACAGTTTTCTTCCTGAATACATAAAGAAAATGTAATCCAAAAAAGTTCTGGGTTGTTGAAATTCTGCCAGGCATATTTTATGGTCAAGAAAGAAAGGTTTATAATTATGACCACCATTAACATGAAGCCATTGCTATATTTGGGACAGTTAGGGAGATTTGAAAACAGATTGTTCCCATGAAATTACAAATATTTCTTCTATTATCACAATTTGGGGCTGTTACTTGCTGTGGCATTCTGAAAAAAGTGAAGGTGAATAGTAGTAGACTGACGTCTGTTTCTAAGAGTGTGAATGTCCAAGTGCTACGAGTTTGAACTTGACCTTCCTTGGGTTGACATGCTCATTACTAAGGCAAGAGGTCTTCCACTATGTTGCCCAAACTCTCCAGATTGTTTTCCAGTTTTTTTATTCTGTTTTTGTTTTTGGAGTGTTGGGGGTAGAAACTAAGACCACATGCATGTGAGACAA
Organism: Dipodomys spectabilis; assembly: GCF_019054845.1. Taxonomy (NCBI): domain Eukaryota; kingdom Metazoa; phylum Chordata; class Mammalia; order Rodentia; family Heteromyidae; genus Dipodomys; species Dipodomys spectabilis. The sequence goes on from NW_024870759.1 coordinate 4,228,107, forward strand.
GTACTCTACCACTGAGCTATAGCCTCAGCTCATTTTCAAGTTTTTATAGGCGTTCCTATTTTTTATTTCCTTCTTGTCATTGCACTTTATTGAAATACTTTTTGCTTTTTAAAGAACTGTGATTGTGGAGGACCGCTCAATAAATGGATAATCAACACTGAATGTTGGTGTTGCCTGCTTCTAAAACAGGAAGGAAGAGCTGGGCACCGGTGGCTCACGCCTGTAATCCTAGCTACTCAGGAGGCTGAGATCTGAGGATCTTGGTTCAAAACCAGCCTGAGCAGGAAAGACCATGAGACTCCTATCTCCAATAAACCACTAGAAAACCAGAAGTTGCACTGTGGACCAAGTGGTAGAGCACTCACCTTGAGCTGAAGAGCTAAGGGACAGTGCCCAGGCCCAGAGTTCAAGCCCCATGACCAACATAAAAAAAATTAAAAAAAATAAAACAGGAGGGAAGGAGAAGATGGGAAGAGAAGCTAACAAACTTACTAGAATATATAATTTCTTTTCTTTTCCATTTTTTCCTTATTTTTTTCCCTTTGCAGTATGGGGGATTGAACCCAGGACTTGACACATGCTAGGCAAATGTTCTATCACTTGAGCCACACACTGGCCCATGGAGTCAACAATTTCTAATCATTGTCATAAAAACACTTATCCTAGCCAGTGCCAGTGGCTCTTGCTTATAATTCTAGCTACTCAGGAGGCTGAGATCTGAAGATCGTGGTTTGAAGCCAGCCTGAGCAGGAAAGTCTGATACTCTTATTGCCACAGAAAAAGCCAGAAATGGCACTGTGGCTCAAAGTGCTAGAGTGCTAGCCTAGAGAAAAGGAGTCCAGGGGCAGTGCCCAGGACCAGAGTTCAAGCCCCAGAAACCAGAAAAAAAATGTCTATGCTAAGCTGGGAAATAGCAGTACTGCCTGTAATCCTAGCTACTTAGGAGGCTGAGATCTGAGGGTTTTGATTTAAAGTTAGACTGCACAGAAAAATCCATGAAATTCTTATCTCCAATTAACTAGCAAAAAGCTGGAAGTAGCACTGTGGTGCAAGTGGTAGAGGGCTAGGCTTGAGCTAAAAAGCCAAGGGAGTGTGCAGTTCAAGACCCAGTACTGGTGCACACGAAAAAATGCTTATCCTATTTTTTCTCTCTTTTTGGTGCTTTCGTGTGTGTGTGTGTGTGTGTGTGTGTGTGTGTGTGTGTGTGTGTGTGTGTGTGTGTGTGTGTGTGTGTTTGAAGTGCTGGAGACAAAGCACAGGGATTATGTACATTAGCCAACCTCTCTATCAGTAAGCTGCACTCCTAACCCCTAGTTTCCTTTTCCTAATAAAGGCCTCTTGCAGAATCTTATATTGATGTAATTTCTCTTTTTTGTTTTAGTTCTACAAGCACAAATAGACATTTTTCTTAAGTGGAAAATTTCTATTTCTTTTCCCACAGTCATAGGTCTTATTAATATAATAGTTAAAGTGATTTAACTCAAATTTAACTAAAACCCTGGGCTATAATCACAGAAGTTATGGAAAAGTTAAGAGCAGACTGAAGTCATAATGTTTTAAATGGAGGTTATGGAGATTGATTATACAGCCTTTGGTTGATTCCATTGCTTGGCATTACAAAAAATTCTAAATTACTCTGGTAATTAAAAAAAGGAGACTTACCATGTGAAAGTGTTTACTATGTGGTTTCAGTCTTGGAATTAATGTGACAATCTCTTGAGGTTGAGCTAAACAAATTCTTATTTACCAAGTGTGGACAAATGTCATTCCTGTGACTGTTTGGGAAATGGTGACACTCATGAGAACTCTCATTCAGAGTCCATCCTATCCTACAACGTACTTCCTTTCTGGGTGGTCCATGTGGTTGACCATTTTTGGTGGCTTTTAAAGCATGATATCACCTGTCTCAACATGGAGGCCTAGGTAGCCTCCACAAGAACCACCATCAATTTCCAACAGGAATGAGCTGGATAGCCAAGGTAAAAAAATGGGAAATGATCAAATAAACATCTTAAGTTTTCCAGATCACTTGACTATGACTCAGACCACACAGCTAGTTTCTGAAGAATTCACCAGGAAACTCTCAGTCATGTTTCCTTGCCTTCCCTTTTTCTTTACTGCTAAAGGGAGTAGGAAGTACAATTCATTGTAGATTCCATATTTATGTCTTGATATAAGGACATTACCACACATGAATTTTACAACCAGGGACAGAAGACACCCACTTAATGGGATTGAGTATGCACACGTTCCACTACATTGCCAGAAGTGCAAAGCATGATGAAAACTATAAAAGGATTTTCCCACAAACATCACAGGCCAGTTACAGAGCTACAATTTGAGCTTTGGACACCGTTCTCCTTCCCTAATTAATAAATATGGCTTCTCTTCTGCTTCCTGTGTGAGGGTGTACACTATGCTTACCTTTGAGCTACACTTGTACAGTGGGTGACTGATAGAATCCACATAATGATGCCTCATGCAGCGTCGAGGGTCAGAGTCCATCATGAACGAGCTGTCCGTTTTGCTGTCTGTATCTCCCATTATTGCCAGTAGGGAGAGCATAGAAAAGGATGCAGCTAGTACATGATTTCTCATTGTTGTGAAGAAAAACTTCTCCAGAAGAACAGCAGAGGGAGACCGAGGACAAAAAATTAGAAATGCCTTCACCTCTTAGGATCCAGTTCCTTTCAAGGCAATGGCAGCAGGATCTGACTGAAGCTTTCTGGCTGTCATTGTCCTTTGTATGGCTGAGTTTTGTCTTACTCTTGGCACTTGGGATCCATCATCACAGTATCTGGTACAGTATCTGGTGCACAGCTGGAATGAAAACAGAAATGATTTTCCCCAGAAATATTTATCCAGTGACACTAATAGAATGCAGGAGGTATTAAGTCAAAATTTTCCATGGCATTTTGAGTGGCGAATATTGGATTCTAGAGTGTCATTAGCATATTCTATCTCTCCATCCCCCATTGCTTATGCTACATATTTATAACCATTTGGAGGAAGACACAGTGGCTTCATGGAAGGACATATTGACTTTAATTGCTGGAGTCCATGTTCCTAGGGACAAGAGTAGTTTGAGCCCACTGTCAAAATTAAACATGTCATTCTAGTCACAGCATAACTAAATTGAGTCCTCTCATCTTTATCCTTAGTTGATGGGAGAAGATGGGTCTGTGCAGCTTCTCAGAAAACTCTGGTATCAACATCAGCTTATGGGGCTAGCGTGGAGGCAGGTCAGCTCTAATGAACACAGACCTTGTCTTTCGGGAATGCATTTTCCATTTCCATGTCTATACCCACCCACCCACCCACCCATCTAATGTTCCATTTCTGTGCTCTGGGTTCATCCTGTTTTTGTTTCAGCTTCATGCCACCCAATATCAATGACACACTGCATCTGAAATACACATTTTGTTCACTGGCCTCCAGCATGGTAGCACATGTATATTTCCCAACATACTCACACATTTCTTCAGAGTCATTGTAGTCAGAACCCATGGTATAATTTGCAAATGAAAGTGATCATTGGAGCAGAGACTTACCATAAAAGTAGGACCATGCTATACTGATTGTTGAAATTTACTTTGTTCTTTTAACCATACCTCTTGGTCAAAGGAATGGGATCCAGAGATCTCATCAAATCACCTTACAACCCCTCAGGCATGGCCCACACGGATGCTTTTTATGGTACCAGAATACTAAGAGTATCAAAGATATTTTCAGACATTTAGGAAAATTGGAGGAGGAGTTGACATTATATCCACAATGAACAGAATGGGATAATTAAAGCTTCAGAAAAACTTTCAAAGGTATTTCAGAATTTGATTGTTTTGTTTATAGTACAATTCTTTTTTCTCCCTCCTTCCTACTCATGAACAGTCTAAACAAACAGGACAAAATGTTGATAGGATCAAGATTAGAAGTTCAAGTTGGTACAAACCAATTTGTTCTGCCCTCCCGGAGTGACCTTAGACCTACCTAACTGCTCTTGGCTGCCTTCCTAATGCGAGGCAAGATTCTGAGTGGAAAAAGGTGTATGAGGCAGAGCTGTTTGAGAACAGAGCATCGCCAGCTATGGTAAAGGCTAAGTGCCTCTGATTCAGGAAAGTCCTCTAAATTCCAATAATGAGGGAACCCACTTGGGTTAAGTCATGATACTGTCATTAATCAGCTGGGCACCTTGCTCAGGTCACTTAAATTCTTCCAGCCCATTTCCTTGCCTGTAGGATAGGGGAATTGACAGAGATGACATCTGCTTTCTTCTCTTGCTCTAAAATACTGCCCCTTAATACCTATGGATGGAAGTGGCACTGTAGCTCAAGTGGTAGAGTGCTCACCTTGAGCTGAAGAGCTGAGGGACAGCACTCAGGCCCAGAGTTCAAGCCCCATGACCAACCAAAAAAAAAAAAAAGCCTATGGATTCAGGTACCACATTTCCATATGCAGAAGGTATTTCTAAAGTTGAATAGATCCTATTTTTATACAATCTGGCACAGTCTTCTTTTATGTGCATGTTAATGACAACATCTCATTAAAGTAGATCAAACCTGTGCCTAAAGTTCCAAATCAGCAAAAGATGCAGAATGGTTTTATGAAAGGTGATTGGATTTGGATAGTGCACACTACATACTGTATAGAAAATTACATGAATCTCTTAATCATTATAATTAATACATATGAATAAAAATTGTTAACATGGGTATATTTTATTTTCTTAACAACTATATAGTCTTGGTTTTTCTATATACATCACCATAAGATTCACAAAGATTTCACCTCAAAGAGCCAGAATTATCTTGGGGTCCATGGTAAGAAGATGCAATATTACTAACCATTTCCTGAGTTTCAATATGACTCAATTATCCCAAGTGGTTATCTGTCTCTTTGAAGCTTTAATTAGTCTCAGAAAGAGAATTGATTTGACTTCTCCTTTCATCACTCCAGTCTGCAGATATTTCCCCCAGGAGTCAATGGCAGAAAGATGAAGGGAAAAGCAGACATTGCAATTCTGGTGCTTCCTCCCGTTGCCAGCAACTTTTCTCCAGAGCTAGGACCAGGAGGTGTAGTTAGATGCATAAAGCAAATATTTAAAAATATGTATGATATGATGGCAAAACTAAGTAACAACATCAATGACAAATCTCTACACATGTGTGTATAGTTCATTTGCCAGTATTTCCATTTTCTCCACAGTAAAGGATATGTAAAGGACCCCTAAAAGTAGAAAAGGATTGACACTTGTTTAAGAGAAATGAAAATTAAGTGCTTGGAGATACTTTGTTCAACCCTGATCATACACCTTGTTGGCAAGGCTTTGAGAAAATGGACCCATATCAGAGATAGTACAGTATAAATTGGTAAAAAGCTCTTAAGAGGACAAATTGGCAATATAACTGTAAACATATAATTTAGACCTAGCAGTTGCATTTCTGTAAACTATAACTTCAGATGAAATCACACAAGCATATGGTCTAAAACTGGAAACAGCACAAAATATTAATAGGCTAATTATCTTATACAACATTAACACAATGGAATACCAGATCACTATATAAAGACGGGCACAGAAATTCTGACCGGTGCTAAAATGGAGAGATATAAGAATATTTGTTATTCAAATAAAGAATCTCTGGAAGGAATTTCTAGAACTTCTTTGAGGGGGTAATATATATGGTACTAGGGTTAAAATTTTAGGCCTTGCTTGCTGGGCTGGTGCTCAACCACTTGAACCCCATGTCCAGCCCCACATTTTTACTGGTTTAAATATGAAATCTAGCAAACTTTTCTGTCTTGGCTTACTTCAAACCAAGAGCCTCCATTTTCAGCTTCCTGAATAGCAAACTGTGCTGGCATAAGCCAATGGTGCCCAGTTGTTATTTTCAAGAAACTAACAAAATTACTTGTGGGGGGCTGGGAACAAGCTTAAAGGAAATACTTTTCACTTTATACATTTTTCTTACTTTCAGATTTTTGAACTTAAATATATTACTTATCCAAAATTTTATTGAAAAAAAAAACAATAATGCTTTCCCTTGTAAAAGCTCAGCTGACAATTAGTAACTCAGTTGATGGATGTCCAATGTTTGTATCAGTTTGAGGTATTTTATTATTGTATTTCCATCTCTTATGAACGCAGAAAGATAGGTTAGTCTTTTTTTTTCTTAGTCAAATAGTCTTCTGGGTAGATCCTTTAGTTTTTTGTTTTTTGTTTTTTTGTATCTTTTGCAGTACTAGGGATTGAACTCAAGCCTCAAGCTTATTGGGTAGGTGCTCCACCACCTGAGCTACCCTTCAGGCCCTTTTTGTGTGATTTTCAAGGTAGGGTCTTGATTTATGCCTAGTCAGGCCTGGGCTGTGGTCCTCCTACTTGTGTTTCCCTGTGTCACTGGGGATGCCCATCCATTATGCTTCCCCCATGACTGAGATAGAACCACAATTGTTTAAAATGAAGTCTCACGAACCTTTATGCCTGGGATGGCCTCTAACTTCTATCCTATGATCTCTGCTACTCAGGTAACTAAAATTACTAGCTTGAGAGCCAGAACACCCAGCTTACCATTTATTCTTGCACATTATTTCCAACAAATAACAGCTATCCTTCATTGCAATCACAATTAAAACATTTTTCCTGATGAGTGAATAAAAACACTTTCAGAAGTATTATGAACTTTATATTGTCTCTTCACAGATAAGCTAAACCTGGAAATCATATTGAATAGTAAAATGGGCTGAATCTGGTAGCTCACCACTCTAATTCCAGATACTTAGGAAGGAGATTCTAGGAGGATTGTACTTCAAAGTCACTTAGGGAAAAAAATTTCAACCAATAAGTTGGGCGTAGTGATGTGGGTCTGTCACCCTAGCTACAGAGAGGCCCACCCCAAGAGAAAATGTGAGAGTAGAGGGGAAAAAAAGGAGCTGAGGACATCCATCAAATAACAGAGTACCTTCCTAGCAAGTTTGAAATCCAGAGTTCAAGCCCTAGTATCATGTATAAATTAAATCAGTAAATAATAAGAGGAAATGCTACTTCATCTGTTAGAAATGGCTCAGAATGTTAGGGTGTCATATAAGAATAAGGACACCACCTTGAAAGGAACTCAGTAAGGCAAAGTTTACTTCTGCAGAAGGGAGCACCACTAGCTGAAATCCAAGCAAGCAAGCAAGCATAGGAGGAGGAGAGGAAGAGTGGGTGCGGCCGGGAGCTGTTTCCTTTTTTTCCCTAAAGCAGCAGGCTCTACCTCTCTGGTCCAATTGGCCAAGCTCAGGTTCAGGATCCGCTCACAGATTGGCTGCTTTGAAGAGTACAGAATTCCTTAATTATTCACACTCTCTGATAATTTCTTGAGCAACCTGTGTCTTAATTATTCCCACCCTCTGCTACTTTATTTACTTATGGATATTGTCTCACCAGAATCATCAACAAAAGCCAAACTACCAGGTCAAAGCAAGAATTTTTAAGCGACCCAGTTTGATAGAAAAGATGGCTGTCTCACAACCCCTAGTTCTGAGATTTTTTTTCATTCCAATACACTTGCGAAGCATGATACATTTTTGTTCAGCTTATATATTAAATACTTCAAAGCATAAGCCATGGTGTGGATGCTAGTGGCCCATACCTGTAAAGCTAGCTATTAATGAGGCTGAGATCTGAGGAGGAAAGCAGGATTGTCCAAGAGACTCTTGTCTCCAATTAACCAGCAAAAAGCTGAAAGTGGAGCTATGGCTCAAATGATATAGTGCTATCTTTGAGGGAAAAAGCTAAGGGACAGTGTCCAAGCCCTGAGTTCAAGATCCAGTACCAACACACACACACACACACACACACACACACACTTACACTCACACAATAATATATGCAATGGTAATAGACTATAGAATTTACAGGCTCTTCAAAACACAAAGGTAAGATACTTATACCATAATATTGGAATTTGGGTGGGTTTTGTTTGTTTTGTTTTATTTCTTGCCTTAAGTGATCAAATTGAATGAATTAACGGAGTTGTTTTGAAGAAGAAATTGAATAAAGTTCAAGAAAAGCTTGACTTGACTTGATTTGACATTGTGTTGGTTTATTGAGTAGCAGTAAGGGCTCACAAAGGAGAAAATCTGTAATTAAGAAAATTCACAGAAATGGAATCCTAGATTGCTGGAGGCCTGGGCTATGTCTGTTTTATGGGAATTTCTGTCATTTTCTCCAAACTAAATGAATTCCAGCTTACCTTAATATTGTGTTTTTTTGAGCCTCGTGACTATAAGACAGAACTTCAACTCAAACACAATGGGTGAATGAGAGAAGCACTTTCTTACTGAACTCAGTAGACCGGCTGCTCTGTGCTCAGAGTACAGTGCCTGAGATGTGAACTTGGCCACTGTACAGAGCCCACATTCTCCTAGATCCAGTGTAGAGTCTCTGCCAGCAGGAGAAGCACGTAGGCTGGCATGTCCGACTTTGGAGCTGTCCTCCAAATGCTACCAGTGGAAAAGAACAACTGGTGCCCAGATTGCCCCACCTGTCATCTTCAGAGAAATAATAGAGCAGCCTCCTGAGTGAGAGATGGTATTGTGCCCACAGATCAGCTCACTCTTGGGCTGACCTTCTCCCAAGCACAGAGTAAAGCACTGGTTTTGCATGAGGGATTCCAGCCTGATTCCTGGCTAAGTGGCATGTGCCAGGAATGGTCTGATTCTTGCCCTGTTTCAGTAACTAAATCTCTCCCTGGGTCATTTTTGGTATGACTATATATGCAGGTGTTCCCTCTTGCAGCCTCCTTTAACAAATATTTAACACATATTCAAAGTACACTTACTCCTTTCACTTTAGCAAAAAGAGATGGGGGACAGGAAGTATAGATCAGGAGTACAGAGACTGCCAAGATCCTGGCCTCAATTCACACACACATGTGCACATACACATACACACCTAAAAAGAGATAAAGTTCAGAGAAAAAAATAGGTCTTAACCTACATCCTGATCCTTTTACCCATTGAATATCCAAGTAGAGTCCTGGCCTATTCTCCTGGTTAATATTTGGACATCTTGATAAACTCATTTAGCATCAAATTTATATCCAACATGCACTGCATCATTTCCAAGGAGATCAAATGAAACAGATAAAACATAATGACTTTCAAATGGCATCTGCATCAGAGAGAATTATTTGCTATTTGTTGCAATTTTAAAAACATGATACTAGGAAAACATGGGTAAAGAGAGCAGAACACAAAGCCAAGGGAATTGCCACAAAAACAAAAATATATGAATGTATCTAGATAGATAGATAGACAGACAGACAGACAGACAGACAGACAGACAGACAGACAGACAGACAGACAGACAGACAGATAGATAGATAGATAGATAGATAGATAGATAGATAGATAGATAGATAGCTTGCCAATAGGTAACATTTCCTGCATAGATTGGAAAAGCACGAAACTCAAAGTCTTATTCAGAGAATAAATAGCTCCTTCTGAGAAAGCCAAAGGAATCCAATGGGATCTAATCACCTAGCCTTGGAGAGCAAGTCATATGCTTCTTCCCAAGGCACTTGATTTATAAACTGTAAACAGCACGTTGGATTTTATAAATACATCCCTTGTCCTCAATAAATGGTTCTTAATAGTATTCCTATCTGATAGTCCATGAGTAGCAGACAAGCCTAAGCTGGCCCAGAAGCAGCAGCAGTACCCACTAGCAAAGCTGCCAAATCTACCCCCCCCCCAATCCAGTTAGCCATACTCATGGACCTCCAAGGATGGGAAGCCACAAGATCAGTGGAGAGAGAGTAGATCCCATTCCTCCTTTCATCTCCTGAAGTTTGTTTTAGAATAAGAGGCAATGACCACCTCCTTTAGTGCCATCTTAGGAGAGAAATGACAATATCCTTGCAAGTAAACAATAGTTCTCTAATCTGCAATAGGACCCTGTGTTCCCCAACTTGCATGACTAGCCAACTGTGGCTGAGTTCCATAGTGGGGATTACTGAGGAAGAAAGTAGGAGGAATATAGCTGGGCAAAAGGCAATGAATCACAATCCTGGGGTAGATAAGGGTATTCAAACAAAGGATGGGAAGTAGAAATAATTTGGAGGAGGAGCCAAATGTCAAATGGCCCTACCTGTGTGTGTGTGTGTGTGTGTGTGTGTGTGTGTGTGTGTGTGTGTGTCTGTGTGTGTGTCTGTGTGTCTGTGGGTCTGTGTTTGTGTCCCTTGGCTTAAACAGTTAGTTACTGAGTAGGGATTTCAGTGGGGGCACTTGACATTGAAATTGACTAATACCTAAAATCCTCATCTTCAGACATTATCAGGGAATCCAGAGGAACCTTATTGCTATCCACTCTCCTATTTACTGATAGTTTCATGTTTCCCTTCCCAGAACCATTACAGGACTATGTAGTTGGTGGTCTGTGTTCAGGCATGTTGCACTCACCTATCCAAAATATCGGATAATTACATCTCTGCCTTCAGGAACTGATATAACATCTACTATTGTCTGATCATGTAAAAGGAAAGCTGATCTGATGGCCTTCAAGCTCTGAGCTCAGTGCATACATCACTAGCTACATGATCATGATGAAGTCACTTGGCTTCAGTATGACTCTGTTTCCTAATTTTCAAGATGAATAAACTGGTTTAGTTATGTCTACCACTTTACCCATTTCTAACAGTCTCTAACTTTCATAGTATAACATCTTCTCTTGGGGCTATAGAGTCACCAGTTTAATACTACAACAAGACTTCTTTCATCTTCAAGGGAATAATGGTTGCCAAGAGTTGAAACAAGTTCTAACAAAGTACCTGATCCAACACTAAAGGCTAAGCTATAAGAATGTGCTCCTTGGTGAGACCTTATTGGTAACCTGAAGTGAGTATAGCCTTTAATAATCAGTTTTATCCTGTGCTTATAATGTACTAATTTATAAATTAATAATACCCTGATAATAACAGAAAGTAGGTATAGAGGGTAATTAACCAGTTTTTAATTCTCTTAAAGCTGTCTTAAGATTTATGATGCTTCTTTCCAATCTCCACGTAAGTAGGGAAAGGGGGAAAGTTAATGGTTGTTGACTGCATTAGAATTAGACTTCTTTCATTTGATAAAGAGAGAAAGATGGATCAGCAGAGTTATCTTCTCTGCAAATGAGAATTCATAAGGCCCTAGAGGTCAAGAATAAGGCTTTTACCTATCAACGTATCTGCAGAACCTCTTCTGCTAGGAAAGGGATATTTCTGAAGCCCTGTATTAAGACCTGAGTCAGAAAGCATTGATCACCAGAGTTGGCTCTTGGATCCTATACTGGGCATATGTGAGCTTTCATAGTTTCCATGGGAAGACTCATTCTGACTTCTTAACAGTTGACGTAACTAATTGACTTTTAGAATATAAATCCTGCATTCATTGGAAACGACTAGGTCTGAGTACCCAAGTGTCAGGAAGCACTTTTATGTTGAAGTCTTTTCCTCTGGGGGTTTGGATTGTTTCCGTAAATCCAGCCACCCGACTATAAGCTGTGACTGATATGGTGATGAACTGTCAGAAAATGCTCAGGGTGGCCTTTCTCCAGTGCCGCAAATCATCAGTAGCTCTAAACACAACAGAGCTCCTTTTTATCCCTTCAGAGAATTAAAATAGGCCGAGTGGAAACCACAGAAGTTCCCAAACAGAAAGAGGAAGGATTATTTTTGATGTCTCAAACCTGCCACTACACTTGCAATTTTTTTTCAAATACCACAGTATTGTTGGGAGCTGGTGGTTCACAGCTACTCAGACAGCTGAGATCTGAGGATCACAGTTCAAAGCCACCCTGGGCATTAACCACTCAAAAAACAGAGGAGGAGCTATGGCTCGAAGTGGTAGAGCCTTGAGGGAAAGAGCTCAGGGACAGCACCCAGGCCATGAGTTCAAGCCCCACAAACCAACAACAAAAAACTAGCACAATGTCCAAAAGGGTAAGGTCCCCTTCCTTTTCCTCATTCCCTCCCAGGAATGGAGAGGTCCCATGCAAGGGGAGAAACAAACTACCACTCACCTTGCACAGGATTCTTTGGAAATAAAGCAGGAGAATTCTGAGACATCCAAACTAGAAGACTCAGTGCTGTGGAAACACATGAAGCTAAGACTTCCCTGTGGACAAGAAAAGATGACCAGGTATTCTAGATAGCCTTGAGCTGAAATCATTGCATACATGCTCTGTAGCCTGGCCTTAGGGGAAGGGAAGTGAGCAGTGTTAGCTCAGGGTTCAGGCCCCTTTTACCCCAGAGTCAAATGAACAGGTTGGCTTTTCTTCAAAGTGTCTAGCGAAGTGTTTCCAAAGCTGTATTTGAATCTCCTCACCCGAAACTGCATTCTGGAATGGTGGGTAGTGATCTCACCTAATAGCTGTAGGGCCCTTAGTTAGGAGTGGAGCATAAACAATAGAAGCAATTCAATCTTTCCAGTCCCCATTCAATTGGTCTGTTCTGCTCTGTGGTAGGATCTGAATACTGAATTCAACCAGCTCTCAATCAGAACACTCATGATGCAGGTGTAAGGGAAAGGCACATGGTCAACACACACACATCACTTAAAAAATGTTTCCCTATGCTACTAATCACTCTGAATTTGTTGGGCTGTTGAATTTTGGATTGTATTCTGCTTTGCTTAAACCACCCGCCCCCCACACACACCCCAGCCTCTCCTGCCATAACCCTATTCTGCTGCCTAAGGTTTGGATTCTGAAGAGAAAAACTTTAACTTTGTAAAAGAGTGGTTTTCTATAATGAGAATGAGGGAGATCACAGAAATGTATCAACTCCTAAAATATCTTCATTGAGCTTTAAAGAAAAATAGGACTTTAAGGATTGCGTTGTTTAGGTTCTTTACATTCATGTTAGGAATGCATGTACTTCCACTTTACCTAGAGTTGAGCACCAGGGAATTTTTTTTCATTAGCTTACACTGGTTATAGAAGGATGAGGAATGTTTTTCACTTAGGGATTTGACCTCTTTTTCAGGAGGAGAAGGCAACTTCCGACCCCTTCTGGGGAGGGAGTGGGTGAAAAGGAGAGATCCTTTTCTTCAAAATTGTACTATTTGAAAAAGAAAAGTTGAAAGGGCAGTTGCAGAATTACATCAAAAGTAATCTTTTCTTCTTGTCTTTTGTTACATCTTCCCTGACCTTCTCTCTTTTTATTTTTATTCCCTATGGATGAAAGGATACAAAGTGACTACACATTTAGAGCCATTGTTGGTTTGTGACACTGGAGAAAGGTCACCCCTGAGCATTTTCTGACATGGACTTTCTTCGTGGACTTTCTTCAATGTCCTAGCCTGTTGCCCTTTCATTTTAAAATAATATTGCAATCAGTTGGATCAAAGCCTAAAAGAAAAAGTTGAGATAAAACTAAGTCTTGGAAGACAGCAAATAATCTGAATGATTTTTAGCTTTTGTGGAATAAAAGATGAAAGATATCTATTGCAAATCTCACACCCAGCTACTACTCCCCAATGTTCATGTCCAGATTTCAACACAGGGTGAAAAGGACCCCAGTTGGATGAAGTACTGACTCTAAGCCCTGAGGATGCATTGCCAACTGAAGTTACCCATTCTTGGAATTTTCTGAGTCAGCACTCTGTAACAAGAAAGGAATTGTTCTAGACTGTAAAGCCCATCTAGGCTGTTAGGTTCTGACTGTGGAAAACAGGTCTAGCGAATATATAACCCAAGGATCAGGCTCTAATAAAGGGGACAGTGAGCATGAAGAAGACAAGAGAAGGCAGCTTTGCAGACGTCAGAACTGCTGGTGGAAGAAACAATGCCATTGGCACAATCTTCCTCCAAAACTCCACTATGTGGCTATGTGAATGTGCAGCATGCAACCCTCACAGCTGAGCCAGCAAGCACTGATGTCAGTCCCTGCTTCTGCTGCCCACTGCCCACACATGGGAGCTTCAGAAGGGTTCTTTGCCCTTTCTTGTTGTTTTTTTTTTTCTGGAATCAAACAGAGAAGTTCTCGGTTGCTGACCTGATGGGTGAGGAGTGGGTACTACCCGCTGGAAAGCTGCCACTGGCAGGGGCAGACAGGAAAACAGGAATGCTCTTAATATCCTCCCAAAGAAAACCTTTGATGGACAAAGGAGTGGTTGTATTTTTACCCTCTCTCTTCATGCTGCCAGGCGTCTTTAAATAGATCATCTAGCCTAGGGACTTGTATGGAATAATTCATATTAAAACCCAAGAAGTGGCAGTCAGGGGAAGTTGGTCCTCTCCTCTCCTCTCTACCACCACCCCCCTCTCTCTGTGCAAGCAAACAGGAAAACACTCATTTTAATTCAACTGTGTTAAAATTTTCCTTTTAGGTCTTTCAATGAACTTTAGCTAATTCAGAAAAGACAACCAAAGCCCCCAGGAAATAAAAAAAATCAGAAGCACGGAGTGCTTGTAGATTGCTCTTTACTACCCCTTGCTCCCAAGGATATTAGCAGTATCTTTTAAGGATGCTGCATAGGGTAGGTCTTAAATAGGAATCTCTAATTGACAAGTGCAGTACCTTCCATTTTCAGCTCATCAAAAACTGCTCTGCTGTGGTTGAAAGAAAGAAAGAAAGAGGAAGAGAGAGAAAGAAAGAAAAAAGAAAGGAAGAAAGAAAGAAAGAAAGAGGAAGGGAGAGAGGAAGGAGGAAGGAAGGAAGGAGAGAGAAAGAGAGGAAAGGAGAAAGAGAGTAAGAGGAAGGAAGGAAGGAAGGAAGGAAGGAAGGAAGGAAGGAAGGAAAGGAGGGAGGGAGGGAGGGAGGGAGGGAGGGAGGGAGGGAGGGCAGACAAATTCCTTCCCCATCTCCAAAGCACCATGCATTTTTCACTTGGCCCAACCCAGGGTCCATTTCTTCCCTTTCCCTTTCATCAAGTCGGTTTCATAAAGACCTTCAAGCCTAGGCTACCTAAATCAAAAATTCTGTCTTTTTATTTCTGTTTGGGGAAGGAGGTGGAGAGATGGGGGAAGAGAAAGGGAAAGAGCCCTAGGATTCAAGGACCTCCCCCCTCCCTGCGCGCCCCAAATCACTTGTCTCTTCCGCTTGAAACAGAGAATAAACACACTTCTCTTAATGTGGGGCCAGAGTGTATCCAGGCATTCCCATAGTGCTCCCACCCACCCCCAGCTTTTGCTGGACATGTCCGGGTCACTGTGATGGTATGCTTGTCCTTGCCAACCCGGGTCACTCAAGCCCTGCTCTCTCTGAGCCACGTGGCTGCTCTTCTCTGTAAGTGGGTTCAGGCTCAGGGCTACAAAAAAGCCCCCATATCCTATCAACCCAGCAGAAATAGTGCCAAGAATGACATCCTGGGAATACTATGGAGATGCAGAGATCTTGTGGCCTGTTCTCCCCGGATGGAACAGGACTCAAGCTGTCTGGAAAACAGACTAGCAAAAGAGCCAGCTCACAATGGAAGGAGCCCAGGCGAAGGGAAAAGGGCTATGATTGGTGGTAAGCAAAAGAAAAGAAAAAGCCACATGCCACCCAGGGAGAGCAGAGGAGATGGTAGAGCAAGGACTTGAAGGAAACAAGTACCCAGACATGGCACTGCCAGGCTAGCTGGATTCTTTTCTGAATTAGATTATATGAAAGAAAGAAGGGAAATATATAGCCGGCCAGCTGTTCAAAGGCTTACAACCTTGCTTTTATTGTCTGAGTAAGTTGGTGAGGTGGGGCATCAGAGGAATTCCAAACATACCATCCCAGAGAAATTTTAATATGTTCCACAGTGTCATACACGAAGAGGAAATGACAGCTGATCACTGGACAGACCACAAAATCTCAGGCCCTGGAGCTCACTCATCCTCCCATGGTCCTGTGCCCCTCACCCCTTCCAGATACACACTTCTCAGTCATTCCACCTGCTTCCCCATCCTCACTGCCACTGCTGCTCTGCCAGGACAAAGCAGCATTAACTGACTGTCATGGGAAGAGGTGAGCATGGGCTCTAAGGCTAAGGGCTGGCCAAGAAACTGAGGGCTGGCTAGGGTGAGTCAGGCACCCCAGGGACTCAGAGGCATTTTAATCCAACCATGGGGAATTATCTAGTGATAAGAACCCGAATCAAGGTCCCTGCTAATGATGTCTTCAGAGGTTTTATTCCCAGTCATCCAACCGTGTGATAAAACACCAGATTGTGATTTGAAAGCAACTCTGTGTGTGGCTCACACAGAGACCTGGGTTTGGGGAACAACTTCCGACAACTTCTTCCCAGGGGATTTTTGAATGTGGGCCAAGCCTAGAGGTCACTGGTTGCATAGATCCTGGGAGTAGGCCCAGTAAGTAGTGGGAGATAGTGACTGCATCCTCCTCCTCCAAGCATATTTCTAATTCAATGATTCATCAAATAGCCCTGATGTCAGCTGCTGACGAGGTGACTCACACCCATCCCTGATAGAGACAGCACGTGGTCCTTTCCAAAGGGTGCTTGAGAGAGCAAAGAAAGGATAAACTGCTCTTTTCCAGGCTTTTCCTGCCAAGGCCAGCAAGTTCCAGGTCATGTTAGCTATACAGCTAAGATATACCTAGGATCTGATGCTAAAGGCCAAATGGGGAAATCACCATTGATGAGTGAGAATCATTTCAAGAAAACCTAGACACTAGCAGGTATTTTCAATAGTTCTTTATAACCAGAAAGTTCTTGTCCAGTTTACCCACTGGCAAAGTCCATTTCAGTAAACTAGAGAGAGCATTTTACCTAACTAGAGAGAGCATACAGATGGAGAATTAGGGTGTGAGACAATGTCTCATTCACCTTTGTGTCCATCAGGACTAGCATAGTACCAGGCATATTGAAAACACTAAATATTTACGAAATGACTGCTAGAATGAATATCTAACCAGTCAAAATAATAGTGCATGAATCGTGAATTCTTAAAATCAGAAGGAAATTCGCAGGCCATCCTTGGTGGCTATAATTCTAAGAAAACTCCTAATATTTTTCAAGAGCCCAGGAAAATAAATGAGTTGGAAATTGTTAAATGTATTGAAAAATGATTTATTTTTCCCTTGAGAGTGTCATTGGAATTCAAATTAAGATTGAAAACTCCATAGGCACGTTTTCATCTGTGGGTGTCAGCTGCTTTGGTATACAGTCTTAAGAAGGCCTTGGCCAGTTCTCCTACTACCTGAACAAATGTATTTTAAAATAAATGATGCAATGCTTTGCATCTGCATTCAAACATTCTCATGTAATGAGCTGAATAATAGTTTAAGAAAATTGTTTGGAATCACCCAAATGCTTTGCTAACAGCAGCAGTTTAAAGAAAATCAGTGTAAAATGTTATAGCATTGCAGACCATAGTATACTTTTGTGAATTAGCTTTCTGATTAGTGACTATCCCAGAGTGGTGAATTAATTCATCTAGCATTCAGATTTTCCTTTTACATTTAGGCTTGTTATTAAAGGAAATCAGGAAAGTTGGCCATAAATCACGACTTCACACCTTAATAAAAACTGTCAACTGGACTCTGAAGTTTATTTCTACAGACAAGACTTATGAGAAGAAAATGAGCAGATCTTTTTGCAGTGATCTAAGTGCTCAGTTGAGAAGTCTGGAAGTCCTGACTCTACTTAGTTGCCACCCACAGCCAACAGTGCATTTTTGGCATCTCTGTACTTTCAAATGCACCTGGTATTTAATATTCTATGCTGAAGCAATTTGCCAGTGCCAGCTCCTTGTAATTAAAAATGCACTAATATTAGAAATGAAAAGAGGCACCCGTTACTATAGCCATCTCTAAATGACAGTTATAAAGCAAAGGTGTTGTACTCCTACTCATCCTGCCAAATTTACTTCCTTTCCAGCACCTGAATCACAGTTGAGATGGGGAGACTGCCTCTTGCCTGAGGACTTATCTGGGCTTGTCCAACACAAGGAGCCTCAGTCTCTATGCTGTTCTGAATCATTAACATTCTATACACAATCAAACTTCCCGTCCCTCAAGAAAGAGTTATGTCCAGACCGCCTACAGCTAGATTGTTCATGTAATGATAGAACTTGTATTTAAAAGTTTGAATGAACCCTCTGAATGTTCCTCAGGTGTGTGCAGGAGTCATCTCTCCAGTTCTGGGTCTGGGTGTTAGTGGGAGCATCCTCCCCCCCACATCCCCTGTCACTCTATTGGAGCTTTGATCGTACTGCAGGGACAAGCTGAATACTAAAAATAAACCCCTTGCAATAAGGCCAAGGCAAACAGCATGCATTTCCTCGGACTTTTTTTCCCCAATCAAAATCACATAGCAAAACCATCCTCGTCTCTCCCGAGTGCTCCCCTGAATGCATCTATGGAAGCGAAATCCCGTTGCGGGGGATGGGAGAGAGGTGCAAAAGAACAGAATTCCTGCAAAGCGTGACAGAGAGAGCTAGGCATAAATGTTGCCTATTGTTTGAAGTCATTCTGAGCACTCCCGGCACAGCCCTGGCAGGAGATCAGCCGCATACATAAGTAGTAATAAAAGCAAACCGTGCGCATTTAACCTCGCAAGCTTGCCTGCGTTAATAGTGCCCCCATTGTAAGTGGGAAGAGGGCGGTGAGGAAGATATCGCGCTCCGTGAACCCAGGTCCCGTAAGCTGCTGCTACTTCTCTGCCCCATCTCACAGGGTCAAATAGAAGCACCATTACCAAGTTACATCTAACTACGCAGAGAGTTTGAAAAGAAAATCGAAATCAACCCCCAAGATATTTTTCAAGCTTCTCTGGGACGCTCCGGCGCGCTCTGTTACAGACTTCAAAGATACATTCATTAAAAATTAAAAAAAAAAACCTACACACACACACACACACACACACACACACACACACACACACACAAAGCTAGCACGATACTGAGTAATGCAAATTCAAGTAATGCAAATTTACAAGTGGTATTTAAAGGTTGTCTCTTTGTCTGCAAGGAGGATGAAATGCTGGATTTGGAAAAGAAGTTAATTTCTTAGGCAAAGCCAGCCGTCAGCGCTTGTTTTTCCTGCTTACCTTAGGGGGGGGAAACGCAAGGCTCCTTTCTTCTCAGACTTTTCTGAGAGCTAGAAAGAGGTCCTGTTACTTCCAAATGCTTTTGTTCTTCTGTCCTTCTGTCACATGGCTTGCCTTTTATATTTGCAACACACAAAAGTTAGGACTGTTGTTTAAGCGACAGAGAGAGAGAGAGAGAGAGAGAGAGAGAGAGGCAGACAGAGAGAGAGAGGGAGAGAGAGAGGGAGAGAGAGAGAGAGCGAGAATGTCAAATGGAAAAGTGCCATTGCAGGCATATATCAATCAGGCATGCGGCCGCAGCAGCTCACTAGCAAATGGGAAATCGCACGGAAATGTGAGGCGCTCGTTATCATTATCGGGGGGCCCACGGCTGTTGCCCACCGTTGGGCTCCCTTTTACCTAGCATCTTATGATGGGAACAGCATAGAACAAGGGCATGGACGTTTGCTTTTTATTTTTCTTTCTTTCTTTCTTTTTCTGTCCCTTTTTTGTCATTTGGAAGATAATAAAAGGTTAAATGAATATTCTGAGTTTAATTATTTTCTAAGCATGTGGCTGCAATAAAGACATCCAATCTGCGATAGAGATACACAGTTTGGGAACTGCAAAGACAAGAGTGGCATTCTGTTTAACAACTCAGCAGCTGCCGGGGATGAAGTTGAATTGCTAAGTAAGAGAAGGGGGAAAGATGGACATCAGAAAGCTTTCTCAGGCTCTGTTGTTAAAGCAAGTGCAGAATGCTGCCCTAGTTTATTACAATGTGTGTGGGTGGTGAGAGGCTTTTTTTCCCCCTTTCCCACTTGTTCATCCATTAAATGATTTTTATTAAACTCACTGTGGCACTTTAATAAGTGCCTTCATCTACATCATTTTGAATAAAACTTTCTATCGGATTTAGAAACAATGAGGAACATGTGGTCCAGACATGCGAGGGTGTAAGAGGTAAAGGCAACTCACCACATCACAATTAGTAGAAAATTCACAAAGGTAACTATGTGTGTGGGTTAAGTGTTTCAGGCTGGAGAATGCTATGTTATGAACTATAAGACCACAAAGGGAAATATTTCATAAATCTTGCCTGTAGAAACCTTAAAGTTAGCAAGGTATTGGTGGCTCATAGTTGTAATCTTAAATACTCAGGAGGCTGAGATCTGAGGATCTCAGTTCAAAGTCAGGGCCCTCGGGAAAGTTCATAAGACTCATCTCCAAGTAGCCACCACAAAGCTGGAAGTAGAGCTGTAGCTCAAGTGGTAGAGCACCAGGCTTGAACAAGAAAAGCTAAAAGACTGCCTAGGCTCTGAGTTCAAGTCCTAGTACCAGCACCAAAAAAAGACAAACAAAAACCTTAAAATTAAAGCAGAAAAATTGTCAGCATTTTTGTGGAAAATACAAAGAATTGTTAGTCATTTTTTTTGTTAGTCATTTTTTTTAATGTAGGGTAGATTCAGCACCCAAATAATTTATTTTGTTTTATTAATGCTCATGAAGAAATAAACTAAGAATACAAAAACAACCCAACATTTCTCAGAAGAGAAAATTTTACTTCACCAAACTTAAGAAAGTTCTCTTGGGAACTCTCTGGAGTTTGAATTTCAAAATTATCATGTTCTATTACACTGAGCCATGTATTATTTATTAATAAACTGATAATTACATTCCTTTTTCTCCCCAGAATTTTACCTCAGTCACTGGCTGGTATTTATAAGAGGTGTCATAAAAGTTTCAGATTTTGAGGACTGAGGTTCAAAGCCAACCCAGACAGGAATGTTCATGAGACATGAACATTATCTTATCTGAGAAGCTGGAAGTGGAGCTGTCACTCAAGTGGTAGAGCACTAGCTTTAGGCAAAAAAAAAACTCAGGGACAGCATCAAGGCCCTGAGTTCAAGCCCCAGGACTGGTATTTTTAAAAAGCTTCAAATTTGCCTCAATCTTTTAATAAAATGTGCCATTTCTTTTGTCCTACCTGGTAAACTTATCTACCTTGGATCACTAGCAGACAGAACACATGCAGGAACATGGAAGACTAAATGATAAGTTCAAAGCCCTGAAAGAAAACTTGGCATTTGGCTAGTGATGATATTGGCTAAATGTCTTAAAGCAAAAGATCAAAAAGCAAATGGAAATTGGGCCTTAAAAATGGAAATAATGGGAAGCGGGAAATGACTTGTCACTGAGTAACAGACTCAGAAACAGTCAAGAATCCATTTTCTGGCTCAACTGGGTGGGTCTGGTTGGGAAGGAGAATAAAGTCTTTGGCCACAAATATTTTCAAATATCAGAGACTGATGTCCATCCACTTTTTCAATTCTCCTAAGAAATCACGGATGGTTTCCTCAACATATACTCACCACTCCACCCTGTCAGGTTACGCCTTTGGGTACTCAGGGTGGGCCCTATCTGCTGTGAAGTGACATGAAAAGGTGCGGTTCTTCCTGGATGGAATTTTCCAGCCTTCTGCAATCTGCCTTTCTGAAAGAGCACCACAGGCAGTGTAAAGATTGCAAACACATTGACTGCTTGGCCACAGAAGACAGGCTGATCTCTGGGAGAGATCCCAGATGGAGCCCGTCGGCTTCCTCCTGTGTCTCCCCTGTTGGGGTGTCGAAGACTACCATCTGTTGTCCCTTTTCAAGGGGGAAGCCTAGCCTCCGCCCATTGGACTCCAGGGGACCTGTTTCTAAGCCTGTCAATAGGTATCTGGCAACAGCACTCTTTTCATTTTTAGAAATGTCACTATGCCATGTGGTTACTTCACTGGCTGTCATTAATGTTGCCCAAAGAAAAGGGTGTTCTTTAAATTTCCATTTATGCAAAAACGGATGAAGATATCCCACCTGCTATTTCATATGCACTCAGACAGGATGGGAACAGTTTGCAGAAGATGTCTATCAGCTATCAGCTGTATGAGAAATCCTTCAAGGGACCACTTTTTGTGTGGTGCTGAGGATAGAACCCTGGGCCCTACACATATCACTGAACTACATCGCAGTCCCAAGGAACCCACTTCATTTCTTGGAACCCTAGTGGACATTGCTTTCCAAGAGCAGCCCAGCAGCCTAACTCTCCTGGGAGGCAGGATGGATAAACCTAAAGCTGGTAGAAGGTAACACTTGCTTCCTTGCTACAGAGCTTGTGGGAGCAAATAGTTTCTTTCCCTTCCTCAGGTGTTAAAAAAAGCCTGGATTTCCAGACAAGCCAACCTGGAAGAGTGATCAAAGCTGTGTAGATTTTCAAAGGCCATTCCTTGTGGTCACACTGAGATTAAGAGCCCAGAAGCTGCAGTAGGCCAATGGCAGGACATCACAGGCCAGCAATGTGTAGCTGAGTGTCCTTGAGGACACATTAGTAGTCTGATCTTTCTGTCTGCATCTGTGTTTACACCCCAACCCCGTTTCATAAGGCTGTGCCTTCAGCTTTTGGGGTGAGCCTATGATCTGCCCCACATCCCCACTCCTGCCAACATCTTGCCAGTAAATTCCTTTTTGCTTTAGTTAGAGACAGTTTTGGAGGTTGGCAACCAGCAGTCTTGACTTGACTTGAATGCTACTTTTTTTTTTTCCAAATTCAGGCAAACTAGCATCATTAGCATACAAATAGAAATGCAGCCTCCACTTCCTGCTTGTTTTCCCAAACAGATAAATGGCTTCAGCTTCATTGTCAATTTGCAATAGTCTGCTAAAACAATGTAGAAGAAATTCTTATATGAGTGTATAACAAGATGGAAAATGTTGTGTGTGTGTGTGTGTGTGTGTGTGTGTGTGTGTGTGCACCTGTGTATATTTATGTGTGTAACCATGGCCCACCAGTATCGTTTACTAGGTGCACTTTACATTTATGTATGAGTATACTGTACTAATCTTTACTGTCCTCCTGAATGAATATGATGGCATTCGTTCATTCAAAAATACTTGTTAAAGCTGGGTGCTGGTGGCTCATGCCTGTAATCTAGCTATTCAGGAGGCTGAGATCTGAGGATCATGGTCAAAAGCCAGCCAGAGCAGGAAAGGATGTGACTCTTATCTCTAATTAACCACCAGAAAACTGGAAGTGGAGCTGTGGCTCAAAGTGGTAGAGTGCTAGCCTTGAGCAGAAGAGCTCAGGGAAAGCACTGAGCTCAAGACCTATAACCAACAAAAATAAGCTTGCTAATAATAATAGTAACTGATTTGGGCACCAGTGGCTCACATCTGTAATCCTAGTTAGTCAAGAGGCTGAGATCTGAGGGTTGTAGTTCAAAGCCAGTTGGAGCCATAAGGTCCATGAAGCTCTTATGTTCTGTTAACTAAGAAAAAAAACACCTGGATATGGAGCTGTGGCTCAAGTGGTAGAGTGCCAGCCTAAAACAACAACAACAAAAAAGCTGAGGAACAGAGCCCAGACCTTGCATTCAAGCCCTAGTACACTACTACTACTACCACTACTACTAAGATTAATAATAATAATAATAATAATAATAATAATTGCAACTTACTAATAGGTATTTACTCTTTGCTGGACTCTATCAAATATTCCTCTTGTATATTATCTCTCTTAGAGAAATGTATAATAATTATATAAGGTAGATACTATTACTGCCTCTATTGTACAAATAGGCTCTGAGGGGCAAAGTGATTTACCTGTGGTAAACACAGCAAGCATATGGAAGATAGAAACTCTGGTTTTTCAGCCGCTCCAATGGCCATGGCTTAACCACTGCATCATGCTGCCTCCATTGAACAGGAATTCCCAGAGTAGCACCTGCTATTCGTGGCGGAGACAAACAGAAACAGGACACAAACCAGGTTTTTAACATGTTTATGATAAAATAGGGAAGGGAAAAATGCTCACAATGAAGACACTGTCTGGTAGAAAGTACTCAGAACCACAAGAAAAGCAGAAGTTGCAAGAAGCAGAAGTGGGCCATCCAGTAAATGGACCGTTCTACTGAGTCTGTATTTGAAAGCCCAGAGTAGGAAGCAGAGAAAGAAGGTGAGGATGTGGAATGACAAGCAGCTACATATTTTGGCTGGGCCTCCTATTCTAGGATGAGCCAGGAGGATATGGTGAACAGAGGAGAGCCAGGCTGGGAAGATGGAGCCAGATGGGATTCCAAAGGAGAGGATAGATTGGGAAGCCAGGCTGAGCCAGAGGATAGATTACTTAAGTAGAAAGAAGGAGACTTAGGCAGAGGAGCAAAGACAGGGGCGCAGACAGGATCTTTCATTCATCCGTGCCTTCATTCAACAACTATTCTTTTACAAAGAGAACCAGTTTTCAAACAACTTACTGACAAGTTATTGTCACAAGGCCACAGTCAAGAATGTAAAATAAACTTTGAGATGCAGAAAAATGAATTATTGAGTGCCTTGAGATACAGAAAAAAGGAATTATTTGAGAACCTCTTAAACATGTGATGCTCTTTGCATCCCAGATGCTCCAGCACTGGATAAGACAAAGCTCCTTCAGTTATGGTGAAGCTGTATGTCAGTAAGGATATGTGAAAGGTAAGGAACAAACTCTTTTTTTTCCTATTTAAACAATTTGTTTTTTTCCCTTCCCCCCCCACAAATTATACCAACACCAAATACAGTGAAAACAGGGGTTATACCGTGGGGGAGGGACATACAAAGCAACAAAAAAAAAATCGTCTTACAAATATGTTAAAAACAATAGCAAGAAAGAAAAATCTCTTGAGTCCTTATCTTGGGGTTCATTTCGACTAACATCAACTTATCTGACCGTTTCTGCTTGTCTCAGACATATACTAGATATTGCAAATAAGTGAAAGCATGGGACCTATGTTTCTTTGGGCCTGGCTTACTTCATTTAATATAATTTTTTCCAAGTCTTTCCATTTCCTAACAAATGGGGCAATGTCATTCTTTCTGATGGAGACATAGAATTCCATTGTGTATATATACAACATTTTCTTGATCCATTCATCTATTGAGGGGCATATGGGTTGGTAAGGAACAAACTCTTTTAGTGTCAATAGCTTGAAACATAAGAATATGATCTTTGGTCAGGAAGAAGGCAGTTCTCAGGGTGGAACAAGTGCTCCATGCTATCATTAACAATCCAAGTCCCTTGTTCTCCTGTTGGTGTCTTTAGTTCTCTTCTGGCAGATCATTTCATAGACACAAGTTAAAGTAGTAGAGCTCGTAAAATTTAGAAAGCAAGAGAAACAAAAGAGTTGTTTTTTTTCTTCTCAGCTTCTTCTAAAAGGAGAAAGTTTATCCTTCCTTTATTCCTTCTCTCCCTCCTTCCTTCCTTCCTTCCTTCTTTCCTTCCTTCCTTCCTTCCTTCCTTCCTTCCTTCCTTCCTTCCTTCCTTCCTTCCTTCCTTTCTTCCTTTTTTCCTTCTTTCTTTCCTTCCTTCCTGAGCTTTGATCTTAGGGACACTCTCTTGTCAACTTGATTGCAAGGCTAATGCTCTACCACTTGAGTCACACCTCCAGCCCTGCTTTTTGCTGGTTATTTTGGAAATGGAGTCTCATGGACTTTTCTGACTGGGAAACTTTTATCCTCTGGATCTCAGCTTGTTTAGTAGTCATTACAGGTGTGAGCCATCTGTGCCCAGTTAGGAGAACTAAGCTTCTAAAATCCTCAAAAGTTTTTCTTTATATTTCATTGACCAGATCCTGAATTCACACCTAGCCCAATAACCCAATGGAACTCTCTGCAGAGAGAACTCTTTGCAGTTGCCATCACTGGCCTGGCCCAATTATGGTCCATGCCTTAGGGCTGGGTGCCTAGAATACTCAACACAGTCAGATTCTGTTAGCAATGAGAGGTAGAAGGATGAATAAATAACCATAGCATCTACAACCATGAGAGGGACAGTAGATATACAAGATGACTTTATAGAGTATAACAAATGCTAGTAAAGAAAACAAAACAGTAATGAGAGAATAACTAGGATGGTGCAGAAAAAAAGAGTGAGTATATAGGATAATTGACATGGTTTGTGGAAGTGAAAACTGTATTTGAATGCAAAGAGCAAGCCTTGGTAGCAGAAATGGCAGGATAGCTGAGTGGAGTGAGAGAGGCAAGTGATAGGATATGAGGTCAAGTGATAGACGCAGGGGCTACATCCATTTGTCCTTTGGTATCTGTGGGGGATTGGTTCTAGGATACGCCCCCTACATGTGTATCAAAATCTGTGGATACTCACATCTCTTATATGAAATGGTACAATGTTTGCATGGAATCTCACATTCTCCTGCATACTTTGAATCATCTCCAGATGGGTTACAATTCCTAATACAATGTAAATGTTATTCAAATAGTTGTTATCCTCTATTATGTTGGTAATAATGGTAAGACAAAAAGTATAGATATGTCTGTGCTGTTGATATTACTACTTTTCTAACGTCTTTAATGTATGGTTGGTGGAATCTGTGGCTAGGGAACTATCTCCCTACAAAAGATATGTTGAACTTCTAATCTCTAGTATCTCAGGATGTTAGAATGTTGTTATGAAAATAACAAGTTCATCAAAGCCAGGTGCCAGTGGCTCACAACTGTAATCCTAGCTACTCAGGAGGTTGAGCTCTAAGGATTGAGGTTCAAAGGCCAGCCAGTTCAGGAAACTCCATGAGACACTTATGTCCAATTAATTACCAAAAAGACAGAAGTTGAGCTGTGGCTCAAGTGGTAGAACACTAGGCTTGAGCTCAGGGACAGAGCTCAGGCCCTGAGTTCAAGCCCCAGGACTGCCATACACCCCCCCCACACACACACAGAGAGAGAGAGAGAGAGAGAGAGAGAGAGAGAGAGAGAGAGAGAGAGAGAGAGAGAGAGAGAGAGAGAGAGAGAGAGAGAGCGCCAGACACAGGATAATTAAATTAAAATTAAGTCATTAGGATGGTTCCTAATCCAATATAACTTGTGTGCTTATGAAAAGAATTTCAGATACAGACATATATATACACAGAGGGAAGACAGTGTGATACATACCAGGAAGGGATGAACATGGGACTGGAGTGACGCATTTAAGAACCAAAGATGCCAGCAACCACCAGAAGCTGAAAGAGACCAGGAAGGATTCTCCCTTCAGGCTGCCAAAGTCAACACAGGCCTGCTGGCAGATTTCTGGCCTCTAGAACTTCCAGACAACACATTTCTGTTGTTGTCCAAAACCACTGGGATTTTGATATAGCATCCCTAAGAAACAAATACATTTTCCTGTGCAGTGGGATGGGAAATCATTGATTGGTTGAGAACAATGATTTAGCTATTTTTTAAGAAACTTTTTCTAAGATAATACTGAGGTTTTTGAACTCAAGGCCTCATGCTTGCTAGGCAAGCACTCTACCACTTGAGCAAAACCTCAGCCCTTTTTGCTTTAGTTTATTTTCTTTTCAGATAGGGTCTTGTATTTTATGACTGGGCCTAGTTTCAGATTGCTATCACCCTACCTCTGCCTCCCACCTAGCTGAAATCACAGACAAGGACCACAACAACTAGCTTTGATTTATAGTTCATTCTGGCTTCTATAGAGAGATGAATCATAAGCAGATAAGAAGATGGAAAGGGACAGGAAGGGCAGAAAAGAGGCTAGTGAGGTTTCCTTGACAAGAAAAGATGGCAACTTGCAGCAACATTGAGTTATTGAAGTTAGAGTAAACTGATTTCAGATATGTTTTGGTGGTGGTAAAGTACACAAAATTTGTTCCTGAATGTGAGAAGTGGTTTAAAAAAAGACAGAAATATTAAGGGGCATTCCTGCCTTATTGTAGAGAGAAAGAAGTACTGGTTTGGTAAGATGTACAACTGGAGTCATTAATTCATTTTGGAACAGGATGTCTTCTACTAAGACATCCAACTTGAGATGTAGAGAAGATGGTATGATAAAAGAGTTTACTTTTTATGGGTGATTTCAGAGCTAGAGTCAGACATTTAGAGCTTGTCAACTTGCAGAGGATATTTTAAACTACATAATGAAATTCTGTTTCAAAAACAATTCATAAAGTAAATAAAGAAAGAAATAAAAGGAGAGTAAAGGGGGTGGGTTATCACTAGGAAATAAGACCTCTCCTCTCTCCTTTCCTCCCGTCCCCTCACCTCCCCTCTCTTCTCCGCTCTTCTCTCTTCTCTTCATTGTCCTTTTTTTTAAAAAAAAATTGTGAAAATACCATACAGAGGGGTTACAATTACATGGGCAAGATAATGAGTACATTTCTTATCAAGCATTGTTGCCTCCTCCTTTTTTTCCCCTTCCCATCTCCTCCCCTCCCCCTCCCCTCCCCCCTCCCCCCCCTCCCCAGGCCAAAGTTGTAAAGTTCATTTATCAACATAACGTCTTGTACATCTCATTGTTGCGAGGGTCCACCTGTATCCCTATTTAAATGATTTGTTTTTTCCCTTCCCCTCCACAAATTATACCAACATCAAATACAGTGAAAACAGGAGTTATACTGTGGGGGAGGGACATACAAAGCAACAAAGAAATCATTTTATAAATATGTTAGAAAATCACAAGAAAGAAAAAAAAAATTTGAATCCTTATTTTGGGGTTCATTTCACCTAACATCAACTTATCTGACTGTTTCTGAATATACTAGTAATTGCAAATAAGGGAAACCATGGGACCTATGTTTCTTTGGGCCTGGCTTACTTCACTTAATATAATTTTTCCCAACTCTTTCCATTTCCTAACAAATGGGGCAATGCCATTCTTTCTGATAGAGGCACAGAATTCCATTGTGCATATATACCACATTTTCTTGATCCATTCATCTACTGAGGGGCACCTGGGTAGGTTTCATATCTTAGCTATGGTAAATAATGCTGCAATAAACAGAGTTATGCTGGTAGCTTTAGTATGGTCTTGTTTGTGATCATTTGGGTAAATGCTCAAAACTGGATTGCTGGGACAGAAGGGGCTCTATGTGGAGTCTTTTGAGGAACCTCCATACTACTTTCCAAAGTGGCTGAACAAGTTTACACTCCCACCAACAATGCAGTAAGGTTCCCTTCTGGCCACATTCCCTCCAGCATCTGTTGTTATTAGAGTTCTTGATTAAGGTCATTCTAACTGGGGTGAGGTGGTATCTCAATGTTGTTTTGATTTGCATTTCTTTTATGGATAGGGAGGTTGAGCATTTCTTCCTGTGTCTATTGGCCTTCCTTCTTTCCTCTTCAGAGAATTTCTCTTTAAGTCTTTAGCCCACTTATTTATTGGGCAGTTGTTTCTTTGAGAATTTGTTGTTGGAGGATTTAATTTTTTGAGTTCCAGGTATATTTTAGATATGAGACCCTTGTCCGTTGTATGGCTAGTGAAGATCTTCTCCCAATCCGTGGGCTTTCTGTTGATCTTGCTACCTATGTCCTTTGCCATGCAGAAGCTCTGCAAGTCCCTTTTGGTTTTTAATCCCAGAAAGTTGTTGCTTGAAAGTAGACAGGAAGAGTTCTTTAGGTTTAAGTCTGTGCTTTTAACTTTTGAATGAAGAGCTTTAAACTGCTAATGCTCAGGTCCTACCCAGGGCAATTAAAACAGAATTTCTAAGGTTTGGGGCCTGAGCATCTGTTTTTTTTTTTTTTTAGTTGCCCTTATAGCACTGAAAGCAAGACCCTAGAAGACATCACAGCTAAGCTGGGCCTCATTAAAATTAGAAACTTCTCTTTGAAAGATAGCACCATGAGAGTTGAAATTACAGCCATGGAGTGGAAGAAATACTCACAAAAGACTCCTCTGATCAAAAGACTGTTATCCAAAGTATAAAAAGAACCCAAAACTCAGAAATAGGAAAATGAACAATTTGATTTTAAATGGGCAAAAATGCTAGGCACTTGTGATTCATACCTGTAATGCTAGTTACTGCACTTGAGAGGATCTCAGTTTGAGGCCAGTCAAGACTGAAAAGTTTGCGAGACTTCTTTTCAACTGAAAACTGGAATAGGTGGTAGGTATCTGTTATTATAGCCTAACATAGGTGGATTTAACTCAGGCATTCACCCAACCTGGAATTGAGACCCTATTTCAAAATTAACCAACAAAACATAGGACTGAAGATGTGGATACCTAGGTATCATGAGTTCAAACTCCAGTACAAATAACAACCAAAAAAGGAGAAAAAAAATACCTGAAGTATCTCATAAAAGGTTATATACAGGTGGAAAATAAGCATATGAAAAGGTATTCTACATTTTATGTCATTAGGGAATTGCTAATTAAAATGGAGAGAGCTGAGGATAAAAGCTCATGGTAGAGTACTTGCTTGGGTTTAATCTTTAGCACCATAAAACAAACAAATAACGCAAGAATGAGGTATCATTTCACACCTATTAGGATGGCCAAATATCAAATCAATGAGAACAACAAAATCCTAAACACTAAAAAAAGTTTGGAACAATGAAAACTTTTATTCTCTCTTGATGGCACTGTAACATAGTATAGTTATTTAGGAAGACAATCTAGCAATTTCTACTAAACTAAATAAAATCTTACATATGATCCAGCAGTCAGGCTTCTTGGTATTTATTCACCTGAGTTGACACATAAAAACATGCACACAGATATTTGTGGCAGATTTATCTGTAATTTCTAAGCTTGGAAGCAAGAAATTGTCCTGTAGTGGTTAAATGGATGAACTGGGGATACATCCAGATATTATTCAGTTCTAAAAAGAAATGACCAGTTGTTGTGATGTATTCTTTGTCATGCTGTGATTCCAGCAAATCCAAGTAAATTAGTGTTGTAATTAAGACTAACCACTATTCTTTAATAGATTGTTGAGCTTTTCTTGTAAAACCGGTTGTAACTAAGTGGCTGTGACTGATAGACAAATGGCTGATAGCCACATTGACAACTATTTACCATGAGATCATTGGTGCCTAGGAGTTTTTCCTCCAAAACTAATATCTCAAAACAGAGTCAATACACTTCTGAGGCTATAAATACCTTCAGCTTGCCACTTGAGACACCTCATTGTTATTCCACTATTCAGGTATCCACTTGGAATCAGCCTTGACCACTGGAGGCTCTGCCTAAGTGAAAGAATCTTTTACTTCATTGCTGACAACTTGATGGTAATAAGGATCCATTCAAATGTTACCTTGAAGGTACTAGCTTCCTGGACCATTTGGACAATTTATCCCATGGATAAATGGTATTTGATTCCCTACTAGCATTCCATGGTCCAGTGATTTTTGTTTCACTTACTTTGTCTATATTTTCATATGTTCCTTTTGGTTATTTTTTGTATATTATTCTTTTGAGTGGCTTACAACAAACAAATCAATTTCTGAAGTGTCTTTGTTTTATTTGGGTTTTCATTTAGAGAATAAAGATCATGCCCCTCTTGGAAGAATTGTAATTCTTAATCCTTAAGGTTACATTTATCTTCAGTATTGGAAACTGGACTGCCCCTGGGAGTCTGGCAGTCCTGCAGAACAACTATCAAGTTATGAACAGATCTGGTGAGAATGTAAATTAATGCTGCCACTGTAGAAATAAACATGGAAGTATTCTCCCAAAAAATCCTAAATATTACCATATATATGATCCAGGGAGACCATTCTTGATATGTAAATCATCATACAATAAATGTATCTGTGCATCTATGTTTATTATAGTCCTATTCATAATAGCAAAGCTGTGGAATCAGCTTAGATGCCCTTTGACAGATGAATGAAGAAAATGTAGTTTATATATGCAATTGAATATTCAGCTATAAGGAAGAATGAGACCGTGTTGTTTGCAAGAAAACGGATGGAACTAGAGATCATCATGGTAAGCAAATAAGTCAGGTTCAGAAAAACAAATACCACATTTTCTCTCAGATGTAGAATTTAGACCTAGTGCTCTCTCTCTCACACACAACCCCTCTCCACGCACACATAACATGAGACTAGGGACAAGTGGGATGAAGAAAAGGGAAAGAGAATGATGAAAGTCAATAATTTCTTAGTACACTGTGTCTATATATGGAGATAACATAATGAAACCCATTGCTTAAAATGGAAGGAAAGTAACAAAGAAAAAGAAAGAACAATAGATGGGGTTAATCTGATCAAAGCATAATATATGTACATATGGAAATGTCATAAAAGGTGAAACTCCTTTGGGCAATTAATATACACTAATAAAAAAAGCCATGAAAAGATGTGGGGAAATTTTAAATGCCTATTACTAGGCGAAAGATGCCTAATTGTAAAGGCCACATACCATATGTTCGCAACTATATGACATGCCAGAAAAGGCAAAACTGTGGAGACAAAAGATCAGTGGTTGCAAGAGGTATAGGACAAGGAGGAGTGAATGCATAGAGCACCACAGATGGTTAGGGCAGTGAAATTACTATGAATGATATACTAATAGTGGGTAAATGCCACTATGCTTTTTAGTATAAGGTAGATTATATACACACTATAGAATATACACCAAGAATGAACTCTAAAGTAAATTGTGGATCTGGGTGATAATGATGAGTCAGTGCAGACACACTATTTACAACAAATGTATCACTGTGGATCTGAGTATGAATGGTGCGGGGGAGGGGGGGAGAGACGAGGGAGGGCGGAAGAGGTGGAGAGGTGGCAGGCTACAAAAGACATATGGGAACTCTTTACATTCAATATTGGTGTGAACCTAAAATCACTCCTAGGAAATACTCTATTTTTTAAGTCAACAATACAAACAGCCTGATGAATTTCGCTTCTTCCCTAACATTACCTGACTAAGGAGAGAAACAGAACAAAAACTCTCCAGGTGATTTTTAAAGAGCTTTCTATAGCCATTATAGATGTATACAGGGAATCAAATTCAATAACACTTTCATCATGTAAAACCAAGCTAACAAACCACTAGATATGTGCTCCTTTTAACGAAGACTCTCTTGGCATCTTTTCTACTATTTTACGAGCTCCTTCAAAGCACCAAGAAGATATCTTTTCTTACAACACACTACATATCTCATCAAGGGCATAAATCAAAGACAATCTTTGGTTTATAAAAAGATGCCGAAAAGAAAAAAGACTTTTGGCACTAAATTTAAGCACCTTTTGAACTTTGTGAAAATCACTTCAAGAGCAACATTGTTGGTGTAATAGAAAAAAAAGATCTGTATCTTGTCCTGTCCCTTTTAAATACATTATCTCTGTGAATTACTCTGGAAAGATAATGAAAAATTAGTTTATATACAACATGAAAATGCAAGAATTCAAAATAGTCCAAGAAATGTTTGAGAAAAAAGACTTGGCTTTAAGGAGAAAATAAATTCTCTAACAATGTATGTCATGTTGTATCACCGTAGTTTGAAAATTAGCCCTGACTTACTTAGGTAAGAAATAAGATCAGGGTTTAGTGCTCTGATGAATTTCTTGGGGGAAAGGTCCATGCTGGTGGTAAGACTACAATGTCCATTTTATTTCAAAGGTCTGATTTCTCACCCTTAAGGACTTCTCAATAGTATGACACAATTAACCTTTTTTTTCTGAAAATTCTTCGTCTTAACTATGTTGTAAGATCTATCATGACTCTGACATTCCTAACCTTCTCTATCAGTTCCCTTCTCCACTAACGCTCACCTGAACGATCTCTTTAGTTCATGGTTCAAATGTCAGCTTGATAGTAATGTCTGTTCTTAGCCTACTTTCTAATTCCAAAACACAATTTTAATGTGTGCCCCAGAGAAATGTCCATTTGGAGATCCCACCAACATCTCTCATTGGGTTAGACATCAACTGATTATCTCCCTTCTTCCATCAGGCCCCAGTTGCATCACAAGTTCTCTCTTGTTGAGCTGTGCAATTTGGGGCAACTTGTTAACTTCTTAGAGCCTCAGTTACTTCATCTGATTGATGGGTAAGGAAAACTGATTTGGGTGGCGTGATGTGAAGGTTATTTGAAACACTGAACTGACACTGCTTTAGATTTCGAACAGTGTTGCACTGTGTTGTTCGCCAAGGCCCCATTGGAAAACAGCTAAGGAAATGGTGAACTCAGTCCTGGCTATGAACAGACTCAAGGTCTTTGATTTTCACATAATGATGTCTATAAAACTATTGGCAAACAAGGAAGCAAAAACGTTTTCTGATAGAATGAGACTAAATTGTTTCAGTCATATTTGAACTTCAATTTCTTATACTTTTGCTATACAATAAGAAAGTCTTTTCTCAAATCTTATTTTTCTAAAGTCCTAAGTTTCACTGTATTAAGAAATTTCATTTCCTTTCATATAAAATGTGACATTTATCTAAAAATAGACTTTTAGTTAACTTTGCATGTCTCACGACCACTACTTTCACTCATTTGTGTAAGGTCATTCTGTATCTTACATATAGTCAATTTCATATTAAAAAGCTATTCCCTAATAGGGAACACTTTTGAATCGATCACTATTCATGGACTGGATGTTCAACTAAGAGTATTTCTTGATCTTCCCTCAGCAAAAATAAAGATATCCCTTATCGTATTTGACATTTACATATTAGACAGTTTCTCTTTCTTAAATTTATGACATTTTCAACAAAAATTTAATCTTTCCAAAATATACTTGGAAGTTAAAAAAATAATTGAGTTAGAGATATTCCATAGTTGTTCTATATGATAAATAAAGGTAGTTTCATTTTATGCATATATTTATTCAGTCTGTATGTATTAAATACCTAATAAGTATATAAAACTCTGCCTTTCATGATTGAAATGATAAACAGTTATAGCTTTAAGAAACAGACCTTAATTTCCTCAGCTATGTAAGAAATTGTTTGTCTACCTTTTTCCCCGTCAACAAATACATTTTGTACTCAACAAATATATTTTGAGTAGTCTGAAGCCATGTTTTAGATCTTAGAAAAAGACTAATAGGTAATACAGAAAAGATCCCAGCTCTCATGAAGCTGATGTTCCATTAGAGAGACAGATCACAAGCTCATAAATGAATATCACTATCCTTTCACTTGATGGCAAATAGGATCAAGAGAATCAAAAAGGCTAAGGGCATGTAAGTAAAGGGGAATATTATTTCTGGTGGCTTGGTCAAGAGATACATCTAGGAGCTAGTGGTATTTGAACAGAAACACAGGAAAAATAAGGTAGGTCACATAACATCTGGAAGAAGACCATCCCAGGCAAAGGAGGTAGCCTTGGGAAGACAGTAGGCTTGGCAGATTCAAGATGAGAAAAGGAGACTACTGTGGCTGGAACAGAGTGAATAAGAACAAGTGTAGAAGAAATGAGCCAATAGTCAGATGATGCTGAATCTAAAGGCCATTACAGTGGATTGTACCATGACAGGAAGTCCCTCAGGATAACTGAACTAGAGGATGATGTGACCTAATTCACCCTGAGCCTTTGGTGGATGTAGGCAGTCTGATTGGGAAGTCAAAGCAGTAAAACATGGGAGAATTCTGGCAACATTTTGATAATGGAATTCTTACTGAACCTGCTTATAGACTGAGTTTATGATTTGAGAGAAGAAGAGAAATTGGTGATGGCAGTTAGGTTTTGGATATGAACAAGTAGTGTTTCAATTTAATTGAAATAGGACATATTAGTACATAAGTTAGTAGATATGGCAGGCAGAACTCAGAGCTCTAATTTGGATGTAATAGAACTTCTATTTTGCAATAAGACAGATGTTTTGATGGTGAAGAGACCAGACCTGCTGGAATAGTTTTTATGGCAGCTATGTGAGTTCCCACTGTGCCTTATACTCTAAGGAGCTCCACCCCAGGTGCCAGATGTGGAGAAGGAACAGGGATTTTTGGGATGTGGGGTTTTTGTGCTAAATGATTAGGGGGAAAATCATATTCCTAATACATCTTGACTCTTTATCTTATCAGTGAAAAACCAAGATGTAATAGGAACATGATTCTGAGGGCTGGGGGTCTAGCTCAGATGTAGAATATTTCCCTAGCATGTTTTGAGGCCTTGGGTCAATTCCTAACACTACAAAAACAGAGTATAACTCAATCATATCATGTTCCATCCCTATCCTTCCAGTCTGTTCTCTAGTATAACAATCAAGGGCCAGGATATAAGAACAATGTGGTACAGCAAAACCTTGTTCCACTTCAATCCTGTCAACATCTCTTCTAGGTCTATGGAAGGGAAAGATTAAGGCCAGCTCAGCACTCCAGCTGTGTGACACATCAGTGGTTTTTTTTTTTTGTTTGTTTTTGTTTTTCCTTATTGGAGAAGCACCAGCTCCTATCCAGGCCTGCTTGGAGGGCTGAGGCCAAGCCACATGATTGAACAGGATTGATTGCCTTAAGTACTAGCCTGGGCCAGTTTCTATGGAGATTAGCAGGAGGCCAATTCCCTCTCTGCATGTGATAACTCATGGACAAATTAACACTTACCTCTTATGGAAAACTTGGATTAGGTTAGTAGTGGTGGAGTGGTGAAATGTTGTTGAATTCTTAAAATTCTTTGAATGTAGACTTCCTCAAGAACCTGCTGATGAGTTGATTTTATGACTTGAGGGGAAAAAGAAGAATCAGAGAGGATGTATAATTTTTTAATCCTGGATAACCGATTGAACAATGTTGCCATTGATGGAATAAAGAGAACTGAAGGCATTTGTTGTGGAGATAGAGGTAGAATAAGAAAAAATTGATGGAGCCAAACATCAAAGAAGACACCCAGAATCTCAGCAGTCAGACTGAGGCAGGAAAATTGAAAGTTCAAGACCAGCCTGAATTACATAGCAAGACCCTGTCTCAAAGAAAATAAGAGCTCTTATTGGAGCTATTCTTACCATATACAAGTAGAGAGATAGATAAAACCAAGAGTTCAGGAGAGAGATGTGAGTTGCAGATATAAATTTTGGAGTCATCATCATGCAAATGTCTTTAGAAACCATAACACTGGGTCAAACCTAAGAGCAAACATGGAAGAAACCATCACACATTGACCCTTGCCCAGGTGGCATCAATCAATATTTATAAGTCTAGAATAGACCTTTTGTCCCAGTCAGACTCTTGGTTGCTTACATAAATAAAAAGAAGGAACATTCAAGTAAAAAGCAACCACAGAATGATAATGAAACTTACTGAATGGGATAAGCTTGAGGTACACTGAAGGGTCCTATGCCAAGGCCATGGGGGAAATTTTCTACCCACATACATAAATGATGGTAAAGACGCAAATATTAAAAGCATAGCTTTCCCCCAATTCCACTAAAGAGAATTTTCTGCCCTAAACAAGAAACTGACAGCCAGGCACTGATGGCCCACATTTATAATCCTAGCTATTCAGGAGACTGAGATCTGAGGATCAAGGTTGAAAGCCAGCCCAAGTAAGAAAGGCCAGGAGACTCATTTCCAATTAATCACCAAAACATCAGAAGTGGAGCTGTGGTATCAGCCAAGAGTGAAAAAGCTAAGGGGCAGCACCCAGGCCCTGAGTTCAAGCTCCAGTAGCAGAATATACAAAAATAGTTAACAAAAGTCTGTACTTTGCCTATTATTTTAGATATTTCAATTAAAATTACATTATTCACTTAAAGCTTTTTTTTGGGGGGGGGGTCAGGTCATGGGGCCTGAACTCTGGGCCTAAGCACTGTCCCTCAGCTCTCCAGCTCAAGGCTAGAGCTCTACCACTTGAGCCACAGCACCACTTCCAGCTTTTTTCTTTTTGCTTATATGGTGCTGAGGAATCGAACCCAGGGCCTCATGCATGCAAGGCAAGCGCTCTTCCACTGAGCCACCTTCTCAGCCCTCACTTAAAGCTTTTAAAGCAGAGATTCTTAATATTTTATCTCATTAATAAAGCTATATTTTAATATCTTTCATAAAACTGCACAACTCTTAAACTATTGGTCATTCTCATTACATGACATTCTATTTTCTGCTTCAAGTCTGTTTCTCAGATCAGTGTTTCAATAAAGGAGCAATCATATTTTAGATGTGGTTATTCCACTACTAATCACAGGCATATTTTTTTCCTCTAAGGAGAAAACATCAAGGAAATTTTAATATATTATTTTCCTCTGCTTTTGGAGCTAGATCTGGTTATGGCTTAAGTTAAATGAACTAGAAATTAGATCATAATTCACAATACTTAATCAAGAACCAGAATGAAATGCCACATGCAGCCTCTGTCCATGCTCTGGACATTCTCATAATATAACAACTTAGTGACTGGGTCTTAAGTGTAAATGGAGAGAGAAAGGGGGTGGGGAGAAAGGGGCAGGCACTCAAACACTTGAGCCACTTCCTCAACCCTTTCAGGACAAAAATCCACTGAGATTTAATGGAAGGAACTCTACCTTTCAGTGGAGGAGTGTCAACATCCTATTATAAGAAGATAAATAAACAAGTATTTCCAAATCATTTTATTTAGGTATCTTGTACTGTTAGCAATAACTGTGTGTAGGTGGGGAGGGGAATGCTGATACTGGGGTTTGAATGAGGAGCTTGGGTGCTGTCCCTTACCTTTTTTCACTCAAGGCTACCACTTGAGCCACAGCTGGCTTTTTGGTGGTTAATTGGAGATAAATCTTATGGCCTTTGCTGTCCAGACTGGATTTGAACCTTGGTCTTCAGATCTCAGCCCCCTAAATAGGTAGGATTACAGGTATGAGCCACCTAGCAGAAATCACTTTTTGTGAAATTTTTGCTGGAATTTTTTTTTTGTCAGTTGTGGGGCTTGAACTTGGGGGCTGGGCACTGTCCCTGAGCTTTTTCATTTTTCTTCAAGGCTAGCATCCTGCCACCTGAGCCACAGTCCATTTCTGACTCTTCGGCAGTTAATGGAGAAAATTGTCTCACAAACTTTCCTGCCCAGGCTAGCTTCAAAGCATGGTCCTCAGATCTCAGCCTCTTGAGTAGTTGGGATTACAGGTGTGAACCACCAGCACCCAGCTTTATTGCTATATTTTTAATGTAATGTTGGTCTGAAATTAATACAATCTAGGGAAAATTAGGTGAAGCCCATAGAATTCACCTTGTAGCCAGCATTGTCATTATATTACTTAAGTCCCCTTGGATATCCTCTAATAGCATTAACTTTTCTCCAACTTCTCCATCTATTTTTGAGTGGCTCTATCCACAGGTACTGGTGCAGGAAGTCGCTGAGTGCTTGATTCACCCCTATCCTACCTCAAACTCCACAGGTCTTACCCAATGATGGTTAAAAATAAAGTCTAGGGGCTAGGAAGGTGGCTCAGTGGTAGAGTGCTTGCCTTGCATGCATGAGGCCCTGGGTTCAATTCCTCAGCACCACATAAGAAAAAAGAAAAAAGCCGGAAGTGGTGCTGTGGCTCAAGTGGTAGAGTGCTAGCCTTGAGCTGAAGAGCTGAGGGACAGTGCCCAAGCCCAGAGTTCAGGCCCCACAACTGGACTCACAAAAAAAAAAAGTCTAATTCCCTGAACCTAAGTCACGCCAAACTCTGAGTCATAATTTACCCTTGTCAAAAGACAAAACTACAGCAAATTGAGTTATAGGTCTAACTGCCTTTTATTTATTTGCAATTCATAAATCAAGGCAGTCTCCAATTCTACAAAATAGAGAAAGAGCTCTTGCTACGTGATTTAAACACAGTGGGGTTTTTGTAAAACAAAAATAAAGAGAACAATAGGGAAAAATAATACCAATAGTTCATCATCAGGTTACTTCAAGGTACTTTTTAGAAGGGTCAGAACAGAGGTTACTTCCTTATTGTGCCTCCTAAAATTGGCTTATTTGGAGATTTAGCCATTCTCATTCTCCCTCCCTCTCCTCCTCCTTTTCTTTTTCCTCCTTCTCCCCCTCCTCCTTCTTTTCCCTCCCTCCCTTCCTCTCCCCCCTTTCTATCTCTCATGTCTCCTTGTTTCTCAGAAGGTCAGGCAAACAATTTAGTTTCAGCTTGGTGGAACATTAATATGAGTTTGATTTTTAGTATTGGTTTGAATCTCTTGGGGATAGTACAGGAGCTCAATCTAAACTACCACCTTCTAAACATTTTATTTAACATACCTCAGGGGGTTCTTGTAGGACCAACCAAAGTGAATTAGAATATCATCTGAACTTTCATTCTTGCTTGGCTTCTTCCTTCCCTCGACCCTGCTTTCCTCATTTCCTTGGTAGTTTCTCCCCAGAGCATGAGCCTTTAGATTAGAGAATATATCTTTGGTCACTAAAATATATCCATCTTGGATATTCTGGTAGCTGTATGGATTAAGGTAAAACACTAGGACACTTGTAGTGGAGGCAAATGTACATGATAACAAGTTTAGGAGCTTTATGTGTATTAATATTCCAGAAGCACTTATCTGAGAGTCACATGAACTTGTTCAAGAAAAAGTATGATATTGGAATAAGCCAGAAACCAAGGAAGTAATTAAAAACTTTTCAAAGAAGAAATATTTAGCTAGTTTCATTTTTGTAATATTCTAATGCTACTTAAACGATTCCAAGTAAAGAAAAAAAAGATAGAAAGCTTTGAATTCATTTTAAGAAGTTAGCAAGACCACAATATCAAAACAAAATCCGATAGACATTCAAAGACAAAGCTGATTCAATAGTCTAGAGAATGTATATAAACAAAAACACTAAGCATAGCACTGGCAAAGTCAATCCACTATGAAAATAAAAGACTAGCATATCAAGTGAAAAGGATTTTTCCCAAGAACACAGTATTATTTAATATTCAAAAATCTAATACAAAAGAAGACATGGCACAAAAAGGAGAGGCAAGAATTTCAATAGATATTCCCAAATGAATTAATAGATGATAAGACTAAATATCCATTATTATTTCCTTAACAGAATGTATATTTTGCAGACCAAAGGGATACATCATTCTGACAAGGCTTTTTACTTTAAGTTGGAAGTTTTAGTTTCTTATGATGTTTGGACAATATAAAAAATAGAAGTTATAAATATTGAAAAAGGTGACAAATTAATGTTTTTTTCCATTTTTATAGCCTACCTCAAAA
Source organism: Dipodomys spectabilis (assembly GCF_019054845.1). NCBI lineage: Eukaryota > Metazoa > Chordata > Mammalia > Rodentia > Heteromyidae > Dipodomys > Dipodomys spectabilis. The sequence goes on from NW_024870759.1 coordinate 4,268,954, forward strand.
CTTCAAGCAAATCATCCTTGAAAATGTCATAATTATAGGGAAGTGGCAGATAGCAATATAAATATATAAATATCAATAGATGTCCTGTATTAAAATGTGCATTTCACAAATGGGATTGCATTAAACTGCAGAGCTTCTGCATGGCAAAGGACATAGCCAGCAAGATCAATAGAAAGCCCACTGATTGGGAGATGATCTTCACTAGCCATACAACAGACAATGACTTCATATCTAAAATATACTTAGAATTCAAAAAATTAAATCCCCCAACAACAAATCCTCAATGAAACAACTGCCCAATTAATAAGTGGACTAAAGACTTAAAGAGAGACTTCTCTAAAGAGGAAATAAGAATGACCAATAGACACATGAAGAAATGATCAACTTCTCTAGCCATAAAAGAAATGCAAGTCAAAACAACGTTGAGATTCCACCTCACTCCAGTCAGATGGCTATAATCAAGAAATCTAATAACAATAGATGCTGGAGGGATGTGGCCAAAAAGGAACCCTGCTACACTGTTCATGGGAGTGTAAACTTGTTCAACCACTTTGATAAGCAGTATGGAGGTTCCTCAAAAGACTCCACATAGAGCTCCCCTATGATCCAGCAATCCCACTTCTGGGCATTTACCCAAATTATCACAAACAAGGCCACTAAAGCTACCAGCACAACAATGTTTATTGCAGCATTAGTCACCATAGATGAGATATGGAACCAACCCAGATGCCCCTCAGTAAATGAATGGATCAAGAAAATGTGATAGATACACACACACACACACACACACATACACACACACACACACACACACACACACACACACACACACACACACACAATGCAATCTATGCTTCCATCAGAAAGAATGAAACTGCCCCATTTGTTAGGAAACAGAAAGACTAGGAAAAAAATCATATTAAGTGAAGTAAGCCAGACCCAAAGAAATATAGGTCCCATGGTTTCTCTTATTTGCAATATTTAGATGAGTAGAAAAGGTCAAATGCTATGTACATATGACCATATAAGATGATGCTAATAACCATCTCACTTAGAAAATTTAAAAAAAAAAAAAAGATGATGCTAAATAAAATGAACCCTAAGATATGGACACAAGAAGTTTTTCTTTGTTATTGTTATTTTTAATGCCCTGTGTGATTTTTTTGTTTCTTTTGTACAGTCTACCCCCTATGGTATATCCCCTGTTGTCACTGTATTTGATTTTAGTACCCTGAATTTTATATATACATTTATCTAATTTGAGGAGGGGAAGGGGAATAATAAAATGCTGAAACAGGGACACAGGATGACCCATTGCAACAATGATACTCACAAGACACTATGTTGGAAAAGAACTTTACAACTTGGGGCGGGGGAGTGAGGAAAGTGGGGGAGGGAAGGGATAGTAGGAAATAAAACAAAGGATAGGGTAATGATGTTCAATAAGAAATGTACTCAATCCCACTTTTGGGCATTTACCCAAATGATCACAAACAAGACCACACTAAAGCTACCAGCACAACTATGTTTATTGCAGCATTATTTACCATAGCTAAGATATGGATCAACCCAGATGCCCCTTAGTAGATGAATGGATCAAGAAAATGTGGTATATATACACAATGGAATTCTATGCCTCCATCAGAAAGAATGACATTGTCCCATTTGTTAGGAAATGGAAAAACTTGGAAAAAATTATATTAAGTGAAGTAAGCCAGGCCCAAAGAAACATAGGTCCCATGGTTTCCCTTATTTGCAATAACTAGTATATGTCTGAGTCAAGCAGAAAAGGTCAGATAAGTTGATGTTAGGGGAATGAACCCCAAGATAAGTATTCAAATGTTTTTTGGTTTTTTTTCCTTTCATGCAATTGTTTCTATCATATTTACAAGATGATTTCTATGCTGCTTTGTATGTCCCTCCTCCACAGTATAACCCATACTTTCACTGTTTTTGATGTTGGTATAATTTATGGAGGGGAAGGGAAAAAAACAAATCGTTTAATTAAGGATGCAGGTGGACCCATTGCAACAATGAGATGTACAAGTTGTTATGTCGAAAAACAAACTTAACAACTTTGGTGGGGGGTGGGAGGAGGATTAGGTGGGGGGAAGGGAGGAGTATGAGAAGGGATGGGAAGGGGAAACAATGAGGAGGCAAAAATGCTTGATAAGAAATATACTCATTATCTTGCCCATGTAATTGTAACTCCTCTGTATGGTATTCTCACAAAAAAAAAAAAAAAAAAAAACTAAAAAAAAAGAAATGTACTCATTACCTTACTCATGTAACTGTAACCCTTTGTACAGCATCTTTACAATAAAATAAAAATTTTAAATGTACATTTCAAGTTACACCATAATAACAGAAATAACATGGTACTATCACAAACTAGACACATAGACCAGTGAACAAGAACAGAGGACTCAAAAATAAATCCCTATGGTTATAGCCATCAGATGCTTAACAAAGGTGTCAAAAACATACACTGGAGAAAAGACATCCTATTTAAGATATGGTGCTGGGAAAACTGGATATAATCATGAAGAAAACTAATGGTAGATCTCTATATCTTACCCTATTTTAAAAAAATCGATTGAAAATGGATCAAAGAGTTTACTGTAAGATCTGAAACTTTGAAACCACCAGGGGAAAACAACGAATACACTTGAAGATATAGGCAGAGCCAATTACTTTTTGAATAAGACTACAATAGCCCAAGGAAATAATAGTAAGGATTGACAAATGAGATAGTAAATTAAAAATGAAGCCAGATTTTAAAAGCTTCTGTACAGCAAAGGAAACAAACACCAGAGTAAAGAGACAGGCTACAGCATAGGAGAAAAATCTTCACCACCTATTAATTCAACAGAGGCTTGCTACGTTGAATATATGAAGAACTCAAAAATTATAAGCCGAAAGAATAACACAATCAATAAATGGGCAAATGAACTGAATAGACACTTTTCAAAAGAAGAGGCACAAATGAAAAAAATTCATCCTAAGCCAAAAGGTATGAATGTTTTCAAAGACAGGCCTGTAAATGTGTCTATTGCTTTGTGTTCACTGTTGTCAACAAACTGAAAACTACTGATGAAAAAAACTCATGAAATAAATAAGTAAATAAATGCCATTAAAATACTTTTAAAGAATATTTAAGAGGAGGCTACAATGCTTGATAAGAAATGTACTCATTATCTTGCCCATGTAATTGTAACCCCTTTGTACAATATTTTCACAATAAAAAGAATATTTAATGACATAGTGAAGTACATATAAATGTAGTTTAGCTTCATACCATTGGAATACCTAGTGTTTTAGCTTAGATGTATAGTATGTACTTAACATGTTAGAGGCCCTGCGTTCCATTCCCAGTGTACTCAAAAATAAAAAGAAAATAATATGCAGTCATCATGTTTTTTCTAAGTTCTGAAATTTGGATTATTATTAGTATTGTTGTGAGCATGTGTGTGTGTGTGTGTGTGTGTGTGTGTGTGTGTGTGTGTGTGTGTGTTCTGGGGCTTGAATTCAGGGGTTGGGCACTGTCCCTGAGCTTTTGTACTCAAAAAGTGCTCTATCACTTGAGCCACAGCTCCACTTCCAGCTTTTTGGTGGTTTGAGATAAGAGTATTTTCCTTCTCAGACTGGCTTCAAACCAAGATCCTCAGATCTCACACTCCTGAGTAGTTTGCTAGGATTATTTTTTTTTTACAGAACTGAGAAACAAACTCAGGTCCTTGCACTTGCCAGGCAAGTGCTCTTCCACTGAGCTAAATTCCCACCCCCTAGGATTATTTTTTAATGTCTTCTTTTTGTGCTTGCCTATATGTTTCAGATTTTTCTTCAATGAAGATGTGCTCTTTTAAAATCCAAAATATAAACACATCACAATGAACATTTTCAAGTTCAAAAGTAAGAAACAGGCAGTCTTGTAGTCTTCTCAGTGTTTGTTAGCATATATTTGTTATGAAGATATGCATATCTCCTTCCAGTACTGCTCCTCCCACCAGAAGAGAAATTCTATTCTATTTCCGATACTAACAACCAGTGATAGTTAATCTTGCCCTAAGTAGTTGTCCAGTGTTTATCTGATGGTCGTAAAGAAGAATATGTATCTAGGTGACAGGTAGTTGTTCTGTCCTGTTGGGTATGGAACACAGGTCCTCATATACTCAACCACCAACCAACCTCTCAGATACTGCTCCAGCTTAAAACCTGTTCATCTTAATTGTGTGTGTGTGTGTGTGTGTGTGTGTGTGTGTGTGTGTGTGTGTTGATAAATTAACTCTTTGGGAGAAAGATGCAAGATCTGTGCAAATCAATATGAATATTCACTAAGGACTCTTGAGGATAAGGGTGTTTTCCCAGCACAAAGGATCCACAGAGGAGAGTCTTTTGTCAGGCCTACAGAATTCACCCCTTCATCAACCGGGAAGATTAGGTCTTTAATTCACTGTTTTTTTGTTTTTTGTTTTTTTTTTATTGTGAAAATACTGTACAGAGGGGTTACAATTAGATGGGCAAGATAATGAGTACATTTCTTATCAAGCATTGTAGCCTCCTCCTTTGTTTCCCTTTCCCATCCCTTCCCATCCTCCCCCCGCCCCGCTCCCCCACCCAATCATCCTCCCTCTCCCCCCTCCATCAAAGTTGTAAATTCACTGTTAATAGAGGGTTCTGTTAAGGGACTATTATGAGCCAGAATTCTATCACTGAGCAGCCATACTATACGGACGGTAAGAAAATTGCACAATTTTTCTACTAAAAGCCATTATGTGTCCCCCTCCAAATTCATATCTTCAAGTCCTAGAATCTCAGAATGTGCTTGGATTTGGAGACAGGGTCTTTACCAAGGTCATTAAGTTCAAATGAGATCACAAAGATAAGAACTAATCCCTATAACTGGTGGCTAGGTCTGTAATCCTAGCTATTCAGCGGGTTGAGATCTGAGAATTGCAGTTCAAAGATAGCTCCAAGAGACTCTTATCTTCAACTAATTAACCAAAAATTGGAAATAGAGCTATGGCTTAGGTGGTAGAGTGCTAGACTTGAACAAAAAGCTAAGTGATAGAGCTTCAGTTGAAGCTCCAGTATTAGCACAAACAGTGGGAAGTGTGGATATTTGAATAGAACAACACATAAAGGTTTTGTGGGGCTGGGAAGGTGCTCAGTGGTAGAGCGCTTGCCTTGCATGCTTGAGGCCCTGGGTTCGATTCCTCAGCACCACAAAAGCAAAAAGAAAAAAGCCGGAAGTGGTGCTCTGGCTCAAGTGGTAGAGCGCTAGCCTTGAGCTGAAGAGCTGAGGGACAGCGCCCAGGCCCAGAGTTCAGGCCCCACAACTGGACCCCCCCCCAAAAAAAAGAAAGAAAAAAAAGAAAGGTATTTTGAAGATGCAGGAAAATGATGGCTAAATAAAAGCCAAGAAGTGATCTTGGAAGGAACCAAGGTACCTAATCCTGATGCCTTTATCTAGGGTTTCCAGTCTTTGGAACTATGAGTCAATAAATCCCTGGGGTTTTGTTCATTGTTTTTGGCATGTTGAAACTGGGCATCCCTCTGTAGCTTAGGCTAGCTTCCAATTCACAATCTTCCTGCCTCAGCCTCCCACATGCCGGGATTATAACATGTACAACCACTCCCACCTTAAATCTCTATTGTTCAAGGGACTTTGATCTAGTCTGTAGCACTCTATTATGGCAATCTGAGTACACTATTTACTTGATTCCACAGTTAGGGTGCAAATCAGCAAACTAATGAAAACATAATTACAATTTGTAAACAGTCCAGATCATTGAGGAAAGGCTGCCCTGGAGAAGCAGGTTATGCTACATCCTGAGAACTAGAAGGAACTGGCCTGGAATAAGAAAAAAGCATCATCAAAATGGAAGTCAGAAAACATGGAGGCCCCCATTGGAGAATGCTCCAGCTGCTTCTAGAAAGATCAAGTGAGGTTGAAGAGGTGTTCAGGAGGAGGCACTGGTAATAGACATCAGAACCCCCACTGAGTCTTCTACCTGTTGTGCTTGAGCAGAACATTGAGTCCTTAGTGTGAAATGTAGGTATCTCTCTAAGAATATAGCTACCCATTGGTGCTGGGAGTGTAGATCATTGGCACAGTGCCTAGGTTCAATCACCAGGGCCCCCCCAAAATAATTCATTAATCAATAGGGTTGACACATTCAATTATAGTGTGCCCTCGCTTTTTGTCTCATCCTTCCTCTGTTATCTAACTCTGGGTCAAGCAGGCATTTAGCAGAGCTCCAATAGTTTCCTCTTACTCAGAGCAAAGTTTTATTCCAATCAGCTCCCCGTAAATGCTTATTCAATTAGTAGCAAATGTCCATTGGGTAGTTTCTTCAAAATGGATGTTATTTAAAATTCTCTTACATATCAAACTGATCATTTAGCAAGTAAATTAAAATAGATGAACTTCTTTAAAGTGATATATTTTTATAACTCATGAAGTTAAGGAGCTTTCTGTATTCACATCCTATATAGTAGAAAAATGAGACTTAAATGACCTCAGGACAGTCATTCTGGTTAAACTAAAAATCCCTGTTAAATAATCTAGGAAAAGTCCTTTTTCTTTTCAAATAAATTGAACAGAAGTAATTCTTTCAACAAAAGAAGAACTTCCACATGTCAGTGGCTCATGGCTATAATCCTAGCTACTCAGGAGGCTGAGATCTGAGGATCCTGGTTCAAAACCTGCCTGAGCAGGAAAGTCCATGAAAGTTTGTTTCACCAAAAAGTCTTTAATGGAACTGTGGCTCAAGTGGTAGAGTTACCCATTACTGGCACACACACACACACACACACACACACACACAATATTATTAATATGCTATGAGATTTAAAAACTAATAAGTGTGATTCAGTGATAACTCTTTTGTACAACTCTACTATAGACCTCTGGCTTTGGTGCCCCAACTGGAATACCAATGAACAAAGAATGGTTGAACAAAACTGATAGAGCTCCCAATGATAAGTATAGATTAAAACCAGGTTGAGTGTGAATGTACTACCCTGTCACTTTATAATAGAATGCTAACATTATTATAACTTACTTTCCATTTTGTGCATGTATTTAGAATTGTATTAATCTCCCACTTTCGGGTATGTGGTTGTGCTCTAGAGCTCTAGGGACCTGTGTCCATGGGAAGTAGGCAGATTGCGGGAAGTTTTTGAAGTCAGTGAACGTTCCCTATTTCTCCACCATGTTTTACCTTTCTCTTTCTACCTCTATGATCTTTATTATCCTATATGTCAGTTTTGTTTAGAAATCAATAAACTTTGAACTATGTAAGGATGTTAGTAGGTACTTTTTGTGTTAGTCAAGCTTCTACTTCTGTGACAAAATACCCAAGAGAAACAATCTAAAAGGAGTAAAGGTTTATTTTAGCTCATAGTTTCAGAAATTTCATTCCCTGTGTATTTGGCCCTATGGTAACTATGGACCTGTGACAAGGCAGGACATCGATGTAGAGAACATGTGGTAGGGCAAAGCAGTTCACCTCATGGCAGCCCGGAAGCAAGCATAGAACGTGAGGACCTGGGGATCTAATAGTCTCCAGAAATACCTTTACAGGCACACACAGAGATTTGCTTCACTAATCTCCTAGGCATTTCTTAATCTAATCAAGTTGATAATCACAAGTGGATTCAAGGTATAGTTATGGAATGATGCTCTCAGTTAGGGAATGATAGCTACAGTAGCTAGAAGTACAGAAGATGCCAGGGGGCAACTACCAAAAAAAGACTATTGTGTTAGTTGGAAAGTTTCCAAGTCTTTGTATTGGCTGAGTGTTATTCTTTGGATCTAGGATATTCCTCAAAGACTCATGTGGTAAAAGTGTGGTCCCTGATGAAGTGGTGGTCAGATATGAGTGCATCATAAAGGCTCCAGCCTCTGTGAGAATTCTGAAGTCCTATAGGGACTGTGACTGGCTATAGATTTGATTAGGATTCTTGGAGTGTGAATGATACCAGTAGAAAACTAATTGTGTGGTTGCTTATCCTATGTCCAAGTAAAGACACGGGATTCTGAGCGCCTGACCTTCTGTAGTTATCCTGTCAAAAGACAGTTGGCATCCCAGTATGTCCTTATCTTAGTGATGCCTGGTATCTGGATGTGTTACTGAAACTGCTTACCTTAATATTTTCTGATTTTTTATCTATCTCTTGGAATGTGTCATTTTACTTATCTTCCCATAACTCCCTTAAGAAAGCCATGGGCCAATCTAAATCTATAAAAGCAGAGGTTAGGGAGAGACATCTTTGGTTTTACCATGTCTGTCAGTTAATCCATTCCTTACCCCAAGGTGATATTCGAATATTAAAAGTTAACACTGTGTGGGCATATTCTTCATTCACTGCTCTAGAATCTGCTTGTCAGACCATCAAAATTTATAGTTGAATGGACTATTGGGAAGTTGTAGAAACTGTGGGAGGTAGATCTTGGTTATAGGAAATAGGTTACTGGGTGCATGTCCTTAGGAACTATATCCTGTCCAGGTTCCTTCCTGTATGTCCCTTTTCCTGCTTAGTGTCTGCCATGATGTGAACTGCTTGGGTACCCCACACCTTCACAACCATGATAGATGGACATTTCTGAAACCATATCTTCCCTTAAGTTAATTTTCTCAAGTATTTATCACAGAAATACAAAGTTGGACTAATAAACTACTAGATATTTTTCACCAGTTTACATATTACAGGTTAATCAATGCTTCCTCCTCTTTGAAAACTCCTGAAACTGTTCCATATTGATCTGATCTGCCAGTGACAGTACGGTATTCATATCATTTTGGTCAATAATCAACTACTCTTTTGTCTCTTGTAAAGTAGTTTTTCATTTTAGTTAATTTTTACACCCTTATACTCTTCTTTCTCTCTTTCTCTCTCTCTCTTTCTCTCACACACATGCAGATCAACAATTTGAGAAATGATTTCTCTCTCTTACACACACACACACACACACACACACACACACACACACACACACACACACACACACAGATTAACAATTTAAGAAATGACCTGAGGCTTCTTTCCCTTTGTCCTTCCTTATACACATTGCTCTCCCTTCCTTGCAGGAACATCAACTCAGGGAAGAAAGAATAATCTGAGCAGAATAAAGGGAAAAATTACTCAGTTTGAGATTGAGGATTTCAAAACAGAGTTATTAACAGTAGTAGCAGAAATAGTAGTGGAGAGTAGAAGGATATAATTTTTAACAATACGGTCATTTTCAGAGCCACGTAAGGCTCAGACACAGAATTTATGCAAAAATGAAGCCCTGGCTGGGCTTTGGGAAAAGATAATAGTGACCTGGATTTGGCACAGTGAAGTAGTCAGAAGAGGGGAAGAGCTTCTGGAGGGACTAGGAACTGAGGAGAATCTGTGCTCCCATTATAGTTGGAAAGAACCAGAGCAAGTTACCTTCCTATACCTTCTCTGAGGAGAAAGGAAAGTCAAGAAAAAATGGTTCATGGGCGTTGACAATATTCATGCAGAAGGATCTAAGGAAGATTCTGGAACTTTCATATGCTCCTTTTTAGTAAAAGAAACAATCCCTAGTGTTTTATCTTTTCTTTTCTTTCCTTTTATGCCAGTACTGAGGCTTGGTCTCAAGGCCTTATGCTCTCGTTTAGCTCTTTGCTCAAGGCACTCTACCACTTGAGCTATACTTCTATCTCTGTCTTTTTGCTGGTTAATTGGATATAATTGGATTTGTCTGTTGAAAATGGCTTCTAACCTCAATCCTCAGATCTCAGCCTCATGAGTAGCTAGGATTACAGGCATGAGCCACCAGTGCCTAGCTACCCCATGTGTTTTTCTAAGTACAAATGTAGCCAAGGGAACAATGGCAGAACTTGGATATTCTGAGTTAGGATAAGGGTGAGAGAGCAGAGTGAGCAGCAAAGACCAAGTGGAGATACATCGGCAAATATCAGTGAACAAAAATCCTATTTGTGTGCTGGCACCAGTGGCAACAGATCTCCATGGCTCCTTTAATGTAGCTCTTTGCAAAACTTGCCTCATACTGAGCCCATGGGAACTTGGCTACCACCCCAGAGATAAGGTGGAAAACAAGAGCTTTGAAATAACCAAGAAAACTCTGGACTGGCTACATTTATGCAAAAATTTATTATAGTTAAGCTTCTTTTACTGAGTATGAAGGTTGTTAGAGATAACTAGTTTTAAAAAATGTTTTGAAATAGGAGATCAAACAATTTGCATATTTTATACTTAGACTTAAACCTAAGGAACTTTCTGTAGTATGTACTAGGCAAAGTATACTACTTATATAAACTCTAACCCTAAAGCAGCTTTTTATATGTAGGTTGTTTGTTTTGCATTTTTCATTTTCCTCTAAAGCATCTAAAATTACCTAAGAAATGCCTAATAAATAATCATTGAGGGACCAAATGATCAACCAATTAATTAATTTGAAATTTTCAATCAGTGGCTGATTTTAGGGAAAAAAAACAATGAAGCAATTAACTTGTAATACTAGCTACTCAGGAGGTTGAGATCCAGAGGATCACAGTTTGAATGCAGCTGGGCAAAAAAGTTCAAGAGGCCATCCCCAATTAACTAGCATCAAAAAAGAAAAGAAGGAAGGAAGGAAGGGAAGGGAAGGAAGAGAAAGAAAGAAAGAAAGAAAGAAAGAAAGAAAGAAAGAAAGAAAGAAAGAAAGAAAGAAAGAAAGAAAGAAAGAAAGAAAGAAAGAAAGAAAGAAAGAATGGAAGGAAGGAAGGAAGGAAGAAAGAAAGAAAGAAAGAAAGAAAGAAAGAAAGAAAGAAAGAAAGAAAGAAAGAAAGAAAGAAAGAAAGAAAGAAAGAAAGAAAGAAAGAAAGAAAGAAAATAAATCCTGGACTGAGGGTTGTGGCTCAAGTAGTAGAGTACTACCCATTAGTGGAAAAGCCAAGGAAGAACAGGGGACTATGAATTCAAGCCTGGGTAGCAGCGCACACACACACACACACACACACACACACACACACACACACGAGCACAAAGTTAAACAAGCAGTAATGACTTGAAATACTACATTTCACACAAAGACTGAGAGGGTGCTATGCATTAGATCTGGACTATCCCCACAAGGCCATGTGTTAAAGGCCTGGAGCCAGTCTACAGTTTTATTGTAAGGTAGTAGAACCTTTCAGGAAGTGGGACCTTATGGAAGGAAGATAAGTCACTGGGGGAGTATCCTTGAAAGTGATTGTGAGACCCCAGTCCTTTCCTGCCTCTCTTTTTGCTTCCTGGAAGCTATGAAGTGAACAGACTCCTTGGCTATGGACTTTCACCATGATATATTCTACCACCGTATGCCCAAAGCAACAGACCCAAGCAGCCTTGAATGGGAATTGCTGAAACTGTGAACCACAAACAACCACTCTTCTTTTTAAGTTGATTACCTCAGGAGTTTTGTTTCATTACAGGGGGGCTACATTTAAAAAGTTAGTTGTTCCTCCTTCTTATCACACATCTCTTATTCTGTCCAAGAATCAGACTTCGTGTTTCGTGAAAATAACAATGCTGGCCTTGGAAAGAGGAAGGACCAACTCCACAGAGTTCTCTGAGCATCTTAAAATGAAAGAGCTCTCCAGTCCATCAGGGCAGTAGCAAAGCAGAATGTTACAAAGGAGAGGAGTACAGAGGAAAAGTTCAAGCAGGCATTATTTAGGGCTAGAGGACAATAGCATTAAAAGTTGAATTATAGAACAATTCTATAGAACTTTACCACAGACTCTCTGCCTGTATAAACTATCTCTGCTATTAAAACAAGGCTTTGAAGAACCTCTAAAAACATCCCATTAAAAAGCCAACCCAGGATTGTAATAAATGGACCATTCTGATGTTGGATGTTAATAGGGAGGGAGGGAGGGGCATGAGATAGATAAGAATTCTATACTTTCCACTCCGTTTTTCTGTGAATCTGAAACTGCTCTAAAAAATGAAGTCTCTTTTTAAAAACTACTATACTAGAGAGATTGGTGGTTGCTAGGGACTTGGGATCAGCAGAATGGAGAATGGTTGTTTAATGGGCAGTGTTTTGTTTGGGAGCTCTGAAAATTTCTGAGAACTAGATAGAGGTGATGGTTTCCATGGCCTGTGAATGTATTAAATGTCACTGAATCATTCACATTAAAATGGTTAAATTTATGTGATGTGAACTTCACTTCAACTGTATGAAAACTCACCATACACTAAATGAACTTCTCAAAAACACATTGCAATCATATAGGCTCCAAACGAATAAGGTTCTTAATAAAGGAATCTTGTGATCCAATTTTTCTTTTTTTTTCCTCTTTTTTGTTGAGGCAGTCTCTATATAGCCCAGGCATTTTGCCTCCACCTCCCAACTGCTGGAGATTTCAGACATTTACCACCACACTTGAACCTCCAGTTTGTTTTGAAGCAGTGCTCATGTCACTTTTCCTGGTATATTCTTTTTCTGCACTTGTTTATTAAAGGTTCAGCATCCCTGTGACAGTGAATTTTCTGTATTATCTTGACTGGGCCCATGGGGTGTCCAGATGAAACACAGCTTCTAGATAGATATGTCTGTGATGAGTGAACTCAGTAAAATAGGTGGTCTTTTGTGGATAGGCATCATCTAATTCCTCCATGGCTTGAATAAAAATGATAGAAGTAGAGGAATTCATCCTTTCCTGTCTTCTAACACAGCTGAAGAATCTCATCTCCTGCTCTCATACCGGGATCTACACTATTAACTCCCCAAGTTCTCAGGCCCTCATAGCACATATATGTAGATATCCATATATATGTATCTAGACAAGTATATGTCTGTGTATGTTCTCTCATAAAGATAGACATGTGTGTATGTATATATATATAACATATACATACATACAGTTGATAGATAAATACAGAATTAAATTCTGCTGGTTCTGTTTTTCTAGAGAACTCTGACTAATACAGTGGTCTTACAGTAAAGCTCTTTATTTTTATTTGAACAAAGATCCTCAGCACCTGCCCTCTACACTACACTTGAAAACATCACACTACAGAACAAACACATTTAAGGAAATGGTATTTTAGACCTTTCCTAGAAAATAAAACTGCTAACCCATTTTTATGTTATCTATTCCAAGAACAAATGTTTTTATCCAGCAACTTTCTCTGAATATTTGTTGAAACTAACTTATCCTTGAAGCAAAAGTATGGTTTCTGAGGAGGTTTTCCTGGCAATGCTTGAGATGATAAACTCAATTCTGAGTGAATGATGAAATATTAGAGTTATAAAGACATAATGTGGCTCTTGAAAACCATTGTTTGTAGGCAGGAGTGGCACAGTAGGAAAGCTTATTATCTCGGCTACGTATAGATCAGCTAGCATAGCATTTGAGATTGTATTCATTTGCACAAAATGCATTTTCTATATACTTTGGAAAGTGTGACACAGTATGTGAGAATATACTACATAGCAAATATAAAGATGTCTAACACAATCACAATTTAATAAAATAAATGGCCTCAGGCTATTTCTTCATTGCAAGTAAATGTATCCTCATGAATCTGTACTCAAATACCATTTCTTAGATTCTAAAAGTGTTGATTTAATAATAACTAACACCAGTAAGAACACCTGCAGAATTGGCTATTTTAGGATTGAAATCAATGATTCTTACCCAGGGGTGGAAAGAAAATCAGTATGAAGGGGATGCTGAGAGAGTGGTCTGTTTGAGACATGTTTGTTTGAAAATGAATTATCAAGTCTTTCCATTTCCTTAAAAATGGGGTAATGTCATTCTTTCTGATGGAAGCATAGAATTCCATTGTGTGTGTATGTATGTATGTATGTATATATATATATATATATATCACATTTTCTTGATCCATTCCTCCACCGAGGGACCTTTGAGTTGTTTATATATCTTAGCTATAGTAAATAATGCTGCAATGAACATGGGTGTTCTGATGGCATTAGTGTGGGATGGTTTGTGGTCATTTGGGTAAATGCCCAGGAGTGGGATTGCTGGGTCATAGGGAAAGACTATGTTTAGTCTTCTGAGAAACCTGTACACTGCTTTCCAGAGTGGTCAAACAAGTTTACATTCCCACCAAAAATGTAGTAGCATTCCCTTTTGGTCACATCCCCACCAGCATCTATTATTATCAGTTTTCTTGATAATGGTTATTTTAACTAGAGTGAAGTGGAATTTCAGTGTTGTTTTGATTTGCATCTCTTTTATGGTCAGAGATGTTGAACATTTCTTCATGTGTCTATTGTCCATTCTTATTTCTCAGAGAAGTCTCTCTTTAAGTCTTTAGCCAAGTTATTGATGGGAGTGGAAAAAAATTATATTAAGCAAAGTAAGCCAGACCCAAAGATACACAGGCTGCATGGCTTCCCTCATTTGTAATATCTACAATATGTCTATAAATCTACAAGTTAATCCAGTGGATAGTAAAATACAAATAATTACATTTGGACATGATTACTTAAACAGCACTCTAAGCATTACCCAGTGAAAACAAAGGAAGATATTCTTAGGAGAGGATCACAATGAATGGCTCAATAGCTATGTGCATATATGATGCTTATTGAAATGAACTCCAAGAAATGGAGAAAGAGGTTTTTTTTTATTGTACTGCTTACAGTTATTTCTTTTTGCTTCCTTTTTCACTTTGCCTTATTCTTTGTTGTCATTTTTTTATTTCTGTATCTTTTGTCTTGTATATAATTTTATCTGATTTGGGGAAAAGATAGGGAATTACAAAAACGGTGGGATAAAGGCTGAACCAATTCAACAGTGATACTCACTAGACAGTATGTTGGAAACAAACTTTACAATTTTGGGGGAAGTGAGGCTGGGGAAAACTGGGAGAAAATGAGAGAGGGGGTAACACTTCAAAAAGGAATGTATTAATTATCTTATTTACATAACTGTAACCCTTCTATACATTACCTTCACAATAACACTTAAGTTAAAAAGATTAAATAAAGCATTGTAATTTGTTTGAAATAAAGAAAATGAATTATCAATCTGTTAATTATAGATTTTAAGTACAATAATTAATTCACTTGAAAGATGTAATTACAATGGAGAGGACATAGGATTTTGATTTTGATTCCTCCAATGGAAGCATACATCAGAAAAGATGAAATATATTGTCTAAGGGCAGATTAAAGCCAACACGCTGTTCTTTTATCACCTATATGAAATAGTCCCCAAATGTCCCAAAATCTAAACTCCCCTGATCTGAGTGAGCAGGTCATGAAAGCAGCACCCCAAGAGCCTGTCTTTGGATTCAGTTTCACCCTAGCAAGGCATCTGTCTCTAGACTCCCCAAATTCCTGGCTTTGACATCTGGAACTATCTCCTATTCTACTGACTTCCCTCAATGTTACAGCACCCACACAAAACAGATGATTATGAAGTAGAAGAGCTAGCTGTAAGAACATTACTAGTGTGTATGCCTCAAAAGGCCATGTTGGTGCGTGTGTGCATGCACGCACGCGCGCGCGCACACACACACACACACACATGCAAAATCATATAGATCCTGTTGCTCATGTGTGCTCTAGCTTACTTGCCCTCCTGTCTACTGCTCATTGGACCAGGACTACACAATTGAGTGACTTGGACCACTTTCTTATTGGGCTCTCCTCCCCTCCCTTCCTCCCTTCTCCTCTCTTCCCCTGTCTTCCCCGCTGCTCCACTCCCCTCCTTTTTACCCTTTCCTTTCTCTTTTCTTCTTTTGCTAAAAGGCCTTCCTATGTTGCCTAGGCTGGCCTCAAACTTGTTATTCTCCTGCCTTGGTCTTCCAAATGCTGAGTTTCAGATATAGAAACTTAAGCTGATTTGGACCACTTTCTTCAAGGAATTTAGAATTGGGATTCAAACGTATTTGTCAGTGTGCTATGAGCTGAGATTATAAAATATTGATATTTTGATTATGAAACAACAAAGCCTGAAGAAAAAAGTCATCCTAGAGAGAGGAGAGGAGAGAGGAGGGAGGAAGAGAAGAAGGGAGAGAATAAAGCAAGTTTGAGAGAGTACATGTTCCTAGAGGGACGGAGAAGCCCTGCTGTGCTTTTTATGTTTTGCTCTTTTGCTTAGCACTTGGGATGGAAGCTAGGGCCTTTTGCATGCTAGGCAAGTGATCTACCACATCCTTACACCTACTGTGCTTCTTATGGCTTTCCAGACCCTTCTATACTTTTATTCATTTCCTGATTTCTGAAACAGTTCTGTATTGTTATGACAAATATTCTCCTAACATTTTTAGTTTCAAAAATAGCCCATGCACAGTTTTGTTCTTCACAATCAAAGGATCTCTCACATATATGTGCATTTACCTTTTTTCTTTAATATGTATTATATTGTAAAAATACTGTACAGAGGGGTTACAGTTACATGAGCAAAGTAATAAGTACATTTCCTATCGAACATTGTTACCTCCTCCTTTGTTTTTCCCTTACCATCTCTTCCCTCCCACCTCCACACCTACACTCCCCCCTGAAATTGTAAAGTTCGTTTTTCAACATATTGTCTTGTGCATCTCATTGTTACAATGGGTCAACCTGTATCCCTATTTAAGCATTTTGTTTTTCCCCTTCCCCTCCCTCAATTAGGGAAGTGTATATACAAGATGCAGGGCACCGACATCAAATAGTGAAAATGGGTTATACCATGGGGGAGGAACATACAAAGAAACAAAAAAATCACATGGCACATTATAAATACATTAGAAATAATAGCAAGAAAGAAAAATCCACTTGTGTCCCTATCTTGGGGCTGATTTTGCTTAACATCGTCTTATCTGGTCATATGTACATAGCTTTGACTTTTTCTGCTTGTCCCAGATATATACTAGTTATTGTAAATGCATTTACTTTTTATCAGAAAAATTTCCCTATGACAATTTATTAATTCTCAAGGTTCTGTGGATTGATGGGGATAGTTTTCTGTTCTATGTGCTATCAACTACATTTGGCTTACAGCTGGGCTGGGATTATTGACCGTTGCATTAATTTTCTAACTGTGGTACAATAAACTGCCACAAACTTAGTTGGCTTAGAACAACACAAATATATTACCTCATGGTTGTACAGTTTGGAAGTCTAACGCTGGTGTTATTGGTTTAAAAGGATAGCCTATAATTTCAACTATTTGGGAGAATCTTTGTATGAGGTCTTCCTTGGAAAGAAACAAGAGATTCTACTTGAAAAATAATGAAATTGTTAAAATACAACTCTTCTTCTTAGTTATTTAGTAATATCACATGAGCCTGAGATGTAACTCAAGTGATAGAGCACCTGGGTAGCAATTGTGAGGCCCTGAGTCCAAACTGCCAAATAAGACGAAGTAGAATTATAAGAACAGAATACCTGTTTTCAGCAGGCAGTTTTCTTGCTTTTCCTATTTGCCTCCTTGGCAAATGGCTCCCTTCCCTTTTCAAAGCCAATGGAGTGTTTTGCAGAAAGGCAGCTCACTGACTTTCATATCGACTTTTTTTTTGCCTGTCTCACTTATAATGGCCATTGTGATTGCATTTGGGCTCACCTGGATAATCCAGGGTCATCTCGCAATCTCAAGGTCAGTTGATTAGCAAGTTTAATTCCATCTGTAACCTTAATTCTGCTATGTCAGAGTCTGCTACATAAAGCTTAAGGCCCAATGCAAAATAGAAATCGAGACTTCAGTTTATGGTAGGGATATCATTAAAGACTGCTACCAGTCAAAAGATACAAAGGAGCAGATATGTAAAAATGCACAGCCTAAGGAGCTCATGGACAACATATAGGTTATAGGTAGCAAAATTGTGCTGTGTAATGGACTTCATGCTAAATGAATTGATTTAAGCCACTTCTATCACAAAATAACAAATGAATTGGTAATTATATGATGTGATGAATAGTTCATTTACTTCACTATATTTGGCTATCTGTAGGTCACTAGTCAAGGAATTGCAAATAATCAGAAAAAAATGAATATAAACCAAACTTCTGCAAACTTACTTTTCTTGTTTTTATTCTCTAAACAATACAGTAAAACAGCTACTTACATAGCATTACATTGTATTAGGTATTAGAAGTAATCTAAGGAAGATTTAAAGTATATTGAGGTGTATTCATATGTTACATGCAAATACTACACCATTTTAATAAGATGGTCTGGTGCATCCTTAAATCTTTGCATACCTCAAGGACACAGAGGGCCAACAGTAATCTTTTCCCTATCTGTATCCTTTAGTAACATGTTGTATATCTTACATAATAATATTTATTTTAGATATAAATGTAACACAATATCTAAGCAAACAGAGAAAGAAACATCATGAGCCATTTGCAAAGGTATTCTCTTATACTCCCATCCTTGGGAGGCCAAAATAGAAGAATGTTAAGTTCCACTTCAGCCTGCGTATTGTTTCAGTAACAGCTGTACTATTTTAGATGTACATTTTCTCTGCATCCCTGCCAACACTTACCTTTCATCCTTTTGATACTAGTGACTCTAATATATCTCAAATCTTTAATGATTCTGAGAAGTTTTTATAAACCTGTTGACCCTTTGCATGCCTTCTTTTGAGAAACAGAGTGATCCTTTATCAAAACACATAAACAACAAAACAAAACAAATAGCATGATGGCTTCAGGTAAGGCTAAGCAGTAGAGCATCTACCTGTGAAGTATGAGGTCCTGAGTATAAATACCAGTGTCACCAAAAACCCCTGCAGAATACTGACATAGGTATTCAATGCCTAGAAATAAATCCATGTACTTAAAGTCAATTGATTTTCAACAAAGGTGTCCAGAGCATACAAAAGGAGCAAGCTTTTTAAAAACGGGGGTTAGTAAAATTGTTCATACACAGAATGAAATCAGATCTTTATTTTTATTTTTTGGGTCTGGTCGTGGGGCCTGAACTCTGGACTTGGGCGTTGTCCCTCAGCTCTTCAGCTCAAAGCTAGCGCTCTACCACTTGAGCCACAGCGCCACTTCCAGCATTTTTTCTTTTTGCTTATGTGGTGCTGAGGAATTGAACCCAGGGCCTCATGTATGCAAGGCAAGTGCTCTACCACTGAGCCACCTTCCCAGCCCCCAGATTTTTATTTTATACCATATAAAAAGTCAACATGAATAGATTACTTAAGCATAAGACTCAAAATTATAAAATGATTAAGGAGAAAAAGGAACAAAACTCCATCACATAGGTCTGTACAATGATTTTTTATATGACCTCCCCCAATAAAAACAAAGGAAACAAAACCAAAAACGAGACTGGACACTGGTGGCTGGTGTCTATAATCCTAACTACTCAGGAAGCTGAGATCTGAGGATCTCAGTTCAATGCAAGACTGAGCAAGGAAGTCTATGAGACACTATTCTCCAATTCACCACCAAAAAAATCCAGAAGTGGAGCTGTGGCTCAAGTGGTAGAGTACTAGCCCTTGGCACCCAGGCCCTGAGTTCAAGCCCCAGGACTGGCACAACAAAATGGACAAATAGCATTTTGTCCATCTTAAAAGCTTCTATATAGCAAAGGAAACAAGAATGATCCTCCACATGAAGAGAATCTAAAGACTGAGAAAAAATATTTGCAAACCATATATTTCAAAAGGTGTTACTACAAAAATTATATAAGCAATTTAGTTCAAAGGTCTGAACAGATATTTCTCAAAATAAGACATACATTCAATAGATTCATAAACATTCTCAGCATCATTAATCACTTAAGATACATTAAAGTCACTAGTATCAAAATAATTAAAGGTAAGTGTTGGCAGGGATGCAGAGAAAAGGTACATGGAAACTCGTACAGCTGTTATAGAAACAGTATGCAGAATCCTTTAAAAGGCTAAAAATAGATCAACTATATGCTCCAGCAACCCCAGTTCAGCCTGTGTATCTAATAGAAATAAAATCAGTGAATCACAAAGATCTCTACACTTCCCACGTTCATGGTAGCACTATTGTCAACGGCCAGATATTGAATCAGCATACATGTCCCTCAAATAAAGAATGGAAAAGGAAGACATGGTGTATGTAGTACACAATGAAATACAACACAGACCTTCGAAAGAAGAAAATTCTGTCCTTCATGGCAACATGAACAAATAAACCTGAGGCCATCACGCTAAGTGAAATAAGCCAGGCACAAAATGACAAGTCCTGCATGATCTCACTCATATGTAAAAAAGATTTTTTAAATGAATAGAACTAAGAGATAGGATGCGGGTTCACTAAAAGCTGGGGTCTTAATTTTGGGTCTAAATTCCAAGAAATTAGGACTGTACTAGGTCACATTGCACAGAGCAATTAAAGTTAGAACTAGAATTAGGTAAGGGTTGCTAGTCATTTGGTTTTGAGATAGACAATCTTTGATTTTCCAGATGAGCCCAATTTAATCAGAAGGATCTTTAGAAAATGGAGGATGAAGGCAGAAGAATGATGGTAGCCTCAGAAGGATTTAGCCTGACATTATATCTTTCAAAATAGATGAAAGCTCCCCTGTGCCAAGGTAACCTTTATATGCTGGAAAGGTAGGAAATCAGATCCTCCCACATAATACTTTACTAACTGTGATTATGTTTTCATATTGGGCATAATTATATATTGGTCAGAGGCAATTATTAAAGTGTATAATTACTAAGATTGCAAAATTTTATATAAAGTATTTCAAGCAAAAAAATAAAAGAAATCAGATCCTCCACTGGATCTACAGAGGAACACAGCCTTGCTATCTTGCTAACATTGTTTTCAGCATTAGAATTTGAATTCAGGGTTTTGCACTTGCTAGGTTGACACTCTACCACTTGAGCCATACCACCAGCCAGGATTTTTGCTGGTTATTTTGGCAATACAGTATTTGTCTAGGCTGGCCTTGAACACAAACCTATGGCTCTTGAGGAGCTTGGATTATAGGTATAGGCACTCAGTGTCTAGTTCTGGCTTACGTCTTCATTCTAACCCACTGAGAGTGATGTTGAACTTTTCAGCTACATAATTGTAGCCTAATCAATTTGTACTCTTTGAAGCCACTATTGTGGTAATTTATTACACTAGCCATGAAAAACTACCAGTGTTATCAAGTCAGAAAAAAGTCGGTTACATTTGAGTCAAAATACAAAGAACCATAATTATTGTTGTTATTATTATTTTGACTTGCAAGAGCCCCTACCCAGCTGAATCTGGGGACTATAGTCAGTAGAGCATCGAAACAGACCTACAGTAACCATGGAATAAACCAAGGGCAAATTTTATTTGTGTCTCTTGGAAAGCCTAAGAATGTATGGGACTCCCTCTGGTTCCTATAGTATTACCTCATCATTTCCAGACTGGTACCCTGGAAACTCTGCGGGATCCCAAACAGCTCATACTACATCCTCATTCCAACTAGCAGAAGAGAGAAAAAGTGGAACGTCCTACTTATCTTTAAATGTTTTTACAAGTCATTTCAAGTTACATGCCATTGTCTAGAGCTTAACCGTATGGCTACATCTCTGGAGCTAGGTAACCCTGTGCCCACCTAAGCATTCTACTAGGATGAAAGAAGAGGAAAATAAACACAGAGGCCCAACCAGCCATCTCTTCTACACTGTGTAACTGGTAGTGCTAGATGCTGACTGATGTTTTTAAGCTTGGATATCATTTTTGTCTAATATGATAATTTAGGAGAATATTAGAATTAGGAATATTTCTTCCTTCCTTCCTTCCTTCCTTCCTTCCTTCCTTCCTTCCTTCCTTCCTTCCTTCCTTCCATCCTTCCTTCCTTCCTTCCTTCTTTCCTTCCTTCCTTCCTTCCTTCCTTCCTTCCTTCCTTCCTTCCTTCCTTCCTTCCTTCCTTTCTTTCTTTTCTTTCTTTCTCTTTCTTTTGTTAGCCATGGGGCTTGAACTCAAGGTCCAAACGCCCTCCCTGAGTGCTTCTGCTCAAAGTTAACACTTTACCACATTGCACTAGAGCTCCACTTCAAATTTTCTGGTGACTAACTAGAGATATGAGTCTCACAGACTTTCCTGCCTGGGCTGGCTTTGAACTACAGTCCTCAAATTCTCAACTTCCTGGGTAGCTAGGATTATAGGCATGAGCTACTGGTACTCAGCCCATTTGTATTTCATAGGTCTGTGTGCGTGTGTGTGTGTGTGTGTGTGTGTGTGTGTGTGTGTATGTGTGTGTGTGTGTGTGTGTATGTGTGTGTGTGTGTGTGTGTGTGTCTGTGTGTCTGTGTGTGGTGATGGGGGTATAACCCAAAGCCTTGTGCTTGCTAGGCAAGCACTCTTCTGTCAAGCTATATCCTCCACCTTCCATTCATATTCTGATTATTTTTTGATACCAGATTTGAACTCAGTTTCTCCTGAGACTTGGCTTTCCAGATTCACACTCATCTTCTCCTTTATGTCTTCAACTCTTTCTATATCTTCCTCAGTTGACTTGCTGGCAAGAGCCAACCTCAAACAGACTTGAAACAGGACCCTCTTCTTTTTTTTGGTGGGGGGGGTCCGGTCATGGGGCCTGAACTCTGGGCCTGGGCGTTGTCCCTCAGCTCTTCAGCTCAAGGCTAGCGCTCTACCACTTGAGCCACAGCGCCACTTCTGGCTTTTTTTTCTGTTTATGTGGTGCTGAGGAATCAAACCCAGGGCCTCAAGCATGCAAGGCAAGTGCTCTACCACTGAGCCACCTTCCCAGCCCAGGACCCTCTTAATTATTCCTTTCATCGATCATCTCCACAGTCATTTTCTATATGCCACTGTTATAGATGAGCTACAAACCTTGTGATTTAAAACAGCAATTGATGATCTTATTATAATCAGTATATGAAAAGTCTGACCTCCAAGTCTCACTAAGCTTGAGCCCATGTATGTAGAGGCCTGCATTCCTTCTCCAGGTCCTCACCTTTCCCAGCTTGTAGAGGCTGCCTCAGTTCACAGTTCAGCAGTCCCTGCTTTCCATTGTCAAAGCCAGCAACAGAAGATCAAGTTCTCCTGTCACTTTATCTGACCTCTTCCATAGTCACCTTTGACTCCTGTTTTTTCTCCTCCTTAAATTTCAAGAATCCTTGACATCATCTTGGGCTGAGCAGATAACTCAGGATAATCTTCTTAAGGCTTCTTCCATCTTCAACTTTAATTCCACTTTGCCACGGAGTATAAAACATGTTCACAGGTTCAGTGGATTAGGACATGGCTATCTGGAAGGGGGCATTATTCTGCTGACTAGAGCCCTCATTCTTATTCCATTGGACCCAGAAACACAAATAAGTTTCCTTGCCCTCCCCTCCTTTGTTTTCCTTCAGTTCTTTTGCAAGTCAGGTCATTGTTAAACTCCAGGTTTGGTACTTGAGAACCAAGCTTTCTACCGATTATCAACTTACTTCATACACAATCATTTGTTCATTGTAAGTTGTTCTGTAAATGAATCACTGTTCAAAGAACAAAATAAAGAGCCAATCTTAATCAACACTTTTAATCTGCCTATATTTCATTGTGAGTTCTAACCACTTGATTTCAGGTCTGATGCCCTGGGTACAAAGTTAGTAACAACTCTTAAGAAATTGACCAACTTCAATTAGAACAATATGCCAAGCCTGGGAAGGGAAGCATGAATGCATCAGAATTTTCAGAAGTTATGTCTGAGGCCTCAGGGCTGTTTTTGAACAGAGGCACAAATGAGGAGCGTGGGGACAGAATGAAAATGTTCTGGAAATGTTTTCATATTCAGATTATTTTTAGTAGCATTAGCCAAAGTGTAAAAGCATCATCAAGGCCTAGAGCAATGGTATTTGGTAGCAAAATCATGGGAAGGGTGGTAGAAGGGTTGGATTCCCACCCAGCTTTAATCACCAGCTTGTAGGCACCAACCCCGATGAGTTCAAGTGTTATCATGTTTGGGATGAGAAGGAAGACATTTGGCGCCGACCACTTGCGTGTTAATCAAGTCCAGGAAAGCAGTTTTTGCTCCTCCTACAGTTGAGAGTAGATATGAGAAGACAGCCTCTTGTTTGTTACTCTGTAATAGTTTACATCTGATGGAACTAAGTAGTGGAATGAGCTGGTTTGGATGACAGCCAAGGTGTCATTCACTGTGCCCATCTGAAAGTCAGTGACACAATCCTTACTCCCCAGATAGTCACTCACTGCTCTGCCCTTGGACGGCCCTGATTTCTTCTGCACTCTGAGACTATGTCTCTCCCGACTGTGGCCTGGCCTGTGGTTTTACACTGCACTTCCCTCTTCCTTCCTGAAAGATGATTCAGACTGACATGATTCTCATCCTTCTCTGAAGGGAACCAAGCAAATGTGAGTAAGAGTGGGGTGTGTCTCTGTGAGGTTCCTTTTCCCAAGAACCAGACAAGAGCACTTAGGATTAACTGATTCTTTTTCTGACAAATGCAGTTTATGCTTTACTTTTTTCTTGGTTAGAAACTGACAAGCCATTATAATGTCAATTTGCATTTTATTCTGTGTTTTAATAATGTTATATCTGTTTATGAATAAAGAATCCATGAGTGAGATTCTACAATTTTGTGTACATGCATGAGAATGTACTCCTTTCCCCCTTTTTGGCAATATTGAGGTTTAAGCCCAGGGTTCTGCACTTTCTAAGCAGGTGCACTATCACTTCCAGCGATTACCACCCCCCCCCCCCCCCACACACACACAGAATCTCATGTTTTTGCCTAGGGCTAGCTTGAGACAATATTCTCCTACCTTTACCCCCTGACTAGGTTGGATTAAGGTCCCTCTCTCTTTTGCCAGTACTGGAACTTAAATTAAAGGCCTCAAGTTCTTATGTGGCTTTGCTCACAACTGGTATTCTGCCACTTGAGTCATGTATTCATTTCTGGCTGCTTATTTGGAGATAGGAATCTCTTGGATTTTTCTATCTGGGCAGGTTTCAAACTGTGATCCTCAGATCTCAGCCTTCTGAGTAGCTAGAATTTTCAGGCATCAGCCTCCAGCACCTGACTGGTTACATCTTTCTGATAAGAAAGTCTGTAGAATATCAGACATTTTATTTCTGGGATTTGACTGAAAGCATTAAAATGATCAGACTTGATCACAAAAAGAAAGTTACAAAGTGGCATTCTTTTTACAGTCTCAAGTATGGAAGGTTAATTTTCATATAAGAAGCTATTGAATTGAGTGCCAGTCAGGTAACTATAGCACTTCCAAGAAAATCTAAAAGGAATTCCGTAGTCTGGGTGCATGACAAGTTTCTTTTAATTGCTGGTTCACTGTAATAAAACTAGAGATTCTATAAAATGCATTGATTATGGATTTTTGAAGCAGAGCAATACTCAAGAAAAGCCTGGACAAAGACTGACAGATTAATGAAAATTTACTTTTATTGTTGGTTTTGTTGTTGTTGGGACAGAGTCTTATTATGTAATAGCCCAGGATGACCTAGAACTTGCTATGTAGCCTAGGTTGTCCTCAAATTTGTGATTTTTTTCCTCTGGCTCCTGTATGCTGGGATTATAGGTGTACACCACCATGGCTAGGCAAATTTACATACTCTGAGTTGGCATAACACTTAAATGCATGATCCCTTGATTGAACCAACATTTTTCTATGAGGCAAACCACCATCAATCCCCAATGAATCAATTCAGACCAATTTTATTGCACCATGATTTCCAAACAGACGGAAACAATGGGTTCCAGAACCCAGGATTCTCAAGAATGTTAATATTAGCATACTTTCACTGATCTAGAAAAATAAAGTGAATGGGTATTTTTTAAGTCTGCAGAGAATTCCTTAACACAGTATCTCTATGCTTTTTTTCTATAAAATGTAGGCTTTTTATGCCTTCTTGGATCTCCAGGAAACAGATGTTAAGGTAGAATTGGATATGTAAGTCACATACTGAGGGAAATATGAGTTAAGGAGAAAGGGAGAAACAAAAGGAGTAGGTGAGAAAAGGTTTAGGCCAAAAGGCAGGTTTTACATCTATAAAAGGAGAAGGAGAAGGGAGGAGGATGGACTAAATGGAACCTCAGTCTATAGTGTAACTCTGAGACTGTATCAGCAGATGGCAAGCACTAGAATAAAGATGGCCCATAAGAGAAGTTCCATGGTAGGCCATAATGGCCACAGTCCCACCCCAATCCCCCACCCCCACATTGTACTCAGTCATTGTAGAACAAAAATTTAGCAATGGATCTCAAAGTATTAAAGCTGCAGACTATTGGCTATCAATACCAGCCACTTGGACTCCTTTTCTATTACAAAGTACGGAGATTGTAAATAAATCCTATTACCAGATGAGCTCTGACCAGTAGATTGTATGAGAGATAGAGAATCCAATCATGTCTGGCCACTCCCTTAGAAGAAACTGGCAAGGAACCAATATTCTTTATCTACCTGCATCCCAAACCTTGTAGGAATAATGATTTCTTACATACTATAAAGCTTGTGTGCTCTTCACCCAGGTACATGCATAGATTTTCCCTACGGTAGACTGAGATCATATTAAGCAAGGATGTAGAACACACCTGGTATGGCTATACCTGAGACTGTTCCAGAGGTGTTCAGTGGTGGCTTGCAGCAGAGGAGATAACCGCTAAGCCAATAAATCAACGAAGAAGGCAGTAGTAAGGTCTGTGTGGCAAGTCAGAGTCAGTCTAGTAAAGACTAGACAGGTATGATAGTAAGAGGATTGTTCACAGCTACCTCTCTAAGGAGGGGACACTTGCGGTGAAACCAAGATGGGAAAGGAGAATAGGAGCAGAAAGAATGGAGCAGAGATTGTTGGCGGGGGTGAGGGGTGTTAGGTGTTCTATTTACTTTGCATTCCTATAGCAGAATACTTAAGATAAACAACTAAAGGGAAAAAGGATTTATTCTATTTCACAGCTATAGAGGTTTCAGTCCTGTCACTCTCCCTGTTGCTTCTAGATCCATGTGTAGTGATGCAGAACATGCTGGTGGGGAAGATGTGGTGGAACAAAATGGCAGACCAAAAGTCGAGAGAAAGGAAGGGTCTGAGTATAAAATTGTACTTTACAGTGAGTGGCATGCCCCCACTGACCTGCTTTTCCCAACTAGGTCCCCCAATAGCATATTCAGCTAGGATCTCATGGAAGGATTAACCATTGATGATGTTAGCTCCATTATGATCCAATGTATCTCCATAGCTCCACCATCCAAAGATCAAGCCTTCTGTATATGAATCCTTCGGGAGACATTTCTAGTTCAAACTCTATAACGCCTTTTGGGGAAACAGGAGCCATGTGATTTGGGGCTCAGGGTCACAGGAAGGAGTGTTGACTCTCCAAATACAATGAGAGACCTTGGAAGGCTCTAAGTAGGGTCATGAGTGATATGATCAGTTTACTCTTTAACATTGCCAGTTCTAGAAATTCTATTTGGAAGGATATTGAAAAGTGGTAAAACACTTATAAGGGTTTGGGTAGAGGGAAAATGTTTAAGTGAGCGAAGGAATATGGGATGTGGAGAAAGACTGTATAGCTTTGTTATAACATTGTGTCTACCAAAGACAAGAGATGGAGGGTACTTGGGGATTGTGAGATTAGTGTCTCCAATTCTCATCCTCACTGGATATGTAAAAAAATCACCATGATTACCAGGTGGAAAATGGACATACTCAAGTGAGAATTGAAGCCTTTGGAAGTTTGCTGCTGTGGTACAGGTGAGAGACAACTGGCTTAGAATAGGAGATAGTGGTGGGAACAGAATGAAAAGGAGTGATTGGCCCTTATCTTTTGGTGAGGACATGATTGGCACAGCCACCAGTTCTGTGCATTCTGAGCATTGTCAAACATTCCTCTGATTGTACTTCTTTCTCTGTTTCTCTGTGGCATGCTTCTGGACCCAAATATGTGATAAATGGTGTAAGTAATCTGCTCTGATTTCTCAATCTCATTTGATTTTGCCATATGCTCATCTTCTGGCTGTGGTGTTCTTTTGCCACCAATAATCTATACTTGGGACTCAGTCATGAGACTGCCCTATACTACTACAGGGATTGCTGAAGGAGGAAGACAGCTGAATGTGTTGAGGTCTTTACATCCTTCCCATTCTCATCCCTCCCCCTGTATGAGCAGCCATTAACCAGTGACTGACAAGTATGGAGTATGCTCTGAGACTCTGAGCTCCCCTGCAGGGTAGGGATATGGCTTTTTCTCCTTCACTGTCCTATTTCTTTCACTTACCTACTGGCTTCTTCAGGAAGCATTTCCTGAGAAATTCACTTATACATATAAAGTGTATGCCAGCATCTATTTCTGGGGACTTTTGTGTAAGATAGAATTTTCCCCCCAGGGCCTTCAACACTAGAATTTCATGGCACAACTTTGTAACATTTTATCCATGGTTGTGCAAAATCTCCTAGAGTCACAATCAGGGGTTTCGACTACACAAACTCCTGCCTAGAAATGCTTTAAAATATAAACTTTGGGACTAGGGGTATAGACTAGTGATTGAGAGCTTACCTCACATATGCAAGGCCTAGGGTTCCATCCCCAGCACCACATAAAAAGCTGTAGACTTTGGAAATTAAATTTGAATCCTTCACTCCATTTATATAATGGCAAATGTCAGTGTAGGTTATAAAACTTTGCTACTATGTTAGCTTTGTCATGTGTAAAATAGAAACAATCATACCTAACTTGGCAATCAAAAAGCTAAGATATATAAAGCTCTTAGCATGATGCTTAGACTAAGCACTTAGTAGTTGATGGTGTTCGTTAGTTCTATAAAGGCTGATTGGTATCTCTTGGACCACACGCCCATGGACCTGAGCCATTGTAATAACCAGCCCTCCCCCCCAATTGATAACAAAATGGAAAAAAATGAAGATAGCATAGTAGATTATTACCACAGCGAATGTCACCGTTGTTAGTGTCAAAATGCCTCTTCTTTTCTTAGGCTTTGTTGGAATGGGAGGATATAACTGAGAGGAGTGTGACTAACAAGAAGCATGAATGAGGATGAGCATCATCATAGAAGATGGTTTGCATGTATGAAAATAGAGCAAACAATGAAACCCACTGAATTGTTTCAGGAAGGGAGGAGGGAAGAGCGAGCAGTAGAGGGTGTGTGAATGATTGGAATACATTGTAGACATGCATGGAAATGTTACAGTGAAATTCCTCAATGTATAACTAAGGTATGATAATTAAAAATACTTCCTCAGTTGTGTTTCTTGTTATTGTGCCAATATTGGGGTACAGTTGGTTTTCTAATAGCTATCTTCAAGAAAAATTTAAAGTAGCAATGTGATATCAGTTTCCAAATTTTCTTTGATGATCCAACCTTGTTAGCATTAGACTCAATAGAAAGACCAGCTATTAAGTGTACACTGCTATTTTAGCATATATGGTCCTGACACTTTTCTGCCAGGTCCTTTGCTATGCAAAGGCCATACTTGTGACCCTCTCCCATGGATATCACTCTGAGAATAGTGTTTTCTTCACCATTCAGGGAGGCTGATTGTGCACTTGGTTGAGTGTCACTATTAGGCATAGCTTTGGTTGTGCATTGGTTTCTTTTTTTTCCCTTTTTTTAAATTTTATTTTATTTTATTTTATTTTTTTTGTGAACATACTGTACAGAGGGGTTACAATTACATGGGCAAGATAATGCGTACATTTCTTATCAAGCATTGCAGTCTCCTCCTTTGTTTACCCTTCACATCCCTTCCCAGCCTCCTCCCTACCCCCCCAATCCTCCCCCTTCCCACCTCCCCCCCCCCCCCACACCAACGTTGTAAAGCTCGTTTTCGACATGACAACTTGTACTTCTCATTGTTGCAACAGGTCCACCTGTATCCTTAAACGACTTGTTTTTCCCCATCTCCTCCACAAGTTATACTGACATCAAATATAGTGAAAGCAGGGGTTATACTGTGGGGGAGGGACATACAAAGCAACAAAGAGATAATCTTATAAATGCGTTAGAAACAAATGCATGAAAGAAAAAAGCATTAAAATACATATCTAAGGGTTCATTTTCTTCACATCACATTATCTGACCTTGTCCGCTTGACTCATACATATACTAGATATTGCAAATAAGGGAAACCATGGGACCTATGTTTCTTTGGGTCTGGCTTAATTCACTTAATATAATTTTTTCCAGGTTTTTCCATTTCCTAACAAATGGGGCAATGTCATTCTGCATTGGTTTCTTTAAGTAAGTTAGAAAATCTATAGAGAACTTCAGTTATCACTCATAAATTGCTTTTAACTTATTGATTTCCCATTCTACACCAGAATGCCTCAAAAAGACATTTCAGAATGATCAGATGTCGATAAGATTCTAGAAGACAATGGGCATATTAACACAGTAGACACAATTAACACAAGGAAGCATATTTCAAAGCATTATCCAAATCTGTTATCCTTTTCAGCATTAAAAAAGTATCTTTTAATAAAATCACCAAGAATAAAGAGTTAAGTATTAAGTTGAAACATATGAGATCTCAACCAGCATTTTCAAGGTAACATTAAGAACACTGGCTGAGTTTTACAGATTTTAGAGATGAAATGCTGATTTAAAGAGTTCCCAACTCACTCTTTACCTCAGCCAGCTACTTTCTTAAATAAATGAAAGTTAATTTCAAACATACTTATCTTGGGACTTCTAGTCCAAGACTAAGCAAATGGATCTTAATCACTTTTGTAGATCCATGGCCATCCAGGAATTTCTGCAGAAACCAAGCCTTTCTTCACCCTTAAGGGATACACCACCTCACTATGAATGCCTTGCTCCTTCTTTGGAAAGAGGACTTTAGGGCATTTATTTTTAGCATCCCTGGGCTGTATCTTCCCCTACTTGACTTATCCCCATTTCTTACTTTGTCATGAATCTCTTGAGACAAGCAAGGGCTATAGGTCAGAAGATGTGGCAGTAAGTTGGATTTGACAATGCTCTGACTTTTTGACTCTACACTCCTTTTCTATCACAAACTCCAGTTTCCATTTTTCTTTTCTTTTCTTTTCTCCTTCTTCTCCTCCTGCTCCTCTTGCTTCTCCTTTATCTTCTCCTTCTCCTTTTTCAATACTAGGATTTGAACTTAGGGCTTTTCACTCTACTTGCTTGTTCAGCTGGTGCTATACCACTTGAGCCATGCTTCCCATCATGGTAATTCTTGGTTATTTTGGAGCTGGAATCTCAGGGACTTTTCTCCCCAGGCTAGTTTCAAACATCAGCCCTCTAGATCTCATCTTCTGGTGTAGCTAGAATTACAGGTATGAAGGATTATCACCTGGCTTTGTACTGATTATTTTTGAAATAGGAACTTGCTTCTGTATAGGTGTGCTCCTTGAGCATGATTTTCCTATTTTAGGCTTCCTATCACAGTGGGATGGTAGTCATACCACACAGTCAGGTTCTTCAGTTGAGACTGAGTCTCATACAGCCTTTTCTGTCCAGGCTAGCCTGGAACTTCAATCCTCCTGATCTTAGCCTTCCAGGTAGCTAAAATCACAGGTGTGTGCCACTAGCACTCAGGTGCTTTCTAGTTTCAGTGTATAAGTGTCTTAATTTTTTTTAATTAATGGCTTCAGTCTACATTGTGTTTTCTTTCAGGCTGAGTGAAAAAGAAGTGATTACCTTTCAACATGACTGATTTTCAAGTTGCTTTTAATCATACAAATAGAAAAAATACAAGAAAAACCATTGTTTGGCTGCCTATCAATAAGGTTACATATTCAAATAAATAGGTATTCATGACTTAAAAAAATAATCTCATATTGTTAGTCACATTTGCAGGAGTTTTATCAGTACTATAGGATTTGATCTGTCCCAGGAGTCACTAAGTCATGCCATACCTCAGTGTCTGCATAGTGTGGGGGTAAATTTGTTCCTGTTCATTTTCCTTCAGGGAATTGGTCACAATAGCTGTGGTTGCCCAATTTGAATCAAGTGATGCTTTGAGTCAAGTTGCCTTTTCCTTAACTAAGAAACCAAAGACAGACCACAGTTAACAATGGTCTTAAAAATAACATCTTGGGAATAATCATCACATGCTTTTTTATTACAGGAAATACATACCAAATGTCACTTTGTATTTAAACCTGAAAAGTGGGCAGGGTGTGGGCAGACAACTGCACCAGAGGCTATTTAAGGAGGGTATGTTTTACATGACTGGTGAAAATTACCCTAAGAACTTCTTGGGTTCCTGAGTTCATCTCACATATCACTATTAGCACAGGGGTTAATATTACAGAAGGAAATTGATTTTCATGTAATCTTTTGGATGTGAGTAGCTCATTCAAATCCCTCTGGTGTGACCACATGTCCAGTATGGGTGGGGAGCAAAAACAAAACAACAAACTTACAAAGACTGTGTCTCATGGTTGGTATTTTAGCCCTTGGAACCAGACATGAACTTACTTTCAAGGCATTTTAAACAGAAAGGCTCTTTTACAACTTTCTCCACATCTCCAAAAGCATGTTCACCAAATGCTGTAGGAAACAGCATGCATGGGACCCAGTAGAAAGTGGAAACACAGGAGTCCTCATCTAAACATAGGAAAAAGCTGGGTGTGGTGGCTCATGTATGTAATTCCAGCTACTCAGGTGGCAGGTAAAGATTGGGAGAATTTTGATTCTGTAATTTCAGAACAGGTCAGACATAATCTCATCTTGACCTCATCCAATAAAAATTGAGTGTGGTGACCAATTTTTGTGGTCCCGGCTATGCCAGGAGGCCATAGGTAAAAATTTAAGTAGTAGGATTCATTCTGAAGTTGGTATGCGACGAAAATACAAGACCCTACCTGAAAAATAATTAAAGCAAAAAAGGGATGGGGGTATGGCTCAAGTGGTAGAGCACCTGCATACAAGTACAAGGCATTGAGTTTAAGTTCCAGTACCACCATCACCTCTACCATCCCAAAAAAGGGCAGGAAAAGAGATACCATTAAAGGTATCTTACTACCATTAAGGTACTAAAATATAGGACTTCTTCCTTTCTTTTGCAGTTTCTCCCTTGATTTGTCATGGTATTTCTCTTTATTATTTTATGCAATTCTGAGTAAAGAAAAATTAAAAATTTCAATTATCAGCATGAATTTACTTTTCATTATAGATCATAGACCACACAATGCCAGTCACAAATGTAAACACATTGAACTCATATGCAGAAGTTGCAAAATGGCATAATGTACATTTCATGTATTATATGTATTTTGCCCTTATGGGAAAAGCCCTTATATGGCACAATACAAAGTCAACTTTTTCTTCCACTTCTTCATAGACATACATTCTGTCGTCAGAACCTGCACTTTTCCCCTGGGGAAGGAACAAGAGAAAAGAGATGGAGTTACTGGCTGCCCCTTTTCCCTTTCCTTCCATCTCATCATTCTCAATGTACAGTGGTTAGCTCATATACCAATGTCATACAAGTAAGAACAAATATGAGAGGGGTTCTTGGTTCTGCATGTCTCTTAAAACATCATTAGCTTAACTCTTGAAATTGAAGCAAGAGGTGGTTCACATGAAAAGTGTGGCTGCAGAGGACTATTACCTCCCTCAGAAGTAGAAGTGTCACCCTTTGAGTGAGTTTCATTCAATTACCACACATTTTGAGTCCACTCTGTGCATAGAGGGCATTGAAAATGTTAAATGATAACAGAGCATCAAGGACCAAAAGATATGTGCAGCACATACCACACACATATCCTCTATGTACATGTATGCTCCATATCCCCACTAGCTCTCACTGAAAAACACAAGCTCAAAAGTAAAATGATGAAGAGTTTCAAGAAAATGACATCAATGAACCAAAAGACAACACCCTTTTGAGGCTGGATCTCTGTAAAACTACACAAATTGCACACCCTTGAAGCCAACCCAAAAAGATATTTTTTCTATTTTTCTCCTATATCCACTGAGCATCAGACATATGGTGAAAAAAGATGAATGTGACAGAGCATGAAAACTGGGCCATGCTTTAAGTATTTGAAGAGTTATTGGGGTTACTGTGATATCAATGTTTATGAGACTACTACTCAATGCTTATAGTTGCAAGAGAATATCTCGCCCTTTAGGGGGATGTTTTATACCCTAAATTGTAATAACTTGAGGTAAGCAGAGGAAAATACAGGATTTGTGCAGCTGAGACATAATGCCAAACCTATGAGCTCAACTTAGAAGTCAAAATATATTACCCTGGAGGCTTACTGTAAACATGCTACAGGGGAACAAGGTGACCACTCCTGGCAGTTCATCTAAACAGCAAACTATTAAGTCCCACTGGTAGAATTACTGAACTTGTGACAGAAAAACAATGATTTTTGGAAAAAATTAAACTGGACAACACATACATGTACACACACACAAAATATTCCACAAAATTAAAAATTACCACTTGTAAGTACAGATCAGTTGTTTCCAGTATATTCACATTGTTATGCAACCAATCTCCAGAACTTTTTTATCTGGCAAGACCAAAGCTCTGCATTCACTAAGCAGCAACTGTCCCATGTTCCCTTCCCTTTAGCTCCTGGCAACTACCACCCTAATAGTACATCTTTAGACTTTAGACTTAGACTTTAAACTCATTATAGCAGGACATGTAGTAATTCTCTTTGTGTGATGTCTTCATATGTCCTAACATCCTTCAGATTCACTCATGTTTTCACGTGTCAGAATTTCTTTGTTTTTAAGGCTGAATGGATTGGGTGCTAGTGGCTCATGCCTGCTATCCTAACTACTCAAGAAGCTGAGATCTGAGGATCATGGTTCAAAGCTAGCCTAGGCAGGAAAGCCCATGAGAATCTTATCTCCAATTAACTAGAAAAAGCCAGAAGTCTGTAATCCTAGCTAATCAGGAGGCCAAGATCTGAGGATTGTGGTTCAAAGCCAGCCTGGGCAGGAAAGTCAGTGAGACTCTTATCTCCAATAAACCACCAGAAAACCAGATGTGGTACTGTGGCTCAAGTGGTAGAGTACTAGCCTTGAGCTGAAGAGCTGAGGGATAGCGCCCAGGTCCAGAGTTCAAGCCCCACGACTGACAAAAATAAACAGTAAAAAAAGAGAAAAGGCCATAAGTGAAGATGTATCTTAAGTGGTAGAGCACCAGACTTCAGAAAAAAAAAAGTTAAGCAAGAATGCAAAACTTTCCAGGTTAGGCCCCAGAACTTTCACAAAAAATGTTTTTTTTTAATGGTGACTATTTTTTTATTGTAAAGATATTGTACAGAGGGGTTACAGTTACATGAGCAAGGTAATAAATCCATTTCCTATGGAGCATTGTTATCACCTCCTTTGTTTTCCCCCTACCATCCCTTCCCTCTCCACCTCCTCAACTCATCCCTCCCCTGCCCAAAGTTGTAAAGTTTGTCTTCAACATTGTCTTATACATCTCATTGTTACGATGGGTCATCCTGTATCTTTATTTCACCATTTTGCTATTTTCCTTCCTCTCCCCAAATTAGAAAAACATATATAAAAGATGCAGGTCACTGGAATCAAATACAGTGAAAACAAGGGTCATACCATGGGGGAAGAACATACAAAAGAACAAAAAAATCACATAGTACATTATAAGTACATAAAAAACAACAGCAAGAAAGATCAAACCTCTTGTGTCCCTATCTTGGGGTTCATTTCACTTAGCATCATCTTACATGATCAAATGTACATAGCTTTTGACCTTTTTGGCTTGTCCTAAAAATACACTAGTTATTGCAGATAAGGGAAACCATGGAACCTATGTTTCTTTAAGCCTGGCTTACTTCACTTAATGCAACACACACACACACACACACACACACACACACACACACACACACACACACACACACACACACACACACACAATGGAATTCTATGCCACCATCAGAAAGAATGACACAGCCCCATTTGTTAGGAAATAGAAAGACCGAAAAATGCTTTTTTAGAAGCCTGAGTGGTAGGGGCTGGGAATGGGCTTAGTGGTACAGTGCTTGCCTAGCATCCATGAAGTCCTGGATTCAATTCCTCAGTACCACATAAACAGAAAAGACCTGAAGTGGCACTGTGGATCAATTGGTAGAGTGCTAGCCTTGAGCAAAAGAAGCTTAGGGACAGCGTCTAGATCCTGAGTTCAAACCCCAGTCAAAAGACTGAATGGTATGGTATTGCATTATATGTACACACTACATTTTGTTTACTCATTCATCTGTTGTGAGACAATTGTGTTTCTACCACTTTTCAGATATTGGAAATTCTGCTACTATGAACATGGATGTGAAGATAACTCTTAGAGACCTTGCTTTCAATTCTTTTGGGTATCAACTCAGATGTTGTATCACTAGAGAAAAATCAAGAGATAACAGGACATTTGGAATTGTCAGGAGACTATCTTCGGAGTTAGAAGGAAAAGAGAAGAAATGTTACAGATTTACCAAATTTGAAAAAAAAAATCAGTATATTCTATTCCGGTTTTTCTTCAACAATGTGGCCTTCCAGAGTGCGAAAACAGAATCACTGAGGCAAGTACTGCAACCAAAACTTGGATTGGGATCAAGTGACTCTAACTATACTGAAGACATGAAGAGGAAACACTCACCATACAATTGTTTTGCAAAGGTAAAACTATAAAAACACTGTTTATGATATTATAACTCAGCACTAGCAGCCATGTTAAAGATCCCTAAGGGGCAAGACAGACATCTGCAGACAAAAACAGTGTTCCCAGTGAGATGTTACTGTAACACCTTAAAGTCACCCACTGAGAATACTTGACTGCTCAATGTGTAAGACAGTCAACAGCCTACCATGTTTCACTGGTGGTTTTAGAATGATAGCACTTAAAAATATATAAAGATATTAGAAATCACTTATCTAACCCTCCTGATTATAAAAGGAAACAGTCAAAACTCAGAGAGGTTAAAAGATTTTCCCCAAAACTAGTTGGTGACAGTGACAGAATTGAGTTGCTTAATTCTAATGGTGAATTTGGTAATAACATTAAGGCTACCCTCTCCAGCAGCCATCCCATGAGAATCTCACAGTATAAATAAAATAGTTCCAGACTGAAAAGACAGAATCATTTGGAGTATTATTTCCTATACCATATTCAGGCTGCCATTGATACCTTCCATGTATCCTATACCAATCCAAGGATTTAGCAGATATTTTTTTTCAAGACATATAAAGATATTTAATGGTTCTAGCCAATCAGCAGCATGGAAGCAGTAGTCAGTGTTCCTAACAGATATACTAATATCTTGCCTCTCTTGAGTTAATTGAAGATTTTTAAGACCTCAAAAGCCAGAGCCAAAGGGGAAATATATTCTCCAAAAAGGAATTAACACATATATCCATTAAAGACCTTAACATACTAGTAGGAATGCACTGATCAGATTAACTACTTAGTTGTCACCCTTACAAACATGGTATCTCCTGGTACCGAGAGACTGGAACTCAGGACTTAGTTTTGTTGGCTGAGCTAGGTGTGCAAGTGTGTGTGTGTGTGTGTGTGTGTGTGTGTGTGTGTGTGTGTGCGTGCGTGGTATGTGTGTGTGTATGCGCATGCACACATGCACACTGATATTGGGGTTTGAATTCAGGGCTTAACACAATTGCTTAGATTTTTTTTACTCACATCTAGTGCTGTACCACTTGAACCCCACCTCCACTTCAAGCTTTGTGCTGCTTAATCAGAGATGAGTCTCTTAGATCTATCTTCCCAGGCTGGCTTCAAACCAGGATTCTCAGAACTTAGCTTCCTGAGTAACTAGGTATAAACCACTGGCACCTGGCTAGAATGCTATATGTGAAAGGTTAATGTTTATATAATCAATACTGGGACCAGTATGACATAACCTTTTGCCATCCAATTTGCTCTAAGACAAAAAATGTGGCTCTCTAATGTGGCATTTTAAAAACTAGACTCCAGTCTGTCTATATATCCCATTGTGGAAACAGAAAAGTGGCTGATATTCCTATGATAGAAGACAAACAGAGAAACTTAAGAAATCTATTAATAAAACCTGGGAGCCATACAACATATGAAAATTTACAGAAAGGGCCACATTGCTGAAGCTTATATACTTTCCTTGTAGAGGGGAGGGAAATGGGAGGATAGTAATTAGTTAGGGAAAGGTAAGGAATTGAACATCACTACAAACGGTGTCTTATTATGTGGGATAAAGTCTCTAGGTACTCTCTGGGAGCTGACTCAAGAGACTAGATAAAAAGCCTGTTAGGGTGTGGTGACACTTTTACTCTTCTTAGGGTGTGGTGACACTTTTACTCTTCTGTCTTCTCTGGTCGTTAATATTTCCTGGTTATTTGGTGAGATTTCCTGAGGAGGGAGTAGAAGACAATTGCAGGGATTTTTTGAAGTTGTTTTCTCAGTCAGATAAGCAAAAGTCAGAAAGAGAGTCCCTCCCAGCACTTCAGGAGACAAGAGAAATTTCCAGAGATCTTGACTGTGGAATTTTCTTCCTCTCAGCATGTTCAGTCTTACTCTTGGGGATATCCTTTTATGTGCCCTCCCCAAACCACTGTAATTGTTCTACCTGATAGAGAAAAGCTAAACTTAATTAAGACAGCAGCCATTTTCATATGAAAAGGAGGAAAAATACAATGAAAATGTCTCTGATATTCACCCAGTACGAGGCAACTATGTCTCCTGTTACTAGATAATTGAGACAGATACATTATTCGAATGGATCCTTTGGGAATAGGCTGAGATGAAGGCAAAGGGATTATTTATTTTGTTACCTTATCTTTATTTTTCCTATATCCATGTGCTACATGTTGATTCAGCCATTGGAGACTCTGAAGATACAGATAAGCTCAGGGAAAGCCCATAGCAGTGGTGGGGGTGCTTTCCATTCTCTGCTTAGTGTAAATGCACTTTGCTACAGGTAGTGCTGGGCGATTGGTACCCTGGGCCCAAATCATGATATGCTTTGCTATAGGCAGGGCTGAGAAGTTGGTTCTCTGGACCCAACTCCTGATACCCAGAAATTGCCAGAGAACACCCCTCATCATATACACACCTGGTCTTTGTGTGGAGAATTTGCTTTGGATCATTCTAAGGGCATCTAAGAATGGCAATTGGTTTTTTTTTGGGGGGGGGGGGGGAGGTAGTTCCCAGAGGATTTGATAATCAGTGAGAATAAGAATTCTGTGACTAGAGCTGCAAGCAAATGACTCACCTCTTTAATCCTATCTACTCTGGAGGTTGAGATCTGAAGGTCACAATTCGAAGCAAACCTGGGAAGGAAAGTCTGAGACTCTTATCTTCAATTAACCAGCAAAAGCTGTAAATAGAGGTGTGTTGCTCAAGTGGTAGAATGCCAGCCTTGAGCAAAAAAAACTAAGGGACAGTGCCCAGGCCCTGAGTTTATGCCCCAGTACTAATCATATGCACACATGCATGTGCACACACACATTTACACACACACACATACACACACACACACACACACACACACACACGAAAACAATACTGTAACTAACAGGTTCACAAGGGCACTATTCCTTCATTGCCTTCTATAACTTCTACTATTTCCTGCTAACCCCTGGTCACTTTCCTGCATCCCTGCCTGCAATAAAAGAGATGTCATTTTATCTGCTTTACATACAGTATCTTATTTATTCCTATAGTAACCTTATTAGATAAATGATTTTTTCATGACCCTTTTTTCAGAACAAGAAAGTAAAAGAGGTAAAATAAAATGCCTCAGGTCACAGACTGGATGAGAAGTAATATACTCAGAATTCACAGTCTTGCCTGCAAACTGTAATTTGGTTTGTTTTGGAAGAGGAGGAACCCTCATTCCTCCATTTCATTTTCTATTTCTTCAACCCTACAGAACTGAGCTTCCTTTGGAAGATCTGGGCTGTAAGAAAGAACTCACTGGCCTCTGCTTACAAAAGCTATTAGAGGTAAAGGCCCAGGCTTTTGCATGGGCAATGCCCTTCTCTGGGCCCAAGGCGCCGAGTCTGACTGTCTGCTTTAGTTTCCATTCC
Source organism: Dipodomys spectabilis (assembly GCF_019054845.1). Lineage (NCBI taxonomy): Eukaryota > Metazoa > Chordata > Mammalia > Rodentia > Heteromyidae > Dipodomys > Dipodomys spectabilis. The sequence continues at coordinate 4,308,879 of NW_024870759.1, forward strand.
CAAGGGATGATTGCCTAGGAGAGATGGCCATCTGGGAACAACCTTCCTGATGTTCCTTTGGCTACACATTTTCTTGATTTCCTTAAGTGTGTTTTCTTATGGGGTTTCTGTTTCTTTTCTGGCTTGATTTTGTGACTTTACTTCATTTCTGTTTATTTCTTATTATTTGGCCCAACATAGTTGTTTTCATTTCAGTTTTTTTCCCCTCTCTGACTCCTGGCCTACATGACCCATGGCTCATTTTGCCATACAATATGCCATCCTGTCTGTATTTTCTCTTCAGCCCTTGAAAGACAAAACTTAAACACCATGATAATGGGATGGGGAAGATATGTTAAGTCTTTCAACTTAGGCAAAGAGTGTCTTGTGAATGAGATACCCAGATACAATTGAAATCACATCACTTCTCACCTTGATTACTCACTACTTTCATAAGCAATGAAAGCTTCCATTGTAAATGCAGCATCAATAGCTTTAAAAAAATGAAGTCTTACTATACTTACTATAATATTGTTAAGTCTTTCCATTTCCTTACAAATGGGGCAGTGTCATTCTTTCTGATGGAAGCATAGAATTCCATTGTAGGTATATACACCAGGTTTTCTTGATCCATTCATCTACTGAGGGGCATCTAGGTTGGTTCCATATCTTAGCTATGGTGAATGTTGCAGTGATAAACATAGTTGTGCTGGTAGCTTTAGTATGGCCTTGTTTGTGATCATTTGGGTAAATGCCCAGAAGTGAGATTGTTTGGTCTTAAGGGAACTCTATGTGTAGTTTTTGGAGGAACCTCCATACTGCTTTCCAGTGTGGTCGAACAAGTTTACACTACTACCAACAGTGTTTTGAAAAAATCATATTAAGAGAAGTAAGCCAGACCCAAAGAAACATAGGTCCCATGGTTTCCCTTATTTGCAATAAATAGTATACATCTAGGATAATCTTAGCAGATGAGCAGAACAGCTCAATAGTTATGTATATGTGAACATATAAGATGATGCTGAGTGAAATGAACTCCAAGACATGAACACAAGAGGTTTTTCTTTGTTGTTGTTATGATTTCTTGTTTCTTTTGTATGTTCTTCCCCCCTGTGGTATATCCCCTGTTGTAACTGTATTTTATTTTGGTACTTAATATACATTTATTTGAATTGGGGAAAGGAAAGAGAACAACAGAATGGTGAGACAAAGGACAAGGGGGAACCAATGCAACAGAAATATTCACAAACAATATGTTGCAAATAATCTGTACAACTGGGGGATCTGGGGAAAAGTGGGAGAAAAATGAGGGAAAGGGTAACACATTTGACAGGAAATGTACTTATTACCTTACTTATATAACTGCAACCTCTCTGCACATCACCTTGACAATAAAAAGAAAAATGTCTAATTTTGGAAGGAAGGAAGGAAGAAAGAAAGAGAAAGAAAGAAAGAGAGAGAAAGAAAGAGAGAGGCAGGGAGGGAAGAAGGGAGGGAGGGAGAGAGGGAAAAAAGAAAGGGAAGAAAGAAAAGGAAAAAAGAAAGAGGAAGAAAGAAAGAAAGAAAGAAAGAAAGAAAGAAAGAAAGAAAGGAAGGAAGGAAGGAAGGAAGGAAGGAAGGAAGGAAGGAAGGAAGGAAGGAAGGAAGGAAGGAAGGAAGGAAGGAAGGAAGGAAGGAAGGAAGGGAAAAACAAAGGGAATAAAGAAAAGGAGGGGGCTGGGATGTAGCTCAGTGGCAAAGCACTTGCCTAGCAAGTGCAACTTCCTGGGTTCGATCCCCAGTACCAAAAAAGAAAAGACAAAAAAAAAACAGTTAAAAAAACCCAAACAAAGAAAAGAAAGAAAGAAAGGGAATAAAGAAAAGGAAGAAAGAAAGAGGAAGAAAGAGAAGAAAGAAAAGAAAAGAAAGCGACAAAGCATTTGGAGCCCCTTTTCTTCTGATATCCAGGGATGTAGCAGAGATGTCTAGGTGGTTACCCACTCAGAACCTTGGGGAAAGGGGAGAAAACTCTGTGTTATAAAGTGAAACACAGCCATCTAGGATGAGATACAGACAAGGTAAGACTGCATGCAATCCTTTCCCACAGTAAACGATCTGTCTTGCTGCATATAGCATATTGCATCTATGTGGCCAATCTCTAATTCAAGATAATTGTCTGAGATTTTTTTAAACCCCAGCTGGTTTGTAGTCTGTCTGGACCTAATCACTTTTCTCAAACATCCAAGAATACATCTGGGAGATGTCCCACAGAAGAAAATTGGGATATTAAAAAATATAACAATAGACTGGTTTTACTGCTACTAAGAGAACAGAAAAGGCTCATATAATAGACTTCTTGGATTATAGTAGGAAAGATCTTTCAAATACCACAAAATCCACAAAGAAGGTCCAGACAAGTAGATCCCAAATGTAACTAAAAATATAAGATAGTGAAGAGTTTTACAATTGCACTGCACTGTTTTTAAATTTATTTAGGAGTTTGAATAGTTTTTATATGATAAAGTTTCAGAATCCAAGAGGTCTGAATTTCAATCCTAGTTGTGGAATTTACTAGCTGTAGGATGCTAGACATTTACCTTGTCTGTAAAATGGAAATAAGGATGTGTATCATTTAGATTCAATGGTGAGGCTCAATCAAGATGGTACATATGACATGTTTTGTACAGGTTGGGACATGGCTTAATTTGTAGAGTGCTTGACTGGCAAGCACAAGGCCCTGACCTCAAACTCCAGTAATATAAATAACTGAATAAACAAAGAAATTAACAAACTGCTGAATACATTGTTGGCATATGGTAATATTTCGATAAGTGATTATTCTTCTATACCACTCTACCATTCATGTGTATTTTTATTTTAGCATTTGTTGAGCCTCTTATGTATACAGCCTATCACTGTATGAATTCACAAGTATTATTTCATGTATACTTAGAGCAAACCTTGAAGAAAAATTGGCTTAATATTCACTTAATTTTATAATTATAGAAATTGAGTAAAAGCTGATTTGGCCAAAGGCAAATGGAAAAACACACGGAAAAAAACATTTTTGCATTAAAACACAAATGGAAAGATCTAGCAGTTCCTGTCCAATCACCTTCTCTAGTATCCCCATCAATACCAGAAGTACAGTGGAAAGGGCCTAAACTAGGACCAGAGTGTTCAGGAGGTTTTTCCAGAGGCAGTGTAACAATGTGAAATTGTTCACTAGATGTGAGAACAGGATAAGAAAGGCAGAGAAAACCTTAGATGTGGAAAACAATGATAGGCAGAGTTTCCCACATTGGGACCTTCCCACTATCCTCTACTTTCTTTGTCAAAAAAGTGTCATTACCAAATGTCTCATCACAAAAATTCTATTGCCACTTTAACTGAAAAGATGACTCAGAGGGCCTGTGTAACCCTCCAATCATCAAGGACTGAAGAACATGCACAACAACAAAATAAGTCCATCCATACCTTGCATCAATAATATTGGATGTTGTTTTGTTTACAGAGGTCATGGAACAAAACTGTTCTCTACTTATTTATAATAGCTCAACTTTAGGATGGTGTGAAAAGCATGCAATTCATTAAAAAACTATACATTGTGAGTATGGATCTCCTCCTGGGAGATCCATTATCTTGAATTAGAGATTGGCCATATAGATGCAATATGCTATATGGCAAGATAGATCATTTTCTATGGGAAATGGCTGAATGTAATCTTATGCTGTTTGTATCTCATCCTATATGGCTGCATTACTCTTTTCAAGACTGAAAAGTTTCTCCCTTTTCCCCAAGGTTTTTTTTTTTTTTTTTTTTTTGGGTCCGGTCGTGGGGCTTGAACTCTGGGCCTGGGCGCTGTCCCTCAGAGCTCTTCAGCTCAAGGCTAGCACTCTACCACTCAAGCCACAGCGCCACTTCCGGCTTTTTTCTTTTTGCTTATGTGGTGCTGAGGAATCGAACCCAGGGCCTCCGGCATGCAAGGCAAGTGCTCTACCACTGAGCCACCTTCCCAGCCCCCCAAGGTTTTGAGTGGATGATCATCAAGCCTTCTTTGCCCCATTCCTGTATCTCTAATCTTTTCTCCAATCCACTCTGGGGATACTCAACAGTGGCAGAAACAAGTTTTTACTCATCCCTGTGAACAAATTATATCATGCTCCATTGTGTGCTCCACATCATGCTACCCAAATTACATCATGCTCCGCTGTGTGCTGTGTTGTTCATTTGTGATGTGACTTGGTTAGGTGTATTCAGTGTATTTTAACCATGTTGTATTTTTAACTTACTTCAATTCATCAAAAGTCAAAGAGCATCTGTAATTAATAACTGCACTGTTGGACTACTAAAATAAACCGCTAAAATTTATGAATGTCAATCAACAATTCGGAAACTTTAGGAGCCAGAGCCAACTTGGAATTTAATTCTAAGTCCAAGATTTTGCTGAACACCCAGCTTTGTTGTCTTCTTTTCTGAAGCAGGAGGAGAAAAGGTCTGACTCTGGTGGTTGATGTTATTACCATGGTAGATCCTCAATGTGTTAGGGGGGCCCTCTCTTCTTTCCTCTTTTTCTGAAATAGCACAATTTTCCTTTGTGAAGAGCATCCAGGTGATCTTGGGAGGGTACCCTTCATAATATCCTACTCATGTAGGACAGAGACAAAAGTATGGAGCCAGAACATTGCAGTGGTGATGACACAAAGGATAGGTGCATGCTCCCAATTGTTCTGATGAATTATTTCCTTAAAGTTTTCTGAACAGAGCTGACAGGGAAGAGTTCTCATCTTTTTTCTTGCCCCAAGATCGTGAAGACATAAACTTAAAAGAGTTATGGCTAGGCTACCACAAGATGGCAAAAACTATGAAGACAATGAAATAGACACACAGAAAATAGATATACTAGCCAGCATGTAATCCCAGCTAAGTGAACAGCAAAGGATCATGGTTCAAGATTTACCCTGAGCAAAGCTGTGAAACCCTATCTGAAAAATAGCTAAATCAAAAAGAACCAGAGGTGTAGCTTAAGTAGGAGAACATCCAGTGTGTGTGTGTGTGTGTGTGTGTGTGTGTGTGTGTGTGTGTGTGTGTGTGTGTGTAAGAGAGAAAGTGAGAGAGAGAGATGGGGCGAAGGGAGGGAGCAGATGAAGCAAAAAAAAAAAAGGATGAACAAAGCAACTAAAGTTGAATTCTCCAGTTTCCTGGGACTAAATCCACCCCTTCCCTCTCCTTCTCATGTCTGAATCTGTTGTAACCTGTGTTTCTGTCACTTGCAACCAAGAATCTTGACTAATGCAGGGGGAAACTTCAAGTAGATATACTTAGGATGAAACAATTGGTAAAACTAAAGGGGCAATAGAAATGTTACAGGAAGATTAAGAACCAAACAATGAAAACCAAAAGGGTAGAGAGTAGATTAGTGGCACTTTGACTGTGCTATATAATTATAATTCCCTACATTACAGAGCAGAGCTGAACTTCTCAATGAAATAGCAAATTTCAGCCTGTCATCTCTATACTTATAAATATACTTTTATATATTCCATAGTATTTCAGAAGGTTCACAAATCCCTAGAAACTAATTAGGAGCTTTCTTCTAAGAGCTATATGATGCAACTAGTGCTAATGATGACGTTACTGATTTGTATTCTCCCTTGGTCTCTTGCAGCTGAAATGTTATTTAACCTCGGTAAGTCATATTTGTATTATTCAAATAAAAATATTCAGCATTACAACCAGTTGAGGATATTCATATCAGTTGGTAGAATGATGGCACATGTTGTCTACTCAGGATATGTAGCTATCATCACCATTATCATCATTTGGTTAATCAGAAGATATTTATGGATTGACTTGCTGAAGATGAATACATGTCATGTTTTATCTTTCATAATCAAGTTTGTTTTGCAGTGCTGAGGATTGAACGAGGACCATGCACATGCTAGGGAAGCTCTCCACTACTGAACTACACAACAAACCCTCAATATCAACTTTATATTTAATTTTCAACATTTATGTTTTATTGCATTAATACAAGAGCCCTCTGGTGGTCAAACCATTTCTACAACACACGTAAAACTTACCTTCATTTAAGTGTAACAAGGATTCCTATAAGATTATTATGGTCTTCATTTCTTAAAAATAAATAAGAAGCAATGGGCTTCTATGGGCTTAGTTGTGTCTCCCTAAAACTCATATATTGCCCTAACCCCTAGTACTTCAGAATGTGACTATGTGAACATAGGTTCTTTAAGAGGTAATTGAGTTAGGATGAGGTTGTTAACATAGACCCTAGTCTGATATGACTGGTATTCTTATAAAAGGAGAAAATCTCAACATAGACACATACAAAGGATGACTATATAAGGTCACAAGGAAAAGATGCTCAATTGCAAGCTAAGAAGAGAGGCCTCCAAAGGAAACAACCATGTTAATAGCTTGATTTTAGACTTTAGCCACCAGAACTGTGGGAAAATTCTATTGTTTACTATAAACTTTTGTGTTACTTTGTTATAGCAGCCTGAGTAAGCAAATACATATGCTTGTATAAGTTTTTATTCTAGTGTAAGTTGTCAACTGATGTAACTTATCACCTTCTCTAGAATCTGTTTACATACAACCTGGGAAGATTTATGCCATAAAGCATGATATTAACAAGGTTAGGGTGAAGGGTTTTTTTCTGGATGTAGACTACAGGAGGTTTACCTTGTTTTGCTAACACTAGCCTTTAAAAATGAAATCAGATGCATTATATTCATGAACTATTTTATATGGCAATTCCTGTGTACAACTGCTTAATAATAAAAACATAACAAATGAAACTAGAACGCCTAGTTAAATATGGTAAATAACCAGTCCAAAACTATAAACAAAAAATAGTAGAGGCATCATTTTCATTGACAAGGTTTAATACGTGCAGTCAGTATAATTGGTCTCCCATAGCCACAGGCCCTACATCCAAGATTTCAACCAACCACAATTTGAAAATATAGTTAGGCCTACAATGGTTGCATATGAACTGAGCATGTACAGGCTTTTATCTTATCATGATTCCATAAGAAATACAACTATATATAATAACAATAGAAATATAACAACTATTTATACATTTATAATATATACATATATTATATATTTATATATTACGTTATTGTAGTATGTTAAATATATTATATATTATATTATTTATATAGTTATGTATTTATATATTTGTAAATATATAGTTATATATAAACAACTATTTATATGTTTATAATACAAATTAACAACTATTCATATATTATTATGTATTATAAGCTGCATACAAGTTTCTTAAACCATCCAGTAGGATTTGTGTAAGTTCTATGTTTAATACAATGGCATTTTATATAAGGAATTTGAGGATATTGTGCATTTTGGTATCCACAGTAGGGGGGCTGGAATTAATCTCCCATGGACAAAGAATTACTGGATTCAATGAGAATTGGATCTCCCATGGTCATGGAAGTATACTTTTACTTGAGAAGGAAGTCCAACCTGGCTACTTTTTAGTTTGAAATTAACTTTTGGAACAAAATACTTTGTCAGCTTTTCATTGCTATGATAAACACTTGTGAGAAATAACTTAAAGGAGGAATGATTTATTTTGGCTCATAGTTTCAAAGGTTTCAATTCAAGGCCAGCTGAGTCCATTGCTTTAGTCCTGTGATAAGGCAGCCGAGCATGTGGCAGTCTGCTTACCTTATAGCATCCATGAAGCAAAGGTAGGACAGGGGACTGTCTGCCTTCCTGGGCACACCCCAAAGACCTATTTTCTCCCAGAGGCCCTACCTCTCCTAAACACCATCATATTATGAATCCCTCAAGGAATTAAAGCATTCATTAGGTCAGAGCCCTCAGCATCCAATCACTTCCCCCAAACCCATAGTTGGCAACTTAGCCTCCAACACATGAATCTGTGGTGGAACATTTCATATTAAAATCCCATCAAGACTTTTAGTTGCATCTTAATACAATACATCTGAATAAATACAGACTGATGGGAAAATTATTTCACTAGTAGAATTCAGCACCAGTAAGGTGCTTCCATACCTGATCATTCAAGTGAATGAAACCACTGCATTAAATGCAGTAGAATCTGACTGGAATCCATTCACATTCATTCCTCATGATTTAATGTAGGCCAAGCTGCAGCTTACATCTGCATGTTCTCTGAACAGAAAATGTACTGGGGAGAATACTATTGAGTAAACAGGAACGGAGAAAAGCATTTTCAGCTTGCGTATGCAAAAAATAATTGTTTTAAGAAACCTTGGCACATTTGTTGTAAACCAAACATAGCCAACCAATTATGCGGGTACAGAAGGTTGTGTGCTCAGTTTGTTGAATCCATCAGTGAATATATGAATACAAAGTAGGAAGCTTTTCTACTTCCCAGAGGAGGAGCACCCAGAGTGTGTCAGCCCACCAGTATGGTGGTTGTCAATTTTGGCCTCAAACCAGAGGCATCCAAATCACCTGAGAAGGTGTTAGAATCTCGAATTCTCAGGCTCCACCTCACACTTACTGAATCAGACACCTGTGGTGGGACTCAGATGTCAGTGTTTTAATAAGCCCCCCAGGGGGTTCTAAGTGTAAGAACACTACACAGGGAAACAGTTGTTTGTTAGATGTGCGAGTGCTCTTAATGACTCTCAAAAGAAACCCAATTGTCTTTGTGAGGATTCAGAATCCTTTCACCTCTCATAGAGACCAGCTCTAAATTAAGGGAGAGAAACCCTAACTGGGTGTTTACTTACAGTGATGCTAAGAGGCCAACCTGATGCCCATTGTCCTGACTGAGGAATCACATTCAGCTGCTGGACCTGGCAGGCCTCCTGCTGGTAATGGATATGGAAATTGACTAGGATCTGGAGCTCTCCGATGATTGCAATAATTTCCAAAGCTATTTTTTCCTTTCTCTTATTTAAGTTGTGTTGCAAATGAAATCCAATCCATATTTTCCCTAATTTACATTTAAAATGGTTCAAATGTTATGTTGGGAGGAGATGAGTGAGTCCCCAGGAGACCTTTTGAACCTACTAAACCTTTTTCTTCAAAACAGGAAGTTGCACTTTGCCCAGTGCAAACAAAGTTTAGCACGAAAAGGTCTGATTTGTATTTAACTTTCTTACCCTGAAATTTGGAATATATTTTAATTTTCAAAACATATTTTCTCCAATCATCCATGACTTATGCTGCCTTTCCTTCTCTCATAAACAAGTTTGTGAGAGCTCTAGCCTTGTTTCTGTAATTGTATTCAATTGCATTCTTGTCCTTTATGGTTATAGAACCACAGAACTTTCTAGACATACTAGTTACACCTCAGTTTAATTCAGTTCAACAATCATTTGTTATTGACTGTGCAAGAAAATAAGACTGCCTATGGGGAAAGAAGAGGGAAAATATTTCAGAAATGAGTCAGATCTTAGCTGAGAATGATGATTTGTTGCACTAAATGTAATTGTTTTTCATTCACGCCAAATTGAGAATTAGACACAGACTCTATATTAGATTTTGTACATTTATTGAAAGAGGATCTCCATCAAGCAATTTAATTAGTACATTGAAGTAGAAAAAGAGACTCCGGAGCATAAAGAGGAGGAAGAAGAGGAGGTTGAGGAAGGAAGGGAGGAAGGGAGGAAGGGAGGAAGGGAGGAAGGGAGGAAGGGAGGAAGGAAGGAAGGAAGGAAGGAAGGAAGGAAGGAAGGAAGGAAGGAAGGAAGAAGAGAAGAGAAGGGAAAAGAAAAGAGAAAAGAAAAGAAAAGAAAAAGAAAAGAGAATTGTAGCTGCTGAGGCTGGGATGGAATACAGTCACCTATCCTCTATCCAACTCCTCTGTGCCCTACAGTCTTTTGCACATACTCTAGACTTTATCCTCAAGGTAACTGTTGGTTGCCCTGTCCATTTCTCTTACTAGCACTGTGAGCCTTCTGAAGGCAGGAGCTGCTCCTTTTTCCAGCATGTGGTACAGAGGGGGTCCTATTGCTGTACAAAGCACATGGTATTAAACTTTCTTAGCTAGACTGATACTTGAAGCCTCATGGGAGATTACAGAGAAATTGACACTGTAATGCTTAGTGCTGAATGTCAACTTGATGGTATTGAGAATAATCATCTAGGAGATTAATATGTACAGAACACTTCTGGATTTGTCTATGAAGGCATTTCCAGAGACAGAACATGAGGATTTGACCTAATGAATGTTCTAATCCTACAATGGATTCACCGTGTGATGGCTTTTTGGGGAGGTGGGGGGAAAAAAGAGGAAGTGGAATCTAGATGGAGGAATTGGAGTATGTCCTTGAAGGGGTATATTTTATGTTCTAGTCCCTTTGTGTATTGTCTGTCTCTTTCCAGTTTGCCAAGGTGGTGAATTGTTCTACTCCATCCACAGTACTTTCCCTACCATGTTGGATGGAATCCTCTAAAATTATGAGCCCAGGAAAATTCTTCCTCCCTTAAGTTGTTTCTGTCAGGTATTTGGTCATACTCATGAGAAAATAATACAGTTACAGCTAGGAGTAGAGTCACCTAGCCAATGTAGGGCAGGTCTTTTTTCATTAAGAAGGCCAGAGTTCGGGCTGGGAAGGTGGCTCAGTGGTAAAGCACTTGCCTTGTATTCATGAGGCCCTGAGTTCAATTCCTCAGCACCATATAAGCAGAAAAAGCCAGAAGTGGCACTGTGGCTCAAGTGGTAGAGCACTCCCCTTGAGCTGAACAGCTGAGGGACAGCGCCCAAGGCCCAGAGTTCAAGCCTCACAACCGACAAAAAAAAAAAGGGGGCAGGGCAGAGTTGAAGAATAAAGGGGTACACTGCTTGGTAACCAGATGAGTATGAAAAACCTTCAGGAAACATGGTGAAAATAGAGAAGATAGAGAGATAAAACTCCCTTATCTCTACCTCTATCCCCCTCCCATTCAGGTGACCAGTAGTGCCAATGTTCAAATTACTATTGCTACATAGAAAAATCATTCAAAAACTCTAACTTAAAAACACTCATTACCCTGCCTGTTTCTTCAAATTCAAGGAATTTGGGAAGGACTGTGCTGAACAGTTTTGGTATGAAATCCTGAGTGTAGTTTTCAGTAGTGGTGGCATTGGGGTTGAACTCAGGGCTTCAGCACTCTCCCACTTGAGTCACATCTCTAGCCCTTCAGTACAGTTTTCATCAGATAGCAGGTAGAGCTGAAACAGTGGGGTGCTGGAGCAGCCAGGGCCAGTTCAGGGCCTTTCCATGTAGTCTTTTTATATGGGCTAACTTGGGTTTCTTGAAGCCTTCAGACTACAGGGTCTTCAAGACTAGACTGATTACAGAGAGACTTGGAACACCAAGCATTAGTGTTGCAATTGAGTAGCCTTTTCTGACCTTGTCTTAGAAATCTCATACTGTTATTTCTGTCATGTGTTACTGGTTGAATGGTTCCAAACATGCACCCTGTTTCAAAGGGAGGAAGCATGAGGATGAAGGAAACTTGCCTCTGCCTTGTGATGGTTTAGTAATTGAGTCTGCTGAAATAAATTGACACACAGATGAACCTGAGGAAAGGCAGAGAGTAGTACATGCTGGAGGCTATCACAGGAAAGTACGTTCCCCATAACCCAATGGGACTTAGAAGTTTATATACTTTTGGCATAGGGGATAAGAAAGGAAGGAATACAGGCAATTTAGAAATATACTAAACGACTTGCAGAGGAAGGGGAGATAAATCGGCCCAAAGAACAGATAGCATGTGACAAACTTCTGAGCTCTGAGTGTGGGATCAGTTTTAGTCTTTCCTGTGAGTCACTTCTCTGGTTGATCCAGTTTTTGGATAATGATTGGAATTTCAACAAAAGCTCTTTCTGCCTTTCAGGAAGGCCAGAAGCTAGAGACAAGAGGTAAGAGAATGTCAGCAAGCTGAAGGTGCCACATTTTGAGCTTTCATTTTCTGAGCTCCAACATTCCCCACCTGATAATGGGAGATGTGTCTGAACTATACTATGGGAAGAATATGTGAGACTGGGTACCATTTTGGCCATTTTAAGGAAACATGGATATGGAGGTGGGAGTGAGGGAGTTTCACCTTCTGTCTTCCCTATTCTCATCATGTTTTCTGAGACTCAGAAGAGAGCTAACAACTGTGAGATCTTTTTCCATCCTGCCCAAATTGTTACCCTGTAAACACACCTCCCACCATACTTTTTAGTCCAGTTATGTTTCACTTTTTGTTTTACACGAAGGGAATCTGGCATAATATTGCCCTGAAATACTTTAAGGTTTCTGTCTACTGTGTATAAATTCAAGTTTCATAAAACTTAAAAATACAGACTTGATTGTTCACACACATACCCAAGTGAATTTCCCAAGGAAATACAATTTCAGATTTTCTGTTAGGGGAAGAAAAAGCTAAATGAAAATCAATATTGATGAGTAGTGCTGAACAAAAAAATGTGTGTTGCTAGTTATTTTACCACGGAGGTAGTTTCCTGTGGAAATTGTGACTAGTGGTAAAGCTCATTTTGAAAATAGTTTTGAGATACTGGCCAAAACCTTGGGTGGAGAAATATCATTTGCTGTTACCCAGAGAAAAGTCAATTACTTACTAGTAACATTTTTAAAGGTGTGATGAAAGTTTGTATCTTTGCTGAAGGTAGTATATAGTATGGTCTACAGTATCTAACATGTATTAGCAAACTGATGTATTAATAAACTGACACAGGAAGGGATGGTAGAGGAAAAACAAAGGAGAGGGTAACAACGCTCGATAGGAAATGTACTCATTACCTTACTCGTGTAACTGTAACCCCTCTGTACAGTGTCTTTACAATAAAAATATATATTAAAAAATAAACTGACCCACTAATTGTGGAAAATTTTATCCTTCTAGAAATTTTGTTTTTTAATAAAATATTAAAGATTTACAAATTTTACTTGCTTAATCAAGCAGCAAGTAGTGATTGAGTTTGGTGAAATAATTCCTCTCATTTTATTACCTCCCTATAAAAACCAGCACTTTTCAATATATTTTACACAAGAATTATTGCAGAAGCAAGATTAAAGCCATCATAGATATATATTTCAAAAAGAAATGCAAATTACCTTTGTCTCTGCTTTCCACATTGATGATCTGTGTAATGAACTAAAGAGGTAAGACTCAAAAAAATTCATGTCATAGTAAACTAAAAATATTAATAGCATTTTTAAAAGAAAGAAATAATTACCCAGGACTAGATAATTGAATTGTATGAACTTGAAGAAGCTTCATTATGATTCTTAATGTATCTGCAAGTAATTAACACCCACAGCATAAATAACTTTATAATACTCTACCTGAGTCAACATTAGTCGATTTGTAAAGCACCAAGGAAAATAAGCAATTTGTTGATTCCTCATCCAAGAAAAGCATGCTACTTAGTTACAAGTAATTTAAAAATTACCTAAAGAATGAGTAGGTGGAGGCTGTTTCTGTCCAGTCCATGACCCAATTCCATGAGATGTGGCAGGAGACCTACCCACAGAAAGACCACCTTCTGATAAACTGAAGCTCAATCGTTCTCTACTTTTCTAAATAAAATGGAATTGGAAACAGTGGAAGCCTGAGGGTTACTGAGTGGAAGCCTGAGATTATGTTGAGAACTTTCCCATGAACAGTACATAATATACATCTCTTGAATAAACCTCAGAATCAAGTTTTCAAAAGACCTCTGCTAAAAGCTTCAAGTCTATGAGGGAAGAAAAAAAACTTTATCATTCATAAAGCTCACATAATCATGTGAAATTTCTGAACTAAATATTCACTTTAGAACAACAAGGTAGACCTCAGAAACCTGAAGTCAACTATAAACTAAATATCATTCTTTGATTTTTACTACCAATGCATTGATCTTTTCTCTCTAGCAAAACTTGGAGGTGTTTTGTTGGATCTCATTAAATAACTATTGGGATTCATTTTTCTAGAATGAACAGAGGGCAGGAGCAATATTTCTAAAAATAAAGTTCAAAAGAATATCAGTATTTAATCTTACTTGGTTGTTTTGTTTATTTATTTTTGTCATTGTCTGTTGTGTTTTTTTTTTTTGTGTGCCAGTACCGGGGCTTGAACTCAGGGCTTGGGTACTGTACTTGAACTTTTTTTGCTTAAGGTTGGCACTCTGCCGCTTGAGCCACTTCTGGAAATATGAGTTTCAAAAAATTTCTTGCCCAGACTGGCTTCAAACCTTGCTCATTCAGTCATCTTATTACCCATAATTCATGTGGACAAGGAACCAATTGATTATGTTGGAATGATTAAGGTCTGTAGCCTTTACCCCAGATTGGTAAATTCTGGGCACTGATTCCTCACTGAAAGCTTTCAGCCCAGTCCAGTCTTAATTGTCTTAGCTGCTTTTCTGTGGTAGGTATGAGATGTATTGCCCTAGTTCCTCCTAGGAATGTGCTCCTCTGAATGAAGAAAATATGTTATCTGCTTCCTATCTGAGTCTATGTTTACAAATGCATACCTACCTCTAACCTTGTCCACATGCCAGTGCTGGATCACCCAAGGCACTCATTTGTTGTCTTAACTTTAGAAACTCTCTCCCAATAATTTAAGAAAGCCTAATCAGTAAAAACCATCAAGTTTCCAGGGATTATTTTCATAATACACAAGGTGTTGTTAAGTAGAATAACAGTTTTGCACTTCTTCCCTTTCCTTTCACATCCAATATGCATTGCTTGTGACCTCTCCTCATTTCATATGCTGAAGCCCCATTGCAGTGATAACAGGAGCGGAGTCTTTGGGAGGTAGTTAGGTCATAAAAGTGAAATCCTCATGATTGGGATTAGTGCCCTTATAAAGGAGACTCCAGAAAACTTCACTCACCTTTCTACCATGTGAGGATACAAAAAGATGACTGTCTCCAACTAGAAGAGAGTGCTCACTAAGACTGGACTTTCCAAAGCTATGAGAAATCAATGTCTGTTATCTAAGCCACCTAGTCTAGAGTAATTTGTTATGACAGACTAAATGAATTAAGATACAGTCAAACATTTCTCATGCACAACTGCAAATGTACGGTAGTAACACAAATATTATTACTTATATGCAAGGTATACCCATCATGTCGTTTCTCCCTACATTCTGTGTGTAACCATCCTCTGGGAGATTAAGTACTTTTCCTTCCTAATTACCAATAAAGATGTCTTGTGATCTTAAGAGCTGTGACATTTGAGGAGAGTGATCACTGGACAACAGAAAGAGCACCATGTATAGTAAAACACTCTGCTCATAGATCTGGGATGTTTATTTGCTGAATATCATTTTATATTCCAAACTTTCAATCTCTTGGACTGACTGAAGTAAAAGCCAAGAGACAAAATTCATCAATGTCATATACAAAAGGCAATTATATTGTTCTTTAAATGTCAATTTTTACTTAAAATTTTATACCTATTAAAGCAATAAATATAAACGTTAGTCATCTATTTTCAACTTTCAAATTATACAGTAGTAGCTAGGTGCTGGTGGTTCATGCCTGAAATGCTAGCTACTCAGGAGGCTGAGATCGTAGGATTGTGATTTGAAGCCAGCTCAGGCAGGAAAGTCCGTGAGACTCTTATCTCCAATTAATCACCAAAAAACTGCAAGTAGGGATGTGGCTCAAAGTGGTAGAGTGCTAGCCTTGAGAAAATAAGCTCAGGGACAGTGACTAGCCCTTGAGTTCAAGCCCCAGGACTGACCAAAAAAAACCCCAAACCATATAATAATATTGTCATTTGCATCAATTGTTTGAGTTAAATGACTCTTTTACACTTGCTTCGGAGCCCAATCAACAATACATTAAAGAAGCTGAAGGTCTTATCAGCTGCTTAGTTCCAGACCTGGCATGTCACTAATATTCTCAAAGTAACATCTGCATTTGCTCTTCTATAAAAATTGCATAGAGAGGAAAATTGATTCAGGACTTTGTGGTTGGCATAGAGGGAGGTGGTGTTGAGTAAATGTTTCTTTGGCTTGCATGAAGGAAAGAATATGGCTATCCAGAACTTTAGGGGAAAAACCTCTTGGGTTTCCTGTTATACTCAATTTTCTTTTGTATGAAGTAGTGTAGAACCAACACTATTTGAAACAATGAGGTACTAGAAGCAACTACAACTGGGAAATGGAAAAAAGAAGGGGGGGAAGAGAAGGAAGAAGAGGAGCATGAGGAGGTATAAGAACAAGAGCAAGAAGAAGGAAAGAAAGACCTTCTATTAGTTACTGGACTTTTCATTAATAATATGAATAATGACACATACACACACAAAATTCCCATCACTGTTTCCTATCCATGTACATCATGTTCACCAATATGCACTGTCCCCCAAATTTTTGCTTGGCTTAGTTCTCTCAGACTGCCTGTATGTCTGAGGCAAGAGTGATTTAATCCTTTACATGTATTTCTGTCCTCAGTCTGTCTTTTTTGACAGTATATTTTATGAACACTAGCCTTACCCATGTCACCTTAGGGTGAACATTGAGTCTCCTATTACTAGATAGCATGACTCTAGAGATATCGTACTCAATACATGCCTAGAGACCAACTGACAATTGACACATTATTTGTCATCAATAGTCTAATTTTGACTGTCCTAGAATCTTCAGATGATAGTCCTAGGCGACGTGTGACATTTATAAGTGTCACAACTTCAGAGAAAGCCTTTAGACTCTTTGTTAACTATACTGAGATTTTTCACATTTTAATCTTCATTGTGTTTAATCCTACTCCAACTCCAATTATAAATACAGCATTTGATTTTTCCCATTGAATTTGTCTGTTGAGTTGAAGTCATAACTCCTTGTGGCAGTATACTTGTCACTACAGATGATATTAACTCAGAGGAATTTGCCTATTTTATTATCTGTTGGATTTTCTGGGAGTTAGTCATAGGTATTATCTTGTTTAAGAAAGTAAAGCACAGCAACCTTAGGTGTCTGCCTTGTATCATCTCGTTGTCTCCAATAAGAATGGGAGCTCTTATTATCTTCTTTGGTACGGAACTGGAGATAAGAGTTTCACACACTTTCCTGCCTGGGCTGGCTTTGAACTGTAATTTTAGGTACCTAAATTTACAGGCAGGAGCCACCGGCTCCTGACTGCCCTGATATTCTTAAAGGACAGTTTAAGTGTCCTATCTTTACATGTATTGTCCCGTTATTGAAAGCAGTATATATAAGTGAATATATTTCACTGTTAGGTGTAGGCACTATTAACTTTCAGAAACAAAATGTAAAATCAAAATTGAAGAATCTTATGCAAATTTTTGCCTAGCTACTGAAAGATTCAGAAGCACAAACATGCATCCCCAGCAGTGTCAGAGAACATTTTAACACATCTAAGAGATCAATGCAGGTCCCTGCACTTTCCACCAGAGAACTACAGTGTGGTCCTGGCCAGGACCCATTAACACATAGTCTTCACCTCCTCTCAATAGTAAAGTATCTGGGGACAAGTAAGGAGATTAATAAAAAAAAATATTCAAAAGAGCTATGGAATTATTCATGTGATTTGCAATAGCATTAGTCATTCAACAATGAAAAGCCTTACTACTAGGCGTCAATTATACTGAGAAGCATAGAAGCACTTTGTGTATTCCATGTCTCTGGGGATCTGTGGGTGGTCAGGATGCCTCAATGAATGTGCTAGTCAGATATCTTTACTCTGTCCCCTCTTGCTCCACTCTCAGTCCTTCTCTTCCTTGCTCTCTGCTAGGACATTGCGGGTCTGGACTATATCATGGAGGCTCCAATGGCCTCTTGCTTCCAGTTGTAACTGATCCACAGAGAGCAGCTGCAGAAGATCAGAGACAAAACAGAGAGTGAGCTATGTATGCCTCTGGCTGACTCTCCACAGTTTTGCATCAGGCCAGAGACATCATTCCACCAACTTTTCTATGTACAGAACTCTGTGGCAACTCAGTTTCGCTAGCTGCTTCCTAATTCCAGGAACCTTTCTCCCCTCAGTCCTTCAGGCTTAGGAGAGATAATGACTTTTTGCTGTGAGTTTACTGCACTATGCTCTGGCCTTCATCTATGCCATTTTGTAAATAAATCTTCCCCAAATTATCCTTTGAGTGTATCAACTGTTTCCTGTTACAACTCCTATTAATATATCTATATACCAGAAAGTCCTTGAAGGTAGACAATATAGGAAACCACTTTCAAGATCAATGTGGAATTTGAGGCTGAGTTCCAGACAGGGGATACAATGGAAAGGAGTAATTTATAATTTACCTTCATCATAGTGCCATTATCAACTTCCACAGGCAAGTTGAAGATAATCTATGACACATGCTGCCAAGAAAAAGGGACTCAGTTTCCCATCTCATGACCCTTCTAGGGTAACTGTAACTATGGCCTGAGCTAGTGAAGCCTCTCATTGACAGAGCCTTGGGAAGGTTAGCTGAAGCTAGCTTTATAATTAGGAAATGAATGTTCTTTGGAACCATTTTCCCCAAATCTTAAAAATCTGTAAGAAAAACATAAGCAATGGAAAGTTACAGGATCAATTGATGGTAAAGAGATAGTATTAAACAACCTTAGGAATTTTGTCCATGTACTTAGGCAAATGAAGAAATATCAAGTGTTCTAATAGGACCAGATGTTTTCTTAGTGATACAGTGGTAAAGAGCTGCAGAGGACAATTGAGTCATCTATGCTACCTCCAGGAAGGTGGCACCGATGCTTATTTCATGAAATTGTACCCACTCTAGAAGCTCCTTAGGGCAAAACTTTAAAACTTCTTCTGGAGGTTTGCATTAAATAGGAAATGAAGAGTTAACAGTTATTTTTGTATCTGAGGCTGTGTAAGTGGTGACTATGGGATAGGCCAGATCAACATTTAATCTTTAATAGAATGTTTTTCTTCCTGTCTCGCCCATCCAGCATTGGAATTCAGGAACTAGACACCTGCCCCATGTTTAAAAATATATAATGTGTCTAGGCTGATGAGAAAATATCCTGGGAAGAATTTCTGCAATGAGTACACAATCGTTATGTGACCTGTTTGCTTGATCTGTCCATAGATTATGTTGGTTAGGTTTTAATGCACTGTATAGCCAGTATTTAGGAAGATACAGTACGATTGCTTGGCTGGAAAAAGTTTTCTAAGCAAAAATAAGGGTTTTGTTTCATCATGATACAGAATCTGATGCCAGGCCTTGATACTACCACCAAATAGTTATACATCAAAGGTTTTTCACCTCAATGTCATCTGCTAATCACCTCACTATCAGGAATTTCATTCTGTCATGAGGCATAGACGTAGAGAATACCTACTGTTCATTACAGCTAGAATGAAAAAATGTTGTTTGGACATAGGATGATGGAAAGCCTCAGGTAAATTACTCAGGATTCTACTGAAATAAACAATAGTATAGACATGCATAAGTGCATAATTAATTAAGATTTGCAAGATAGGAGCTGGAGGTTTTGGAGGTAGCGCATCTCCCCAGTATATACAAGACCCTAGGTTTGAACCACAGTACCACAAAATAAAAATACAAGAAAAATGATTCTGCATAATAAATCATTTTTAGAAGTGGTAGCTTCTAAGAATTACCATTTATTTCTAGCTCAGGGATCTTGTAATTCATTGTGGCTCAGTTGGGCTCAGCTGGTCCCAGTGCTAAGCTTAACTTTAGGATCATGTTTACTCCACATTTCTTTTCATTCTGGGACTAGCCCCTACCTAAGTAAGTTCTTTCCATAGCAGATGGTAGAAATAAAAAGGAAAGGAATGAGTAGGAATACACAATATTTTTTAAGAAGAGCTCAACTGAAAATGGACATTTTTTAACTTCTACATATATGTTTTTAGCTGAAACAAGTCATGTGGCCAAGACCAAAGTCAATGGATCAGTAGCATATCACCTACTTATCCCTTGAGAGGCACAGCAAGTCACATGGCAAAGAGTATTGATGAATAAATTCATTAAGAATTAAGAATTAGAGACATAAACCCAATCAACTATCCCACTGGCCATTGGTCCTAGTCTTTACTTTGCTCTCAACATATTCAGCTCTGATTGACATGCTCCCTTTTTACCCTCATATGCAACAAACCCACATATCAGTGAACTCTATACTCCAAGTATAGTCATAGCTCTTTAACAAGAGGATACTGGTTGTTTGATAGGGGGCCATTCTACTATTTGCCAGTCAATCGAAGACAAAACTGAGTTGGGCATAGTGATCTGAGTCATGTGGGCTTCCATGAAGAGCCCAGATTCATAAACATTCAAAACAGCAAGAGAGCTGTCTTCAAGCCACTGAGATATCTCCTTTATTCACCCTGACTCAGCCCCAAATGATTGACAATGAATCTTTAGGTCCTTCAGTGAAATAGATTTCTCAGCTCTTCTCACAAGTTCTCATGTAATCGAGTCAATAGAAAACTGGAAGTTTCCCACAATGGCAGGTCCAGAAGGTCTGGCAGAGTTGTTGATAACTGCCAGAAATGCAAACGACTAGACTTACAGACTTCGACTGAAATCAGGAGTTTCATCTCTCGCTCAAAAGCCATAGTGTCCTCTTGAAACCTGATCTCCATTTACTTGTTTGAAGATACTCATCCAAAGCTGAGTCAGGAAAAATTACCAAGCTACCCTTGTCAGAGGTGGCCAGACTCCTGAAGACTACTTTCTTCCTCATTCTCATTTTGACCCTTAGAATTATGGGTTGTAAATGGAAATGTTGGCACAATCTGAGCTTTAGCTGTGGGCTGTACAAAGGGGCTTCATGTCTGTAATTTTATTTTATTTTTTACTTGTAATCTGCCAACACATATACCCATAATGTAAACTTACTTGGTTTCGGTTTATAAATTGGGTGTTTTTGGCAACTCTGAGACCTGCAGGGAAATCACTCTGTCATTAGCAACTCCATTTGTTTAATGAGCCATTAGTGAACGAAAGGATGAGAAGGAAGAAACCAGTCAACTTCTCTCTCCAAAACTTCAACCCAAGAAAGATACCTCCTTCAGATGGTGAGACCTCCCTTCTGTGGGCAGTCACTCACCATGACTGTGAGAAAATCACCATGGACTGAATGGCAGATATGACTTCATCTGGCTGCCTCACTGTCAGGCCAGACAGCTTCAGTCAGATGAGCTTGCTAGCCAGGAAGGAAAAGAAAGGGTCTCACAAACAGACTACTGGCTGTAGGCCAACCTGGTCATCTCTCAAGAGTGAAGCAGGCTTAGAGCTACTCTTGGAAAAGAGCCTGTCTCCAAATGATATGAAATGAGCTCGAGCATGAAATAAAACTTGTACATAGACGTGATTCTGTTTATATGCGATTGCTTTAATTAATATCCTTTCTGGAAGCCATTCTGGTCAATTCTGCTGATGAAAATCAATTTTTTAATGTTAGGAGATGAAGTAAGTGAAAAACAACTTTTCCTTTCAAAAAGGAAGTGGAGATTTTAAAAAGGGAAATATACAATCCAAGTCAGCCTTTGCTCCAAAGATGAATTTTAACATTCTATGAAACTAACGAGAGACATTGTGGGTGATCATCATAATACATTTTCCACAAACTGTCCTGGAAGGATTATTCCTACTGATTAGTTAATCCTTTCAATCCACATTTTAGAATATTTACCTACATAAAATCTTATTTTGAGTTTTATATCGATATGTTGGAATGATGTTCTTTGCAGACAGAAAACAGTAGAAAGAAATGTTTCCTTCCTTGACCATACTGTACTAGTGATTTTACACTAATTATCTTCTAATGTATAACAATAGCCTCCAAGTTTAGTAATTTAAAACAACACTCATAAGTCAGGTGCTGATAACTCACATCTGTAATCCTAGCTACTCGGGGGGCTGAGATCTAAGGATTGAGATTTAAAGCCAGCCTGGGCAGGAAAGTCTGTAAGATTCTCTTTTTGTAATACATATTTTTACTGTAAAGATACTGTACAGAGGAGTTACAGTTATGTGAACAAGGTAATGAGTCCATTTTCTATCAAGCATTGTTACACCCTCCTTTATATTTCCCCTACCATCCCTTTCCTCCACTCCTCCCCAACTCTTCCCTCCCCTCTCCCCCACTCCTGCAAAGTTGTAAAGTTCAAATAAACATAGGTCCCATGGGTTCCCTTTTCTGCAATAACTAGGATATGTCTAGAACAAGAAGAGGTCAAAAGCTATGTACATATGACCATATAACCTGATGCTAAGTGAAATGAACCCCAAGATAGAGACACAAGACGTTTTATCTTTGCTGCTGTTCTTCTTAATGTACTTATAATGTACTATGTGATTTTTTTTGTTTCTTTTGTATATTCTTCCCCCATAAGATTCTTATCTCCAATTAACTGCCAGAAGCTGGAAGTGGAGCTGTTTCAAGTGATAGAATGCTAATCTTAAGCAAAAAAAGTTTAAGGACAAGCTGATGGCTCACACCTGTAATCCTAGCTACTCGGGAGGCTGAGATCTGACGATTGTGGTTGGAAGCCAGCCTGGGCAGAAAAGTCCCCATGAGATTCTTATCTCTAATAAACTACTCAAAATAGCCAGAAGTGGTTGAGCACTAGCCTTAAGCACAAAGATGCTCAGGGACAGTGCTCAGCCCCCAAGTTCAAGCCCCAGGGAGAGTACCCGTGTAATTGGACTTCTGGTTATTTTCTTACTTTGCTCTTCCAAATGACTGTTTTCCTTCCTCCTTCCTTCTCTGTGCCCTGAGGTTGACCTCTAAATGGTCCACAGGACCTGGGCTCAACAGAACTCTTCCTTCTACTTGGACTGGGCCATTGTGTAGCAGTGACAGTAGATCAGGGTTGTCGGATGGGAGTTAGGAAATGTATTTACCCTCACACTACCTCCCTGGAAGCCAACAGGTGCCTCTCTCCCCTAGCCATGTGTCTCTCCGAGTTCTAGTAACAGCACCTTGCCCCTTAAAACCACGGGGAGTAATAGTACCTACTTGTGTTAGTCTCTAGGGTGTTTCACCAACACTCTTGACTCCATTAGTCTTGTCCACGATTCTAGGTGTAGTCCTTTCAATATTATTAATGAAAGGCATGCATAACTGTCAATATCTTCTCACCAACACAAAGCAAAGGAACAGTAGGAGATAGAAAGACTACAGTTATGTTTGCATTTCAATGAGTAAAGAGCATATGCTTCTGTCTCTGAGATGGAGCCCCCAGAACTAGAAAATTGACTAGCACTTGTAGCTCTGCAGAATGGAGATGAACACCATCTGGCTAGAGGAGTGTGATCTCCCAAAGGACTGCTATGGACTGGGAACAGAAGAATTCAATCTAGCTCAGACAGCAACAGCAGGCAGATGGAAGGGACCTGAATTCTCAGGGGAGGCTCTGAGGAATCCAGAAGCGATGGCAGCCATATAGCAGCAGTAGGGCTGACACCAGAAGAGGACTTCAGGTGTCCAAGAGGACAGACCATCAGCCACTGACAGAGTGGGTAAGACAGATGATCCAAATAGAAGACATTAGGCTCCTTGCCAGTCTGGCACTTAAGTCACTTTAAATTTGATTTTTTTTTTGAGAAAGAAGATATGGTGAGACCAAGTCCTCCAGGGGTTACACACTGAATTTGGGAGAATTATTTTGGACTCACAATGTTTCCAGTTATGGAAATGGTTATGGTTTTATTTTAAAATCTTTTACACATGAAATAAGATTCCACAAACATAGCAAATCACCTAGAATTTCTTCTACAAGTCACAAGCCAGTCTTGACGAAGAGGGTAAAAATTATAAACTCAATTGAGATCAATGATGTAATCAGGTCCAGCTGTGGGTGGTTAATAGGGGTAAAAAGACAAATTCGATTCTGGTTTTATTTACTTAGTTAGTTATGCTTTTCATTTGTAACACACGTGGAGAATTTGAAAGGATTTGGTTAAATATTGGGATAATTAAGAGAATAATACTGCTGATATATTCTTTCTTACTTTTCAAAAGAAGAGAGCAAAGAGAAAGAAGAGAGCAGCTGTTGAGGACAAAATAGAGTGATTTTTTAAATGTCTTTTTTGGAGACATACTTCTAATATGACCACATCATACATTGTGCATCATAACAAGAGAAGATGAATTTGACTGTTTTAAGGATTCATTTCTCATTGCTCTTCTCATCCCCACAATCATTTCTATAAAGTCTAGAATCATGATATAAGAGAAAAAAATTCTATATTACAAATTAGAACTTCAGGCCTGGTCATAGGAAACCTAATTTAAAATCTGTGGCATGGATCAGATACTATATACGTACTGTGATTTCCTGAATCCTTACAGCAATTCTAGACAACAGTTATCATTTTATCACTTCTACCAGTGAAAGAAGGACCTGTGATACAGAGACATTCGGTGAGATCTCCAATGCTTTATGATCAGAAAGCAATGAGGTAGGGCTTCTAACCCAATTTCATGCTTTTCAACTAAAGTAGAAATGAAAAAAAGTATGGGGCAGGCAATCAAGTAATTAGCACATTTAGAAAGCTGATTTGTATAAACCTTTAAACATTTTTATTTTAAGCTTATATTTTGTTTACTGATACTAACACCAATTATATATTAGTTTTTTGTTGCTGTTGTTTTATTTTGATTTTTTTTTAGTGGTACTAGGGGTTTAGCTCAAGGGCCTTGTACTTACTGGCATTCTACCACTTGAGCCATGCCTCCAGCTCAGCTTTTTGCTGGCTATGTTGGAGATGTGGTCCAGTGAACCTTTCTGTCTAGATTGGCCTTGAATGGTTAGCCTCTGTCTCAGCCTCCTGAGTAGCTAGGATTACAGGTGTGAGCTATAGGCACCTGGTATTTATATGAATTTTAATATTGATTTATTGGCTATATTTTTGCAGTGCTGGAGAGGAAACTCAGGGCCTCACATACAGCAAGCATGAGCTCTGTCACTGAACTACATTCCCCTCACCCTCAACAGTTTAACTAGAAATAAAAAGAATAAACTTGTGGGGAGAAAGTGTTGCTCCTCCAGGTTAGTTGAGTAATGAAACCACTCTCCTTTCTTTGGTCATCCTCTTATGATTCAGCTTTGCTTCAATTCCATTAGTTTTGAGAAATAATTTTGTTGCCTCTGTACCAAGGAATTAACAGTTAAGTCTACAGTAAAAAAAAAATGGTTTATATATTCATGCAATTCTCCAAAAACATTTGGTGTTGAGTTCCAGAACAAAAAAAACTCCTCTTCATGCTACAAAAGCATATGGATAAAATTTGAAGATGCTAATTGGCACTGAATGTGAAAAATAAGCTCCCAGCATGCTGTAAGCTAGTTTGAGTGTTCTCATCTCCCGCCTCTCCAATGGAATCAGTTCCATTCTAACCTGGTCCACCCACCTCATGGCTTCAAGATCATCTATCTTATCTGTCTTTCTTTCTAGGAACACAAAGCAATACCATCTACAGGACAAAAAACAATCAGCCCAGTCTGCTCTGGGTATAAATCTATACTAGATCAATAAAATGAGTGATGGACCAAAAGGAGGCCAGATGACTGAAAATGACAAAGTATCAGATGCTTAAACCTAGTTCACCCCTGCTCTACTTCTTATTTCCTATGATCATAGCCCACGACCTTTGCCGTGGAAATTGGGTCATTGGGACAAGGAGGATTTTAAATGTGTTACTCATTTTTCATGCTCTTTTTTTGGTGCTGGGGGGTAGAACCCAGGGTTTCTTCCCCAGTACTAAGAAAACTCTTTACCACTGACCTATATCTTCAGCCCACATCTGATATTTTGAGCAGGCTGATGAAGTCTTTGCAGCAGAAATCTGCTTCTGAAAAAAAAAAAGGTTCAGGAAGTGGCGCTGTGGCTCAAGTTGTAGAGTGCTAGCCTTGAGCTGAAGAGCTGAGGGACAGTGCCCAGGCCCAGGGTTCAAGCCCCACGATTGACAAAAAAAAGTCCAGTTTCTTCCAAATCATCGATTTCTACTTCAAGTAGACATCAGCAAAGATTTAGTTATTCATGTAAATGAAATAAGTGTGAAAATGAAGCTGTGGGAGTCAAGGTGTGTGTTTAGTGAGCATTAAAGTCTGAAGGAAACAGTGTTAGTTGATTTCTTAACATATTTTGTCTTGAAAAGCTGCCAATGTGGGAAAACTCACAGGATGTTGGCATGTGTGAAAATGGCAGAATTCACAGTCAAAGGAGTCTAAGGGGTTGAGCCTCTTGCAATGGTGTCCCCATTCCTCATCTCCATCCCACTTTCAGCTCAAAAGCAATTGCCTGTGGGCAATATAAAAAGATCAAGGAAAATATGCTCAGTTCTACCAGAGAAGTAGAATTCGAACCATAGCATAGGTATTTATTTGTAATTGTCTCTGAGATCAGTGTCCAGTTTGTAGTACTGTGTTATTGGTAACAAAAATAGACCAATATACTCTACAAATAACAGTCTGTTTACAGCTATGGAGATTTGAGAACAGGGTGTGGGTCCTCTTTACCATTTTATCTTTGGTACTTAACACAGTGTTCAGAATGGATTAGAGGCTAATAAACACTCCTACACTGATTGAAGCAGGGAGGGAGGGAAAGAAAGAGTGACTGACATATAGACCTCAAATTACCATCCTCAAGCTGCCTCCACCAAGAAATGGAATGAAAGAGTGAATAAAATCACAAGTACACTGCTGCAGTTTGCAAAGTGTTCGTTTATTTTATCCCTTTAATTACAATGCACAATGTTGAGGATCACAATGCCAAACCCACAGAACTGGAAATGATCTGGGTTCAGCACTTAGCTGAGTGTTTGGCTGTTTCTCAGAATTTAGTAAATGCTCCCTAATATTGATGAATTGCTTTTCTAGAATTTTCTGTCAATTGATTCGTTTAACTAGGAAGCAAAATAGTTCAAGAACATTATGTAGACATGAACAATGAATGACTTCTTACCTGTAGCCTTGCTGGACAAACCCTGGTAGCTGCTCTGGTTAGTCATTGCTATGACTTGACGTGAAGGAGTTGTATGGTGTAACTCGTGCCTCAGAAATTAAACTGTACCTTTCTATTAATTTTCCCTTTAGCCATCTGCTTCATCTTCTTTCCTCTTTGGCTTGTGATTTCAAATCACCTCTACCCTACATTTCTCCCTCTTCTATCTGTGGGTTCCCCACACCAGTCCCCATTGATCCAAGGGAGGCAGAGGGTGAAATAAAGCAAACTAGAAAATCATTCTAATTAATCCCTAGAGTCTTTTAAACAAATCTGGAAGACCTCCAATCACCCCTTACCTATTCAAAGTATGCTTCCCCCCCAAAAAAAATCCGATGCTCTAACTCACTAAAAAAAAAAAAAGCATGTAATTTCAAGTGTCTTTTTCCTTAATAAACTCATTTTTCAAAATCTTCATTTCCAATAATATATGTATGTATATATATATATATATATATATATATATATATATATATATATATTTCATGCTAGTAATATCCCCACCAAAGTTTCTGTGCTACAAATTATTCCAGCATAGTTCCACCTAAAACACATATCATTTGGGGATGGAGGAAGATGTAGAATACTGTAACCTGGACATCTCAGTAGTATTGTTTTTATAGGAAAATAGCTAACAGCCCAGACTGTTTGGTAAATTTAGATCTCCTTATCTATGCTGTTGATCAAGTCTTTAATGCGAGCTTCTTTTATCACTGGGTCTTTTTACCCTAGGGGGTTCTGGACAAGGAGAGATTTCCTCCAGCACCACCTACATACCAACAAATGCACTCTAGGCTCAACTTGTCTGAGCTTGTGTGTGTGTGTGTGTGTGTGTGTGTGTGTGTGTGTGTGTGTGTGTGCACCCCTTGCTTGTTTGCTTATAGCTGGTGCACTACCACATGAATCACACCTCCATTCCTGCTTTTGCTGGTTATTTTGGAGACAGACTCTCTCAGACTTTTCTTCCTTAGCTGGCTTTAAACCATGATCCTCCATGTCTCAGCCTCCCTAGGAGCTAGGATTGCAGGTATGAACCAACAGCAGACAAGATGGCTCTTAGAAACATGTGCATACAGCCAGATGTGGTGGGATGTGTGTTTTGCTGAAAATCAGCATGTTGATCCTAGATGCAAAGCTTATGTGCTTTGTTAAAAAATATTTAAAAGGTCAGATAAAGTGATGTTAGGGAAAGGAACCCTAAGATATATATTCAAATGGTTTTTTTTTCTTTCATGCGATTGTTTCTAACGCATTTATAAGATTATTTCTTTGTTGCTTTGTATGTCCCTCCCCCACAGTATAACCCCTGCTTTCACTGTATTTGATGTCCGATATAATTTGTGGAGGGGAAGGGGAAAAACAAGTCGTTTAAATAAGGATACAGGTGGACCCGTTGCAATAATGAGAAGTACAAGTTGTTATGTCAAAAACGAACTTTACAACTTTGGTTGGGGGGGGGGGGGGCGGGAGGATTAGGTGGGTGGGCAGGGGAAGGATGGGAAGGGATGGGAAGGGGAAACAAAGGAGGAGGCTACAATGTGTGATAAGAAATGTACTCATTATCTTGCCCATGTAATTGTAACCCCTCTGTACAATATTTTCACAATAAAAATTAAAAATAAAAAAATATTTATAAATTTTTGTAGACTTGGATGGCAATTAACATTAGAATACTATACCAAGTCACCATGTATTCTGTCTAGCTGATGGACCAGGCTGTTAGGAGACCTGTCCTTTTGAAATCTAAGTTAAGTTCAGGTATATTTCTTACCTGTATCTCTTAAGCTTGTCTTCAGAAACTCTTCTTAATGCAGGAATTGCCTCTGTATGACTCTAAATGTATAGTTGCTGTATAAATGTCACAGTTACTATATTAAATGAAGACATATTTGTAGGCTGTCAGGAAAGTCTGTAGAAGGGGTAGCATCCTGAGATGTCATTCTTAGGCAGTTACTTGGAGAAGAAGCATTTCTTTAGACCAGATGCCAGACCTAAAAGCTAAGGTCTTAAGTAGATTGAGAAGCTCCATGTGTGAAGTCTGGGTTATCTAAACATCAAGTTATATTTAAAAAGCTGTGAGTGCTGGGCAGGGCCAGAAAATATAGTTATGCAGGTTGTTAACTGCAAAAGAGTGCCTCATTGAAGCAGTAAGTAAAAGCTAAAATCCAAGCTGTTGTCTGATCTTCAAGACTAGACTCTGCAGGACCACAATGCCAGGAGACAACACCCTTCCTTGTCCAGTTCATGTGTCTTGGATTTGCCAAGGGCCTGGATGGCAAGATTTGTGAATGGTACATCCACATGGCAATGGGAACACAGAAACAAAGGGACATAGATCCCAACACTGAGCTAAAAGCTCTAGAAACATGCTGCCCAAACCTGAATTAAAAAAAAATCCTCTGTGAACTTTGTACCACTATCTGTGTTTATTTCCTTTAGTTTGTTTCTTAGAATTATATAAGGCTTTTCTGAAAGTTCCAGCCTGTCTTGAATGTGTTTAGAGGAACCATGGGAAAAGTTTTATTTCATGTTTGGATCACACTGTTACAAAGCCATCTGACCTCAGGGCCCAGAAAAGGTGGCAATAGAAGAAACTAGAACTTCCTAGCTTCATTTCACACCCCTCCTGGAGGGCCATAAGGAGTACACTTATTTGGAAACCCTTTGGTTTAAAAATCTCTTGAAGCTGAGCACCTGATGAGGCTCATGCCTGTAGTCCTAGCTACTTACGAGGCTGAGATTTAAGGCTTGCAGTTTGAAGCCAGCCTGTGCAGAAAAGTCTCTGAGACTCTTATTTCTAATTAAACACCAAAAATAAAGGTCAGAAATTGAGATGTGACTTGAGAGGTAGAGCACTAAGCCAGGAGCAAGAAAGTGCAGAGATCATGAGTGCCCAAGCCCTAAGTTCAAGCCCCAGGACTGGCAACTAATACAACTAATACACACACACACACACACACACATCAATTCTTTGAAAGTTAGTAGTCTTTTTTTCGGGGGGGGGGGTGCTGAAGACCCTCCAACCAGCTCAATAATCAATTCTTTCTTGGAGGAGTGGGATAAAAGGAAGTCATCCAGAAAGAAAGTAATTAAAAATACTTCTTTCAGGGTTTTGTTTTCTGAGAATCTTCAAAGAATTCCGCAGCATGACAACTCTCATCTCAGCCTTTTGAAATGAAAGTGAGGAGCTTACTGCAGCAACAAGTTCAGTAGGAAGCCATCTGTTTAGGTGCCTTTCCCTCATGAAGTTGTGGCACCTAAGAATGTTCAAGAATCTCAGAGATGAAGCTGGCCTGCCTGTCTTGTCAAAAACACTTTCTATAGCCAAGGTACAAATTCCCTGGAGTCAGCCAGAACTGCCTTTAACTCTCAGGATGTTGCTCTGAGACCAGGCAAAGAATAATGCTTTGTGCACTGCTGGATATATGCCCCATGTACACTATGCCCTGGGAAAATGCCAGAGTTCTCTGGGTACCATTACTTCTCAGTTATTTTTTTAATTTTTAAAATTAAAATAATTCCTTGTGGAGATGCACACAATATAAACCTTTACCATGTTAGCTATAGATAAGTGTATGATTCAGTGACACTAAATACATTCATATTGTGGTACAATCAATCCCCAAAACTCCTTCATGTTGCAAAATGGAATCACCATTCCCATTAGATGATGGCTTGATTCCCAGTGCCTCTGACCTCTGGGTATCTTGGTTGGTGCAATAATCCAGCATTAATTTTTTGAATGCTTTATTTCACTTTGCAGTCTCTACTGTTCATCCTGGCTGCAACGTATGTCAAAGTTTCCTTCCTTTCTAAGGATGAATAGTACTCCATTATGTATATATACCACGTTCTGTCTATCCATTCATCTATCAAAAGATATTTGTGTTGCTTCCACATTTTCAGCTGTTCTAAACAATGTGTTTGTGAACAGAGTATGGATATCTCTTCAGCACTCTGCTTTCACTTCCTTCCATTACATAGCTCAAAGTGATGTCGCTAAGTCATATGATAATTCTATTTTTAAATTTATTCGAGGAATTCCAATACTTTTTCTCATAGAAGCTACACAGAATCTCTTTTTTATTTTGACCTGAGTACTTTTTAAGGATTTTCACTCCTGAAGATGGACAGGATCATTGCGGTCAGTTACAATAACCCTTCCTTCCATCAGAAGCAGAGCACCAAGGTAGAACAGACAATGAAGCTGGGCAGTGGTGGCTCATGCTGGTAATCCTTGCTACGCAGGAGACTAAGATCTGAAGATTGTAGTTCAAAGCTGGTCTATCCAGGAAAGTCCATGAGATTTTTTTTATCTCTAATTCACCACCTAAAGAGCAGAAGTAGAGCTACGGCTCAAGTAGTAGAGCACCAGCCTTGATTTAAAAAGAAAAGCAAGAACACAAAGCCTTTAGTTCAAGCCCTAGTACCTGCACCAAAAAAAAAAAAGAGTGATAGATAGAGAAAAGGATTTGTTTGTTAGTGTTTGTGATGCTGGGGCTGGAACCAGGGCCTGACAAGTACTCTACCAGCAAACAAGTTTTGTTTCTTAAACTTGGAAAAAAAGATTTTATTAAGTCCTCCTAATGGCATAAGTCAATCTGTTTTCTTTTCTGGGAGGTATTTTGCCTGAGACCATTCATTGACAATAAAAATCACTGACTTCTTGGTGACTTTATATGTTTTGCACTTACAATGATTGATTTCATTGAAGTCACAGAAGATTTCTCTCCCATGTAACTATGATGGTTATCATTTTATGACAGTGGAGGGACTGAGGGACAGAACATTTAAATGTCTTGCCCAGGAAGATCCTGGAATGCGATGGCTGAGCCAAGAAAGAATGCCAAGAGTGTGTGGTCCCCTGGGATCCTCTGTCTTAACCCTTAACCTAAACTTGTTCTAAGCAGCACAGCCAATGGGATTCAGAAGCTGCCCTGAGAGGAACTGACATATTTTCATCAAGATGTAGCTGAAAAGAGCTAGCAGCATTTGGCACTGGGGCTCACCCAACCAAAGACAGGAGAGTCGGACCTTGGACAGTGGAAAAAAGCTCAAGGGAGGCCCTTTTCTAGGGAGAGGAGTAAGGAAGCTATTATAAACAAACAGGAAAGCCAGCCAACTTCAGATCAGCTTCAAAAGTCCTGCTTCCTCAGTTAAAATGTGCATGGTAAGCTCCACAGACTCCCCTCAACCAATGAGAAGCAGTGGGCGCATCTTGGCATATAGATGCATTCCAGGATAACAGAAGTAAACATGGGTGATATGGATCAGCCAGGCAGCCAAACAAGCTCCAGGGCTCACAATCACAGACCCTGGATCTAATAAAACAGTCTTCATCCTGTTGTTTGGGGGGCGGGAGGGGATATGCACTACTCCCTGAAGGATTCTGTCAAATTCTTTTCCCTTGTCTGCCACATCCTTATATTTCAGTGTTTTGCATTTTCTAGATTATGTAACAAGGGGAGGGGGAGAATCTTTGACCAACATCAACATTTGCTTATTTTCTGTGACGTGATGGTAATTTAGTGATGCAGTAAGGCAAACACACTCCTTTCTCACAGAAACACTGCATAAACAGAGCTGTTAATCTTCCCCATGAAACAACATATTGTTCTTTCTATTGTATGTCTGGAAAATGTTCAACCCAGTTGAGGTCACATGGGCTCTATAAAAGTTTGAGTGGTCATGCCCAAGTTAGAGATGGAGGAGAACAGATTAGGCTCTTTTAGGTTTTGTTTCTCCTCTTATGTATTCTCTACTCATGCAAACAAGAGACTATTTCTAGTGATTCCTTTCTATAAGGGCTATATAAGTCTAAGTCTGGGACATAAATTATCCATTCAAGACAAGCTCTAATAGAAGTTCATGTTGCTGTTGTTGATTTAAATAATTTAGGGCAAAGTCTTCTGATCATGAGAGAAACTTAGATAGAGCCAGTCCTAGAGCATGGGGGACAGAGGCCTGGGACCACTGTCTGGCTAGGGTGACTCAAGGACATGTGCAGAGAGCAGAAGAAGATGATTCTATCAACTAGAGCTTAAAATAGCTGGAGACAACTCCCCATGCCTGATCTTCAAGGCCAGATTAGTAGCACTGTTGCATCTCTCTGGGCAGAGCCTTTCAGGCTACAGCCTGTTTTTGTGGTTTTAATCTACTTCAAGGCTGTCTGGGACTTAGTTTAACCTTATTTTATGCTAATAAAAATGATGTGATTGTAAAGCAGGGGAGGAATGGCTTGTATATTTTGTCCTAGGGTTTAAACACACAACTCCCACATTTTCTTTGCTGTTATTTTTCAAGTTGTATTCTGTCAGGTGTTGCAAATCACATCCTACGAGAGTATCCATGCAGCTTCCAATCTTTCTCTCTGAAAATTTTGCATGAGCATTTACCTGACAGACCATAAAATAGTAAATCTGGAGTCATAAATTGGCTAAATTAGAATGTCTCACTCTTTAAAAGCCTTAAACCAAAATGCACAGCTATATGAGTGATGGTGGCCTTGTCTAGAACGTGTCATAATCCTACCATATATTATTGATTGCTTACTAGCTTGGAGTAGATCATGCTTTTTATATTTTTCATTTATTTATTTTATCAAAGCCAAAAGAAAAAGGCATCCAGGGAAATATATATCACATATGTCACTAAAGGCACCTGTATTCAAGAGTTGGGGTAGAGCTCAGTTGTAAAGTACTTGCTTAACATGTACAGAGCCCTGACTTCTATCCCCAACACTGAAAAAGAAAATGAAGTGCACCTAAACTTCTTTCTTTTCTCTCTTGTTTTGGAAGAAGTTTCCCTGCTTTGGGCTGGCTGCATTTGATACATGCTCAAGAATGTTCAAAAAGAAAGCACCTGTATTCTTCAAATTGCAGACATACATGCAATTTGGTTATACTGTGGTTTGTGGCACTCAGGTCCTGACACTCTATCTGGGTCACCTTGCTTGCTCGCAGCTGGCACTCTACCACTTGAGTCACACTTCTGACCTGGCTTTTTTGCTATTTTTTGAAGCTAGAGATCCACACACATTTTCCCGCTCCAGTTGGCTTTAAACATAGAGCCTCCAGATCTTAACCTCCTAACTAACTGGGATTATAAGCATAAGCCACCAGCACTCAGTATGCACATTGTTTTCTAAACACTTACCAGACTGCAAACTATACTACAAACATAGCTTTCACAAGTAGTGAGAAAACTTCATATGATTGTGAAGTATGCTTTGTTGTGGCAATCTAGAATTGAACCTGCAATATCTCCAAGGCACACCTATGGTTTTCTACTCTTAATTTCCACAAAAGCATTTTCATGTGTCTTTGTCTTCATAAAATCCCTACAACTGTGAGTAGATGGAGAATTAGAAGTAACTCTACTTGGCAGGTAGTTTGGGCATGCCACTCCTGATGCTCTCTACAGTCCTGTGGAAGCCAAGAATTGGATTCTCCAGAGGGGTAGAAGACAGGGAATCCTGTAGGATTTCCATACTAGAACTGCTCAGTTCCTGCTCAAAGGCCATATGCCGCCATCTTCTCTTACTGTCTCTTCTTACCAACTCTGTTCTTATTCGCCCACACAGTCCAATAAAGACCAGAGTAACTTTTATTGAGCCAGCCCAAATGACTTTCCAAAAAGAAAATAGCATAGAAGAGAGCTCTAACAGTTTGGGTGCCTTCTCCTTCCTTTAGTTACTTTAGGACATCAAAAAAGCTATTAGTGGCATAAACTGTCCCCAAATGGGAATCAAAATAACTGACTTATCAGGAAAGAGAGCCTGACTGGGGTCAACAAAATGCTTTTATTCTTTGTTTCTAAGTGCTTTGTGTTTCTTTGTATCCTGTGCCAATTAGTTCATGATGATACGTATCTCCTATGAAGCATACACTTTAAAATCTATTGGGAAACTAGAACATGGCCTGACAACTTGACTAGGGGAAACAAAATCAACTTGATTTATGAGCTATCATAACCCAAGGAGCTGTATTCTATTTTCTTCTCTGCTGCCTGGCTTAAGTGGGCTGACCATGAGGACAAACTACTGGGGCTCACAACTGCAGAATTCATAGCTTTTCTCTAGAAGTAGATGGGACAATGAGGAAGGGGTGAAGAGCAGGAGGAAGAGTTTCTTTTTAATTACTGCTTATTTGAATATTCAATTATTCCTCATGCAAACTGCTTGATTCAGCAGTCTGTGGTTTCAACTACATTTTTCTATTAATGTGACCTGGAGTCCTGCCTCTGAGAAAGCCCACACTCATGTGCATGTTCTGAGAAATCTTGTAAATCAGAGACAGGATGCTATTTCCAAAAGAGACACCATTACCAAGACCTCACAATTTAACTACTTGAGGAAAATTTGGTCTACAGAGCACATGGAGTGGATTAGGATTTCTTTGAGAACATTCTCTATGTTGATATTTCTGGCATTTTGGTAGAGGCTGGCAAGTTCCTTTGCTATGGCTTTTGGGGCAAAAATGTGCTTTGTATCAACTTGTATGGCTAGTGTGGGTTAACCTGAGATGGGGGGAGTTTCTCCTCCCACTCAGGTTCTAAGTGGCCAGTTGTCAGTATGGCTTATCAGGAACATTGGTCCCTATCTAAGTGATTGGTGCTTTTGCCATGGCCACAGAAGGATCCATCCCTAGAGTATTCTGAGAAGTCCTGGTCTTAAGGTTAGTTAAGTTAGCAAAGAAAAGTGGAAGTGGGAGCAACCCCCACACACAGATACACACACACACACACACAAACACAAACACACACACACACACACACAGATTCATTCCTATTGTCTCTTCAAGGAAGGTACATCAGAGAAAATTTCTAAATCTAAATGGGCACTGCAAATGTAGATCTGCCCAAAAATAGGGCAAGGAGTCAATGAAGCTCTAGAAGTAGGGTTAAATATTTCTATTTGAACAGATACAAATGAGCTTGAAAGATGGGACTAGGCTTGGGAAGGAGGCTGGCTGAAACTTCCCTTCATTGTAAGGTCCATGACAAGAAGCTCCATTTATCTGATTTCCACACTCCTCAGCTGCCTGCCAGGGACTCAGTAACATTGGGTGGAATAAATAAGATGATTGAGGCTCTCCAGCAGGCAAAGTAAGAATACCAATGGATAGAATAATAGTTGTAACTATCTTGAAAGGTAGTCCTTAATAAGTAGGACACCAATCAGCATATGTACACTATGCTCCTCTTATCCATGGTTCAACTTTTCACAACTTCAGTTACTCACAATCAACCATGATTTGAATCTTTTCATTGAAAATTCCAGAAATAAAAAATTTACAGGTCTTAATTAACTTTCTTACAATGTTTAACATATTTAGCAATATAGGAAATGCAAATAAAAACTATATTATTATTCTATCTTACCCAAGTCAGAATAACATCCATCAAGAAAACAAACAAATGCTGATGAGGAGTTTTGGGGGAAAAAGAATGCTCACGTTCTGTTAGTGAGGATGTCAACTAGTAGAAGCACTATGGAAATCAGTATGGAGATTCCACAAAAGACTAAAAGTACCTCCCTTATGATGACAACATGTCACTATTGTTAATCTATCCCAAGGAGAATAATATAACAGAAATACACCTGCATACTCAGATTTATTGTGACACTGTTCACTATAACCAAAATCAAGTTAGCCAAGGTGTCCAACAACACATGAATAGATTTTTAAGTGATATATATATATATATATATATACATATATATATATATATAAAATCCAAAGACAATTAAGGTCATGTCATTTCCAAAAGATGGATGGAATTGGAGAACATTATCTTGAGCAAAAGAAACCAAGTTCAACAGGCAAATACCATATTTTTGCTCATATGTGGAAGGTAGACCTAAAAGATATACATATTTATGCCACATACATATATACATATAAAGATACATACATGTACATGTGAACACAGATGACATGATTTTTTAAATAAGTTTT
This sequence comes from Dipodomys spectabilis, assembly GCF_019054845.1. Taxonomy (NCBI): domain Eukaryota; kingdom Metazoa; phylum Chordata; class Mammalia; order Rodentia; family Heteromyidae; genus Dipodomys; species Dipodomys spectabilis. The sequence continues at coordinate 4,345,738 of NW_024870759.1, forward strand.
TAATTGTGAGAATACTGTACAGAGGAGGGGTTACAGTTACATGAGCAAGGTAATGAGTACATTTCTTATCAAGCATTGTTGTCACGTCCTTTGTTTTTCCCCTACCATCCCTTCCCTCCCATCTCCACAACTACACTCCCCCCTACCCCCCCACCCCCACCCTGCCTAAATTGTAAAGTTCATTTTTCAACATAGCATTTTATACATCTCATTGTTGCAATGGGTCAACCTGTATCCCTGTTTAAACAATTTGTTTTTTCCCTTCCCCTCCCCAAATTATACAAACCTCAAATACAGTGAAAACAGGGGTCATACTGCGGGGGAGGAACATATAAAGCAACAAAAAAAATCATCTGGTACCTTATAAATATGTTAGAAACAATAGCAAGAAAGAAAAAAAAACACTTATATCCTTATTTTGGGATTCATTTTGCTTAACATCACCTTATCTGACTTTTTCTGCTTGTCTCGGACATATGCTAGTTATTGCAAATAAGGGAAACCTTGGGACCTATGTTTCTTTGGGCCTGGCTTACTTCACTGAATATAATTTTTCCAAGTATAAGACATGATTTTTAACTGTAGGATTAGTTAAAAGGGGGAAAGGAAAGGGAGAGGGAAAGTGATACATTACAAATACATAGACATAAAGAATCTCAATGAAAGCTGTTGATCAATAGAGAAACTGGGATAGAAAGGAAAGAGAAAGCAAGAGTGTTGTTCTGAACAAAAGAGAATATCTGACATGGTGAAACTCTTTGGTATAATTTGAATATACCTAAAAAATGAACAACAGTGAATTGAACTGGGCTCTGGTGGTGGAGGTGATAGTTACAGGACATGGTTGGGCTAGCAAGGGTGAATGAGGATGAATATGGCTGAAGTAGTTTGTATGTAGAAAAATAGAATGATAAAACCTGTTGGAATTGAATTAAGAGGGGGGAGGGGTAAGACAGAGTATTGGGAGGACAAGATGGGTTGGAGTGCAGTTTTACATTTGTGGAAATGTTACAATGAAACCCCCTTTGTACAAGTAATGTATGTTAATACAAATAATTTTAAAACTGTATTTCAGTGTACTGTTATCATTTTTCCATTCTGTAATTAGTTATGGTATTTAATCTTTATTCTGTCTAATTAAACCTTATAGGTATGTAGGTATAGGAATGAAAATGGTGTATACCACAGACAAAAGGGGACTGTTATAGATTGCTTAAGAGCTCCTGGTAAGTACTGATCTCTTCTGGCATGTTCACTCATAGAAGTCCTTCACACTGTTGGTAAAGAGGCTCCACATTAGGCCAAGCCTCTATTGATTCCAAGGCTGGATGGGGCCCAGGTCACAGACAAGTGGGAGTGTAAGTTGGCAGGAATTACTAGACACATTTAGGCCTGGGCACAGTCCCACATCTCTGTAGGCAAGTAGTTAAAAGTGAAGGCTTTAGAGGCAGAGATAATAGATTTCTTCTTGTGTTTTCTGCAATTCTAGCAAATCACAAAATTCTCTGGGCTTCAGAGAATCCTCATCTATAAAATGGGGATGATGAAAATCTTTACTGAAAAGTGGTCATGGGGACAAAAATGCCCATTTTTGCCACAGAGACTGGCACACAGAAAATAATTGGTAGTGTGCTATCAAGTGTTATAGTTTCATTCTTTTCTTTTTTCTTTTTTACTTTTTATTGTAAAGATGCTGTAAGAGGCATTACAGTTACATGTCGATCATTGTTACCTCTTCTCTTGTTGTTGTCCCACTATCCCTTCTCTCCCTACCTCCCACATTCTTCTTCACCCCATCCCATTTCCCCCCACTCCCTTTCCCGCTGCCCTGGGCCAGAAGTTGTAAAGTTCATTTCCAATATACTGTCCTGTGGGTATCCTTGTTGCAATGGGTCACTGTGTCCTTGTTTCACTGTTTTGTCATTCCCCTCCTCTCCCCAGATTAGACAAATGTATATACAAGATGCAGGGCACCAACATCAAGTACAGTGACAACATAGGATATGCCACAGGGGAAAGAACATACAAAGGAAACAACAACAACAACAAAAATAAAATCACACGGTGCATTTAAAACAATAACAATCTTTTATTTTTATTTTATTTTATTTTTTGGTCTGGGTTTGAACTCAGGGCCTGGGCTTTGTCTCTGAGCTTTTTTGCTCAAGGCTAGCACTCTACCACTTGAGCCACAGTGCCACTTCCAGTTTCCTGGTGGTTAATTGGAGATAAGAGTCTCTTGGACTTTCCTTCCCAGGCTGGCTTCAAACCATAAACCTCAGATCTCAGCCTCCAAAGGAGCTAGGCTTATAAGTGTGAGCCACCAGCACCCAGAAGTTTCATTCTTGAATGTTACCCAAAGATCCATGTAGTGAAGGTTTGATCCTCAGCCTGTGACACTATTAGCAGGTAAAAAAAATCTTTCATTAGGTTGAGTTCATTAAAAGGAAGTTAGATTAGGGGTAGGGAGTAGGGGATAGGGAAAGAGGGTGAGAATGCCCTTAAAAAGAATCTCTAAGATTGGGATCCTTAAGATTGGGATACAGTTGGGCACTGGTGGCTCATGCCTATAATCCTAGCTACTCAGGAGGCTGAGATCTGAGGATCACGGTTCAAAACCAGCCCAGGCAGGAAAGTCTGTGAGACTCTTATCTCCAATAAACCACTCACACAGTGGTATGAGTTGAAGAGCTGAGGGACAGTGTTCAGGCCCAGAGTTCAAGCCCCATGACCAACAAAAAATGAAATAAAATAAAAAGATTGGGATACTAATCTTCCTTCTTTCTCTTGCTTTCTGGCCTCCATGAGATGAGCAGGACTCCTCTGCCACACGCTGCTGCCTTGATGTGCTGTGCTGCTGCCTTGATGTGCTGTGTGCTGCCACAGACCCAAAGCAGCAGGTCCTGATCATGAACTGAAACCTTTGAGACTGTGAGCCCAAATAAACTTTTCTTCCCTGTAAGTTGTTTCTCTTGTGTGTTTTGTCACAGTAATGGAAAGCTAACTCATACAAGCTAGTATTGTTGTTAGTCAGACTCTTATCTGTCATCTAATTCTTATTCTTCTCGTGTTTAAGACCCTGAGACAGTGCTTTACACACTAATACTAGTACATGCTTAAGTCTTCCTCCCTCTCTTCATCCCTACTAGACTTGTTCATGTGTCTATTGGGTGGTAGAGGATATGAGGAATGGAAATAAGCCATATGGAAATGAGCTTCACTTCAAGCTTCAGGTCTAGCAGGTTCAAGGGAGCTCCAGGGGTGTCTCACCTTTTGCCTGAGATCAGCATCTAGTTGAAGTACGATCTTTTCATGCTGGTATCTGAAGCACTTGTCTTGCCATGCAACCACATTTCAAGGTCCTTGCCCAAGCTATATTTATCTACATCTAGTTGGGAAAACACGTCTAAAGTAAGAGTGAGAAAACCAAGAGTCCTATGACAAAAGTCATAGTTATTAGGAATAGTGGAGTGTCAGGGCCAGTAATCAAAGAGTCTTCTCCGCTAATGTCCCAAGGTACTGAATCCTACTTCTGAGTATTGTAAGATTACCCTGGAATATGCTTCTCTATCAACATTTTCCATGCTAGCTTCTATACATTAATTTTCTGAGCTCCCTAGTTCAATTGGAAGCTTTCCCAAAAATATTATTATTATAAGCAGGTAAAGTGTATATTTCTTTTAGTCAATGTTATCCCTTCCATCACTCTCTCCCAGTGTTTCTTTTTTTTTTATGGGGGGGGGGGTGGTGTCTGGTCGTGGGGCCTGAACTCTGGGCCTGGGCGCTGTCCCTCAGCTCTTCAGCTCAAGGCTACCTCTCTACCACTTGAGCCACAGCTCCACTTCCGGCTTTTTATTTTTTTTCTGCTTATGTGGTGCTGAGGAATTGAACCCAGGGCCTCATGCATGCAAGGCAAGCATTCTACCACTGAGCCACCTTCCCAGCCCTCTCCCTCCCATCCCTTCCCACAAGTTGGAACTATTTTCAACATAGTGTCTAGTGAGTACCACTACTACATTTGTTTACATAACCCTTTGTCCCTCCATTTCTGTGCCTCCCCTTACCTTCTCAAAGACAGATAAATGAACAAACAAGACAAAAAGAAAAGAAAACAAAAATAGCAATGAAGGGGGAAAAAACCTATTGTTTCCATTTCCTGGAGTAACTGGAAACTTTTAAAAGGCAAAAATGTTTCTTGCTTTTTTCTCTGTCTCTAGCATCTAACACAGTGCTTGGCAAATAGCATATATCTAATGATTGCTGAATGTGTGTTTGTTTTCATGAATGAATTTGTATCATTACCCTTGCTTTATATTCTAGGCAAAGCTTGGGTAGACTGAGGCCATGGAATCATATGATGAGCCCACAATCACCATTAGAGACCTATGCCCTGAAAGCACCCTTCCTCTTCCATAAATAGGCATGGACTTCCTAATTCACTGCTTTTGTCTTTCTTCCAAGACTCCAGCTTGCAATCTCATCTATGTTCAGGATCACCCTTAGGAGTAGGCCTTCTTTGTACTCACAGAAAAGGAAGTATTTTCCTTTCAACTAATCAGAGGTTTTAGCCAGTCTCAGTGGTTTAACTACAACTCATTCTAGTTCTTTAGAAGTCACCCTTATCTTTATGCCATCAAGCTCTCCTTTGTCAAGGAGCTATAAGAAAGTTCTTGGCTCTGATCCACAGAGCATTTCTGTGATGACCAACAAATAATAGAAAGCCACATCTCTAAGGGAGTTCCCAGTGACCACTCAAACATGATCCAAAGAGAGATTTATGCAGCTTCTGCTGGATACTTCTTAGTCCTTCATCCCCCTTTTCCCAGGAGGCCACAAGGCATTCATACAACTGGAACTAATGCCTTTCCCCAAAATCTTACATTTCTGAAGATAGAGCGCAAATATGGTTCTTTGCATGATTGCATTTGATACATACTGCCAGCAGCTCCACCAAGGAAGTTGAGAGCTGTTGGCTTTATTATTAAAAGAAACATTTGAAGGGCTCAGTTTACTTTTTCTTCTTCATTAGATTTCATAATAGTGGACAGCTCTACGTTCTGTCATAGATTCTTTGCTTTTCCAAATACACTTTTTATAGTAAACTAAGAAGTATTTTCTTCAATAAGATACTTTCTCGATTTCCAATGGGAGTATTTTTACCCTCGGGGAAACTAGCATTGTCAAAGTTGTCTTCGTGAATTGCACTTGAGGTCAAATTAAAAACAGCCTTTGGAGCTCAATTACAGAATTATAGAAATCATAGGCCTTGAAGGAAAAATAGCTCTTTTACTTCCTGGAAAAAAAAAGTCAAACCTGAACTTGTAATGGTTGAGCCCCAGTGAGAACTGTGAAAGGAATATTTCCTCTGCTTTCTTTTACTCTGAGGTTGAAATGAAGTCAATGAAAAGATAGACCTATCTTGCAACAAAAGGGCCTCTCACACTTTTTGTGCCCAGCTAAGTGTTTTGGGGGAGACAAAGAATCAGAAATCCTTCAAGTCACACACAAGAAGCGACTCAATAGAATCCCAGACTGCAAGGTATAATCTAGTCCAGAGCATCTTAAATCTTTAAGGAAGGAGCCCAAGATTTAGCATTTCTAACAAACTCATGAGTCCTAATAGTACTAATGCCTCTAATGTGTATGGCCTACACTTTTGAATAGAAAAACTCTATTTGTGGAACATGCCTGGAATCTCATATAGCTAAGGGAGAGAATAGAGGTAAGTAGGTCAAGAAGTATGCCAATCTGGAACAACTAGCAGAGCCAAAGCCAACAAAGGATTCTTTGGTGTAAAAGTATCATGAAGAGCCAGGAAGAAACCTGTAGAAAATTAAAAACATTGTGTCCCTTAACATGGGTTTGCCCAAGCACATTCTGACTAAATTAGAGAGAAATAAAATGATTCTGTTCCCACCTAACAAGACAATGCCCTAGTAAGTATACATCATAATTAAGTATGACACTAAGTAATATAATCCTTGGAGCCAGCAGGGAATTTGTTCCAGGCACCTGCTAAAACACCGACTTCTGTATATGTGTGTGTACTTTATGAATAGGTGTAGTCATGATGTGATATTTGCATATAACCTATGTCCATCTTCCTAAATACTTTAAATCATATCCAGATTAGTTATAATGCCTAACATAATGTAAATACTATGCAAACAGTTGTTATGCTATACAGTTGAGGGAATAATAACAAGAAAAAATATATGTACATTCAGTCCAGATTCAATCATCTTAGGTCTCACTACACAGTACATGTTATTAGTAATACCAGTTTGCTTGCTTTCCTTCTTTGTTGTTGTTGTTTATTGTAGTTCTGATGATTAAACCCAAAACCTCATGCATGCTGAACAAATATTCCACCACTGAGCTACATCCTCATCCCCAAATTTTGTTATATGAATATTTGATTTTTGGTATGTATACTGGACCTGGGGCTTAAACTTGGGGCCTAAGTACTATCCCTGAGTGCTCTACCACTTGATCCATAGCTCTATTTCTGTTTTTTGGTGGTTAATTGGAGATGAGTATCATAGACCTTCCTGTCCCAGCTGATTTCAAACTGTATATGACCATAAATATTCACATTCAATCCATAGTTGATTGAATCCATAGACATAAGCCTGCAACTGTATAGGGTCAAGAGAGTTTTGTGAGTGTGTGTGTATGTGTGTGTGTGTGTGTGTGTATCTTGCTCATCTGTTTCCACTGAATGTTTAGTTTCCCAAATGTGGAAGGATGGCCACCACAGGCCTCATTACACCCAGTGGAGACTAGTAATCAAATGAACATCTGAAACCAAATACTATTTGGTGGGGATTATCTACCAGGAAGAAATAGTTTTAGTAGGTTGCATTTTCAGCTTCATAAAATCATTCCATAAAGGTTATATGATTTGGGAAATTATAAAAGAAAATCAGAAAGAGAACAGAAACTACTTAAAAGACGAGGTTTAGTTGAGTGTTCAGCCTTTGGAAAGAAGTTAGAAAGTGAATCTGTAGCTTTAAATTATTTTTCTTAACAAGACAACTAGCTTTGTCTTCCATCACACATACTAAGAAATGCTGAGTAAATATTTAAAGAATACTGGTGTGAATAAACACCAAATTATTAGCCTGTGGTCTTCCCCAAGCAACTCACTCTGAAGAAAAACAGTTTAGACTGGCTGAAAGGAAGAGCATTTTAGGTAGGAAGAGAGTTCAGGCAACGGCCATGGTACTATTTGCTTAGAGCTGGAAAGGAATTGTGGAAAATAAGGTTGCCAAGACAGGTTGTGGCCAGATGGTTAGAGAACCAGCTGAATACCTAGCTGAGAGTGTAGATGAACGTCTTTAGGTAAGCACATTTTCACCCAGAGATGAAATAAAATATGAAAAGGGCCGTATTGAAGTAATTGGTAGTTGGCACTTGGCAGTGCTTGCTGTGAGCCACTCACCCAGTTGACAGCTTCTCAAAGCAGTTCTGAGGGTGGTTCCAGTGGGGAAGGCTATCCAAGTTCAAGGTAAATGCTACAGCAGATCATTGAAAAGAAAGACAAGTTTGTTCCTTAGGAGCAGACCCAAACCAGAGACTGCTTAGAGAGCCCAAAAGACTTAGAGAATAAGTGGTCCTCAGGGGGCAAAATGCCTAGTAGGTCCCTCGGAGACTGGGGGAACCTCCATATTTTTCTCATTAACTTATTCATGACATGAAGTATTTTGTCTTGCTGAGGATGGTGGAAAATATTTCACTGAAGTCTTAAGTTGGAAAAAAAATTAAGAGTTTTTTTTTTTCTTTTTTATGACCCCAAGCCAAAGAAAAAGTTTGTCACTCAGAATGTTTATGAGAGGGGTAAGCCAGAAGAGTAGACACAGCCAAACCCCTCTGACTCATTATTGAGCTGTAGGAGCAGCATGCTCAATTAGTAGGCGAAATAATTTACCCAGCCCCAGGGTGGGGACAGAGAAACATGGTGGAGGGAGGAATATGAGGTGGAAATTACAATTTTCAATGTTATAAATTTACTTAAGAGAGTAAGATGACCCCTGTGAATGAACCAGGTCTACATGGCTGTGACAGTCACTCTGAGCTCTAGTAGGTCACTTGTTTGACCCTGCTGTCTATACAGCTAACATGAGTAATGTATTAGCAATGTGGGAAGCCTCAGTTCATAAAACCAAAAGGGAATAAATCAGCCATGATTGTCAAGATATGGAAGAGGCAGAGATTTAGAGCTGGGTCTCCGCTAGACTGGGCACTGTGCCTCTCCTTTTGAAGATGCTGAGGTTTTTTTCTTTCCTGGACTTAGGAACCACTGTAGTGTTGCCCATAATTGGTACCAGCCTTGGGCCAACTTTTCTTCTGTTTCTGCTGTGGGATGGCTGTAGCCTCCCTAGGGATATTGAGATGATCTAAACTGTTGTTTTCTTTGTTTAGAATAATAGTCTTTCGATTTTTAGAATATTAGGTTATGGCAAAATTCAGCCACAAGTACAGATACCCTAATCCATGCACCACCTCCATTACCAATATTCTGTGCCAGAGAGAGTCATTGTTACTATCACTCATCATCCATTGGCACATCATTGGATCCAAGGTCCATAGTTTGCACAAAGGTTCATTCATGGTATTGTACATTCTATAAGATAGGACAAATACATATTGACATGTAACCACTATTGTGGCACTGGGTAGAATAGTTTCACCATCCTAAAAATACTGTTGTGGCCTTTGTGCATGGGTATACATGTGTGAGGAGGGTAGGTTTGAAATTAAGATCCTCTACCACTTGATCTATGCTATCAGCCTAACTTCCTTTCTTTCCTTTTTTCTTTCTTTCCTTTCTTCTCCCTTCCTTCCTTTCTTCCTCTTCCTACTTCTTCTCCACCCCCATCCTCCACTTCCTCCACCTTCTATTGCATTTTAGCCCCACTCCATAGAGTCTCATAGTTTTTCCTGGAGCCAGCTGGGACCTCAATTCTCCTATCTATACCTCTTGGATTGTAGATGTGAACCACTACACCTGGCTTTATTTACTGAGAAGTCTCACTAACATTTTACCTGAACTACTCTTGAGCTACAATCCTCCTAATCTTTGCCTCTCTGGTAGCTAGGATTTTAAGTGAAAGCCAGCATACCTAGCCATAAAGAAACATTGTTTGTTTTAAGTACAATGGGATTGCTGGATACCAGTGGCTAATGCCTATAATAATAGTCATTCAGGAGGCTGAGATCTGAGGATCATAATTTGAAGCTAGCTGGGCAGAAAAGTTCATTACATTCTTATCTCCAATTAGCCCCACCAAAAAGCCAGAAGTAGAACTGTGCCTCAAGTGGTAGCTCACTAGCCTTAAGGAAAAAAAACCCTCAGAGACAGTGCTTCATTCAAGGCCTAGGACCAGCATCAAAAACAACAATTACAATGGGATGGCCTGAGCATACTTGCTTATTGACTTGCTACCTGTACATTGTAAGGAATTATGCATTTCTTTTACTTAACATAAGGATTTAAAATGTTCTGACCTTTTCTGAGTGATGATTGATGAAAAATAACTTAAATTGAAAACACTCACCATCCCCTCTGATAGACATATTTGACAACTATTCTTGCTGCCCACTCCATTGAACATCTCCCCTCCACTTGCCTCTGAAAAAAAATGTACTGTTTGCACCATACACAACAGTGAGACACAGAAGCTTTTTTACATGTGCCCCCTCATCATTCCTCTTCAACATCATTCTGGAAGTTCTGGCCAGTACAATACCATAAAGAAAATAAACTAAAAACACACAGAAATGGAAGGAAAAAATGAAACTTTTTGTTTGCAGATGACAGATTTCTACATAGAAAATACAAAAAAAAAAAGGACAAAAAAAATTTCCTGGAAGCCAGGCACAAGTGGCTCACACTTGTAATCCTGGCTACTCACGATGCTGAGATCTGAGGATTATGGTTCAAAGCCCGCCCAGGCAGGAAAGTCTGTGAGACTCTTATCTCTAAATAATCACCAAAACAATTAGAAGTGGAGATATGACTTAAGTGATAGAGTGCTATCCCTGAGCAAAATACTTCAGGGACAGCACCAAGGCCCTGAGTGCAAGCCCCCAGGACCTGCACACATATACAAAAATAATCTTCCTGGAACTAAAAAATGATATTGGTAGGGTTTCAGAATATAATATTAGCATACAAAAGTGTGTTCCTTTACATCAGCAGTTAACAAGTATCATAACATTTACATTTGCACCTGAATAAATGAAATATTTGGGTACAAACCTAATAAAATATGTGTAAGCTCTATATAAGGAAAGCTATTAAACTCCAATGAAAGCAATTCAAGACAGAGAGGGGGCTGGGACTGTGGCTTAGTGGTAGAGTGCTTACCTAGCATTCATGAGGCCCTGGGTTTGATTCCTTGGTACCACATAAAAAAAGAAGTCATTAAATAAATCATAATTACAAAAACAAGTGCAGAGAGATTCCATGTTTATGGATAGGAAGATTCTGTACAGTCATAATGTCAGTTCTTTCCAAGATGATCTACACATGCAACCTAAAGCAAACCAAAATCATTGCACATTATTCTGTGGGTAGTGACAAGATATCCTAAATGTTCTTTAAAAAGTGGCTGGGGACATGGCTTAAGTAGTAAGGCATCTGCCTAGGCAGTATGAGGTCCTGCATTCAAACAAGTACTGGAAAAAAAGAGTAAAGTTTTATATGGAGAAATGACTCAAAATAGCTAACACAATACTAAGGAGAAAAACAAAGTCAGATGGCTGATATGATCCAAATTCAAGATTTACTATAAAGCTACAGCAATGAAGACAGTGTATTTTGATGCAAAATATAAGTAAGTCAACTGAACAGAATAGAGACCTAGAAATATATCCACAAAAAGATAGAAATAGACTCACAAATGATCTTTTGACAAAGAAAAAATAAAAGGGGAAACAAGATAGTCTTTTTTATTAAATGATGCTGGAAAAAATGGACATCCACATATGAAAAAAAGGAGCTAGGCAAAGACTCCATCTTCTTTACAAATTACTCAAAATGGATGGTAGACTTAAATATAAAATGTAAAACTATAAAACCTCTAGAATATAACAGGAGAAAGTTAAAGGACCTTGAATTTAGTGATAATTTTTAGGTACAACATCAAAAGCAAGATCTCTGAAATAAATCATCAGCAAACTGCACTTGGCTATAATTTAAAAATGTTGCTCTGCAAAAGATACTGATAAGAAAATGAAATGACAAGCCACAGACTGAGGGAAAATATTTATAAAACACATATCCAGTATATAATTGTTGTTAAAGTATACAAAGATCATTTAAAATGTAACGTTGTTGCTTGGGAACAATGACGATGCCTATAATTTTGTCTACTCATCTGGTTCATCCCTATAATCCTAGCTATTTGGAAGGCTGAGATCTGAAAGTTGTATTTAGAGTCAACCTGTATATTAGATTTGTACAAATATTCCAGATCCTTTACTGACTATGTGCCACTGAGCAAGTTGGTGCCTTTTTCTCATTCTCAGTTCATCACCTGTACACTAAAGATAATGAGATGATAGGTATGTAAAGTGGCTGGCACTTTGCCTCTCCTACACTGGGACACAGTACATACACAGTGTAGGGCTTACACAGGGCAAATCTTAAAGAAGAAAAATGAGCTCAGAGCCAAACTCTGGTGACGATTAGTTTCAAAACCTTGAGTGAAATCTTCAAATCTTGCTGAAACTAGAGAATGAACCCACATCTGATTCTAAGCATATATAAAAGAGTGAACATTGTTTAAATAGTGCCTATCACAGTACTTAATACTTACACATGTATTTATGAATTTCAAATTATCTTTTGCAATATGGATCGCACAGTGCCTTTGTTTACCTTTCTACTGTCAAGGTGATTTACAGAGGAGTTACAGTTACATAAGTAAGGTAATAAGTACATTTCTTATCAAACTTGTTACCCCTTCCCTCATTTTTCTCCAATTTTCCCTCTCCCAAGCCCCCCCCCCAAGTTGTACAGATCATTTCCAATATTTTGTCTTGTGAGTATGGCTGTTGCATTGGTTTCCCTCTTGCCCTAATTCAAATCAATGTATCTATATCAGGGTACCAAAATCAAATACAGTGACAACAGAGGATATACCATAGGAGGAAAAACATATAAAAGAAACAAAAAAGTCATATAGCACATTAAACACAACAAAAAGAAAGAAAAACCTCTTGTGTCCATGTCCTGGAGCTCATTTCACTTAGCATCATCTTATGTGGTCATATGTACATAGGTATTGATCTATTCTGCTCATGTGCTAAGATTATCCTAGATGTATGCTAGTTATTACTACCACAGATTCATTCTTTAATGAAATAGAAGAAGCATTCCAAAAATTCATATGGAACAATAAAAGACCCCAAATACAAAAACAATCCTTAGCAGAAAGAACAGTGCTGGAGGAATATCAATACCAAACTTCAAACTCTATTACAAAGCCATAGTAATCAAAACAGCTTGGTACTGGCACAAGAACAGACCTGAGGACCATTGGAATAGAACTGAAGACCCAGAAATGAACTCACAGACCTATAGCCACCTAATCTTCCATAAGGGAGTTAAAAAATGGAATGGAAGAAAGACAGCCTCTTCAGTAAATGGTGCTGGCAAAATTGGTTGAACACCTGTAGAAAACTAAAGCTAGATCCTTATATATCACCCTGCACCAGAATCAACTCCAAATTGATCAAAGACCTCAGAGTCTTAGCAGACACCCTGAAAACACTACAGGAAGGAATAGGAGAAACTCTAGGGCTTCTTAGCACAGACTGAAATTTTCTTAATAAAGACCCAGAAACACAACAAATCAAAGTTTGGACAAATGGGATTGCATGAAACTGCAGAGCTTCTGCATGGCAAAGGACATAGCTAGCAAGATGAATAGAAAGCCCACAGACTGGGAGAAGATCTTCACTAGCCATACAATGGACAAGGGTTTCATATCTAACATATAATAAGTGGCCTAAAGACTTAAAGACAGACTTCTCTAAAGAGGAAATGAGGATAGTCAATAGGCACATGAAGAAATGCTCATCTTCTCTAGCCATGAAAGAAATGCAAATCAAACCAACATTGAGATACCACCTCACCCCCATTAGAGTGACTATAATCAAAAAATGTAATAACAACAGATGCTGGAGGGGATGTGGCCAAAAGGGAACCCTACTGCATTGTTGGTGGGAGTATAAACTTGTTCAACCACTTTTGAAAGCAGTATGGAGTTCCTCAAAAAACTACACATAAAGTTCCCTATGACCCAGCAATCCCACTTTTAGGCATTTACCCAAACGATAACAAACAAGGCTATACTAAAGGTATCAGCACAACTATGTTTATTGCAGCATTATTCTCTATTATCTAAGATATGGAACCAATTCAGATGCCCCTCAATAGATGAATGGATCAAAAAATGTGATATATACAAATTCTATGCCTCCATCAGAAAGAATGATGCTGCCCCATTTGTTAGGAAATGTAAAGACTTGGGAAAAATTATATTAAGTGAAATATGCCAGGCCCAAAGAAACATAGATCTTATGGTTTCCATTATTTGCAATAACTAGTATATGCCTAGGACAAGCAGAAAAGCTCAAAAGCTATGTACATGTGACCATATAAGATGATAATAAGCAAAATGAACCCCAAGATAGAGACACATGTGGTTTTATCTTTCTTGCTGTTGTTTCTTTCTCCTTTTTATGTTTTTTATTGTAAAAGTAGTGTACAGAGGGGTTACAGTAACATGAGTAAGGTAATGAGTACATTTCCTATCAAGCATTGTTACCTCCTCCTTTGTTTATCTCCTCTTGCTGTTGTTTTTAATGTACTTACAATGTACCATGTGGCATTTTTGTTTCTTTTGTATGTTCTTCCCCATGGTATAACCACTGTATTTCATTCCCGTGCCTGAATCTTGTATATTCATTTTTCTAGTTTGGGGAGGGGACGGGAAATAACAAAATGCTGTAATAAGGATGCAGGTTGACCAAATTGTAACAATGAGATGTACAAGACACTATGTTGAAAACGAACTTTACAACTTGGAGGGGGGGAGTAGGGAGGAGCTGGGGATGTGGGCAGGAAAGGGATGGTAGGGGAAAAACAAAGGAGGAAGTAACAAAGCTTGATAGGAAATGTATTCATTACCTTATATAACTGTAACTCCTCCTCTGTACAGTATTTTTACAATAAAAAATATGTACAAAAAATTAAAAAAAGAAATGCAAATCAAAACAACATTGATATTCCACCTCACCCCAGCTATAATGGTTATAATCAAGAAATTTAATAATGACAGATGTTTACCTTTTTAATACAAAAAGACTTTTTTTTTGGGGGGGGGGGTCCAGTCGTGGGGCCTGAACTCTGGGCCTGGGCGCTGTCCCTCAGCTCTTCAGCTCAAGGCTAACACTCTACCACTTGAGCCACAGCGTCACTTCTGGCTTTTTTCTTTTGCTTATGTGGTGCTGAGGAATCGAACCCAGGAGCTCATGCATGCAAGGCAAGCGCTCTAACACTGAGCCACCTTCCCAGCCCCCCCAAAAAACTTTTAAACAGATACAAAAGTGAGAAGATTAGTACAACATGCCCTTATCACGCAATTTTAGCAACTAGAAATCGTTTCTCACTTCGTTTTTCCTTTTTTATACTATTTGTCACAAACCACAGAAGTCAGATCATCTTTTATAAATATTTCAGGCTGCATCTCAAAATGATAGATTCTTTGTAAAAACATAAATAACAGAGAATAATAGAAGGGCAAGATTGATTGGATTAAAGTGTAAAAATATGTGGAGATGAAACCCCATCCCCCAGTATAACTGATATAAGCTAATTTTAAAAACTATAAACATACAAAGCAGCAAAAAAAATCGCATGGTTTCTTATAAATACGTTAGTATTATTAACTTATTTTAAAAAATTAATTCCAGTCATGCACCTATGGCTTATGCCTGTAACCCTAGCTACTCAGGAGGCTGAGATCTGCAGATCTTGGGTCAAAGCCAGCCTGACAGGAAAGTATATGAGATTCTTTTTTTTTGGGGGGGGGGTCCGGTCGTGGGGCCTGAACTCTGGGCCTGGGCGCTGTCCCTCAGCTCTTCAGCTCAAGGCTAGCACTCTACTTCTTGAGCCACAGCACCACTTCCGGCTTTTTTCTTTTTGCTTATGTGGTGCTGAGGAATTGAAGCCAGGGCCTCAGGCATGCAAAGCAAGTATTCTACCACTGAGCCACCTTCCCAGCCCAGTATATAAGATTCTTATCTCCAATGAACCACCAAAAATCCAGAAGTGGAACTATGAATCAAGTGGTAGAGTACTAACCTTGGGTAGAAAAAGCTAAGGGACAGCAACCAGGCCCTGAGTTCAAGCCCCAGTACAGGCACACACACACACACACACACACACACACACACACACACACACACACACACACACACACACACACACTTCTATTCAAGTGTGGTGGCTCATAGCTGTAATCCCAACACTCAGGAAGACCAGGCAAGAAAATGATGAGTTTAAAGCTAGCCTAATCTACATAGCAAAATCCCAGGTCAAAAGAGAATACAAAAAATAAAAAAGTCAATTTCTTAATATCAAATAGAGTTCAACTTTCCATTTATCTCATAAGTCTTTTTAACTGTTTGAACTAGTATGCAAAATATCAATATACAATGTTTGAATAATTTCTACTTTTTATAGCTCTTTAATTCTGTAGGAACCAGCCTATATTTTTCTCTTTTAATTTGTAAAGACATGAGATGCTTATTCTGGATTTTGCTAGTCACACCTCTGTGGTACTATTTAATATGTTCTCTACCATCTTGTTTCCTATAAATTGATAGTGAAATCCAGCTGTTTTCTCAGATGTGAGGTTGTTCTTTTTGCTCAAACTACTTTATACATAGTGGGATATTCTTCCATCAAGAAAAACATAGTAATCTGGTTTTCTTTGTGATGTTACCAGCTATTGATAATCACTGCCTAGTTTTATTAATTTCTTGTTGTACTTTGACACTTTGGAAAGTGACCTTAGTGACTATTAGATGTCTCTTTCACATGACTTTTCAATCTGCTTGAATGTATTGGAACAATCTCCAAGTTCAAATTCAAAGCAAATTTAGTTTGTTGCATACAAACATTCTATTGGGCTCTGGAACAAATCAATCATTAAAGACTTAAATGTGCGACATGTTCCACACTCTCTGGACTCACCATTCATTCGTATTATTCACTGAAAGGAAATAGTTTGTTGTGGAAACACAAAGTATCCTTTTTCCCCGTTACAGACTTTCTAACTTTCTTACATAAGCCATCGTTTCATATATTTATTAATGCCCTCTGGTAGGTTAACTTACCCACAGGTGAATATCAGTGAACTGAAAACAAGGACATCATGGCCAAAATGAAGAAGGTATTAGCAACATGTTAAAGTGGGCAAGCTTACTTAGAATGGTTTAGTAAGATGGGAATGGTATAGGCCTCTATGACATATTAAAATGTGATTGGCTCATCACTTGCAAAGAGAACCACACTGAAAAAGCTACATAATAAATCTTGCATAACAAAAAAGCTGAAAAGAAATTGCCCCAGAAATTACAAAGCTATACATGCCTATTTCTGCTTTGAGGATAATATAAAGGGATCAAATTGGTATAAAATAAACTGTTAAGTTCTGAAAATAGCTCAATAGAGTTTCCCATGTAAAACCACTGCATGGACAATGTGTATGATTGCTCTTGACTTGAAGGAGCTTTTTAGGGGGAAGGATAGATTCATTGTAAACTGGAAAGATCCATGCACTCCAAACCACATTGATTCTGGGAAGGGCACAAGCTTAAAATCCGTACCAAGACAGGAATTAAGAAAAGAATAGTCACCAAACAGTGGTCAATTTGCTATGTCAGGCTCTTCACAAACTTCATTAATTGTGACAACTTGGTGAAGTTGTCATTATTATCTCCATTTTATTGATTAAACAGAAGCTTAGAAAAGCTAAATGACTTCCCCAAGGTCTTTCCACTAGTAAAGAGCAGAGCTTGCTTTTAAGCCATCAGTCTGTCCATCCAAGCATTTACATTATCCCACTCATGCCCATCATGAGCCACCATGGAGTTTGCCCAAAGCTCAACAAATAGACACATTGTTCTTAACAGTCATCTTCCACTATCAATGACAAAGTAATATGAACCTCACCCTTGAATGATACCCTTTTGAGATCTTTGGGATATATTACATTTTAGCTTTTCCATCTGTGGCTCCGAATAATAAGCTTCCTCTATATGTTAAGCAACATTATAGACATGGGAGAAGGCAGGGAAGAAGCTGCCACTGAGGCTAAAGATGACACTACTAAAAATTTCCTAATAAAATTAAGTAAGCCGTAAAGCAAGAGGTAAGAGATGAGCAAAGATAACTGCTTAAACTCTATACAACAAAATAAATTTAGTACAATAAAACTGTATGAGACAGCAATGCCCTTAGTTGCCTATAACACCTGCAGACTTAACTCCCAAACATGTTAGCTAGGAAGGTCTGTCTTTTCATTGTAGTACAACAGAGGCCATAGAAGTTAGATATTACACACAGGGTTTAAAAGCATCCTTTTCCCAGTATAATATCTTCTTTTGGATTCTACTATTTAAAAATTTCAGAAAGGCCACATGAGGAGCGACTGAGAGATGAGTGAATAGTCTGACTATAAAATCTATGACGGAGACTAAAAGAAACTGAGATTTATACAATAGACAGAAAGAAAAATAGAAATAATGTAATAATGGTTTCTAAGGAAACTAAGTTTAATCTTATTGGAGATGATCAACTACTGTGAGCTAGAGAAATCTGCCAAGCATGCTCCTATATTAATCCATTCTAATGGAATGATTAGCTCTGTCAGGAAAGCTTTTCTTCTCAGCCCAAATTCCAGATTGTTCTTATTCTTTCTCTGCCTGGAATGGTGTGGGAAAGCACTTGTTTTGCATATCTGGCTCTTTGATAATTTTTTAAATGATTAAGCACTGCTATTTCATGTTAAAGCTGCAAAATGCGAAATGGAAACAAACTGGTCAACTATTTTGCCAGAAACTGGTTGGCTATCTTGGGAGAAAATGCTCATAGAAGTTGTAACTAATAAAATGGAATATATTTATATTCATAAAAAGTCCCAAGAAAAAAGAAAAATCACAAAGCACCAACATTGTAGTCAAATTGTTCTTTCCAGATGTGGGATTGAAAATTTATCCTCTTGGCTAAAGTTTCACATTGAAGCAGCCCAGAACCCAAGAGTGAAGAACTGGAACAAGAGCTTAAGTTTTATAGAACACTTTACAGTTTACAAATTATTTTTCCCTCTGTACCCATTTGTTCTGCCTTGTGAAGTTAGTGAAAGATATAGCATGGGAATTTGGTTCTCTTCTGATATATCAAGACTCTTATTTCTCAGGAAATACTGATGAAATGACTGGGACATTATTAATAAACAGACATTCAAATGTCTTCAGTTTTCAAGAGAAGCAATAATATATGCATGTAAGAGAGAGAGGGAGAAAGAGAAAGGAAGAGAGAGAGAGAGAGAACAAGAGAAAAAATATAAGGAATTGAATTGGCTCATGCAATTATGGCAGCTGAGAAGTACCTTGACTGCCATTTGCAAACTAGAGACTCAAGAAACCAACATTGTGTTTCTGGTCTACATCCAAAGGCTGAGAACCAGGAGAGCTGATAGTGTTTCAGTTCAATAGCAGGAGAAAACTAATGTCCCAGATCACACAGTCAAGTAGAGTCCATCTTTTGTTCCTCTGTACATTGAATGGTACCTATCCACACTGGAGAAGACCATTTGTTTTTACTAATTCTACTAATTTAAGTGCTAATTTCATCTACAAACATTCTCACAGACACACTTAGAAATGCTTAGCCCAATATTTAGACACCCAATAATTCAGTCAAATTGATACCAAAACTTTAAATTAATTATTGCATACTCAAGAGAGAAGTTTCTATCTCTAATAGACTCTAGGAAGTGACCCCATCTTCTCTCTATTATAGACTTTACTTGTGTGTTTATGACAAGATACTCATTTTGTTTATTTTGTAGTCCTGAGAATTGAAACATTGAATCCAGGGCCTTGTACTTGCAAGATAAGTACTCTACCACTAGAATCATACCCCTAGCCTTTTGCTTCAGTTTGTTTCTCAGGCAAGGCCTCAAGTTTCTTTCCTGGGACTATCCTCCGACCATAATCCTCCATCCTCAGTACCCCCTCATAGCTGTGATTGCAGCTTGCTTTTTGAAAACAGGTCTTGCTAACACTTTTGTCTTAGCGGTCTTTAAAACATTTCATCTCAATTTCCCAAGTATCTAGAATTATAGTCATGCACTACTATGCCCAGCCATCCCTGGATTAAATCATCTTTGAAGATTTCACTGAACTGAAAACACCACAAACTCATCTAAGTGGAAACAGAAATTCATCCCCAAAAGCCAGGACAGAGAAGCCAGCACAGAGAACAAAAGAAGACAGTGTGGGATCCATTTAGAAAAACACTTGGTATGATGCAACTCGAAAGGGGATGAAATACTCATTGAGTCTGACTGGCTTAAATTCTAATATGAATCTTTCTCCTATGACTAGGGCAAGATAGCTAATCTTTCCAGTCCTGCACTTGCAAGATTAAAATATTTCATTGAGAATTACTAATACACATAACATGGATGCCTCTCACAGTTCTCATGTCAACTGAAAGAAGCCCAGACACAAAAGAGTGTCAAGCCATACAATTCCATTTATATGCACGTCCAGACCAGTCATATTAAATATAGGGGGTGATCAGAATAGTAGTGCCCTCTGGGATTGGAGGACTAGATTGAAGGAGAGCATAGAGGAACTGTGATGATAAAAATGGATTATCCAGATGTACATGCATCAAAATTTATCTAATTGGACCCTTATGATCTGTGCATGTTACTGGATAATATAGCCCAATATACAGAGTACACTATATATATATTGAGAAAATACATCTCAAGAACAATTTCAACCATGGTTTCCCTTATTTGCAACATCTAGTATATGTATGAGTCAAGCACAAAAGGTCAGATAATGTGATGTTAGGAAAATGAACCCTTAGATATGTATTTTAATGCTTTTTTATTTCATGCATTTGTTTCTGACGCATTTATAAGATTATCTCTTTGTTGCTTTGTATGTCCCTCCCCCACAGTATAACCCCTGCTTTCACTATATTTGATGTCAGTATAACTTGTGGGGGAGATGGGGAAAAACAAGTCGTTTAAGGATACAGGTGGACCTGTTGCAACAATGAGAAGTACAAGGTCATGTAGAATTCGAGCTTTACAACGTTGGTGCAGGGGGGGGAAGGGGGGCGGGTTGGGGGGGGTAGGGGGGAGGTAGGGAAGGGATGTGAAGGATAAACAAAGGAGGAGGCTGCAATGCTTGATAAGAAATGTACGCATTATCCTGCCCATGTAATTGTAACCCCTCTGTACAGTATGTTCACAAAAAAATTAAATTAAATTTAAAAAAAGAACAATTTCAAAAACATATATCTCATAAGGAATTAATGACATAATATAGGGCAAGTATCTAGTGGAGAACTTAAACACACAGTAGATGTGTTTAACCATTGTGGTTGTGAAAATTAGCCATCACACAAGTGACAGCTCAAACTTCTTTATTTTAAATAACCAACTACAATCCCAGCATGTTAGCTCACACCTGTAATTCCAGTATTCAGGAGCTTGAAGCAGGAGGATTGTGAATTCCAGGCCAACCTAGGCTACACAGTGAGACTTCATATATATACAAAAGCAAAACAAACCAGCAACAACAAATTCACCACCAACAACAAAAATCAAAACTTAACAAAAGTAATTAACTTCAAAAATCTGTTAAATCTGAACCATCCGGAAATCCAAGAGGATTCCAGGTAGAAAAAATAATAGGTTCCCTCCTTCAGCAGCTTGTTTGTGGGTTCTGAGCCCAGTAGACCCCCTCCTGGTTTCACCAGGCAGGCAGGTGAGAATTGTCCAAAGAAGATGACAACATGCACCCATAGCTGCACAGGCATGAGATAGTCTGGAGAAGGACTGGGCCTGGATTCACACTCTAGAGGAAATGGGCCCAGGACTAGGGACCCAGAGATGTACTGAAATGGAGAGCAGCAGTGATGGGGCAGAACAAGCACCTGGTTTCTGGAACTCAGTGTCAATGCAGGGCCTGGGCAAGAGATAAGAGGCCAGTTCTTAGGACAAGACAAATTGAAAATGAAGGTCTTTTTGAGTTCACAGTGTGATCATCAATTTATCTCAATGCTTGGGATAAAAGCAATCCTGAATGATCATGTTGGCTGTTATCACTCAACTTATCTATAGTTTTGCTGGGTGAAGCACTGGAGAAACACTTTTTTCTTACCAATGCCAGGGCTTGAACTCAGACCTTTGCATATTTGCTCAGCTTTTTCACTCACAATTAGCATGCTATCACTTGAGCCATGCATCTAGTCTGGTATTTTGCTGGTTAGCTGTAGATAAGAGTCTTCTGGACCTTTCTGCCTGGGCTGTCTTTAAACTGCTATCCTATTTCAGCCTCCTGAATAGTCAGGTGTGAGCCAATGGCTCCCTGCAGAGTAACACTTCTTAAAGGTAAATGGGCACAAGTATCCCCAGAGGATCCTGCAAAAATGGGAATTTGGAAGCAGAAGGTGTGAGATGAGGCACCAGATTCTGCATCTCTAATAAGCTCCCAGGTGATATCCAGGCCTTTTCAGGTTAAGGATCACACTGGGGTTAGCAAATACTTTCTAGAAGATATACTTTGGGAAGCAATCAGGTGCCTGGGGTGATTGACAGGATCTCTTCTAGTACCTATTTCCTCTGACTTTGAGTTCAGATAGAGAGATGGAAATAATACCCTCTATGCCTCCTGCAGAACACTAAAGCCATGGAAGTCAATATTCTATAAGACATTCTAAGAACCCTCCTCTTATTTATTCTAGATTTAAAATACTGCCAGAGATGGTGTTGCAAGGAGATTTATAGCTTTTAATCTTCTCATATAGCACAAGTGCTAAATAGAGTATAATATATGTGACAGGAATTAGTCCAAAATTTATTTAAGACTTTTCCCCCTCAGTTCATATGTCAAAAATTGCCATTTCCAATTATTTATTAGAAGTATGATGTTTTTCAAGGTGGATGCATTACTCTTGTTATCTGCTTTCAATTAGCTAAGAATTTACTATGCTCAGCCAAATGTCCATTCATCAGCAAATTCCACATTCCTGGCAGTCTGATTAACTTCCCAGGGCTCTTCCTTTAGAGTTAAAATAAATGAGACTGTCTATGTCTCCTGCTTGCTTGCTTATAGAATGAAACAGAGTAGGGTTTGGATGAAAAAGAAGAAAGAGGAGGGATGGAGGAAGAATAAGAGGAGCAGAGTGAAGAGAAGGAAGAGTTGGAGGAGGAGGAAGATGGTGAGGGAAGGATAAAAAAGATTCAAGAGAGAAATTAAAGATGGAGTTAAGCATCTGTCTATAAATGATCTTCCCTACAGTGTATTCAACCATACCAAAATCCAACAGCTAGGAAGTTCAGTGCCTTCAGCGAAGAGGTGAAAGACTTAAACTCAGTCCTTCATCCTTGCTGTGGGACCTGGTGAAAAGAGAGAAGCATGAGCCTTGGGACTAATGTGTCCTGGCTCCAGAATGCAGCTGAGTCTCTGTAAGCTTGAGCAACTTAGGTAAGTTATTCAACCTGATATAATTTTAAATGTCCTACATTTCCTTTTCTGGGAAAAAAACACTCATGTTAGTAATAACTAACTTGCATATTGGTCATGAATTTAAGTGAAACTGTATTTGTGTAATGATGACACCAGTTGAGATAACCCTGCCCTTGAGTTTCAAACCAAATTTGCTCAAACATCATCTAATAAGAGCAGAGGCTCTCAAATGACTTCCAGTTACTCTGGGGACTTACAGGAGTGGGATGACAGTGATGGAATGTGAGTGTTTCTCCTTGCTGTGGCTGGACACAGCTCTTCTCAATTACTTCTGTATTCTTCTGCTGGACAACACAGGACATCTTTGTCCTTCTCTCCCTACTTATGCATATTCTGAAATCAACCCAGTAGTCAGGTATAGTGACTCCTACATGTAGTACTAGCTACTAAGGATGCTGAGGCAGGAAGATCACTTAAGCCTGGAAGTTTGAGACCAGCTTGGGTAATACAGAGTGGCTCTGTCTCAAAACAACAACAATAAACAAACAAAACCCAGACAAAGTCACAGGGAGGAAGAGGAAGTCTGACTTGTAGCAATTCATATACTTACAATGGAATATTCACCACCCCTGTACTAACATACTTCCATAGCCATTTTTGGAAATTGTAACTCCAACTGTCAAATATGTGAATTAGCTTTCTCTTGGTCTGTCTTTCTCTTATTCTCTTTCCTTTTCTCTTGGGTGCTTTCTCACTTGAATTGCCTTATTTAGATCCATTTTGTTCCTTGTTGCTCTGATCTCTTCAGAGGACCCACCTTGAACTTGAGTCTTGACATCCCAGTGGTACTTCAGTGTGCTCTTCTATAGAAATACAACCCTCAAGGGCCTCTGCCTAGTGGCTCAGACCTTGCATTAGGGCCTATGACAGTGCAATAGACATGGTATACAAGGCACAAGACTCCATGCATAGCTTTCAGGTAACCAAAGAAACAAGCACTAACCTTAATATTTTCTGAAAACCAGAACTGCTGTGAGGCAAGGTGAAATAAGGAGAGTGGGTCTAAGCAATATGTCTTGTCCTTACAGCCATCCTGGTGCCTTGCTGGATGGAGGGGGCTTCCCACCCAACTCTGAAAAGCCTGGAGGTGAGAGAGGCTATTCATTGAATTGCAAATGTCATGCTGTTTAGCTACACTGGCCTTTGGTTTCCCCTAAATGGTTTGATTCACTCACCTATGAGTAGTCTCTGAGTGTACACCTATATGGAAAAATTGAGGAGTATCCCCCTAATGTGGAAAGTTTAAGCTGACCCCTAAGCTACTTCCTTAGATGGAAAGTTCTGTTTGCACCTGAGTATTCCCATGTAAAGTCTGCTTTTGTTAAGGCTTGGTCTCCACCCCAAGCCTGTGGTTTTTGTCTTTAAAAGCTTTGTTCAAGCTAAATTCTGGGCTGCAGATCTTTGAGACAGGAGTCTACCTGCAGACAACAGCTCTCCAATTAAGACTCCCACTTCAACCTCTCAAAATATGACTTCTCTGTTTTCTCGCAGCTAAATTCCCTTATAACAAAGGGATGGGAAGGGGAAACAAAGGAGGAGGCAACAATACTTGATAAGAAATGTACTCATTACCTTGCTCATGTAATTGTAACCCCTCTCTACGGTATTTTCACAATAAAAAAGAAAGAAAAAAACAAAGGGAGCTGGAGAGACAGGTGAATTGTATCTTCCATCTAATTTTCTTTGAGAGTTTGAGGCCCTGAGTTTAAGTCCCACTATTATCGTTTGATTTTCTTATTTTTATCCCTTGTGTTTCATTCCTTGGTCATTTTGTTGTATTTTTTTGGGTGATTATTTTCAACTTTACCTGGCACCCATTTTTTTTTCTACCGCTCCTAGGGCTTAAACTCAAGGCTTGGACTGTCCCTGAGATTTTGTGCTCAAGACTAGTACTCTACTACTAGAGCCACAGTTCCACTTCAAGATTTTTGGTGGTTAATTGGAGATAAAAGTTTCAAGGATTCTTCTGCCTGGGCTGACTTTGAACTGCAATCCTCAGATCTCAGCCTCCTGAGTCACTAGAATTACAGATATAAGCCAATGGCACCTAGCCCTTGCAACCCTTTTCAAGAGTGTTAGTGATTTAACCCAGGGCATTTTGCATGCTAAGCATGTGTTTAACATTGGGCTATACCCCTAGCTCTCTACTGGAATTTTCAAGCACCCTATTCTAATTTCAGATATCTTGTATGTCTCCATTTGGTGTTCTATTTTATCATGTAGTGTTCTTGATTTTATAAATCTACTGTCTCATATATTAAGAACAGTTTTATGTCGCTGTTAGATTGTTAATATTCTTGTATCCTGAACGATCCATTTCCTCCACATCCCTGCATTCTGTGAAATTACTTGTTTGATGTTTGGGATGGTTTCCCCAAGTGTCTGCTGATCTATATCTCCTCATATTTAGAAGAGAGACACTGATTGGAAGTGCTATATTGAAGAGCAGCTCTCCTCAGTTGGTGGCCTTGGTTATAGAGAAATCTGGAAAAATCCAAGCTTTTCATTCAAAGAGCAGAGGGAAGATCTGCTGAAGAGAGGAGGGGAGATCTTCTAACCACAGAATAGTCTGGAAGTGGAGCTCAGTGATGAAAGCATTTGCTTACCATATGTGAGGCCCTGCCTTAGATCATCAGCTCTAAACAAAACCTAACACAGAAGACAGAAAAAAAATTCAAGGCAGGAACCATCTGACATTCTCTCCTAAAAGGTAGGGAGAAGTATGGAGGTCTGTAGGGATCTCCCAATTCAGCATGGAGTCCTTAATTCCTCAGCCTTTCTTGGTTCTAGTCTATAGAATATAATGTGTTCCTCAAACTTTAGCTAGTATACAAATTACCAAGATGACTTAACTAAAATATAGCTAGCTGAATTCCATTCCTAGAGTTTTAGTGCACTGAAGGAATGAAATATTTTCCTAGCCCCTCACCCCTCAAACCAACTGGCCAATTAAAGGTGACCAATGGGTATGACATTATACTTTATATATTTATCTATCCATCAGCAACCATAGCAAATAAAGTTATCCTACTTTTTTTTTTTTTTTTGGTGCTAGTCCTAGGGCTTGAACTCAGGGTCTGAGAGCTATCCTTGAGCTGTTTTTTTTTTTCCTCAAGGCTAGTGCTCTACCACTTTGAGCCACAACTCCAATTCTGGCTTTTTTAGGAGGGGACAGTTTATTGGAGATAAGAGCATCCCCTGGGTGGCTTTGAACCATGATCTTCAGATCTCAGCCTTCTGTGTTGCTAGGATTATAGGCCTGAGCCACTGGTGTCTGGCTAGTTATCCTATTTTTAACCTAGAAATGTTTGTGGGTCAAACTCATCAGTGGCCTTTGTCACCTCCCCTTGATCTTGGGCATGCTGATCAATGGAGTAGGTCAACTTGCAACTCTGGGCCCCAAAAAGCCACATGGCTTGTGCTTAGTTCTCCTGGAACATTTACTTTGATGAATCTGTTGATGACCTTGGTGAAGTGTGCCTTCTTGGAATTCAGCTGACCTACTGTGAAAAGCTCAAGTGACATTGAGAGATCACATGTACAGGCTTTAGTTCACAAAGCCTTGTGAGGCCAGCTAAAGCCCCAAGTTTCGTGAAGCCAACTCTATAACCTGTCCAAGTCAGACTCCTGCTTCCTACATGCTTAGAGCAGCACTAAGCCAAGATGCAAGTAAGTGATGATGTGGTTTATGGCTCCTTAAGGACTAGGGAGCTCCTTGAGGTCAGAGGCATGATGCTTTCTTCATTTGCATATGCTCAGAGACTAAATCAGTGCCTGACAGATATTAGAAGCCTGATGATCTCCCAATATGCATTTGTCAATGGACCACTTGAAGTAATACCTTTCATTTACTGTTTTGATAAGTCCAGAGTCTATTTATTATTCATTCTCTCAGAAGAATAAATCATGTCTGGCACAAGGCTCAGGATTATGTTTTCAGGCTAACTGCCCTGAGTTTCAAGACCCAGCTCTACATCTTTATGGCTGTATGATCTTAGAGAAGCTAATTGCCTTTCTGTACCTTTGTTTTCTCATCTGTAAAATGGATATGATCATTGTAGCTGCTTTTGAGAGCTTTGGTAGGCTTGTCTACCTGTCCAATAATATGCACAGGACATTGTGTCACATCAAGTTATCATTCATCATTGTGGTTGATGTTATTCTATTATTATTACAAGGCAATGCATCCAGGAATCAAACTCCAAATACCCCCTTCTCATAAAAGCAACCCCCAAAGGATGTTCTTGCTCCTGCGCCAGCTGTTTCCTCCACTTCACTGTTTTATTTGTTGGCCTTAGAGACTAGAGGACTTATTGAATTTGCCACTCACCACACATCTGCATGGGTCATGAAGTGGCATTGGGGACTTATAAAATTGAAGTTACTTTAACACAGTGAACCTTGGGTGCACACCAATCACCAAGGGAATGTGATTAAAACATAGATTCTAAAACTTTGCTTTAGCCAGTCTGGAGTAGAGCCCAGAAATGTATTCTTTTAATACGGGTCTCCAGGTCACTCCAATGCAAGGATCCTTGGGAACTCTGTCTCAGCAGATGGTCTCCTTAAATCAAGAGCCACCCAAATCTTGATGTTGTCACCAATCACTCAAATAAACAGTCTCCATAAGTCAAGAACAGGATATGCAAATTATCTGTTTAAACAATATCATAATTCTAATTCCAAGAATATGCTCACTATATTTTGCTTCAAACTCTAGAAATCTTCCAAGGCTAAGTACTCTGAAATTAGAAGTAATGGGTTCAATAGCTAATTGGTTATATATAACATATTACATGTGTGAAAATAACGTATTATTGTAAGCATATAGACTGTCTCTAATGTCCAGAAATACAAGGACAAGACTACACTTATAAGTAGATATTCATCAATGCACTTACAAATTTATAAATAAAGATACAAATAAATACATTCCACAGTGCCCAAGAAGTCTAAAAATACAGAGAAAAGACTATAATTACTATAAGTTGAGGGGAAACAACATTAAGTATGTTATTTGAAAATGCAGATACCATACTGCTTGATAAGAAATTGATCCTGTTTCCTGTGTCCAGAGCCCTATAGAATGTCATGACATCATGGCTAATTGTATTACATCACTCAGCTATACCAGGGCCCACATCATGATTCCTTCCCTCCTACCTTTTCTTCCTTGCTTGCTTCCTCTGTTTGTTTGTTTTTCATATCACTGTAAGTTTCAAATGAGAATGGATTTTTTTTTGGGGGGGGAGGGGTCTGGTCGTGGGGCCTGAACTCTGGGCCTGGGCGCTGTCCCTCAGCTCTTTAGCTCAAGGCTAGCACTCTACCACTTGAGCCACAGCGCCACTTCCGGCTTTTTTCTTTTTGCTTATGTGGTGCTGAGGAATCGAACCCAGGGCCTCAAGCATGCAAGGCAAGCGATCTACCACTGAGCTACCTTCCCAGACCCCTGGATTTTTGATTCAAGATGGTTGTACTTAATTCTTCACACCATAGGACTTGGCCCCAAATCAGTGATGAGGACAATATGTCACCCAGTTTCTGACATAGCCTGAATATTTTTTTTTATTTTTTTAAATATATAGTGTTTATTGTAAAGATACTGTACAGAGTGGTTACTGTTACATGAGCAAGGTAATGAGTCCATTTCCTATGGAGCATTGTTACCCCCTCCTTTGTTTTCCCCTACCTCCCCCTTCCTCTCCACCTCCCCACCTCCTCCATCCCCACCCCAAAGTTGTAAAGTTCACTTTCAGCATAGTGTCTTATATATCTCATTGTTATAATGGGTCAACTTTATTTCAGCTTTTTGTTATTTCCCTTCCCCTTCCCAAATTAGAAAAATGTATATACAAGATGCAGGACAATGGAATCAAATACAGTGACAACAGGGATTATACCATGGAGGAAGAACATACAAAAGAAACAAAAAAAATCACATAGTACATTGTAAGTACATTAAAAACAACAGCGAGAAAGATAAAACCTCCTGTGTCCCTATCTTGGGGTTCATTTTACTTAGCATCATCTTATATAGTCATATGTACATAACTTTTGACCTTCTCTGCTTGTCTTAAACATCTACTAGTTATTGCAAATAAGGGAAACCATAGGACGTATGTTTCTTTGGGCCTGTCTTACTTCACTTAATATGATTTTTCCCCAAGTGTTTACATTTCCTTACAAATAGGGCTGTATCATTCTTTCTGATGGAGGCATAGAATTCCATTGTGTATATATACCACATTTTCTTGATCCGTTCATCTAGTCAGGGGCATCTGGGTTGGTTCCATATCTTAGCTATGGAGAATGATGCTGTGATTAACAGTTGTGCTGGTAGCTTTAGTATGGCTCTGTTTGTGAGCGTTTGGGTAAATGCCCAAAAGTGGGATTGCTGGGTCATAGGGGAGCTCTATGTGGAGTCTTTTGAGGAACCTCCATACTGCTTTCCAAAGTGGTTGAACAAGTTTACACTCCCACCAAAAATGCAGTAAGATTCCCTCTGTCCACATCCTCTCCAGCATCTGTTGTTATTAGATTTCTTGATTATAGCAATTCTAACTGAGATGAGGTGAAATCTCAATGTTGTTTTGATTTGCATTTTTATATATTTTTATTGTAAAAATACTGTACAGAAGGGTTACAGGTACATGCGTAAGATAATGAGTACCTTTCCTATTGAGCATTATTACCTCCTCCTTTGTTTTTCCTCTACCATCCCTTTCTTCCCCACCTCCCCATCTCTCCCTTCCCCCGCAAAGTTGTAAGTTCATTTTCAACATAGTGTCTTGTACAGCTCATTGTTACAATTGGTCATCCTATATCCTTATTTCAGCATTTTGTTATTTCCCTTCCCCTCCCCAAATTAGAAAAATGTATATACAAGATGAAGTTCACCGACATCAAATTCAGTGAAAACAGGGTTTATACCATGGGGGAAGAACATACGAGAGAAACAAAGAAATCACATAGTACATTTTAAATACGTTAAAAACAATAGCAAGCAAGAAAAAAACCAGTTGTGTCCTTATCTTGGGGTTCATTTCACTTAACATCATTTTATAAGGTCATATGTACATAGCTTTTGACTTTTTATGCTTATCCTAGACTTATACTAGTTATTTGCATTTCTTTTATGGCTACAGAAGATGAGCATTTCTTCATGTGTCTATTGGCCATCCTCATTTCCTCTTCAGAGAAGTCTCTGTTTAAGTCTTTAGGCCACTTATTATATGTTAGATATGAGACCCTTGTCCACTGTATGGCTAGTGAAGATCTTCTCCCAGTCTGTGGGCTTTCTATTGATCCTGCTAGCTATGTCCATTGCCATGCAGAAGCTCTGCAGATTCATGCAATCCCATTTGTCCAAACTGATTTGTTGTTTCTGGGTCTTTATTAAGAAAATTTCAGTCTGTACCAAGGAGCCCTAGAGTTGCTCTTATTCCTTCCTGTAGTGTTTTCAGGGTGTCTGCTTTGACTTCAAGGTCTGTGATCCATTTGGAGTTGATTCTGGTGCAGGGTGATATATAAGGATCTAGCTTTAGTTTTCTACAGGTGTTCAACCAATTTTGCCAGCACCATTTACTGAAGAGGCTGTCTTTCTTCCATTCCATTTTTTAGCTCCCTTATGGAAGATTAAGTGGCTATAGGTCTGTGCGTTCATTTCTGGATCTTCAGTTCTATTCCAATGGTTCTCAGGTCTGTTCTTGTGCCAGTACCAAGCTGTTTTGATTACTATTAGCCTCAATATTGCCACATACAGGGAAGTAAAAACTTCCACCTTGCTTCTCCTGGTTCCTTTGTGAAATATTTCTCTCTTTAGACATTAAAGAGAGGGAGAGGGAGAAGGAGAAGGAAGGAGTGGGAAGAAGGAGGAGGAGAAAGAGAGAAGAGAGAGAGAGCGAGAGAGAGAATGGGAAAGGGAAATGAAAAGGAAAAGGAGAAGTAGTAGTTAACTTCAACCTCCAGAAGACAGAGAAGAGGAGAAATTGCTTTGTTCAGAACTGTAACTCATGGGACTGGATATACAACTGAGTGACAGAGTATTTACCTAGCATGCACAAGGCTCTGGGTTCAATCTCAGCAGAAAACAATTATAATTCACCATCCAATTCAAGGGAACCTGATGAAACAAAGCCTAGGATTTTGTAAAGAACCCATGCCCAAACCAAACATGGTAGCTCACACATGTATTACCAGCACTCAGCAGATTCAGGTAGGAGGATCACCAGACAAGGCCAGCTAAGGCTATATAGCAAGACTGTCTCAATAAAAGAAAGAAAAACAAAACTAAAACCCTAATACTGGAAGAAAAAAATAAACACACCTATGCCCATTCTCCATGAGAATTTGTCTAGAGCATGCTTCCTCTAGGCTATTGTCATTTGGGGCTGCTTTGCTTTATTCTTCAGTGGGCAGGGGACTATCATGTACACTGTAGGACATGTTCCAACATCCCTAGCCTTGACTCAGTATATCCCAGTGTGATCACCAAAATATCTCAAGACATCATCAAATAACCTCTTGTAGTCAAAATCACCCCTAGCTAAACACTGGAATCACTGGAATTTTAAGAAATACCGATAACAGGAATTTGCCTCTGTATGTGGCCTAATCTTCAGGATCTTCTTATGAGTTGATCTCAGATTTGCCTACTAATTCTGACTCTGATAGGCACCTCCACTCAGATTTAATGTTCAAAGCTATATTAACTTGGATAATTGCCCTAACTGCAACCCACCTGGCTTATATGGCTTGGCCCATGTACCAGTACTAGGTCTCAAATAAGCCTACTTGTCTTTCAGGTCACAACTCATTGATTCTACAATGATTTGTTAATCATTTACCATATCTTTCCAAGAAAGTTCGGATATCAACTTCAGAGCATGGGGGACATATTGGGCAAAGGGTCCTCATATTAGACCCTCAAAACACCTCAAGAAGGAAATGCTATGGTTTTCACATGATTTGTTCCCTAATGTGAAATTCATGTGTTGGAAAGCTAATTCACAATGTGACCATGTTAAGAGGTGGTGAGACCTTTAAGAGGTGAAGCCTAGTAAGAGTTTTTAGGTTATTGAGGTGTGCCCTTGAAAAGGACAAGCCTAGTTTTTGTAGTACCTTAGTCTCTCTGACTTCTTGTCTTGCCATATCATCTCTTTATCACATGCACTGCTGCCATTGTGATGCTATCTGTCATGTCCTAACCAGGGGGACCTAATGTCAGTGTCTTGCTCATGAATCTCCAGAACTGGAGTACCACATTTTTTGGTGGTACTAGTGTTTGAACTCACAGCCTCACATTTACCCTCCCACTGAGCCACATATTCAACCCATGTTGCTTCCTGCCTGGATGCATGCCTGAGACTGCAGCCTCTTTTAGGTTTCCCATCATAGCTGGGATGATATGTGCATGACACCATGCCCAGCTTCTTCCACTGAGAAACTGCCTCTCAAACTCTTCCCCCTTGAACTGTGATATTCCCAAGTAGCTAGGATTGCAGGTGTGAGCCACCAGATCCCAGCAACTTCTTTCCTTTGCAGGTACTCAGTCTCACTTTGTAGTATAGTATAATATAGTATAATGTAATAGGCATCTCATTGTAGTCCTTCCTGTGAGAATAAGGACCATCTATGCATGTGGTGTATGCATGTGTGTGTGTGTGTGTGTGTGTGTGTGTGTGTGTTCAAGAGCAAAAGCAAAGTAAAGCCAAATAGAAAAGCCTACACATCTTCTCTTTATTTCTGGGATAGAAACATGCCAAGATAATGGACACTCATGTTACCACTTCTTTTGGGTGTGTGCTTATACTGGGTCTTGAACTCAGAGCCTGGGTGCTACCCCTGAGCTTACTTGCTAAAGGCTCATGCTCTATCACTTGAGCCACAGTTCCACTTCTGATGGTTAATTAGAGATAAGACTCTCACAGACTTTCCTTTCTAGGCTGGCTTCAAACCTCAATTCTCAGATCTCAGCCTCTTGAGTAGCTAGGATTACAGGCATGAGCCACCCATACCCAGCACTACCACTTCTTTTTAATGAAACTTACAACAACCACAATCTACTGCTTAGGCCTTCTATTCCAATCTACTTCTAGCAGAAATGTTTGCTCATATTTATTGCCCAAAGATAAATACTAAAATGTTTATAGCAGCATTGCCTAAAGCAGACAATACTAGCAATTATCCAAATGCTCCCCCACTGAAGAATGGATAAATACATTGTGCTACAGTCTCACAGAGGAATACTATATGGCTATGAGAGTAAATACACAGACAATATTAGTGAATTTCACTAATATTATCTCACAGATTACAGGCAAAACATATAGGTACTGTTAGAGGTCAGGATAGAGGTAATCCTGGGGAATGAAAATGATGACTTAGGAACATGAGATTTCAGTGATTCTGTCAGTAATGTTTGGTTACTTGATCTAGGTACTGTTTATAGGGGATGTTTACTTTGGAGAAATTGAACTGTCTATTTGCAATCAATATTATTTTCATATACTATGCATCAATAAAACATTTAAAACTTAAAAATGAGTGTCTCTTTCTCACCTGCTGCTTACTCACTGCCAAGATAGAAATTGAGGGGCCTCAACCTGACAATACTGCCAAGACACAGGCAAACCCCAGAAGGCCCGCTTGTCCTTGTCATCATTCCCACCCTACTGTGGCATCTCTCTGTTCAGGTGCACAGATGGAAAGCAATCAAGGCTTGGAGTCCCACAGCTTGTCTGTTGAGACTAGAGTAGAGTAACCCTATTCACTTCTGACCTTCCAAGACTCTAACTGCAAAATGGGCAGAGAGCTAGGAGGATTTAGGGGCTTTTCATCTAGATTGTCTTGCAACCATGGCAGAAGCAGGGTGTGATCCATTGGTGTGGCCTTTTGGCCTTTACCCCCCCACACACATGCCTCACTCCAAGCTATACATTGTCTCTACCACTGGCCTCCGCTCATCACAGCTCATCATTATAGTTTTTCCCATTGTATTTCTCCCAGCAGCTGGGCAGTATTGTGGAGATCACACACAAGTAAATCAGCATGTTTATTTTACTAGCAGAGTACACCTGCAGTCTAAATAGTGTATGTTGAGCAGCTGTTGATGACTATAAATTGAGATCTGGGTGAGGAGCTGGAAACCCTGGAGGTTCATCCTTAGCAAGAAGGATCCAAGACTTTCAAACTCAATAAATCTGGACCCAATTGAGAAAAGAGAAACATTATTACAGACAGATAATGGCTTGAAATCTCAACCAGCGATGATTGGGGAAACAGATGTAAAGCAGGATGATTTTTATATGTTTCGATAGCCCCTGCCAGGTGGGAGACCAAATAAGCAAAAGGTCTGATTGGGAACCACATTTGGGCCACTGGGCGATTGAAGAGAGGTAGAAGTAATCTTCCTGCCTGTGCTTGCTAGAGGAAAGGAATGGGCTATGCTGCTAATGGCAATTTGTTGTCCCAGCTTCATGCATTCACATACTAAACTCCCAGTATATAATTCATCTATGATGCTGCCCATTTGGGACAGTCATTGTCCCTTCCTCTTTGTAGACAGTTGTTTGGCCATTCTGACATTTTGTAAAATTCTTTTGATCTGTGTGTCGTCTGTGTTTGAATCTCTTCTTATTAGGACACCAGCCATACTGGATTAGAGTTTAAACTAATTTTAAACGTAATTATCTTTGCAAAATCCCTACCTCCCCAAACTGTCACACTTTGAAGTACTGTGGCTAACAATTTTGTCATTTGATTTGAGGGGGGAAGGGCACACATTCACAGTTTGGCCCATAACACTGTTCTGGTTTGGCTGGCCAAGAAGGGATTCCTGGGAAATGGCACTTAGGGTGCTAAAACAGCAGAAGATCTAGGCAAATCAAGAGACCTTGGTCACCCTACAAACAACATTTATTTTGCTCACTTATCTGTAACATGGGAAGGGTTCAGGAAAATCAATTTTTAAAAATATTTTATTAACATATATAAACTATACAAGGGGCTATTTCCATACATGCATATAATGTATTTTGATCAAATTAATCTCCAGTATTTCTTTCTCGTATTTTCTATTGCCTTTTAAAAATAATTTTAACATGTTTCATTATCCTATTTCCATATATATGCATAAAGTACTTCAAGCCTATTCACAATCTCCCTTCACAACCTCCCCCTCTTTTCACCCTCCTTTCCACTGGTCTCTATCTTTGATCTCTGTTTTCCATTCATGTGATTCTTTTTATGTGTGGAATTCCTGGAGCTTGAATTCAGGGCACAGGCTCTGTCCCTTAGCTTTTTCACTCAAAGCTTGAGCCACAGTTCCACTTCCAGAATTTTGTTGGTTAATTGGAGATAAGTATCTCAAGAACTTTCCTGCCTGGACTGGCTTTGAACCGTGATCCTCAGATCTCAGACTCCTGTAAAGCTAGGATTATAGTCTTGAGCCACCAGCACCTGACCATGTGATATCTTTATTAAGGACACATGATATTTTTCTCTCTCAATCTGGTTTGTTTTGCTTAGTATGATGATTTCTAGTTCCATCTGTTTCCATGCAATTGACATCACTTTATTTTGCTTTATTCATCACTTTATGACTAAAGAATACTCCATTGTGTATCTATAGTACATTTGCTTTATCTACTCATTGGTTAATTGGGCACCTAAGCTGATTTTATATTTTGGCTGCAGAAGAGACAGTGTATTCCTTCTGTACTCATTGGTGGAGACATCTCAAAGGCAAAGGACTGGAATCAGCCAAGACTTATTCACTCACTCACTCATGACTACTGATTAGACTCAAACCCATAGGACTATACAGCAGGGACTCCTTAGGTAAGTCTCTGAGCTCTATGTGGTCTCCATGTGGCCTCCAGACATCCAGACTAAAATGAAGGCTGCAGAATCTCAAGAGAATGAGAGCCTTGAAGAAGCTCGTCACAGAGCACTGCATGGTGTTCTCTTCTTGTGTTCTATGTAGACAATACTCTGCCAACAAGAAGTAATGGACCCCCAAATAATATTGTAGTAAATTTTAAAGTTTTAATCATGACTCAAATATATGTAAAATAAATTTTATCATCTTAATCATTTTTAAGTATAGAGATTCTGGACAACAAACCTCCAGTACTCCTCATTTTGCAAAAGTGAAATTCTGTACCTGTGAAATATTCATTCTCTATCCCTTTCAACCTGGCCTCTAGCAACTACCACTCCATTGCTGTCTCTGTGACTGCTGCTACTCCAGGCTCCCATTTAAGTGGAACCCTGTGACCGTGTCCTTATCTGATTGGCTTATATCACTGACCACAATGCCATCCAGTTCCATTCATGTTGCATGTGTCAGATTTTCCTGCCTTTTGAAGGAAGGCTCAGGAATATTCCATTTTGTACAGACTGACCACATGTGGCATCCATTTTGGAAAAATCTACCACACTAGAGAAGAAAAACAAAGCAATTCAATTATAACACAAGTGAGCACTGTGACCAGAATACAGTAGGATACTGTGAGGGCATAAGTAGGAGGTAGACTTTCAGAGGAGGTGATTGCTTTTAGATAGGTAGCTATCATGAACTCAGCCTTCTAGGCAGACTGACGGCAGTGGGGGGGGGAGGGACTGTGGGTGAAGGATGATTGCTGCTGAGGTACCCTATGCAGCCCACACATGTGCAACTCAGAAGAACAAAGATTTAATGTCTCATGGGCCGGACTGTTTGTTTTTGAGACAGGATTTTATTACATAAGCCAGGCTTGCCTCAAACTCACTCTTCCTGACTCAGTCTTCTGAGTATTGTGATTATAGTTGCCCACCACCAGGCCTGACCTGGAATGAATTTTAGATCCACAGGCGATAGGAGTTGGTAGATAGATAGGAATTGTTCCTCTGCCTTTCACTCAAGACAATTCAAGAATGTGTTACTTCCCAGGTTTCTTTGAAACCATCTGTTGCTAGTCAGATTTTCATTGCTATGACAAAATACCTGAGAAAAGCAACTGAAAGGCAAAAAGATATACTTTACTTCATGACTTCAGAGCCTGAGGTGGGATTAATCATCATGGTTGTAGTGGGAGAGTGTTGGGTCCAGTCTGTTCATCTCATTGTAGCCAGGAAAGAGAAAGAGGCAGAGACAGACACCAGGGACAAGATCTACCCTCCCAGGTCATACTCCCAGTGAGCCACTTCTCCAACCTGGCTTTGCCTACTACTTTAAACCATCTCCCAGTAATGTCATCAAGTGATGAATCCATTATTACATCAATCTACCAATGACATTAGAAACTTCATAATCCATTCACTTCCCCAAATGGAAGCAGCTAGGAACCAAGCCTTTAAGACATGGCCTCTGGTGAACATTTTACATCCAAATCATAGTACACCCTCCACTGGTTTGCCATTCTTGCCTGCCTCACTTCCTTTATCTCTCACTCCAACTTCCTGAGATGGTACATTCTCAGGTAGTAGTGGGTTTTACCCCAACTCTGGTGGAATCTGGGGCTTAAAGCAGACATGTTTGTATCCATCAGCTGATGGATTGGATGTGGTGCAAGAATGAAGTCAAGGCCTACTCTGAGGTTGATGGCATGGGGTATGATGGTACCTTTTCTCAAGAGGGAGAATTCTGGAATAAGAGAAGGTTTTGTATACTTTATATGTTACTAAATGTTTTTAAAGCAGCTATTATGTATAAGTGAGGGGAGGGGGTCCAGAATTGGTTAGTCGTATAAAGATTATTTGGAGTTTAAAGACATTTGAGAATCACCAGCTGCACCAAGTAGCCTTTTCCTCTATCTTTCTAAAAGCAGACCCTCCCCCAAGAATTCAACTGTCATAAATCTCCTCCACTAGAGTTTTCCAACCAGCAAAGAGTGACTCATCACCAAAGAGAAGTCAGTCCAAGTCAGGATAAGAAATAGTCTAAAATAGACATTATCATAAAACTCTCACGTCTCGCATTTATTCTCCTGAGGGATAGTTTAAAATCATTTGTTCTCTCAGAAGTGCTCCTTTTTTCCTCATCCCCTATTAAGATTGTAAATAAGTCTCCAATTTGAACACCACTAAAATGCCAGTTGTTTGTGAACTCCTAGGATGAATGTATATAATTTCATCTGTTTGCTTCTCTTGTTAGTCTTTCTTAGTTCTTGGTCAGTTAACTTGGTAGACTCGAAAAATTGAATAAAATGAGGATTGAGGAAAAGATTTTTCCTCCTCCAAACTGGTTACTTCATTGGGTACTTTAGGAACTGAATTGTGAGTCCCTAGCTCATCAAATAGAGTTCAGCAAAGGCAGTAGAAGATCATGAAAATACCTCAAAGAGGCATTAAATGTTGCCTCTTGGAGGACAGAGTCAGAAAGAGATGCTTAGAAAGGACCTCTGTCCTACCATTCAAGCTGGAGCTCCACTAGAGCCCCACTGCTATGGCTTCAGCCTCTCCCTTCTCCCCCAGACTCTGAAATCCTTAAAACATTAGACTGTCAACTTTCACATGAAAGCCGGAGCCAGCTCCTGATGAAGCTAGATTCTGCTCCGTAACTGGCTGAACTGAATGCCTTTGAAATGTATAAGGAGAGAAAAGACACCTTCCAACTAGTCCAGGGAAGAAAACCTGTCCCTATAGCTAAGTAAAAGAAAGCATCCAGCTGGGGAATTTTTGAAATCCAACAATCGCTAGCTTTTGTGTCATAGTGTCTGAGCTGAATGTTGGACTCAAGCTAGTGATTCAGATAGTTGTTCCTATACAGTCAGTGGCACAAAACCACCAAACCAAGATGGCCAGCTTGTTTTTTACAGCACAGGAAATGGCAGCCACCCACAGGCTAAGCTGATACATTCTGCCAGTGAAGACTAAGGCTGGCTCTGGACCAATGGCTGCAGGGGGAAGGTGAAAATTTCCATGTTCCCTTTCTGCTTCTCAAATTCCTTTTTGCATATGTGGGATTTATTCTTTACAGAGGTTTTTTGTTATTGTTGTTGTTGTTTTAAAAAAGTGAAAATAAACTGCAATGACCAAAATGTTTCATTGAATAATCCATAATACAGATAAAAGCCACCTGGGGGGGGGGGGGGAGGGAGGAGGGATGGAGCACAACAGCCAACTCTAAATTGCTCTGTTTTTACAACTTCCTGCATGGAATTCTCAAGCACTCTCCCCACAATTTTGAAAGCTCATCTGCCCAGGGTTGATTAGAAACTGTCCCCAAATGGGGTCACCATGTTTCAATCAAACAAGAAAAAATGAAGGGAAGCAAAACTGCCTGGAATGACAGAAACAACATGAAATAAAATCAACTCACAAATGTACCCAATGAATTTGAATAACATGCAATTTCTTTATAGAATGTAGTATATGTGTATACATATACTCATATATATGTATATATATATGTATAAATACACATAGGCATAACCATATAACTTCCCATTTAGTCCATTATGGAATCTCAGTCAAAGATTATGACTCCTTCAAAAGAACAGCAATGTGACTGACAGCGGGACTTTTATGGTCATCTCTACAGTTACATTGACCTCATAAAATATTGCGAGTTCTATACATGCATGTATGCATAGGCCAGATTCTCATCTTACGTAATTCTATGGGAATTCACAGAGTTATATTCGTTGAGAATTTGGCTTAAGTTTCTATTGTAGAAATTCCCATCAACGAGCATGAGATGAGGCTCCACATAGTCCCACCAAGCTTCATGGGCTGAGAATCTGGCCCATAGAGCACTAAACAATGCCCTTGCAAACATCAGCTTGGATTTTTAACTAGTCTTGCTCTCCACTTACCATACAATAGAATGAACAAGAACCTCTGACCTCTGGAGTTCTAGGAATCAGTGTGAATTACTATGGCAATTCCCTGGCTGGCTGTCACTCTGGGAGAGACTCAATCCCTTTATACCTCAGGCTTTCTGTCTGAGAAGTGGGAGGGCTTTTACCTGCCTTTTCCCTCTCCTGAGCATTCTCTGCTTTGGGGATAGGTGCAGCTTGTGACCAGTATGTCCTGAATACAAGCACTAAGAGCTGGAGTCAGGCATTAGTCACCAGGGAAAATGCATTTATTTGCTAGGTTAGCAAGTGCCAACACCACTCATTGAATTTGTGCCAAAGCATGCATTTAAAAAAATGTTGTTCTGTTCCATTCATTATTTATAGAATATCACCTAAGGGCAGTGCATGCTACAAGCCAAAAAAATCTCATCCTGTATTTTAGCAGAAACCCCATTTTGGGGAAGGGGAGACAGGAGAAGGAGGGAGACAGTGAAACAAAACTTCTGGATAAAAGTGCAAGAACTTGTCTGGTGTTTTGACTGGACCAGTAATGCCCACAGGGCAACCTGATAATAATCTCCAAATGCAAGGGATTTAGATAGCAGCCCTTCTATCTTGCTACTCGGGACAGAAGAAGGCAAAAGACTATTGCAGCATGAAAGACATAGGCTTTTTCTAAGGCAAACTTCTTTAAACAATAAAAAATCTCTAGCCATACTGGGGTTTGAACTCGGGACCCTGAGCTTGCTAAAGAGGTATTCTACCACTGGAGTCATACTCCTACCCTCCTTGTTTTCGTTGTTTTACAGGAAGACTCAACGTTTTTCTTTGGGCTGGCCTCAGACCTTGTAGGTGGGATCATAAGCATGTGCCACCGTGCCTGGCTTTTTTGTTGAGATAAGTTCTCACTAACGTTTTGCCTCAAATACTCCCTATCTCTCCTCCCAAGTATCAGGGACAAAGGCATAAGCCACTATGCCCAGCAATGAGGGAAACTTTTTTTTGGTATGTATACTTATCCTGGGGCTTAAACTCAGGACCTGTGCACTGTCTTTGAGCTCTGTTTTTGTTCAAAATTAGTGCCCTACTATTTCAGCCATAGTTCCACTTCCGGATTTTTTGGTAATTAATTGAAGATAAGGGTCTCACAGACTTTACTGCCTAGGCTTATTTTGAACCATGATTCTGAGATCTCAGCCTCCTGAGTAGCTAGGATTACAGGTGGGAGCCACTGATACCCTGCTGAAGAAAACTTCTTGAACAGGAAATATAACCCAGTAAAATTAAGAACTATGGATGACCTTTAGATGAAGCAAAGTTCTTGTGACCCTAGATAGGGCAATGGTAAGAAGGCTATCCTGTGTTTCCTCAATGCTGAGACAACAGATATCACAAGAGGATCTGGGTTAGAAAAGGTATGGTACATGGAGCAGAAAGATTCACTATCACCTTAGTAGCATGTGTCTCTATGAGGAAGACCTTGCTTTCAATGTCACACTTAGCAATTAACCTCTCTGTGTAAGCATCTGTAAAATGGGAACAATCACTCATTCAGCACTGCCACTTCACCAGGTTTTGTGATGGGGGTGGGATGGGACATGGAAGTGAACAAAACAGGCTAAAGACTTTGAAGTTTCTAATGGGAGAAGTGGACTTCTTGCAATAATAAAGACTGAATCAGTAATGTGTGTAGTATGTCAGTAAGTATCAGGGTGATAAATCACGCAGGGACAGGGCAGTTTTTACATGGGGTAGAGGGCATGGGTCACATATCCACAAGGGCAGCTTCTGAGGAAAGATCAGAAGGCATCAGAGATGTAAGCGAAGAAGTTGTGGTTAAATATATTCCCAAAGGATATGTCTGCACCCTGACACATACAATCTATTGATGTGACTTAAGAGTCTTTTTCACTCTGGATATTCTACATGAGCTCTAAATCCAATGGCAAGTGTCCATGTAAGATAGAGTAGAAGAGGAGACAGACACAGAGGAGAAGGTCATGTGAAGATGGTGGAAGAGATTGGAAGGATATGGCCATAAGCCAAGGAATGCCTGGAGCCACCAAAATCTGGAAAAGTCAAGAAAGGATTCTCTCCTAGAGCCTTCTGAGGAAGCATGGCCTTGTAATACCTAGATTTCAGACTTCTGGCTCCCAGAACATTGAGGAAATTAATTTCTCTTATTTGAAGCCACCAAGCTTGTCATTTATTTTGATGACCCTACAAACAGAGAGTATCTAAGGGAAGAATAATTAAACAGAAAGACTGGCAGGTACAGAGGCCCTGCGATAAGCCTCTTGCCTGCCTGCCTGGGGAAGAGAAAGTTTGTATGTTTGGGATAGACAGAGATGTGGGTTTTCTGCAGCTGAAGCTATCTTGGCAGGAGTTATGAGCTGGGAGACTCTCTGCAGACAGCACTTTTCATAGCCAAGTCCTTCCTGGAAGGGGCAGCTGTGGGGGATAGGTTGCATTTCCTGTCTAATGCAAGCCTTGAGCCTAAATAATGGCTTGGATCAGGTTGAGTACCAGTATTGACATCTTGATTAAGATTCAGAGATAAAGATGACTGGCTTCTGACAAAACACGTGTGGGCTAGCAGATAAAGAAGGAGGTCAAGGATGACTTCAGGCAAAATAAGCAACCAGAAAAATGAGATAGGGAAGGCTGGCCATGGGGTAGGGTTGTCAGGGAAGCACAGACACTTGGTTTCAGGTGGCTGGTTAGGTTTAAGATGTGTATTAAAGGTGGGAATGTGGTTTAGTGATAGAGTACTTACCTAGCGTGCATAAAACCCAGGGTTTGAGTCCTCAGCACCACATAAAAAGAAAAAGCCAGAAGTCGTGCTGTGGCACAAGTGGTAGAGTGCTAACTTTGAGCAAAAGAAGTTCAGTGACAGTGCTTAGGCCTGAGTTCAAGCCCCAGGACTGGCAAAAAATATGTATTAAATAGCCAAGGGCAGATATTTTAATGCACGGGGCAATATCAAATCTGGAGTTGTAAATTTGAAAACATTTATTTAAAATGTATCATTAAACTTGCAGCAAATTTCTCTTTTTGTGATCCAATTTTATGCCTTTTGAGAAAGGCAGAGAGAGGCATATAACCACCACTACAATTAAGAATCACAGTTTTTCAATGATTTAAAGTTTTACCTCCCCTTAGAAATTAAACTGTGTCCCTGCCCTTAGTAACCACTAACCTATCCTCTGTCCTTACTTTTCCCTTTCCAAAATGCTTCAAAAATAAAAACCATCCAGTCAATAGCATTTCAAACCTGACATTTTTCACTCAGCAAAATGCACTTGGGATTCAATCATGCTGTTGTGTTGAACAATGCTTCATTCCTTTTTGCTGGGTTAACATTTTAACATTCCTGGCTGTGGAGGACCATGTTCTGTTCAGCCACCCACACCCACTGAGGGACATCTGGGTCACCAGTTGCTAGCAATTATGATCAAGCTGGTATAAATATTCACGTGCAAGTGTCCACATGAAGAGAAGTTTTCTATTTCCTTGGGTCTGTAAGTATGAGTAGATGAGTTTTCTGGTAAGTATGTGTTAACTTTAGAAGACACTTACTACAAGTAATTTTTTTCCAAACTAGCTCTCTGCTCCACTTCATATTTGCAACAGCAAAACTGGATATCATGCACATATATATACATATACATATATGTATATTCATTTATTGACCATTCAAATATGTAGGTATATTTCCTTGTATTTTCAATCTATTCTTTCCTAATGACTATTAATGTTAAATATCTTTTTAGGAACTTTCTTTCCGTCCAAATATCTGCTTTGGTGAAGCATTCATTCAAGCCCTTGTACATTATTAACTGAGTTATGTGTTTTTATATGGCTGAGAATGGAAAATTCTTTATACAGTCTGCTTAAAAGTCTTTTGTCAGATATGTGATTTGTAAATATATTAGCCAAGCTTGCAGCTTGTCTTATTCTTTTAAAAATGTTTTTGGCAAAGCAAAAGCTTTAAATTTTGATGAAGCCCTGTTTATCTTTTTTTTGTTGTATTTTTTCTCTTTTATAGATTGTTTTTGGTGTTGTAGCCAAGAACTCATCGCCTAATTCAAGGTCATGGAGATTACCTCCTT
Source organism: Dipodomys spectabilis (assembly GCF_019054845.1). NCBI lineage: Eukaryota > Metazoa > Chordata > Mammalia > Rodentia > Heteromyidae > Dipodomys > Dipodomys spectabilis. The sequence continues at coordinate 4,389,494 of NW_024870759.1, forward strand.
TATTTTACTTTTGAAAGTTTTAGAGATTTAGGTTTTACATTTAGGTCAATGAGCAGTGAACTTTATGCATATACATATATGTATATGGGTTATGGGTATTGACTTTGTCCATTTAGTCAATAGTAACAAAACATTATATAATAGGTGGCTTATTAACAATAGAAATAAATTTCTCAGTCCTGGAGACTGCTGAGGTTTTGTTTCTCATTGGTGGCACCTTCTCACTATGTCCTCACATGGAGGAAAGGACAAGATAACTCTGCAGGGCCTCTTTTATAGGAGCATTAATCCCATTAGAACCAAGGTCTCACCACATCTATTAGAGGGGACATTTTGTTATCTTACCAGGTATTCTCTCCTCTGCCTATCCAAACTGTGACCCAACTTGGATCTCAGCTGCTCTCTAAAACCTTTTCTGGGAATTCAAAATCCCTTCTGGGTTCCCCTGACTCACATTATCTGTGTTATGTGGAGCTACAGAAGGTATATGGAAGCTCGCTCAGAACCCAGCCAGAGGCTACTTGCCTCAGAATTCTAGCTCTGATATTTGATTCTGTTTTTCTAGTCAGGACCAAGATAACTACCTTACCAGGCTCTCAATAGAAGAACAAGGAAAATCTGGAGACAGTTTCTCCCATATAATGGCTGGGGAGGGAAACAACAGTGATATCATGATAGGTACCAAACACACTAGCACCCTTATAAAACAAAAGGCTGGATATGCAGGGGGAAATTATAAAGCTTCGGGGCTGGTGTGTGTGTGTGTGTGTGTGTGTGTGTGTGTGTGTGTGTGTGTGTGTGTGTGTGTGTGTGTGTGTGTGTGTGTGTGTGTGTACTGGTTCTGGGGCTTGAGATCAGGGCCTGGATGCTGTCCCTGAGCTTTTTTGCCCAAAACTAGCACTCTACCACTTGAGCTACACCTCCACTTTCAACTACTTAGTAGTAATCAGAAGTAAGAGTTTCAGGGACTTCCCTGCATGGGCTGGATTTGAACCACAATCCTTATATCTCAGCCTCCTGAGTAAGAAGGATTATAAGCATAACCCTGAAGCCACAAAAGCCCAATTTTTTATAAAAGAGATGGCCTTATAGCCAGGCACAAAAATGCTAAGCAACAGCCCAAGGTCTTGAGTTCAAGCCCAAGAAATGCGTGCATGTGTGCATGCACACACACACACACACACACACACACACACACACACACACACACACAAACTTCATCATCTGCATTGTTGTGAGGAATGAGGAAACACTTGAGAAACTCTTTGGGTTCAACAAATGGTTTAATTATGACCTGTGATAATCACTTGGCTACTTTTTCTCTTCTTTCCTGCTAACCACCTTACTTGTGTTTTTTGTTTGTGCCAGTTCTGTCTTACCACTAAACTCCTGGAGGGTAAGGCTGTAGAAAGTTAAATTTTCCTTCTGATGGTTTGATAATTCAATCAGCTGAAATAAATTGGCAACAGGCAGATTCACAGGAGACTAAGTATGCAAATTTATTTGATCACCATTTTATATGACATGGGCGCCTTCAGGTTAAAGACTGAAAGATCCTGGCCAATTGCCTATTTTTTATGTGTGCCAGTCTTTGTGTTCAAGTCTGGTGCTCTGCCACATGAGCCACAGCTCCACTTCCAACCTCTTGGTGGTTAATAGGAGATAATAATCTCATGGACTTTCTTACCTGGGCTGGCTTCAAACCACAATCCTCAGCTTCTTGAGTAACGAGGATTACAGGTGTGAGCTACTAGCCCCTGATGGAACTATCCTTTTTTATGCTTAGGTTTGGTGAAGCCCAGAGAGCTGTGTAGGAAAGTAATTGACAAAAGAACTCTGAGCTAATGGCACAGCCCAAGACGGCTCTTCAAGGCCTCTCAGAGTAGCATGCTTTCTTCCTGGGAAAGGAACAGTGCTTCTCCTGAACTAGGCAGATTTTATGATCTACAACCAAGTAAGATAAGTCAGAAAATTTCTTTGTGGTCAAATCTTACACAGAAAGGCAGAGGAAATTTAGAGTCATATATTTAGGTCTTATGGCTAGCTTTGGAGAAAAGTGCTTCTAGTTTCTGTAAGCCAGCCTGGAGAAGGGAATTCTAGTTTCTATAGCTTTTCTTTGTAGAAAAAAGGGGCAGGAGATAGAAGGGTGAAAAAAAGCCAAAGAAATTTTGCTTCTGTAATTGTCATTTTGGGTTATCATTTTAGTGTCATGCCTCTGTGTTACACATTCTTTTATGTTGCATTTAATGTGTGAGTGGATTCAACAAATCTTTGGTTGCCATCAGACATATCTTATAAGCTAGAGTATGAAATATGACCTGTCATAGTTACATAGGCATAGTTACAGTGGCATGTGATTTTCAGGTAACAAATTATCAGGGATGTCTAGCTCATCAGACTAGTTCACAGAGAATTTCAGAAGTTATTTCTTCTTAGGGAGACATATGTCCAAGGAAAGATCCAATCTACTCTTGATGGTGACAGTTACGAACTATGAACTTTGAGACAGAAAGTGGAAGACATAAAGAAGGTAAGTAATAGAAACTCAACTCATTTCAACAAAGAAGTCGGTTGGGAAAGAGTGCCAGAACTTGATGCCTGAGCATTATGAGGTGACAGAAAGAACACTGGGCAACAGTCAGAGGAACTGATTTCAGTTTTGTTCCTCACCACTTAGGTGATGCTGCGACTTGGATATGGTTTAATTATATTCCCTAAAAGTTTGGCCCAGAAGCCTGGCCCTAGGGTCACACTATAGGACTAGGAGTTGAAGTTCAAGAGGTGAAGCATTAACTAGGTACCACGGCTCACATCTGTAATCCTAGATACTCCTGGGGCTGAGATCTAAGGACAGCAGTTCAAAGCCAGCCCAGGCTTTGAGTCCCTGAGACTCTTATCTCCAATTAATCACCAAAACACTAAGAGTGGAGCTATTGCTCAAGTGGTAGAGTGCTAGACTTGGTCAAAAAAGCTCCCAGGTCCTGAGTTCAAGCCCCAGGACTGGCACAACAACAACAACAACAACAACAAAAGGTATAACTTAGTGGGAAGTTCTCAAGTCATTGAGGATGTAAGATAGTTCTTTTGCAGTTTCTTGGTAGTCCTCACTAGATGGCGGTCATGAGAAGGGCAAACTTGGCCGTATACATTTCTCTCTGCTTCCTGGCTTAATATGTGACCAATTGCCTCAGCATCCTCTCCACCATTGCTATCTACCACATTGTAATGCAACCAACGGGTGGCCTTTACCAAAGAGCCATTTGGACTTTTCTATCAGTCTTGATGTCAACTTCATTGGAGAATACCTAGGAATTAGTAAAGCACATTTCTGATTGTGTCTGTGATGACCTTTTCAGAGACAATGACATCCTGAGGGTACTAACATTGAATGTATGAATCCCTTGATGGAATCGTAATATGATGGCATTCATGGAAGGAATTATGTCTAGATGGGCACCTCATGGAGGAAGTAGGCCCCTGGGGATGTGTCCCAGTAGGAGGCTACCTACCCTACTTCCTTCCTGCTATTCTTCCTCTCTGTATCCTGGCTGCCATGAGCTAAAGAGCTCTCCTCTACCACACATGCCCACATTGTCACTAGCCCTATAAAATGTATGGGACTAAATGATCATAGACTTGTTTCTGAAAAAATGTGGGCAAAATAAATCTGTTCTCTTTTAAGTTTATCTCTCAGGTATTTTCTTTCAGGCCCAGGAATTAAATCCAGAGCCTCAAACTCCTAAACTAGTGTTCTCCTACTTGAGCCATTTCCCTAGAACCTTCTTTATTATTTAGTTTTTGAGGTGGAATTTTGTTAACTTTACCAAGACTGGCATTGTCCTCTAGATCTTCCTGAGTAGCTGGGGTTACATATATAAGCTACCACACAAAGCCTCTCATGTGTATTTTAGTCATAGAGACTAAAAGGTAACGAATCCAGCCTTTGAACTGCCAGAACCTCCAAAATCTCTTTTTACTAGCCATCAGGCATTTCATTATAGTGATGGAAAGTTGATGAACACATGTTGTTTTAACTGAATTGATAAGCCACCACCTCTTTCCTCCTTCCCACTATACATATACCTTGGTCTTTTCTGAGACAAGAAACATAAGCTTAAGTGAGTGATCTTTCAGCTCCCTGTAAACTCAAGAACCAATTCATTCAACACAAATTTATTAAGGTTTCCTATATGTGTGATGCATGAAAGGCTGCTAAGCATACAGAAGAAAACAATGACTTTGGTAGTCATTTTTCTAAGGGTAGGCCATGAGCATATTAAATTCTTTATAGTATATCTTCTCAATTAATATAAGGAAATCACCAACTAGTCTAGGTTGCAACCATTGTTCCTACCATAGCTGATTTTCCTGCATGATAAAATGCAAAAACGCAACAATGGATTTAAAGGAACAGGCTCTTCTTTTACCTTTTCTTCCTCAAACTACACTCCATATTGAATTGTTCCCACAAGACATGAAACCTGTCTTTGTGTGGAGTTGCAATTGGGTGACTTGCCAGCTTCCTTATAACCTAATCTTATTTTCAAACACACGCAATTGTTCTGATAAAAGGGAAATTCCTTCAGGGAGCCATTTTTTTAAGGAAAAAATTAATTTATGGTAAATCAATTTTATGCTTTGTTTCTGGTCTGCATCAGCATCGGCCTATGAATTGTACTGCGTTTAGGTACACGGGGCCATTACTGTGATTTATTGTGAGTGGATTCCCTGGCCTACTGTTCTCTTTCTGAAATAAAGGGAGAAAAAGCAAACTAACCTTCCGTTCAGTGGATGGTATTCCAAATGGTCATTCTTTCCTGGTCACATGGTGACTGAGAAAGTTGATGATTGCCCCATCATAGTGCTGTTCTCCAAGAACTCCTCCACTTCCAATCACTTATCGCTTATCTTTAGCAGTGTTGTGTTTGGGGAGAGGTAAAGATGGTATGTTCAGGATCCTGGAGATGCTGCTGTAAATCAGAATCTCTAATGCCAGACGCACATTCATCCTTCTGCAAGAATTTATCATGAGGTTTGATTTTTATTATTCACATAAGGATAGGCTACATTTCTTTTTCCTAAGATAGGGGAAGAGTTGGACACTTAAACCTTTTGAATCAAAATCCTAGTGACACTGAGGTTCACTTTAGTGGGTGAAGAGGAGGAAGAGGGCTCTGAAACCAACAGCTCACCCAGGTACGACTTGCTCTCAAAAAGATGCTTCTGTAGACAATAAGCAGAGGTCTTCAGTTCACAGAGTCAAAGCCTTGGTGATCTAATTCAGATGGTTATTGGAAGTCTAAGACATAGACTTCTTCTTTTTAAAGTTTCCAAGTTGCTACATTTCAGGGTGACAGTCATGGCTCAGTAGTAAAAAGTGCCTGCCTAGCAAGCCAGAGACTAAGTTCAAGTCCCAATATCCCCATAAAAAAAAAAACACATCCATACTTGGCTGTATTTCTAGCCAGAAATCTACTGAGCACAAGGTCTGTCTTTTATCTCTAGCATCCTCCAGTAAATTACTGTACTATGCATCTTCAAGCCTCTTTATGAAAAGGAAATAGCCCCATCTGATATATTGTTTCATCTAATCCCTGCTTTTCCTAAAGCTGCCTATATTTAACTTTGTTACACTGGGAATTAGCAGGACTCTGAGATTTGCTTTTGTTTCTGAAAAAGACTGTGGCTAACCAGCCTGCAAATACATTAGCTTTTCTCCTCACAAGCACATAATCTCTACTGTGCACTTAGACTTTCTAGGATAAAAGAAAAGTCAAGTGTATGCATAGGGCATTCATGTAGACTGGCTTAAAATCTATCATAGCTCCTTGATGTACATCTGTCTATCTATCATCTATCTTTATCATCTGTCTCAAAATGCCTCCAAGTAAAGAATTATAGTACACAGTTGGAGAGACAGGAAAAAAATATGCAACTGGGTTCATTAGAAATTAATATGCCTCTTTGGGGACTAGTTTTGTGACAAGTTGTATCATTTGTAGAGCTGGTTGGGGGTCTGTACACCACAGTCATTGATTTTCTCAGGTGCTGTATATTCCCCATGAGAAAGTCTTCATCCACCATTAGCCTCATCCCTTATGGCCTATATTAATTTATAACAGAAGGGAATTGCAAAAATGCACTGTTTCACAGAATCAAGGCAAGCTGTAGCAACCCTTTTTAAAGTCATAATAAATTAAGCTGCAAAGAATGCCTGTATTTATCTTGCATCATTTTTATAGTTATTGCTGCTATTTTTCTTATGCTGGCTTAATTAAGATATGTCTCTGGGGAATTACTTCTGGTGGAAAAAGAATGGAATTCTTTTAAATAGTTTTGTTTTATTTCTGTGAATAGAGAGTAGGTGCTGTGGGTCGAACAGATGGTAGAGAGAGATAAAAACTCTGATGTGGGAGTTTCATCTGGGTTCTAAGTGATTTAAATGTTACAGCCCTCCTTCCTATCCCCAGTCCTCAGATCTGGAGAAAGAGGTCACATAAGCCAACCCCAGAGGCCCTTTCTCTTATGCTTTGACTGTTCTTAGGTAGACAGCTGAGCAGTCAAAACAATCTCTGCCAGATTCTCCCCTGTCAATCTCAAAACTCACCGAAGCCACTAAAATCCATGTTACTTTTTAACAACTGAACTGGGTGGGCTGTACTTTATCCACATTGATCATTCCACAGCTGGTTGTCATGACAACAGGAAACACTGCTGCAAAAGCCAAGAACTCAGTGGAGAAAAATGGACAGGACCAGAGGCCCTCTGCTATGGGAGCTTTAAAGGGATCTGTTTGGCCCTGTGGATTTGTTCTCTCCAGCCCAGGGCCACCACTGGTCTCATTAGGCTTTCTAATGACATGAAGTTTTGATTACTCATACCAGCATTGTATTTATTTTTTATATGTTTTTATTGTAAAAATACTGTACAGAGAGGCTACAGTTACATGAGCAAGGTAATGAGTCCATTTCCTATCAAGCATATAACAGCATTGTATTTAATCTATAAAGCAACCATGGTTGAACTGAATGTCCGTTTGGTGTAACCAACCACAGCTTATTCTTCAACCTGAGCTGTTTATTTCCTTGTTTGTGAAAAATATCCATATGTCTAATAAATTCTCGTGTCTGTACATCTTTATTTTCATATTCATTTCTTATGACACACCTCATATAGTGGGCCAAGATGGAAACATAATGCCTCCCTTTTGTGTCAGTACCAGGGCTTGAACTCAGGGCCTAACCACTGTCTTTTAGCTTTTTTTGACCACATTTGGTGCTCTACCACTTGAGCCACAGCTCTACTTCTAGGTTTGGGGTGGTTAATTGGAGACAAGAGTCTCACAGACTTCTCTACCTTGGCTAGCTTACAACTGAGATCCTCAGATCTCAGCCTCCTGAGTAGCTAGGATTACATGTGTGAGCCAGGGACACCTGCCACAATATTCTTTTAAGATTCTGTGATCACAAAATATTTACCTTCTTAAGTTCCTCTTGAGATAAGACCTACTTTTATCCTTTCTGGTGAATAATAAGTAAAATAGCAATTATTCTAGCCAGGATCTCTTTCAATAGGCTGCATTCTACTAAGCAGAATGCTGGCAACTATCACGTATGGGAAATCACTAGACAGTGGAGCAACTTTGTCAGTCACAAGTGTCTCTTCTCTACTCCAGTGCTGTGTGATTGGTGGTAGGTTTGTGTTCTTTCTGACTCAGGAAGAACCTTTCCCTTCTCTGTCAGGCTTCTTTCAGACTTACTACAGCCTAATTTCACTCTGGTTCAGAAACCAACTCACACAACTACCTTTCTCATGGCTTCTTTTGGCCTACAGAATATTGTTTCCTCTGAAGGCCTCATAGGCCTTATTGTAGCTGAAGCTGGTGCTCCACGATGGGGAGGCCATTGTGAATCACATATCTCCCCAACAATCTTAGCCCTGTGTACTAATAAGTTCCCACAGGCCCACAGGCAGGCACTGAGAAACTGATGGCACTGGATAAGGTTGCAAGGCATCATTATGGGGCTCTGAACCTTAGGACTTAAACTAGATTCTGGTGAAGTCTGAAGACCAAATGAAACCAAAAGACTGTCAAACTAATATAAACTCATTTAAAATTTTAGGCCACTGAAGCAGAAGACTGCCCTCTACTTTTCCAAAGTCTATCTCTCCTACATCCATATACACAAATATTCCCTTTCCTCTGGGAGTAACTTCTGTATAAAAGCTTTTACTTCTGGATATGGTGGTCCATGCATTCAATTTTAGCTACTCACGAGGCTAAGAAGTGAATATCAAGGTTCACAGCTAATCCAGGCAAGAAAATCAATGAGACTCTTATGTTCAGTTAACCAGCAAAAAGTCAGATGTTGAGTGCTAACTTTGAGCAAAAAAGCTAAAGGACAGCATCCAGGCCCTGAGTTCAAGTCCCAGGGCTGGCACAGAACAAAGAAACAAACATCAAACAAGCTTTTACTGACTACTTTACATACAGAGTCCATTATTAAATTTATAATACTTGTCAACCTCTATGCATATAAGCCATGGATCTTGGCTTTGGAACTGAGAATCATTGCTGCTTATTGAAAAGAAGATAACATATCTAGCCAATACTCCAATTACGTTAGAAGACTTTGTCCCTAGTACTGAGAAAGGAACAAGGCTTTCAGTGCCATGTGATCAGCATTTGTTGGAGCTCATATGAACACAGTCACCTCAGTAGGCAGGCAAGGTCTTCCTTATACCACTGTTCCTTGTCCCTGTTCCTCTCATCACTAGGCAATAATACTGTGTGTGTGTGTGTGCGTGTGTGTGTGTGTGTGTGTGTGTGTGTGTGTGTGTGTGTGTGTGCATGTCCTTGGACTTGCACTCAGGGCCTGGGCACTGTCCTTGAGCTTTTGTGCTTACGGCTAGCACTCTGCCACTTGAGTCACAGCTCCACTTCTACTTCTTTTGGTGGTTGGCTAATTGGAGATAAGAGTCTCATTGACTTTCCTGTCTGGGCTGGCTTCAGACTATGATCTCAACCTCTTGAGTAGCTAGGATTACAGGTTTAAGCCACTGGCATGCAGCTCCAAAAATTTCCCATTTATGTTAAAAGGTAACTTAAATGCACACACACACACAGAGCTCTCACTTGTAATCTCAGCTACTTAGGAGGCAGAAATAGGAGGATTGTGGTCCAAGACTGAACCTGGACAAAAGAACAGGACTCTCTCTGAAAAAAAAGCAAAAGCAAAAGGACTGGATTATCACTTAAGTGGGAATGTATTTTCTTAGCAAGCAGGAAGCTCTGAGTTTAATCCCCTATAACACCAAAGAAAAAATAAAATGTCTTCCTTGAAAATATAATTTTTTCTAAGGAATTTCTGGACAAAACAATCTTATGCTCATAAAATGTTAGTAACTGGTTTATATCCATTTCTTCAAAAAATGCCTTATTCTTTTAAACCATGGTTGAACTGATATATGCATGAACTTTGCAAGGCATAAGAAAATGTAATTTACTTGACATGATTTGGGGAGAGAAAAACTGAAATATATTAAACAACCTTCAACCACATTATTTAGAAAGAAGAAAATCAGAGACACTAATTGCCCATGATAGCTATTTATACAATGTACCACTGGAGTGAAAGGATGCTGGCTGCTCTTGAAATAGGCAATTTAAATTTGATCCAGAAGGCAGCCAGTGGAGCCAGTAAAGACATAATCTGGGAGGTGACATACTTTCTCTGTTAAAGCTTAGCTATTGAGGATAAAGAAGCAGCCAGAATAGGCCCCAAGTCTAGTTTAGAAACCTCGAGCAAATCTACAGAATTGGAAACATCTATCCCCATCCTAGCTCATTCTCTCATTTGAGGGGCTTCCTTCAGAAGCCTGCCAATCTGAGATTGGTCCCTAAATATCCCAAATTCAAGAGGCCAAAGAGTCTGGCACCCAAACCATCATTTTTTCCTCCACACAAACTAACACATACCTACCTACCTGTCTGTCTGAACCATCAAATGTTTGCCGTGTGCCAGGCGCCACTGGCTCATACCTGTAATCCTAGCTACTCAGGAGGCTGAGATCTGAGGATTGTGGTTTGATGCAAGCCCAGGCAGGAAAGTCCATGCGACTCATCTCCAATTAACCACCAGAAAACCAGAAGTGGCACTGTGGCTCAAAGTGGTAGAGCGCTCTTGAGCAGAAAAGTTCAGGGACCCAGGCCCGGGTTCAAGCCCCATGACTAACAACAACAACAACAAAAACCCTGTTGTGTGGTTAATTAGCTACAAGCTATGATCTAAAACAAACTTGTGCCAAGCACTAGTGGCACAAGCCTGTAATCTTAGCTACTCAGGAGGCTGGTATCTAAGGACCAAAGTTTGAAGCCAGCCTGGGAAAAAAGCCTGTGAGACTCAATCTCCAATTAACCAGCAAAAAAAAACAGAAGTGGAGCTGTGGTTCAAGTGATAGAGCACCAGCCTTAAGCCAAAAAGCTAAAGAACAGTGCCCAGGCCCTGAGTTCAAGCCCCAACACAAGAAAAAAGAGTTAGAAAAAATATATATATGTATATATACATATATATGTATATATACATATATATGTATATATACATATATATATATTATATTGCATTATATATATTATATTATATTATATTATATTATATATATATTATATTACATTATTAAATATATTACATTATCCAAGGTAAATGAGAGTTTCACTCTTCCTATCTCAAACCATTCTTTTAGGCAGTATACTTGGAATGGCACTGGTTTCTCTCTGTGCCTTTCAGGGTGTTTATTTGACTCAGTGCCAAGCCATATAAATTGTTATCAGAGGAAATGATGGTCCAACACAGCCACTCCTACAAAGACATTATCTGCTATGTGTCATTAGTATAGAAAGTTCACCCCCTGTACTCCACAAAAGGCCCTGTGCCCACTCCCAAGTGACCGTCATAGAAAACCACTTTTTCTTCATTCCTGATCATATAGCAGTGAATACTGCTAAGTAGACCTATTTGGGAATGGAAGGCTTGGAATTGAAGTTGAACCATGAAGCACTGGCAATGTACCAGACAGTGTACTAAGGGAATTTGCAAAAACTTGCAAGGTAGCTATTAACATTCCCATTTTTCCAAGAAGAAAAATCCTTAAGGAGAGAAAAGTTCTTGCCACTTAAAAGTGGTAGAATCAAACTGGCTGTAAGACCTATTTGATTTCCTCCAAAACCTACTGGTTCTCCAAGTGTGATTCCCTGACCAACAGCATTAGCATAATCTTGGAACTCTAGAAAAAAGTGTATCCTTGGAACTCACAGAAGAGTCACTGGACCAAAAAGTTCAGAAAATGTCAAGATCCCAGTTGTTCATGCCTATAATCCCAGCTACTCAGAAGCTGAAATATCCTGAACAGACAAAGCTAAATGACTCCTATATCCAATTAACCAGCAAAAAGCCAGAAGTGGAGGCATGGTTCAAGCAATAAAGCATCAGCTGTGAACACAAAAATGTGAGGACTGAACCATCTGTTCTTTCTTCCACACAAACCTACCTACCTACCAGTCCTAGTACTGGCACATGCTCACACACACATGAACGTACACACACACACATACACACACACATACACACACACACACATACACACACAACAAACCACCACCAACAACAACAACAACAAAAACACCTCAGAAAAATGTCATGAACCTGGAAAGCCCTACTTTAACAAGCCCTCCCAGTGATGTCAACATTCTTTTAGTTTTGGAAACTTCTATTTCTGACCACATTGCCCCTCACACCCAACCACCACCATATCTAGGAGTGACTTGGCTACAGCTGTGCCCCTACCCTGCACATTAAATCCTTACAAGCTCAGAGAGAAGCCTACTCTTCTTTATAAACATCCTGCCCCCAGATGTGCTTTTCCTCCAAACCTCCCCCGTAATCATTGTCTACACAATCATTTTGCCAATTATCATTTATGTCTTAGGACAACTCTTCCACTGGGCCCAAAGCTTATAGATCTTTGTATTGATTTAATTTTTCATATGTCTCTCATCAACAGCGTCTGCCAACAACGTTCTGCAGAGAGCAAGTAACTCCATAACTATTAGTTCCCATGGTGAATGACTAGATCTGAAATTTTAATAATTGTTTTATGTACTACAGAAACAGGGGAACATTTTTCAATCTAAAGAATTCCTATTAATTGACATGCTGAAAAATGAGAATGTGCCAGCTGGCTCATGCCTGTAATTCTAGCTACTAAGGAGACTGAGGCCTGAGGATCGCAGTTCGAAGCCACCCTGGACAGGAGAGTCTGTGAGATTCTTACCTCCAGCTAATCACCAAAAAACCCTGCAAGTGGAGTTGTGGCATAAGTGGTAAAGCACAAGCCCTAAACAGCAACAAAAAGCTCAGTGACAGTGTCCAGGCACTGAGTTCAAGCCCCAGGACTGGCACAAACAGAAAGGAATGTGCCTGCCTTGGGACCAGGACTTCCAAAATTCTAATGAGCACAGGAACCATCTGAGAATCTTGTTAAATGCAAACTCTAATCAGGAACGCTGGCCTGGAGCCTGAGAGACTAAATTCCTCCCGCTTTTCAAGTGGTAGCAATGTGGCTGGACCACAGTCTATACTTTGAGTACCATGGCTGAAGTGACCAAGATCATGGAAGAGCTGAAAAACTGGGTAACAGAAAGAACAGTTAAGGGATTGGAAAGATTAACATCGTGAAAATGGCAATACTTCCCAAGGCTATCTACAAATTCAACGCAATACCTATCAAAATTCCAACCTCATTCTTCAAGGAAATAGAAGAGGCAATCCAAAAATTCATATGGAACAATAAAAGACCCCGAATAGCAAAAACGCTCCTGAATGGAAAGAACACTGCTGGAGGAATATCAATACCAAACTTCAAACTCTACTATAAAGCCATAGTAATCAAAACAGCTTGGTATTGGCATAAGAACAGACCTCAGGACCAATGGAATAGAATTGAAAACCCAGAAATGAACCTACAGACCTATAGCCATCTAATCTTCGATAAGGGAGCTAAAATAATAGAATGGAAGAAAGACAACCTCTTCAGTAAATGGTGCTGGCAAAATTGGTTAACTACATGTAGAAAACTTAAGCTAGATCCTTATATATCACCCTGCACCAGAATCAACTCCAAATGGATCAAAGACCTTGAACTCAAAGCAGACACTCTGAAAACATTACAGGATGGAATAGGAGAAACCCTGGGTCTCCTTGGCTCAGGCCGAAATTTTCTGAATAGAGACCCGGAAACACAACAAATCAAAGAAAGGTTGGACAAATGGGATTGCATAAAGTTGCAGAGCTTCTGCAGGGCAAATGACATAGCTAGCAAGATCAATAGAAAGCCCACGGATTGGGAGAAGATCTTTACTAGCCATACAACGGACAAGGGTCTCATATCTAAAATATACTTGGAACTCAAAAAATTAAACCCCCCAACAACAAATCCTCAAAGAAACAACTGCCCAATAAATAAGTGGGCGAAAGACTTAAAGAGAAACTTCTCCGAAGAAGAAAGAAGGATGGCCAATAGACACATGAAGAAATGTTCAACATCCCTAGCCATAAAAGAAATGCAAATCAAAACAACATTGAGATATCACCTCACTCCAGTTAGAACGGCAAAAATCAAGAACTCTAACAACAACAGATGCTGGAGGGGATGTGGACAGAAAGGAACCTTACTTCATTGTTGGTGGGAATGTAAACTTGTTCAACCACTTTGGAAAGCAGTATGGAGGTTCCTCAAAAGACTTCACATAGAGCTCCCCTATGACCCAGCAATCCCACTTTTGGGCATTTACCCTAATGTTTACAAACAAGACCACACTAAAGCTACCAGCACAACTATGTTTATTGCAGCATTATTTACCATAGCTAAGATATGGAACCAACCCAGATGCCCCTCAGTAGATGAATGGATCAAGAAAATGTGGTATATATACACAATGGAATTCTATGCCTCCATCAGAAAGAATGACATTGCCCCATTTGTTAGGAAATGGAAAAACTTGGAAAAAATTATATTAAGTGAAGTAAGCCAGGCCCAAAGAAACGTAGGTCCCATGGTTTCCCTTATTTGTAATATCTAGTATATGTATGAGTCAAGCAGAAAAGGTCAGATAATGTGATGTCAGGAAAATGAACCCTTAGATGTGTATTTTAATGTTTTTTTCTTTCATGCATGTGTTTCTAACGCATTTATAAGATTATTTCTTTGTTGCTTTGTATGTCCCTCCCCCACAGTATAACCCCTGCTTTCACTATATTTGATGTCAGTATAACTTGTGGAGGAGATGGGGAAAAACCAGTTGTTTAAGGATACAGGTGGACCTGTTGCAACAATGAGAAGTACAAGTTGTCATGTCCAAAACGAGCTTTACAACGTTGGTGTGGGGAGGGGAGGGGCGGGGGGGGGGGGAAAGGAGAAGGATTGGGATTAGGGGGGAGGGGGGAGGCTGGGAAGGGATGTGAAGGGTAAACAAAGGAGGAGGCTGCAATGCTTGGTAAGAAATGTACGCATTATCCTGCCCATGTAACTGTAACTCCTCTGTACAGTATGTTCACAAATAAAATTAAATTAAAATTTAAAAAAAAAAAAAAAAGAAAGAACAGTTAAGGTGGGGACTCAGGTGATGTTTCTGGATATTTGGAGGTAAGGAATACATTCACAGCTTAGTGGTCTAAGAGCTGTGATCTTAAGCTTTGTGCTTTGAGAAGATTGGACTTATCTAAGGAAAAACAGCTAAGTAATCACAATTGTGTCTAGAGTGATTATTAGAATAGCTGTGCATCATCCCGTGTCTTGACTTCCCCAGCCCTGGAAATGTGGTTGTGATGAGGGCCCACCAGACAGAAGGGCTATGAGAGGGTCAAGTTGGATGAAATGGTCCCAGGTCCAAGGAAGCTGAAGGGTGGGGCTGGGGTGGGGCTCTACTTAGAATATGCAAGGCCCTGGGTTCTAGCTCCAGCACCACAAAAAAAGAAAAAAAAATTCTACTATTTTTTGCAAACACTTGTAAACATATCCTCCTATAGTTTTATATAAAGCTTCTTTCTATACTCTCTATTTTATACCAAGATGTCTGTTTTGCAACTTTTCTAGAAGGAATATGCCAGCCTCTTTCTCCCAAGTGCTGGGACTACATACATGTGTTATAGAGGAGGATTACTGGTTTTTTATCGTCAAGGTGATGTATAGAGAGGTTACAGTTACGTAAGTAAGGTAATAAGTACATTTCTTGTCAACCTTGTGATTCCTATTGTTTTTTACCCACAACTTTTTGAAGTAGAATTGATACAGAGTAAATAGTACTAATCTATTTTCTTTGAAAATTGATGTAAAAGGAAAAATATAGGATGTTATGCTTTACATCTGGCTTTTTTTTCACTCAATAGTATATTTTGGGGGTGTATTGCAATTTATTTCATTCTTTACCTGTAAATGAAGATTTAAGTTGTTGCTACTTTTTAGCTTTTATAAACAAAGTTACTATGATATGGGTAGACAGACCTTTGTAAGGAAATGTGCTTTCATTTGTTTTTGGTAAATAAACACCTTAGAATAGAATGGCTATGAGGATGGATATTGTTGAAGTTTGGAAAAAACAAACTACCAAATGATTTCCCAAGATGGTTGGACCAGTTTGAATTCCCATGAGCAGCACAAAAGTTGCTCTTTATCCTAGCCAACACTTGCTATGATTAAATTCTAGAAGTTCTATTAGGCATCTTATTATGATTTTGTTTATTTTTCTTTTATTCATTAAGTTTTTGCCAGACTGGGGTTTGAACTCATGGTTGTTAGGCAGTACACTACCACTTGAACTATGATCCCAGACTTTTTTTGGCTTTATGTATTTTTCAGGTAGGGTCTCAAGGTTTTGCCTGAAGCTGGTCATTTTTCTTGATTGTTATCCCCCAAGTAGCTGAGATTACAGACATGAGCCGCTGGTCTCAGCCTTCTTATAATTGTATAGTTTTACTTTTTGTCTCCCCACACTGTTTGTGTTAAGCTTATTTGCCATTTGTATACTGTGCAGTACAATGCAGAACAGAAGTGAGAGCATATCACCAGTCTTTCCTTAATCTTACAAGAAAAGCATTCATCTCTGATTTTAACCTAGTTTACTTTTCCTTTTTTGGTACTTATGGAAGTTCTCTTCTACTTTTCCATGCTTTTATAAATCAAGAAACTTGGGTACTATCAAGCTCATTTATAAATCTATTTAAATGAGCATATGACTTTTCTAATCTGCTGTGACAATAATTTGTACATGCTAAACCTACTTTATACCTCTGAACTAAATTCATCATGATCATAATTATCTTCTTTAAAGATTACTGGATTTATTTTTCTAAAGTTTCATGTGAGATATTAATCCATGGTTTCTTTTCCTCTCTGTATCTTTTTCTGGCTTTTATAACAGAGGAGTATTCAATTCATAGAATGAATTGAGGAGTATTCCTTTCTTCTCAATTTTCTGGAAGAGTTATATAGAACTAGTATTATTTCTTTGTTAAAGTTTTAGTACAATCCCCAGTGAAGTTATTGGCATTTACCTGAAGGACTAATAGAGGTAGTTATAGAATCAGCTTGTCAAGTTCCCCAAAGCTGCTTTGCATTGTAATTGTGATTACATCAGAAATGTGGATTGATTTGAAGAGAATTTCTTTTGATGAACACATTTTTTTTTCTGAATCTGAAAAAGTATTTTTCCTTTCACATTTTTTGAAATGTAACATTCCATTTTGATATAATAGATTTATATGCAACTAAGGGAAATATAACAAAGAAATCATTTGGGCTTGGTGTGGTAGCTCACATATGCAATCCTAATTATTCAAGAAGAAGAAATAGGGAGGCTTATAGTTGGAGGCCAGCCTTGGCAAAAAGTTAGTAAGCTGAGGTGTGTTGGTGTATCTCTGTACAGGTAGCAGGATCATGGTTCAAGATCAGCCATAGGCAAAAGTGGGAAATCCTATCAGAAAATAGTTAAGGCAAAAGGGCTCAGAGTATGGTTCAAGTGGTAGAGATCTTGCCTAGCAAGCACAAGGTCCTGAAGTCAAACCCCCATTACATGGTCATAAAATAAAACACAATTCTGGAATCCTCCACTGAGTACCATCAACGGTACTGCCTTGAAAATGTGTAATACTTATCATGATCAGGATACTACTGACATTGATAATTATGAAATAAGATTCCTCACACTGCCCTTTTGTAACCAGAACCATTTCCTCTTCTCTCTCCCTCATTTGCCTCAGTATCCTCTGGCAACTACTGATCTCTTCATGTCTATAATTTTCTGATTTCAGACCTCATATAAATGGAAAAATACAGTACATAAACTCTGGGATTGGCTTTTTCCAACACTGCTTAATTTCTCACACAACTTAATTCTTTTTAGACTCATCCAAGTTCTCATATTATATCAGTAATTTATTCCTTTTAATTGCTGAATAATATTCCACAGCATAGAGGTGCCACAGTTTAACCATTAACCTATTGAAGGCCAGCTGGATTGTTTGGACTACT
This sequence comes from Dipodomys spectabilis, assembly GCF_019054845.1. Lineage (NCBI taxonomy): Eukaryota > Metazoa > Chordata > Mammalia > Rodentia > Heteromyidae > Dipodomys > Dipodomys spectabilis. Next base: position 4,407,077 of record NW_024870759.1, read on the forward strand.
ATGAATAAAGCTGCTAGAAACATTTTCATATCTTGGAATGAAATTGCTACCATGAAACTGTCCTTTGGCCCATCCATTTTCATAAGAACCAATTTATCTTTGCAAAAAGTCATCTGTTCTTCATAAATCATCTTCCTTTCTCCTTTTTATTAAGTATTGTGTTCTCCTCCAAATGTTCTCTCTTTTTCTTCTCTCTCTTAATGGTATTAGGGTTTGAACTCAGGACTACATGATTGTGAAACAGATTCTCTATTGCTTGAGCTACATCCACAGCCTGATTTTCTTTTTTTAATTTTTCAGAATGGGTCTTTTTTGCCTGGGGCCAATCTTGAATCTTGATCTGCCTACCAGTACTCTCCCACCATGCCCAGTGCTTGTTGTATCCTAAAAAGGTGATATATAAGCACCAAATTCTAATTGCCTCCTGAGTCACATTTCATTGTGAACTCTAAAATAGATATGCATAATTAAATATGATTTTTCTCTTGCTAATTGGTTTCAGTTTAATTTGCAGACCCCAAACAATATAGTTAATATTAGTGAAAAAGTTTTCCTCAACAATAATGACTATGCAACAAAGATAAACTGGAAATTATACAAAAATTTTGATTGATTCAAAAGTAGGAGAAAAGGGAAGCAGAAAAAGGTAGACAAAAAGAAAAAAGTTAAGATTCTAGATTTAATGGCAATACGTCCCAAGGCTATCTACAAATTCAATGCGATACCTATCAAAATTCCAACCTTATTCTTCAAGGAAATAGAAGAGGCAATCCAAAAATTCACATGGAACAATAAAAGACCCCGAATAGCAAAAACGCTCCTCAACAGAAAGAACACTGCTGGAGGAATATCAATACCAAATTTCAAACTTTACTATAAAGTCATAGTAATCAAAACAGCTTGGTACTGGCATGAGAACAGACCTCAGGACCAATGGAATAGAATTGAAAACCCAAAAATGAACCTACAGACCTATAGCCAACTAATCTTCGATAAGGGAGCTAAAATAATAGAATGGAAGAAAGACAGCCTCTTCAGTAAATGGTGCTGGAAAAATTGGTTAACTACTTGTAGAAAACTAAAGCTAGATCCTAATATATCACCCTGCACCAGAATCAACTGAAAATGGATCAAAGAATCTCAGAGTCAAAGCAGACACTCTGAAAACAGTACAGGATGGAATAGGAGAAACCCTGGGTCTCCTTGGCGCAGGCCAAAATTTTCTTAATAGAGACCCGGAAACACAACAAATCAAAGAAAGGTTGGACAAATGGGATTGCATGAAGCTGCAGAGCTTCTGTATGGCAAAGGACATAGCTAGCAAGATCAATAGAAAGCCCACAGATTGGGAGAAGATCTTCACTAGCCATACAACAGACAAGGGTCTCATATCTAAAATATACTTGGAACTCAAAAAATTAAATCCCCCAACAACAAATCCTCAAAGAAACAACTGCCCAATAAATAAGTGGGCTAAAGACTTAAAGAGAAACTTCTCTGAAGAAGAAAGAAGGATGGCCAATAGACACATGAAGAAATGCTCAACCTCCCTAGCCATAAAAGAAATGCAAATCAAACCAACATTGAGATACCACCTCACCCCAGTTAGAATGGCTATAATCAAGAAGTCTAATAACAACAGATGCTGGAGGGGATGTGGACAGAAGGGAACCTTACTTCATTGTTGGTGGGAGTGTAAACTTGTTCAACCACTTTGACAAGCAGTATGGAGGTTCCTCAAAAGATTTCACATAGAGCTCCCCTATGACCCAGCAATCCCACTTTTGAGCATTTACCCAAATGTCTACAAACAAGACCACACTAAAGCTACCAGCACAACTATGTTTATTGTAGCATTATTTACCATAGCTAAGATATGGAACCAACCCTGATGCCCCTCAGTAGATGAATGGATCAAGAAAATGTGGTATATATACACAATGGAATTCTATGCCTCCATCAGAAAGAATGACATTGCCCCATTTGTTAGGAAATGGAAAGGCTTGAAAAAAATTATATTAAGTGAAGTAAGCCAAGCCCAAAGAAACATAGGTCCCATGGTTTCCCTTATTTGCAATATCTAGTATATGTCTGAGTCAAGCAGAAAAGGTCAGATAATGTGATGTTAGGAAAATGAACCCTTAGATAAGTATTTAAATGTTTTTTTTCTTTCATGCATTTGTTTCTAATGCATTTGTATGTCCCTCCCCCACAGTATAACCCCTGCTTTCACTATATTTGATGTCAGTATAACTTGTGGAGGAGATGGGGAAAAGCAAGTCGTTTAAGGATACAGGTGGACCCGTTGCAACAATGAGAAGTACAAATTGTCATGTCGAAAATGAACTTTACAACTTTGGTGTGTGGGGGGGTGTGGGGGCGGGGAATTGGGTGGTGGGGCAGGGGGAGGCTGGGAAGGGATGTGACTGGTGAACAAAGGAGGAGGCTACAATGCTTGATAAGAAATGTACTCATTATCTTGCCCATGTAATTGTAACCCCTCTGTACAGTATGTTCACAAAAAATAAAAATTATAAAAAAAACTTTAAAAAAAGATTCTAGATTTAAGTCTAATCATATATTAATTGCCTTAAATCCAAGTAATCTAAATATACCAATTAAAAGGCAACAGTTGGCAAACTGGGTAAAAAAGCAAAGCCAAACTAAAAGTGGAGAATAAGAAAATGATAAGAAAAGTTTCTTACACACATACACACACACACACAAACACACACACATATATATATTATATAATAGAGAGAGAGAGAGAGAGAGAGAGAGAGAGAGAGAGAGAGAGAGAGAGGGAGAGAGAGAGAGAGAAACAGATAGACAGAGATAGACAGGTAACAGTGGCTCACACTTATAAACATAGCTATTCAGGAGGCTGAGACCTGGAAGAAGCCAGTTCGGGTAGAAATAGTTTTGTGAGATCCCATCTCCAATTAACCTGTAAAATGCTGGATTTGGAGACTGAGTAAGACAAGAGGCTTTGACTTAAAGAAGGAATCAGAAGCAGGTGTGGTGGTGCCTATCTGTAATCCCAGCACCTTGAAGGCTACAAATTCAAGCTGAAGCTGAGCTATGAGGAAAAATCTGAGCTAATATGGGTTATAATAGTGACATCTTCTCTCTCTCAAAAAAAAGACAGGACAGATTAGCCTGCGGGGGTGGGTGGTGGGGGATAGATAGCTCATTGGTAGAGCGCTTGCTTAGTGTACATGAGATCCTAGGTCCCTTTTTCAGCGCAAGATGGAAAAAAATTTTTATCATGGTAACACTAATGAAGAGAAAGCTTGAATGGCTTTATTGACAGATAATATAGTTGTTTTTTCATTTCCTGGAGTTCACTTTTTAGCAATTTTTTATTGTGATTAAGTGATTACATAAATTTCACAAATTTCACAGTATTGTGGGATAGTGATACTTAAAGTCACAAACACATTCTCACCTTCATGGGGCAAATTGTCTTTATCGTAGTCTATAAAGTTTATGAGTTCTATGAACTTTGACAATACAGTTATTTTTTCCACATCGGGTGGTATGTACATTTCTTTCCTTTTGCTTAGTGTCAGATAATATGGTTTTAAAAGCAAAGATTAAGGATAAGAAAATTCATTACATATTGATAAAATGGGAATTAATCAAAAGGACCTAGTCCTAAATGGTTATGTAGCTATTAGCAGAGTTTCTAAATACATAAAGCAAAAAGTGAAAACTACAATTATAGTAAGAAATTTTAATACTCTTATCTTAATAATTATTACAACATGCAAGAAACATACAGAAGATTTGAACACCTTGACTGAACTGATTTATTTAACACTCCACCAAAGTCTAGAATCCACATTCTTTTTTTTTTTTTTTAATTTAATTTTATTTTATTTGAGAACATACTGTACAGAGGGGTTACAATTACATGGGCAGGAAAATGCATACATTTCTTACCAAGCATTGCAGCCTCCTCCTTTGTTTACCCTTCACCTCCCTTCCCAGCCTCCCCCCATCCCCCCCACCCAATCATACCCCCCCTCCCCCCCCACCGACATTGTAAAGCTGGTTTTGACATGACATTTTGTACTTCTCATTGTTGCAACAGGTCCACCTGAATCCTTAAACGACTTGTTTGTCCCCGTCTCCTCCACATGTTATACTGACATCAAATATAGTGAAAGCGGGGGTTACACTGTGGGGGAGGGACATACAAAGCAACAAAGAAATAATATTATAAATGCGTTAGAAACACATGCATGAAAGAAACAAAAACATTAAAATACATATTTGAGGGTTCGTTTTCCTAACATCACATTCTCTGACTTTTTCCGCTTGACTCATACCTATACTAGATATTGCAAATAAGGGAAACCATGGGACCTATGTTTCTTTGGGCCTGGCTTACTTCACTTAATATAATTTTTTCCAAGCCTTTCCATTTCCTAACAAATGGGGCAATGTCATTCTTTCTGATGGAGGCATAGAATTCCATTGTGTATATATACCACATCTTCTTGATCCATTCATCTACTGAGGGGCATCAGGGTTGGTTCCATATCTTAGCTATGGTAAATAATGCTACAATAAACATAGTTGTGCTGGTAGCTTTAGTGTGGTCTTGTTTGTAAACATTAGGGTAAATGCCCAAAAGTGGGATTGCTGGGTCATAGGGGAGCTCTATGTGAAATCTTTTGAGGAACCTCCATACTGCTTGCCAAAGTGGTTGAACAAGTTTACACTCCCACCAACAATGAAGTAAGGTTCCCTTCTGTCCACATCCCCTCCAGCATCTGTTGTTATTAGACTTCTTGATTATAGCCATTCTAACTGGGGTGAGGTGGTATCTCAATGTTGGTTTGATTTGCATTTCTTTTATGGCTAGGGAGGTTGAGCATTTCTTCATGTGTCTATTGGCCATCCTTCTTTCTTCTTCAGAGAAGCTTCTCTTTAAGTCTTTCGCCCACTTACTTATTGGGCAGTTGTTTCTTTGAGGATTTGTTGTTGGGTGGTTTAATTTTTTGAGTTCCAAGTATATTTTAGATATGAGACCCTTGTCCGTTGTATGGCTAGTAAAGATCTTCTCCCAATCTGTGGGCTTTCTATTGATCTTGCTAGCTATGTCATTTGCCCTGCAGAAGCTCTGCAACCTTATACAATCCCATTTGTCCAACCTTCCTTTGATTTGTTGTGTTTCCGGGTCTCTATTCAGAAAATTTCGGCCTGAGCCGAGGAGACCCAGGGTTTCTCCTAGTCCATCCTGTAATGTTTTCAGAGTGTCTGCTTTGAGTTCAAGGTCTTTGATCCATTTGGAGTTGATTCTGGTGCAGGGTGATATATAAGGATCTAGCTTAAGTTTTCTACATGTAGTTAACCAATTTTTCCAGCACCATTTACTGAAGAGGCTGTCTGTCTTCCATTCTATTGTTTTAGCTCCCTTATCGAAGATTAGATGGCTATAGGTCTGTAGGTTCATTTCTGGGTTTTCAATTCTATTCCATTGGTCCTGAGGTCTGTTCTTATGCCAATACCAAGCTGTTTTGATTACTATGGCTTTACAGTAGAGTTTGAAATTTGGTATTGATATTCCTCCAGCAGTGTTCTTTCCGTTGAGGAGCGTTTTTGCTATTCAGGGTCTTTTATTGTTCCATATGAATTTTTGGATTGCCTCTTCTATTTCCTTGAAGAATGAGGGTGGGATTTTGATAGGTATTGCGTTGAATTTGTAGATAGCCTTGGGAAGTATTGCCATTTTCACAATGTTAATCTTTCCAATCCAGGAGCATGGGAGGTTTTGCCATTTTTTAAGTTCTGTGTTGATTTCCTTTTTCAAGATTTTAAAGTTTTCATCATAGAGGTCCTTCACTTCTTTAGTTAATTCCTAGGTATTTTATTTTTTGTAGGGCTATTACAAATGGAGTTGCTTTCCTAATTTCAGCCACACTTTTCTCATTGTTGGCATACAGAAAAGCCATGGATTTTGGGGGGTTAATTTTATAACCTGCTACTTTGCCAAAGTTTTGAATTAGCTTGAGTAATTTGGGAGTGGAGTCTATGGGATTCTTTAAATACAAGATCATGTCATCTGCAAAGAGGGAGAGTTTTATTTCTTCTTTCCCTATTTGGATCCCCTTTATGTCTGCATCTTGTCTTATTGCTGTAGCTAGGCATTCTAATACTAGATTGAAGAGAAGTGGAGAGAGTGGGCATCCTTGTCTTGTTCCTGAGTTAAGAGGAAATGGCTTTAGTTTTTCACCATTGAGTATAATGCTGGCTGTAGGTTTGTCATATACAGCCTTTATTGTATTGAGGAATGTTCCATGGATTCCTAATTTTTCCAAAACCTTCATCAGGAAGGGGTGTTGGATCTTGTCGAATGCTTTTTCTGCATCTATTGAGATAACCATGTGGTAGAATCCACATTCTTTTCAAGTGCACATGGTACACTTACCATGTTAGGCTATATTTGTGCTATAAAATTAAGTTCAAAGGATTTAGAAATACACGTCATACAAGTATGTTCTCTGCCCAGAGGGAGTTAAATTAGAAGCCATCAGGAAGATATATGAAAAGTCCCCAAACATTTGAAAGTAAATAACATATTTCTAAATATCCTGTGGGTGACAGGAGAAATCAAAGGTAAAATAGAAAGTATCAGAATGCGCAACTGAATGAAAATGAAAGCACAATATATAAAAAAATATATGGGGCACCAATAAAGCAGTATTTAGGAAGGTTTTATAACGATCAAAGTTGACATTTTAAAAAGACCTCAAATCAATTATTTCAGTTTCCAACCTTAAAAAACTAGAAAAAGAAGTAGAAATATTAATGATCAAAGCATAACTTAACTCAGAAAAATAAAAAACAGAAAATTAATATTTTAATAAAATAAGCTATTTTTACATCAATGAAACTGATTAATATCTAGCCAGACTGACCAAGGAAGAGAATAGAGACATGAGTAATATCAGCAAAGAAGTATCATTAGACATTTTTCAGCTACTTAAAGGGTAAGAATTAAATATTAGTGAGCAATTGAAATAAATCAATATAAAATGGATAGATTCCTTCAAAGACACAAACTAGAAACTCATTGCAGATGAAATAGCCTGAAAGGCCCCATACTTATGAAGGAGATTGAGTTGTTACTTTAAATTATCTTCCCACAAAGCAAACCACAGTTCCAGATAGCTTTGATGGTTATCTCTATCAAATATTTAAGGAAAGAACACCAGTTCTACATATACTCTTCCATATACTTCCCAACTCAGTCTGAGGCAATATTGTCAAGAAACCCACATAAGACAATGATACAGCAAAAGAAAACCATATATCAGTATCTTTCATGAACACAAGAGACACATTTTTTAATTTAATAAATTGAATCCAGCAATATATAAGGAGGATAATACATCATGATTTAGTAGGCTTCACTTTAGTGATGCACAGTTTCAGTTTGGCATTCAAAAATCAGTCATTTTTAGTGTAAAAGACCTCAGTAAACATTTGTCCAAAGAATATATACAAACAAAATAATAGAATGATGTCCAACATCATTCAGTTATTAGAAATACAAACTGAAACCATAATGAGTTCCTAGTTCCTAGTCATTAGCAGTGTTATAATTTAAAGAAAAAGGAAAGAATTACAAATGTTGGCAAGGATGTGGAGACACTAGAATCCCCATACATTGCTAAGGAGAATGTGAAATCCTTTGGTCAATGTAAAAAATGGTTTGGAGAAGTGGCGCTGTGGCTCAAGTGGTAGAGCGCTAAGAGTTGAGGGACAGCACCCAGGCCCAGAGTTCAAGCCCCATGACTGACAAGAAAAAAAATTAAAAAGGCTCGGGCTGGGAAGGTGGTTCAGTGGTAGAGTGCTTGCCTTGCATGCATTAGGCCCTAGGTTCAATTCCTCAGCACCACATAAGCAGAAAAAGCTGGAAGTGATGCTGTGGCTCAAGTGGTAGAGAGCTAGCCTTGAGCTGAAGAGCTGAGGGACAGTGCCCAGGCCCAGAGTTCAGGACCCATGATCGCCAAAAAAATAATTGTTTTGACAATTTCTCTCAAGGTGATATGTAGAATAATCACATAGCATAGAAATTATACTCCTAGGAACATATTGATATAGAACTGAAAACTAATATTCCAATAAATTCACATAGTGCATGTTCACAGTAACACTATTCACAATTGGATAACGGTGGAAACAACCCCAATGGGTAAAAAATACCCAAAAGCCCAAATGTCCACAAATAAATTATGGTGTAGTTATAAAGTTAAATATTATTCAGTCACAAAAGAAGAAATAAAGTACCAATGAATAGTACAACATGGAGGAACATCAAAATCATTGCTGGCAGAATGCTTACATAGCAGTCACTGAATATCATCCCCAATATTACAATAAAACAAACCCAAACAATGTTAAGTGAAGCAACCAGATTAAAAGATCACATATTATGTAATTCACTTACATAGAATGTTTACAATATGCAAATTCATAGAGACAAATCAAATTAGTTTGCTTGGCTGAGGATGAGGAATGGGTTATTGATAGGAATTAGGATGAAAGGCAGAAATCAGGGAACTGTGGACTATACAGCTTGCAGATGGCAGGATAAGCTGCTAAACCAAACTACATCTGACAACAAAATGGGAGCAGAGAGCTACAAAGTAAGACAAATGTTAAGTAAGCATGAACAATGAGGAAATAAGTACAGGGCATTAAGTCTTTGGCACCATGACCTATAGAGAACAGAAAGGATACCCACCAAATCAGAAAGCTGTCTTCAAGGACACCAGTTCTCCCTATTTAACCTAAGTGCTGACTTTCAGGGCATGTCTATACCACATGTTCTCCTTGTCTTGACACTTCCTAATAACCTTTCCTAAAACTTTAACTATGATTGCATCTTGCATGAATTCTTCTCTTGCCAGACATAAGGATGGAGGTCAACTTGCTTGCTCTAAATTTCTGGTAACCTATTTGATGTGTTGGCCAGGAATTTATGTCTTTTTCTAACTTTGTAGCACTCTGCTTGACAGGCATAGAGTTTCCTTTCTGGGATGATGAAAATATTTTGGAACTAGAGGTAATAATTGTACAATACCAATGAATTGTACTAATGATTGTACTAATGTCAATGAATTGTACTAATGCCAATGAATTTTACAAGTTCAGTGGTTGAATTTTCTGTGATACAAATTTTATCTTAATAAAACTCGTTTTAAATCAATACCATATTAACCAATATATGATCATTTGAATAGCTGCAAAATGCAACCTTCCTTAAGTGAGAAAAAAGGTCCATTTTTGTTTTGTTTGGAGACAAAATCTCATTATGTAGCTCAGACACTTCAGCCTCCCAAGTGTTGAGCTTATAGGCATATGTCACTACAGCTGGTTTCTTGCTTTCTCCTTTATTTACCTATTTTTCTCTAGTGCATCCCAGAACAGTGACCAGCAATACCATCTACTCAGCTGCCAAAATGTCCCCAAGATGATGGTGCTTTCCTCTCTCTCATCTCCACCATCCCAAATGTGTCATGAATGTCTCCACTTCTCAGAAGCTTACCAGCATTACCATAACCCCAACCATCCACCACTTCTCTGGTCTCCTAATCAACTTTCTCATCACCAACGTTGGCTCTTCAAAGTTTACATACACAAAGCAACCAGATATTTTGAAATACAGACATGAGATTTTGAGACTTAAGATTCAAATCTCCCCCTCCCCCCCTCCCGCCCTGCCCCATTGGTAACTGCTCATTTCCCAGAGGATAAGTTCCAACTGAAGGTGAGTAATACACAACAGGTGGTCCGACTCTCCTTCTGACTGCCTCGTTCAGTTGTCCTCTTGTCACTTCCCTTCCTTCCTCTGCTGGCTCTGGTTATAGTTAAAACCAGGGCTATGTTCAGCTCCTGCTCTCTATTCCATGGGTGGTCTCACAGCAATAATGAAGAGCAGTGGCAGCATAGCACAAGAGGAAAAGAGGAGGCCAAACGAATTTCTGTCAAGTTCCTGAGGCTGTCAGATGTTCTTCTATAGGCAAAGTAGGAAAAAAGAAACACAAAGATGACTTTGGTGGCCCAGTTTCTAAAGACCAATCCATCGTTATGTTTTATCAAGCTATGGGCTCCTCTGGATTTTAATATTGTAATGAGCTCATAACAAGAATTTTCTCTGTTGTTGGCTTTACAGATATAAAGCTGTTAGATTGATGAATATTGAACCATTCACTACTTTTGAGTTGAATGTGAAGATTCTGTTCAAACTTGACAATAGGGAAGGGTGGTCCCCTCCCCTTCTTTCTCTAACTTGCATAACATCAAGCCTGGCTGCTTTAACTAATGAGTATTTAGAAGTAAAGGCTCCTACTGTTTCCAGCAAGCCATTAATTTTCTGCTTACAGTGCCACTGCTGAGTTTTTCATCAGTCACAATTCTTAGCTGTTAGCAGTTGCTTCTGAGTAGGGATGCTGACCCTTGGGTTCCTCTGTGTGTCACACGCCAGACATAATGGCTTCACAAGCCCCCTTGAAGGGATTTTTACTGAAGAACAGATGCAAATAAAAAGCTGCACATTCTGATTGGTCTGTTTGCTCTCCCAAATCTGTTTAGGGGAACTTAATTGTGTGTTAAAACCAACCTGGTTGAAGGCTGGTGGAGGTGAGTTGCATGATTCTCTTAAACTAATTGCACAGTCAGAACTATCCTTTGTAATAATGATGTTTGCTTCATTGTCGCCCCAGGTTTATTATTTGCTCAAGAGCCTCATCGATCTTGCCTCAGTGAGCTTTCCATTTTCACGCATTACATTTTCTTGGCAATTGAAAAGCACTATATCTTAAAAGATGCTCAATAACTTGAAAAAAAATCATTTTTCAGAAAGGCCTTAACCTGCCTTCATCTTCAAGCCTTTCTGACTGCCCAAGCAAAACTAAGAGCAGAGTTGCATCACTGGAGTATATGCTTCTACCAAGATTTGGAAGCCACTGGTCTGAAAGGTCATTTACAGACTTGTTTTGATAGATAGTAAAATTAAATCAAGAAATTTATACTCATAACTAAAAGAATACACATGCATATACTTGGGAAGAGGACAATATGTTATCCAGTGGATTCTGCATTGTTCAATATCACAAATATTTTGGGAAAAGCCCTACTATTTCATGAAGACTGAAACTACTGGACTTATAATTGGCAAAATTATAAGGTTTGGAGGAAGGAAAAGGTGAAAGAAGCCAGAGGGAAATGCTATGAAGCAACTCCCACTCAAATGAAGATAAATTCAAGTTGGAAAGACAAGAGCTTTGTATTATGTTTAACTTTAGATCTCATTTCATCATCTCATCCCACAATTCCTTGCTATTTGTGAGAAAGAAGGGAAATTTAAATATCCTAAACTTGTGTCTGAGGAGTCAAGACAATACAGAAGCTTTACTATTCCCATAACTAAACACTAAATAGCACAGTATTTTTTAAATGCCACAATATGGTATAATATAGCATTAATTGAATCAAAGGCAATGCATAGAACAATGGAGGCCCAATGTTTCAACTATTAAAAGTTACCGTACTTTGCATGTCCCTCTACTGTATAAACTTAACCATTTTAGCAAGTGCTAAATCTATTGGCTGACTTTTTAAACATTGGATTGTCGTATGGGAATGCAGTTGGAAGGAAACAGAGAAGCCACATTTTGAGAGGTGGAACTAGGAGTCTTTATTGGTGAGCCAGCATTTGCAGGTGGACTCCTGTCTCAAAGACCTGTAGCCCAGAATTGAGTTTGGAGAGAGAGAGAGAGAGAGAGAGAGAGAGAGAGAGAGAGAGAGAGAGAGAGAGAGAGAGAGTGTGTATATATATATATACATATATAATTGTAAAGATGCTGTATAGAGGGGTTACAGTTACATGAGTAAGGCAATGGGTACATTTCTTGTTGAGCATTGTTACCCCTTCCCTTCCTTGTTGCTCACCATAGCTAAGATATGGGACCAACCCAGATGCCCCTTGGTAGATGAGTGGATCATCTAAAATGTGGTATATATGTACAATGAAACTTTATGCTTCCATCAGAAAGAAGGACACAGCCCCATTTGTTAGGAAATGGAAAGACTTGAAAAAAATCATATTAAGTAAAGTAACCCAGTCCCAAAGAAATTTAGGTCCAATGGTGTGGAGCACATGGGCAGCAAAGATGGCACTGGGAGGGGGTTGAGTGGGCAGAGCCCAATTTACTGTAGAGCACATGGGCAGCCAAGGTGGCGCTGGGAGAGAGTAGAGTGGGCAGAGCCCAATTGATCTTCTGATCAGTGCCTAACCAGCCCGTGAAGGCTCAGGTGCATGATAGGGTGTGGCCTTGACAGTGATTGGTTCCTCTTCCTCCCTTGCCGTGCCACCTGCCCTTTTTGGCTTTAAAAAGGGCTGCTCTCTGTTAATAAACGAGTTTTCTACCTGCTGGATTTGGCTCCCCGCTGTGTCTATTGTCTCCTGGGCTGAGGGAGGCTGGGGAACGGGCGAGCGCCGCACTTACCTTTCCTCGGACCCCAACACGATGACCCAACACAATGGTTTCCCTTATTTGCAATAATTAGTTTACACATAGGATAATCTTATCAGATGAGCTCAAAAAAAAAAGCTCAAAAGCCATGTACATATGACCATATAAGATGATGCTAAGTGAAATGAACCCCAAGATATGGACACAGAGGTCTGTCTTTATTGTTATTGTTTTAAATGTACAATGTGATTTTGGTTTCTTTTGTTGTTTCCTTTGTATGTTCTTTCCCCTATAGTACATCCTCTGTTGTCACTGTACTTGATTTTGGTACCCTGCATCTTGTATATACATATGTCTAATCTGGGGAGGGAATGGGAAATAACAAAACACTGAAACAGGACACAGGATGACCCACTGAAACAAGGATACACACAGGACAGTATATTGGAAATGAACTTTACAACTTCTGGCAGGGGGACTGGGGGGTGGGGAATGGAAGCTTTAAAGACAAAAACCACATCCTTGGGTGGAGGTCCATTCCTAACAGAAGCAGACCAAACCATATAGGGAAGTAATTTAGGGGGTCAGCTTAAACTTTCCATATTAGGGGGTATGCCTCAAATTTTCCATATAGGGAGATATTTAGAGGTTGCTCAGAGGCGAGTGAATCAAACCATTTAGGGGAAATGGAAGGCCAGTTTTCTTTGTAGTGAAAGCTCTCAGGCCAAACAACATGACATCTGCAATTCAATGAATGGTCTCTCTCACCTCTAGGGTGTTCAGAGGTGGGTGTAAATCCCAGTCCACCCAGCAAGGCAGGAGGATGGTTGTTAACTCAAGGCATATTGCTTAGATCCAATCTCCTTATTTCAAGGCAGTACATTACTTTTTTATGACAGTTGTAGGGTTTGAACTCAGAGCGTGTGCACTGTCCCTGAGCCTCTTTGTGCCCAAGGCTAGTGCTCTACAGCACCACTTCCAGTTTTTGAGTGGTTAATTGAAGATAAGAGTCTCCTGGGGGACTTTTCTGCCTGGGCTGGATTCCAACCACAAACCTCAGATCTCAGCTTCCTGAGTAGCTAGGATTATAGGTTTGAGTCACTGGCACCCAGTTTACACTGCTTTTTTTCCCCCAGTCCTGGGGTTTGAACTCAGGGCCTGTGCACTCTCCCTAAGCTGCTTTTGCTCAAGGATAGCACTCTACCACTTGAGCCACAGAGTTACTTCTGGCTTTTTCTGTTTATGTGGTACTGAGGAATCAAACCCAGGACTTTATGAATTCTAGGCAAGCACTCTACCACTAAGCTACATTTAAAAATTAGATAATCATTTAAAAGGGGAAATAAAATGAACACTGTGAATTAGTAATCTTTTGACAAGAGCCATACTTCAAAATAGTGACTCAGCAAACCATATAATGTGAATTTTAATGGCTTTTCCTGAATTTTACATAGAAAACTTGATTTGGGCTATCAAAGGACTTTATCAATCAATCATTCCCCAGGCTCCAAGGATATTAATCAACAATGAGTTCTTAGGACAAGAGGTTTGCCAATATTACCCTTCAACTCACCTTGACATACACAGGCAGCACTTTTCCATCAAATAAGAAAATGTGAGGAGATAAAAATATGTTTATGAAAGGGTTGTGAAACTTCTTTCAAAATGAATACCCTGGAACTATGACAGAGGAAGAAAGAGGCAGAAATCCTAGCCTTTCTCCCCACCTCCCCCAAAGATTGAGTCATAGGGTTTATTTGTGCTGAAAATCAGAGTTATCTACTTCTTAGCATTTGGGGACCACCTGGGACTAAGGGGAGTGGAGGGACTTCCAGATGGATTGTAAGACAATTCACAGATATTTACATAAGGAGAATAAATGTTTTTCCTAAGATATCGTTTCCCTTCAGTGTCTTCAGACCACCAGCAAAAAGAGGGAGGTACAGAAATTCTATTACATTAATAGTCTTTGTTTTTTTATGGCTTTGGCATTTATTAACTAGTGGGAGCTGTTTATTGGGTCATAAACTTTACTAATGGGGATATTATCTCTAAATTATAAATCTCCTACAGTATATGGCTTAGTTATAAAAGAATAATTATTTTGTATGGCTACAATGTATCATGTTTATCATTATGATTCCTATAATGGCCATTTCATTGTTAATGGTGGCTTGAACCCAGACCCAAGGCAGCAACATGTATCTACTTAAGAGCATTATCATTGTTTAGCTTCCTTTTCTCCTCTGGCTTCTTAAATGAACTACAGTACAATCCAGCACGAAAGCAAAATTATCTATATATTTAAACTTTTGAGGGAAAGACAACTGAGTGAAGAGCTGAATAGGTGACAAGATGTGTTATCTCGAAAACTTGCAGGCAAGTGTCAGCCTTCTCTCTCAAAAATAAAAAATCTTAGTGACAAAATGGTTTGACAATGTCAGTTGCCTTTATAAGAAAGAAAAGTGATGAGGGAGGGTGGGAGCTACTGGGGGCAAAAATCAGTCAAAATTCAGGTTTGTGAATGGGTGGTTCTAATACCTAAATTGTGTATATTCGTATGTTAAAAAGTCAGGTTGAGTCTATTCTATCAATGGTGCGTGTGAATTATCCTAGGTTTATAGAGAGGTAATTTATTGATTAGTTTCAATTTGAAAAACAGGGATCAGCACTGTCAAGCAAATTGGTACATCAGTTCATCTCTAGATGAGTTGCTACTGCAAATGTGGAATGAAAAAATAAGAGTCTGGAGGTGGAGGCAAGATATCATCAGCTCCTATTTCTCTCTTCAGAGAAGAGGTGATTGGCACAATCTCTTCCTGACAGGTTTTCAACTATCTCTGAGAACACAGGGCAGATGGACCTGGGGTAGATTGGAGAAGTTTCTCCAACTGAATTCCCACAGGTCTGTGATTACAGGTTTTAATCAAATATACATTACATGAGTTCTGCTGACAAAAAATAAAATTAAAATTGAAGCTGGGAAGTGCTGGGGGAAACTGTTGGAAGTTTCAGAATATTTAAGCCTCTGGGATTGGGCAGGCTGGTAGTATGCGAGTACAATGAACCAAAATGAATCCTCAAAATCTTCTACATTTACATCTCTAAATATTTCAAACATAATACATGTTTAGTCACACTGAAATTATGTATATGTATATATAATATGTATACATATATATATATACATGCATATAGTCCTAAGCTAATAAGCTAACTTTAGACTCAAAAAGTGTATTAAAAATATAAACATTGCATGTTTTAATTTCTCTTCCAGATGTGTGTGTGTGTGTGTGTGTGTGTGTGTGTGTGTGTGTGTGTGTGTGTGTGTGTTGGCAAAGAGGAGGTTCGTTTTCTTCCCATAACTTCACTGACTTCAGAAAATAAACACATTCACTCTAGGGAGGTTTAAGGATTATTTTGATGAGGTGGGTTGCTATAAAACTTAATTATGCAAGTAATAAACATGTGTCAAAAAGATTTCAAAAAATGTTTAAAAGAATCACAACTTATTGCTCAGATATAATTTCATTTTATGCTGTCATGTATAGCTGTCAAAAGTCATTTTCTTTTCATATTGTAATGAATCAAATGATGTTAAATGGGAAATTATGAGATTCTTTGGAATTCATAGATCACACATACAATAAAAATGTTCCACATTATTTTAAATGGCATTTTTAATAGTGTCAGCATATCAGCAATCTAAAATAATGTTCTGAAGAATTATGATGACAAAAGTAGATTTAGCGTGGTTTACAAATTTTCATTCAATATAAATTTGTTTCTTTTTTTGTTTGAATGAAATGGCATCTACTAAAATAAACTTAGAAATATTAAGAGCAGCGAATCAAAGGTATGTGATGAATAATGTCAGGTTCATTGGTCTAAGCCATACACATCCTCCAACATGGCTAAGTATTTAATGTATTTCGCAGGAATAGGTGATGGCATACCAAGCCAAATATCCTCACATTTCTGGAAAAAAAAAAAACAGATGGAGATAATTAGAGCTACATTTCCAAGTGCAAATTGTTTCATGTTTTGAAATAAGCTTTGGTAAACAGTTTATTTTCAAAGTAGAGGTTTCTACTTCATCATCATGAGGACAATAAGGAATATTAGATTCTTGTTTTATATTCTTTGCTCACTCCTTCTACTACAATTACATGCCTGTGCTCTTATGGCTGCCACCCCTCCCATGAAGAAGGAACTTTACTTTCCTGTCCCTCTGATACAGGGTTGACCACCTGAATGGCTATAACCTGTTAACAAATGTAATATGAATACAGGCTGTAATATGTGAGAAGAGCATGGACTTAGATGCTGCTGATCCTAGAATGACAGAGATGGTGAAGACCAGGCCCATTTGTACTGCGAATGCAAGCCCAGCTATATTCAACCCTGGCGATCAATGGGGTGACAGATGTCGCAGCCAGATCGCCCTCACATCCAAACCCAGCTATATTCAATCAAGCTTGGCTGACCCACAGGCCCACAGATAAGAAAAATATATGTATGAAATATTCAGAGTTGTTTGGCAGCATTATCACAGTAATAGCTCCTCCTAGATGCTATTAAGAATTTCCCCATCCAAATTTGTTGCTTTGTTACTGTTTCTTTAATAGACAACTAAAAGATCACTGGACTGTTTATGCTACACTCTTTGAGATAAGCTACTTTATTCACACAGGCGCTATAGAACAAAGGCCTTTATCACAGGTATACTTCACATGACAGTAGCCCCATGAGATTATAATAGAGATGAAAAAAAAATCTCTACTGTCTCATGGGAATAGGGCACAATATACTGTTCACATATCTATGTAGGGAAACTAATGTAAACTATCTTACCTCACACTACACTAACAGTATACTTGCATACACAATTATGTACTGTACATAGTACTGGATAATGATAACAAACAACCATTTACTATGATTGTATCTACTATTCCATTCATCGTTAGTTGTGAGTGCTCCTATTTATTCAAAAAAGGGTTTATCAAAACAGCGTGGTAGGTTATGTTGGCAGCAACCTCAAACATCTTGTGTTTACCATCTCTTGACTCCACCATTTTCTCTTGTAAATCTCATGTTGTTTTGTTTATTGTGACCTTAGAGCAATAAGTTCTAATCTCATATATATACGCACAGACATACCATAGAGCCTAAGTGTATGCATCAAAGTTTGTATGATGCATACTCTATTATGTCACACAGCAATGAACTTACCTAAGGATGCATTACTCAGAACATAACCCCATTATTAAGTGACACATGATAGTATATTAGTGAATACATGTACACACATATACACATATATACAAACATAACCTTTTGTATATATTATGATCAATTAATATTACTAACAGGAGGGAGAGTTCATGACTGTGGTTCTCTTGTCAAGGTTAACTGTTGAACTGTTTTCTTTAAGGGGATTTTTTCTTTTTTCCTGTTTTTATAATAAGACAGTTCAGCTATATACATGCCAGATAAGTGTTCTATCACTGAGCTATACCCGCAACCTATTTAAAGTGTTCATTCATACCCAGAGTAATGAGAAGTTACATAAACAAAAGAAAGATTCAATATTTCTATGTGATGAAATTCTGGCAGCCACTAAGATTTAGTTGATGAGGAGCAGTTATATGATGAGGAGCAGTTCAGCAGGGGCCTAAAGCCCCTTCATTGAAAAGTTCCAAGCTTCAGGAACAGCATAAGCAAAGGCTTGGAGACTTCAAGAGCTATTTTCAAGAAAGGACAAGTAGCCCAATATGGTTGGCAGCATGTGGTACAAAGTCAAAAAAGTTGTTGGAAGGAGAATCTTCTATATTATTCATAGTTAAGACGGTGGCCAACGGAAACCACTGGTGAGTCACAGCCGGAACAATAACTTGCTTGATTAGATAGCATGGTGTATGTATGAAGAATGAAATGAAATTTTGTAGTTACTGCGCCAGTCATGGAGTGATGGCTATGTCGTAACTAGGGTGGCTGAAGCTAGGCTGGAGAAAGGAGTTATTTCTGAAAGACTGTTGCAGAAGAACATAAAATGTCTAGAAATCATAAGGTTTAATGTGGGAAAGAAAAAAGAGTAGCGTTATAGGTTTTGGATAATTATTGTAATTCCTTGGCTTATGGAGATGACATGGTAATATCTGTTCCTGCCTTCACAAAGTATTCTATGTGAGTGTGTCTTGTCTTCTTGTGACTATCTTAAAAGGATATGAAGCAACAGATAGAGGTTCATGCTAATCCATTATAATCTTATTTTACTAATTATATCTGTGAAGACTATTTCCAAGAAGGGTCATATTCTGAGGTCTCAGTAGACATGTCTTTGCAGGGTGACAATATTTAACCCAGTGCAATTTAGGAAAGCAGGGTAAAAAAAAAGGAATTTTGATTTTTTTTTAGTGGGTAAAAAATGTGATGAAATTCTGGTAGTTACAAATTACTAAGTCCGAATATGGACTTGTTGTGTTTCAAGTGCCCATGAGACATTAAGGTACAGATTCTGGTACATCCTTGAAAATGCTGCTGTATAAAGAATAGTGCAAAGTTGGAATCTGAAAGTAT
The DNA here is from genome assembly GCF_019054845.1 of Dipodomys spectabilis. NCBI lineage: Eukaryota > Metazoa > Chordata > Mammalia > Rodentia > Heteromyidae > Dipodomys > Dipodomys spectabilis. Next base: position 4,426,153 of record NW_024870759.1, read on the forward strand.
GACAATTGATAACACTGATGTAGAATCAGAAGGATACCAAGTGCTGGCCACAAGGCACAAAATTGTCACATAGGAGATGATGCATAATTGTAAACTAGTTGCAGTTCTGTAGGGTTATAATAAGCCTGTTAGTACCTAGTATTGATAATAGTGTAATAAGACATTTATTGGATTTTTACTATATGACAGGTACATTTTTACATGCCTTAAGTGTACTATGTTAACTTTACTCATTACAGAAATCTCAAGAGGTAGGTGTTACTATGGTAATTATTTACCAGAAAGGAAACTGAGGCATAGAAGGATTAAGTGGCTTGCCTAAAATGAAATAGTCAGTGGAGAAGCTTGGCTCCTCATCCCAGCAGGGAGGCTCCAGAGCTATGCTTCTTTGCTGGGCTTCTCTCCAAAACCAAGCAATGTAGTGGGCTTACTCAGAAGCAGCTGGCTCACATCCTACATAGCGACATTTGGTCCTATTGGTTTCAACAAGAAAAGTTAAGTGGAAAACAATGGGGTTCTTGAACTGATACTTCTCTCTCAAAAATGCCGCCTGCCAGAGGTTGAGCCCAAACTACCAACTGGCAGTATGAAGAAGGAAATGACCTTTCAGATGGATGATGACAAAACTGATCCTTAAAGGGAGAGTTTTGTGAAATGACCCTCTTCACATCAACAGACAGGAAACTAGTGTGCATACATTAAGCAATAGATTTTAGTCAATGAAGGTTGCGATCAATGGTCATTCAACTCTGTTATTCAAACACATCCTCAAAAATTTCATTATAAAACCTTAAACAATTTTTGCTCTTAAGTGGTATTTTTTAATTTGATCTCATTGGAGAGAAATGGTACAAACATGCACATTCAGAACTACTATTTCCTGATGGTTTTTTTTTTTAAAAAGTTTTAATACAAAAAGAATAAAAAACCATTATGCAACTCATAATTAAGACAGACTTATTTGAAGAATACATTCTCTTTAGAAACAGTACTAGAGTATCTTAGCTCATAGCTTATTAGGCAGCGAAAGTAGTGTTTTCTGAGGCTTTTTTGAGCACTGCATCATGGCTTAAATCCTAACAAGAGGGACAAAAATTGAAGAACCTATACCAGTACAATAACTCAAAGATCTGGAGATTAGAATCAAATTTATCAGCAACAAGCCAGACTTGGGCAAAATGAAACTCCAGTAAATGTCCCAAAGACTTAACATTCAGAATAATTTAAGATGAAAAGATCATAGTCTTTTCCTTTAAAAATCCAACCAGCTTTAAAACCCCAGGGGTCCTGCAAAGCTTTCCTGACTACTCCAGCCCCACTGTGCTCATTATTTAGAATCAATACCACTTCACTCCAGCAGTTTTCCCTTTGTCACTATTCTCTAGGCTCCAGGTGGGAGTGGCTGTTAATGGCTTTCCTGCCCCCAAATTTGATACATGTCATGACATACATGTAATGTTGGGGAATCAAAACCTATCCCTCCAATTTGGGTGTGATTTTCTCAGGTATTACTTGAAAATTGACTACGGAATCAAATTTGGAATCTAAAAGAAGGTAGAAAGCAGGAGAGGTTTAAGAGGCTCAGGCACTGTTAGTGCAGATCAAGAAAATAGGAAATATCTCCTTCATAATTCTGCCCATAATTAGACCTATCTAAAGGAATCATCTGTCTGGTCCCTTTATTATAGGAAGAGGGTTTTGATGACATAAGAAATCCCCCATACCACCACTAAGTGTTCTCTCTATTAAATCTCCAAGTATTAATACTTGAGAATCTTAATGAAAATCTGGGCGGTAAGTTAAAATACTGCTCTTTTATTCATCCTCCAGGAGCAAATGCAAACAAAACTCCAGATCAGATAGCTTTCTGTATAGTGTGTTCTGTTGATGTTCTTTTTCTTATTTTTTTCTTTTCAATGCTAGGGTGGAATCTGGGCCTTATACACACTAAAGTGCAAGTTGCCCCTTCAAATGGGAATTACTCCAAGTGCCTGGTAATTGTACAACAAGGGGGTCTCATCCACCATGAGTCTTCCCAATCCAAGTGAGGGCAGCTTGCTTGTGTCTCTGTAATACAAATCCCTGGCAGTGCCGTATTTGGAATTTTAACTATCTGTGTTGTCATAGGTTCTGTCAGTGCACCTTATTCTCTCACCCCTTCCACTCTGGCACACACCAGTCTGACTTTCAACTGTGTCCTTTGCCCTCAACCCTATTCCACCTCTGAGGCCCCTTTGTTTGCCCTTATGGTAAGCAACAAATGCTAGGAATTGCTTCTCTCCACTTCATAGATGACTACTGCAGCTTCCTTGCACTTTGGGTGAGACAATTCTGAGTTAGATGTCCTCCATCTAATGCCCAGCAGCATTAAGCTTCAGTCAGACCCATTTACCCATTTGTGACTCATTGATAACCACCCTTTAATAATGCCCTCTCTCTCTCTCTCTGCCTAATCTTTCTAATTTTCTACTAGTATTCTTTCACTTTCTCCCTCAAACTACTTCCAATCCAATCCTTATCTCCAAGTTTCCTAGAGGTGATCAGATGAAGACATGAAGCAGTGTTGCATTTATCAATGGTTTAAAAAAAAGTGACTCCAAAAGCCACAGCTGGCACAGCTTAGAAGAAAGGAACTTCTGGCAAACTGTGGATGAAGGTAATCTCAAGAATGACTTCCAGATAACTCAAGAGGCAGTGTTCAACTCTCAGAACAAAATTTAATGTAACATGGAGCATTAAATAATATGTCTACATAGCATTTTCTGAAATAAGGGATAACTACAAAATACAGAGTGGGATTCAATGATATAAAATCATGATTCTAAAATAGCTAAGACTCCTTGTTTCCAATGAGAATCTATGACATATTCTAAGCTAGCTGTCACTACAGCCGTTTAAGATGTCCAAGAAGTGGGCAATAATTTACTCATTCATCAATGGTGAGAAATTGTAGCTGCCTATCTGTTTAAACAACAGCAGCAGCAAAAATACCTCACACAGCCCTGCTTGAAATGAAAAGCGAAGATGGCACTGGATGAAAACCCAGTAAACAGCATCTGTCCAGTAAGAACAGAGCTGTATGTGAGCTAATAAGCTCTGGATTTATTTGCTTTGACATTTTTAAAAGAAAATTTAATTGGATTATGTCTTCTTCTAGTTTAAAATTTTTCTACTGTAGTACTGGCCACCAGATGCATGAGGGGGAAAGATCGGGAGCCAATTAAATTCCATGCTTCATTGCAATAAGGTTATTTTTATTCTTCCCAAATGCAAGGCTGATAGTCATGTAAGTGATTTCACCACATTACTCCCTTCTACTTGCGTAGAAAAGATAATTCCATAGGAAATAACTATGAATCTTCAGAAAGTCTAGCAACATAAACAGAATCAAAATTGTTTTCTTAGACTTTCTTCCTTGTAATAAGTGTGACATGACCTTAGATATAATCAGATTAGGTATAAAATCATAAAAAGCAATTTAATTTTAGCAAATCAAATTGAAATTCATTTAGAGAAGAGGATTTTATAAATACTTCTTGGGCTAATCAACAGCATTCTGACAACATAAGGAAAAGCTCATCTATAAAATCAGCTTCACTAATACTCCTACCCATTTGCCTCTTTGCAGCAATAGCAGTATTTCACAGTCACTTTCATTTGCCCTGGACAAAGATTCAAGAGTTGTCTGTGTCCCAATGTAACTAAGATGACTGTAACTTTTAACAGGAAACTTTTCCTTGGAACTATATTACAGAAAAAGTAAAGTTTTTAAGGAAACATCTATTTTTGGAGTTTTTGTGACAGGCTTATATACAATTTAAGTAGACATCATCCAATATTTTAGATTATAGTATACTCTCGAAATATTTTTTCCTAAGTTATTGTTTTGTGTTAGGTAATCAGTGTGCTTACCAGTTATTTTTTAAACTTAATGAGAGTGAATATTAACCTTTTATTCCAACTGTTACATTTAGCCACAAATATTAGAAATAACTGCCTCTGACTATAACCTTCCAATCTACAAGTTGGTAATGATATTCTGTCAAGGTTATTAGGACAATAAAATGTCACCAGGTTTTCTGTGCCCTAAATGACAAAAGATCTTCAACAAGTGGGTATCCAAAGATGTATCTCAAGGTGTACTCAACCTCCTCCAACTTCCCACTGCCAAGACCATATATCATCCTGTGGGGGTGGGGGAGAGTGCTCTAGAGTCAACTGTAATGCTTTTGCAGTTACAGTGCTCATAAAACAAGCCACGTCCGATTTTTCTCAGAAATGTCAATAGATAAGACACCAACCAATCATATAGTGCAAGCTATAAAGTTTATATGAGCACCAATTCAGTGTTATTTTTATAAAACATGACCTCTGAGATTAATCAGACAGGCTCTGAAACAGTGGGACCTATTTTGCCAGTTTTACAACTACCATCTGTGAACAAGCACAGTGCAATGGAAACAGGGGTCTCTAGGTGACAATAGTACCAGGGCAACATGGTAAGACCATAAGCAGTCACAGAATGGAGGGAGAAGAAACAGACTCAACAGTTCATCATATGCCAGGGGGTATGAGTTCAGGAGTTTCCCTTGCCCCCTCCACAAAAATCCATGCCATACACCATTGCCAATAGACCACAGCTAGCACTCATGGGTGATAGTTGGCTTATAGCTTATATCTCCATGCAGGAAAATCCTCTCACTAAAAGCAGCCAAACTAAGTAAAGCTAGACCTCCTCTAGCTTTAAACCATTTAAGAAGACTGTAGTCTTCTTTAAATTTTGCTTGATTGTTTGGAACCACTTCTTGGTTGTTTGGGACCACTTCTATCAGCTAAGGTCACTTACTATCACATGGAGGAAAGCTACATCTGAATCTAGGGAACTGGTCTTGCCATCCAAGAGCAGAACCAGCTCCAGGATCTATTATCTGGACCTGGCTTTATACTCTGGTTGTGGGGCTTGTTCTCCTGAGCTAAGACCTTTAATCCTGGTAACAGATTGGTTTGTATCATTATTCTCCATTTGTTCCTCAAGATCCTTCACTATACTCTCTGCCCTTACAGGCCAACCTATGTGGGTCACTTCACTAAACTTCCTGGCTCTCTGGAAGCCTGTTAACTGACTCCTTTTGAGGATTGAATGGTGCTTACTTCTTAGATTCCCCATCACTGTGTTCTCTGTTTGAGGATAACTTGCTTTTTGACATCTTGCCCTTCTAATCCCATGGTTTATATACCAGACAAAGCCAACTCAGTCTCTGATTAGCTAAAACCAATGGTCTTGTTCCTAGCTTTTGTCCCCTCTCTACACATCCTATATGCATTGCAAGTTAATCCATCAGGCTAGGCTGAGGAGGTGTCCCAAATTCAAACCTAAACTTTCATCCTCTCCATTAACACTGATATACATGGAATTTAAGCTGAATACAGCACTATAGCTTATTCAGTTTTCATCAGCCAAGAAGTCTCTTTCTAATTTCTCAATATAATCTCAAGTATGGGAAAGAGACCATGCTCAGGAGAAAAATGGGCCCCAAAGTAAAGAAATCCAGTTTCTGAATAAGAGTAGTACTGGTAGCTTCTAAAGAATTGTCCATGTCATCAGTAAAGCTTCTACCAGAGACAGACTGTCCAGCTCACATGCTGGAGGAAATAAGTATCTTCCCAAACCAGGCCTTCACCTGGGCCATATTTCCACACAGCTCAGCCAGATATTTTTTATTTTCAAAAGACTTTCAACCCCATGATATCACACTTAGGACTGCAGCACTTCCACCACTTGATTGATCTTGCCTTGAGGTACCACAAGTGATTTGGGCTATGGCAACCCCCAAATTATGGTAATTCCTAAAGCTGAAGGTTTTTGTACCTAACTGGGTCCAGGGCCCTCCACATCTGTTTTAACTCCTGCATAGCCTTTTCTGGCATAACCAGTCTCTTATCATTTCCCAGCATGAAAGATAAGACAAGAATGTAAGAAAAGCACAGGAAGAGACTGTACTACATGAAAAGGCTCTCAACTAACACTAAGAACATTCAACCAGGCCTGGGTGCCCAGCTGTGATGTACCACCCAGAATCTCCTTGAGGAGAAGCATGAGTTGCTACACCCAGAGAGATGTCTTGGGGGCTGGGAATATGGCTTAGTGGTAGGGTGCTTGCCTAGCATGCATGAAACCCTGGGTTCGAGTCCTCAGTACCACATAAACAGAGAAGGCTGGAAGTGGCAATGTGGCTCAAGTGGTAGAGTGCTAGCCTTGAGCAAAAGAAGCTCAGTGACAGTGCCCTGAGTTCAAACCCCAGGATTGGAAAAAATAAAAAAGAGATGTCTTGTTTACACATTTCCTGAAGTCATATCACTTCTTATAATAACCCACAGGAATAGAAAGGTTCAGGCTATTTTAGCTGAACTGTGAAAGATTATTCTAACTTCAAAACTCCTGTGGGTTAGTCAAAGCTGTCTTGGGAATGCCTTCAACATTCTCTCTCTCTCTCTCTCTCTCTCTCTCTCTCTCTTTTTCTCTCTCTCTGTCTCTGTCTCTCTGTCTCTGTCTCTGTCTGTCTCTGTCTCTGTCTGTCTCTGTCTCTGTCTGTCTCTGTCTCTGTCTCTCTGTCTCTGTCTCTGTGTCTTGCTCTCTCCTCTATTTCTTTCTCTCACCTTCTAGTAATTCCAGCATACCAACAAATAAACATGCTGTATGTTAGACTTCATCTGATTCTTAGAGAACTCAACCTGGATCATGATCTGATCCAAGTGTCTCCAGTCATTACTAGCTATTAACATGTTACTGATTTTTATCATATGGATTATACAATATCATGTTCAACCTGTTCCTACTAAATAGTCCCTTTCAAAGGTTTGTGGTAGACAGAACTATTTATAAGTGTAGAGACTGTGAGTAAAGTTCTTGCCATAATTGAATAACAGCAGCTACTGCTTAACTGCCACCGAATAACAAGAGCCTACTGCTTTTCTTGATGTGATGTAACATTCTGGTCTATAATGAGTCTATTGTTTTCCAGTGAGGAGAAAATCATCCATCTTAGCCTTGTAAAGGATGGCTCAGGGCCTGGCCCATTGACTTGAGGAAGGCAAGGCATCTCCACTTTATAAACAATAAAAGCACCTAACATTTAAACCCTCAGGGACAGGAGTTGTTGTAAGATCTGTGAGTTTACTGACTCCCTGAGTCCTCACAGTAACCTTAACGGAAGAATTATTTTAATTTTCATATTAGACATGGAAAAACCTGAAAGATCAAATAATTTGTACAAATCACTTGGTAAGTTAATGTCCTTGGGTTGAATACAAGTCTCTTTCTCATTCCAGACCTTGTGCTCTACATTGCTTCTCTAAAAAGCACCTGAAGTCTGAGGCTCAGGAAATGTCCCAGGATGCAGAGTGGTAACTGATGAAATGGGGGAAGGGTGCACACAAGGAAAGTGAATCCATGGCTTTCCCAGACTAGTTCTACTCTAGTGTGAGTGTTGATGCTTCTAATCAATGTAATGGGTCAGAAAAAACATTCAAAATAAGGAAAGAAACAGACAGGGGAAGAAGTAGGGAGTAGGAAAGTAGAAGAAGGAAAGAAGAAAAAAATTATATTGCACCCTGCAGTTAGAATGGTATTCTTTTATGAAACACTTGTTCCATTACATATGTACATTCTGTGTTATTGTGGAAAAAATGTCTTCATTACTGTAGGTATAAAAGCTGATATTTTACGCAAATTCAATAGTCATCAAAAAACAAAAAATACAATACTGCATTTTAGGAGGGAAGAAGTATAGAAACAACCTGAATGCTTATCAATAGAGAATGGTGGAGTAAATTGCTGTATATCTATACTACATCTATTAAATAATGCCTTAGATCTTCACATATTAAACTAGGAACTTCCCATGCAAGCCACACTGGAGATAAATGCATGGGGTATGATCATACTTTTATGTAATAATGACATCTCCAACATAGAACTGGGTGAAATGGAAAACGAAAATACAAAGCAATGAGAAGACGTGTTTCTATCACACGGTACCCCATAAATGGATACAACTAAAAGAAATATTCATTTTAAAATCAAATAAATGGATGTACGTCAATGATCTCTGTCCCTGCCAGGGCAACACTGAAAGCTCACCCTCCCTTGTAGGCACCTCTAGCCTCTCATCCTTTTCTAGCCACAGCAATTCCTCTTGCTTCTGTTAAAGAACCATGCTGTCCTGTGTCCCAGACAGCTCTGTTAGCAATGCCTTTTCTATACCAGGTCACTTTCCTACTTTGCTAACTCTTAGTACTCCACTGAGATGTCAAGTGTCACCTCCCCAAGAGTACTTCTTATTCCTCTGATTCAGAAGCAGCTTTTTCATCATTTCACGGTATCTCAATATCTTCTCTATCAAGCCACACTCCAAATCATTAGTGCACTGCTGTATCTTCATCAGCAGTGGTTCTCTCAATAGTAGCCTTGATATCCTTTATCTTTGGACACCAACACCAAGCAGAAGATCTACTCAGGATATTTAATTTTGACTTATCTGAAGATTAAATCTATGAATGAACAAGGTAAATTGACTGACCTGAAGTTATTATGCTAAATAAGCAGCAGAGCCAGAATTCAGCCCTACCGCTGTTCAACTGCACAAAGGCCACCATGGTCTCCCAGCCATCTGCTAGTGCTAAGGCTGTCCGCTACACTCCTGCATGCCTGAGAAACTTCCCAGAGGCATCAGACAATCTCTGGCCAAAATGAGTTGGTCAGCAGAGACTAGGAGGAATAAACGCCTCCTTTCTGGGAGTATCAACCACATGACATTTACTTTATCAAGGGACTTTCCCAAGAAAATCAATTTCTGGAGCATGTAAAAACACAAACAAACCACCACCCACCCGCCCACTCCTTAAAGACAATTGGACCAAAGAGATCTTAGAGAATTCCAAGCAATTCCACAATGTTGACAACACCATCTAATCACATAAACTTTATTTTCCCTAAGTAAGCATTTTTCTACTGAATTTTTATTTTAAATTTGGCTCAACCATGAAATGTGTGTGCCTATACTCAATTGTTTCACCCATGGTAAACCTGTGTACACAGCCAGAGATACACTGAGGATTCCTGACACAGGCACAATTCGAGATTTGCTGTTGTAGCTTATGATGATGTTACCGGAATCCCTTGATAACAGTGTTTATATCTATTTATAACTGTAACCTATTATCCTCGTTTCCATATAATTGGATGCGAGTGAGGTTTAAAAAAATTCAGCTGCCTAAGACAAGTCATGCTCTTACAGAACAGATGTTTGCTCAGCATAGAAAGTGAATTAGCTTTTAACAGGAATATTCAGAAATATATACACACTCTTCTCCCAAGCGTATGAGTATTTTATATTGAAAATAATTTAAAGACACAGGGTGTTAAATACAGGGGACATAGTCACAACTGTTTTTTTAAAGTAGGTATTAAATAAATTAATAAAAATAAGTAGTTTACCTCTTTAAGGTACGATGGTGACACATATTCAGGCATTGGATTCAGTCTCCAGTTCAGGGCAGAGAAAAACGCTTCATAATTTATTTGTTTTTCACTATCTTCAAACCTGAAATTACATGGTTTGACTTAATGTGTAAAATTCATGAGCAAAACACCAGCCTAAATTTTACCTTAAAAGTATATTATCACCAGGTGCCAGTGGCTCATGCCTGTAATCCTAGCTACTCAGGAGACTGAGATCTGAGGATCACAGTCCAAAGCCAGCCCAGGCAGAAAACTCCATGAGACTCTTATCTCCAGTAAACCAGTCAGAAAGCTGGAAGTAATGTTGTGGTTCAAGTGGTAGAGCACTTGCCCTGAGCTGAAGAACTGAGGGACAGCTCCCAGGCCCAGAGTTCAAGCCCCATGACCGACAAAAAAAAGAAAGTATATTATCATCAATGCTTTAATATCTGATTTTTATTAGTTATCTACTTCAGATTGCCCAGAATACAAATTATTGGAGAGTGAGGATCTAATTTACCGAATCCACGAGAGTAGGCCCAATCTCTAGCAATTGGTATATATTCAATAAATATTTGTTGCATTTGCTGTAGAGCCAACTTTGCTAATTTATTAAGACAGCACTGTATTTTGTTAAGAATATTTAAGGACTGTTAAGTTTAGTGGTTGAAATATGTCAGTAAAATAGAATGTCCTTATATTCCTTAAATTGCATACTTCTTAAATCTTTAAGATAAGTTTTGATTAACTTTAAGAAAAAGAAAAGCACATTGTCATTTATTACATAGTCATTAAATATGGATTATTTGCATACATATCTTTGCTGTCATGGAAATATGTTGTTGATGTATTACAGAATGGAAAGTGAGTTATAAAATAATATCTACAGATAGATAAACAGCACAGATTTTAAAAACCTGATAATACCCTTATATAATAAGAAGACCTTTTTCTGAAAAGAGAAATGATTTTTGACTTTTTCTTTAGACCTCTCTGTATCATATGATTTATTTTAAATTTATAATAAAAAGCCAGTTTTCATTCTGAAAAAATTAACAAATTATTATCCTGTACCACAAGAGGTGAAAACAGAGTATTTTTGGCTATTGATTTTTATTTAAGGACATTGGATTGATCTTTAACCAAAATAGAGTTTTAGCTACTAAAATACAATGATTTCAGCACAAATTTTTATGGTGGTCTAAATAATGTCCAAGAATTTCTTAATGTAATATCTCAGTGCTATGTGTTTTAAATTTGATTATATTCATGCATCAGTGGTACTCACTAAGCACTGTGCTGAAAATGAACTATACAATTTATGGGTGAGAATGGGAGAGAAAAAAACTCAGAGAGAGCAAGGGAAGGGTGACATTGTCCAAAAAGGAATGTGTTCTTTACCTGACTTAATGTAACTGTAACCCCTCTGTACATCACCTTTATAATAACAATTTTAAAACACATGAAAAAGGGTGACATGCAGGAAGGATGGACAACAAAGAATTTGATAACATTCTACCAATTATTTAAGAAAAATTATCTACTGATTATATGTAATACCACTTTTTGAAGGAAATGACAAAAGTAGTTATTAAGACATTGTTCCAAGCCCCTTGCTCTGGGCCTTTGCCATTAAAATAACATGTCCATAATCAGTCAGATATTTTTTTCTAATCTCTTCACAAAGGATTGAAAAAATAAGTCATTATTTACAAACCAATAAAAATTAGCAGCAACAAATTAAATCCTTCAAGCTGAAGTCACATAGCCTCATCAATGTAAACAAAGTAGAATTAAACTGGGACTGAAGAGAGAAAAGGGAATTCTGTAACTCTTCTGTGTACATTTTCTTTGGCCAAGGATTTTTAGATACAACTCTTAACATGCTACCCCCTACCACTGTTTACTCTATGAATTTTGGCTACACTCATTATTTCAATTCCTTTGGAGGAAATGTTCTGTTTAAGGAAATACTTGTAGCCAAAATGCTTGACCATTATTACTTTTATTTGTGTATGTTTCACAAACTAAAACTCAATTAAGTATGCCTTGTGAGAAGCTTCTCTAGCAGGTCCTTAAAGAAATCATTTCCTATTCCTCTGAGTAGGAACTGAGATGAAGGAGATTCTGTACTGTCTTTGACTTTGACTCTAAAGAAAACTAAGTCACGACGTACTATCAGAAAAGTTATAGGACTATCACTGTTCTATAAGATTGTACCTCAAGTTCATATGCTGAAGTCTGATCATGGATGTGTCATTATTAGAGTGGAAGCTCTGGAAGAGCTATTTAGGTCACTATGGTCAGATCCCTCATGATTGAGATTCATGTCCTATAGCCAGATATTGTAGTACCTGACTATAATCTGAGTACTTGGGAGGCAGTGGCAGGAGTATTTAGAATCTGAAGCCAGCCTGAACTACAGAGAAAGATCCTGTTTAAAAAAATACCCTTGTGTTAGTGGCTCGACTATAATCCTAGCTACTCAGGAGGCTGAGATCTGAGGATCATGGTTTGAAGCCAGCCCTATTAGGCAAATTAGATATTCTTATTTCCAATTAAACAGCAAAAAGCCAGAAGAGGATGAGTGGCTCAAGTGGTAGAGTGGCAGCCACGAGCAAAAAAGCTAAACAAAGCAAAAGGCCCGGAGTTCAAGCCTCAGTCCTAACACATACATACAAATAATAAATCCAAAAACAAATAAAGGAATAAAATGGGTAAAAGAAGCCTTAGAGAATCTCTTGCCTATGCTCCCATGTGGAAACACACTAAGAAGGATATTAGGTATTAGACTTCACCATCTACCATGATCTTAGACTTTTCAACCTCCAGAATTCATAGTATACTGTTACAGCAGCTTGAGCAGACTAAAACAGGCTTTAATATATTGTTAAGATTAATCTAAACTGGTATATTGAAAGTAGAATAGAGGAGCCAAGACAGAAGTGGCAGGGGCAGCTAGCAGTTCCTTGCAGTAACCTAAATGAGGAATAATGATGGATTCGATGAGGGTGGTAAGAAGTGATCAGTGCTGAATGCATTTTCAATGGAATTCCTATAATATATGATATTGTCTGTAAGGAAAAAAGGGAATATTGAAGATGACTTGAGGCTTCTTATTGAGCAATTAGGAAGAAGAAACTGACCTGAGATGAGAAAAACTGTAGAACTTGTAGGTTGTGTGGCAAGTCCCAGAATTTAGTTTTAGATTTTTACATTTTTTGGTCAGTCCTGGGGCTTGAACTCATGGCCAGTGTTCTGTCCCTGGGCCTCTCTGTGCTCAAGGCTAGCATTCTACCACTTGAGCCACATCACTGCTTCTGGCTTTTTCTGAGTAGTTTATTGGAGAAAAGAGTCTCACAGATTTTCCTGCTGGGATGGTTTTGAACCACAATCATCAGATCTGAGCCTCTTGAGTAGCTAGGATTATAGGTGTGAGTAACCAGTGCTTAGCTAGATTTGTTATATTTTAATGAGAAATTGAGGCTATGCGTCTAAAGTTCAAGAGAGAGGTCCATTTGGAGATTAAGTGTGGGACCCATTTGCTGCATAGATATTATCTGTAGGTGCCAGACTGGGAAACTGGATGGGATCACCAATGAAATACTTGTCTCAGTTCTTACAGTATAGAATGTAATTCTCCTAGGGTTCAGAATTAAGTATTTCAGTACTGTTAGAACCAGTCAATTGAGTATAAAAGATCAATTTCCCCTTCATACATTGTCCACTAAATGGTCCTGGGGACTACTTACTATCACTGTATATTATAAACCTATCTACTACTCTCCATTTTTTACTATTCCCTACTCCCAAACCAATATCATCTGGATTCTAGCAGTAGCTCTATATATTGGTCTTCCTTCTTCTATGTACTTTCAGGTTGCAACAAACCACCCTCCACTAGAGTGATCCTTTTAAAATATAGATCTGTTTAATTACTTCCTTGTTCAAAATCTTCCTGTGCCTTTCTTACTTAGAATACAAGCTAAACTACTTATTACCAGGGTTTAAAGACCCAACTTAGTCTGGCTCCTTCCTACTTACCGATCCTGCTTACCTCACCTCAAAACTCTCTCCTTGCCACAATACTCCAAATCTACTGAGGGTCTGCTCATGTCTAGATTGTTCCTAGATATGCAAGGCATTTGAACTTTCTGTCTTGTTATCTATAAAGTCTCAATTCAAATGTAGTTTCCTTAAGAAGGTCTTCCTTAAATTTCTCTGTTCTGAGTCCCATTACCGGAATTAGTATTTTCTCTAGATGAAAGCATTGTAACTCATAGGAAAATGTATGCATTATCCTGCCCATGTAATTGTAACCCCTCTGTACAGTATGTTCTCAAATAAAATAAAATAAAATTAAAAAAAAATTTCCAGAAGTCACCATAAGCAGTCCTATTTGATTTTGTTACCACTAACTCTGATACTTGGCCATGTTCCCTGTTATCTTCTAAACCCCAAGCTCTCTTCTCATACCAGTTCATGATTCATCACATGCAACATTTTTATTTGCCCATTTAGAAGGTATTTGGGAAAGATGGTCTAAATCAAATAATACTTGATAAGGGATCAATAGCTGTAAATGAAAGTGTACATAGCTCTAAAATATATAAATTCTTTTTAGAACAAATGAAATATTTCATCTTTCCCAAATCCCAGAACCAGACTAACAGGAAGACTTTGCTAATATAATAAAATACTCCAAGATTTTCTTTTCAGTTCTCTCTTAGAAGACCTCAGTGTATGTAAATAGGTACTGTACTCCCTCCCCCATTCACCCAAGGGGAGCAGAGGAGAAAAGAACAAACACATCTTTTAATTAAAAGGGAAAAACTAGCTGATGCTTCCTGGAAGAATTCTTTGCTTTTGAGAAGTGGACAGAACTGCAGTAAATTATGATAGATGGACCACAAATATTTCTCTCACCTACAAAAGAATAAAGAACGATGCACACAATGACAAAGATAACTGAAGAAAAGACTTCATTGGAAAAGGAAGTTTAAAATGTTTTGCAGTATGAAAAGCATTGGTGATGAACTTAGCAGAACCAAGGAAAGGAATGAACCATCAACATGGTCCATAAAACTCCTAAGAGACTCAGCAATTTCAGCCTGGAAGTGCCACCAGAGGCAGGGACAAGGTATGGTATTGAAAACAAGAATAATTAGAAAACCTAGACAAAGTAAGGGCAGCTAGATCTCCAAATACCTTCCTTTAGGGTGTGCTTTCTCTCCCAGGAGGGAATAGAAACTTGTTCTTGAAACGAGTTCAAATAAAAAAGCTCCAGTCTAAAGGTGATGAAGCATAAAGGAGGCAGAAAAAGATTACACTTTGAATTTGAGGGCATTCAATCCTCCCTTTCTCCTTCTAGCTTTTAGAATGTGACTAATGTTTAAACTCTTTTCCCTCTCAATGCTATGAATGGTTCTACAGAAAGCTCTAGATTTCAGCTTCTGGGGATTCCCTAATGAAGATGAATACCCATGAACTTACTGCATAGTAAAATATGATCAAGAAGACACTCCCACATCTACCAAAGCATCTAATATTAAGGACAACAATCAAGAGAGCAACAAGGAAGGGGGAAAAAAGAAATCAGATAAACTTCATTCAGGGAACAGAGGGTAAGAAGCAAGATAAGAAAATATGTTATACCCCTGAAAAGATAAACAGAAGTCTACAAAAAGGAACACAAGACCTAAAAAACATGTTCTCGGAATTAAAAAAAATTATGATGGTAGTAAAAGAATTCAGTAGAAGGGTTAGAATATAAAACAGGAAATTTCAGCAAGTACAAGAAACTTGATAAAACTGAGAGAGTAAATATCCAAATTTGTAATATCTAATTTCTTAATAGTTCTCATAAGCTAAAAGTAAGAACAGAAGGGAAAAAATTATTTAATAACTAAAAGAAAGTTTCTGAAAAACAAAAGGAAGACTCTGCAACACACACACACACACACACACACACACACACACACACACACACACACACACACACACCTCCCCATCATAGACTTCTAGAACTTCAGGGATACAGAGAAGACTCTGGGATCATTCAAATAGAATACACTGTAATGAGAACCAAAGTAAGCTAATTTCTCAGTCATCATCATAATAGGAAGTTAGTAGAAAGCATTTACAAATGATAAATAAAAAATTAACAGAATGCCCATGCTATTTAAAAGCCTATAAAAAGCAATCAGAAAGGTTGAACGTAGCTGCTGATGTGGCCAGAGACTGCTGTTGTTGAAATAAACTTTTCAGAATTATTGGATTATTCTTGACTATGAACATCTACCACTTTGATACAAAAGAAAAAACTTAGTTTGACAAGCAGACAAACAATCCTGAAACATGCCTTTCTAAATAGTAAACCAATAGTTTTGGAGAAAAAAAGAGTAGGAGATTGTTTAACTGGAATTAGCCCCTTTAGTCTTCCTTCCTGCTCCCAAGTTCTTTTTTTTTATTATTGTGAAAATATCACACAGAGGGTTTACAATTACATGAACAAGGTAATGAGTACATTTCTTATCAAGCATTGTTGCCTCCTCCTTTGTTTCCCCTTCCCATCCCTTCCCATCTCCCCCCACCACCGCTCCCCCCATTCCCCTCCTTCCCCCCCTCCCCGGCCAAAGTTGTAAAGTTCGTTTTTCGACATAACTTCTTGTACATCTCATTGTTGCAATGGGTCCATCTGTATCCCTATTTAAACAATTTGGTTTTTTCCCTTCCCCTCCCCAAATTATACCAACATCAAATATAGTCAAAACAGGGGTTATACCGTGGGTGAGGGACATACAAACCAACAAAGAAATATCTTATAAATATGTTAGAAACAATTCTGCTCCCAAGTTCTAAACACAGTTTTTTTCCCTGGACCACTGATGCAATGAGATATTTTATGCCATCATTTGCTATTATAGCATATTCTTTTCAATGTACACTATGCTTGAAAATGAGCTTGTAAGAGAGGGAAGTAGGACAAAAAGGAGATTTTCAAGTCTAAAATCAAAACAGATTCTTGGAGAAGGAAGCAGAGGAAACAGTTCAGAGATGGGCAAAGGTTTGAATATCAAGGGAATAAGATCAACTATGCCAGCTACCCCTGAAGGCTACTGACCCTGTTATCCGTCACGGAGACTTTGTTCTATGACTAAAGACATCACTTGCTAAATCCCAGTCATCCCTTAAAAATAGTTTAGAAAAGCCTATATATTGATAAATATATATATACTTTCTTATTTCATAGCCACATTGGGCTTTCAATCAAAAATATGATCCAGATCCTCCACCTAAGTTCCCTACTTCATTCTTCTCCAAAAGACATTTGGATCTAGCTCAAACTCTGATGTATAGTCAAAGGACAGAGATTTGCCACTTTGGAAGAAATTCTTTTAAGAAGACTTTGAAAGCAGGTCCAAAGAAGAACTTTCTATGGCAACATGGGTAAAATCAGTGCACAGCCTTCCAGGGGGACTGCCCTAAAGGGCAACACTAATTTGGGCTTTTAAGTGCTTCAATGCTTGTTAAAAAATTCCGCCTCTTAACTTTCAAGTTTCAGCTCACAGTGCTAAAAGTGTTTTCCTAAAGCTTCCATAAATTCTTCTTTCCCTTTGATACTTTAGCAATCCACCATTTCCTTCCCTATACAAACTAAGAGACATGTTTGTGGAAGAAAGGAGAAGAAAGGCAATTTCTCTGGTTCTTCCCTAAATAATAATGGCCCCCAAACATGCTTCCCAGGGCCTTGATGGGTGGGAGTTCTTAGAAGTGAATCTAACCAGACATTTGATTGATGTTTTTGCTCCCCCACCCAGCAATGATGAATAGTTTGAAAACTGCAGAAGCCAGGCATCTCCTTGGCACAGGGAATAATGCTGAGCAGCTTTATTTCCACCCTCCAAAGAGGTAAATGGCTTAGCGATAGCTGGATTTTGCTGACGAGGAAACTACTTATTCTCAATTGCAAAAGTCACCTTATTTTTAGAGGAATGACTGGAAAGGAAAGTGGTGAAGGCATACTGTTTTTGTGCTGGTCTTGGGGCTTGAACTCGGGGTTTGGGCAATGTCCCTGATCTTCTGTACCTAAGGCTACACTAACATTGAGCCACAGCTTCACTTCTGACTTTTTGGTGGTTAACTGGAAATAAGAGTCTCACAGACTTCCCTGCCCAGTCTTCAAACCTTGAAGCACAGATCTCAGCCTCCTAAGTAGCTGGGTGGCTCAAGCTGAGCTGGCACCCAGCTAAAGACACATTTTGGATTCACTTAGTTGGATTTGGTTTCAGTTCACTACTTGCAAATCCATCTTAAAAGACCTGTTGAAAGTCTTCAATGTTAAACTCTTGAGAAAGTGTAGAGCTCTGAGATGCTGCATTAGCTGAACAGGAAAACCTAGAATAGGCAAGATGGCACTGCCGAAATTGTCAATGAGTAACTGGTTATGTGTCAATGGCCAGGCCTCTCAATTTCAATTCAGATTCCATAGAGATATACTTGGTGGGGTGGTTCACAACTACCAAATACAGACTCTATAGAGAGTTACTGCTCTATTGGCCCACATGGTTTGATTTTTTTTAATTCCTCAGCTATATATCTCTTTATATTTGAAAGTGTAGAAAGCGCTATGTGACAGAGAAGATGAAGGAAAGGAATAATAGAGGGACTAAGAGAAAGGGAGAGGAGGAAGAAGAAGGGGAGAAAAGGAGAATGAAGAGGGAAAAAGAGAAAGAGAGCTCTTCTGAAAACTTCCATAGTATACCAAACATTCTGTAACAAAAGCCACATGGCTCAATGCTTCCCATCAGCTTCACTGCAAGGTAAGTAGAATCCTATGAGCTCAAACTCTGCCTGAGAGGGGCTGGGGTTGGGTAGAACATAATGAGATGCTTTTAAAGCCCTGCTAACTTTTTCCATTTTAACTGATCTTTCTGGATGAGGCACCAGCTCTCTTGGGAGGTCAGTTCTAAGGCATTCCATGGAACCCAAAGTCAGCTATAAAACACTAGCTTAGGGCCAGGCTGCCTGGGGGCAGAGCTGCACTTGTGTTTATACTTGCTTCAAGTTCAGGCTCAGAATGCCACAACTAAGAGAAGAGGCCACCTTTATATTCCTACAAGGATGCAATGATCTCAGAATCCTCTCTATCTCTTATACTTGAGAATCACAATTTCTTCATCATTAGTACTGAGAGACAATTACATCTAAGTGAAGTCTCAGAGGGTTTGAGTAAAGATACATGGAGCACATAGCCAGGTGGCAGCAAAGCTTGCTTTATAGTCAAGTGTGGTAGATCCCAAGCCCAAGGTTTCCCTTCTACACACAGTGTGTACCAGCACAGAGCAAGTCTCTGAGGTTGTGAAGGCAAATTAGATATAATTGCTACCCTTGGGAGCTCAAATAGAAAGCAAAGGTTTGGGGTATCTTAGGAAGTATCATAGGAAGTTTTGGGTATCAAATAGAAGTAATTCCATTTGAGTCACCTTGTCTTGGAGCATGCTCTTTCAGTGAGACTTTCCTTATATCTCAATACTTATGTTTAGGAAATGAGGACACATAGCTACTCTCAATTAAAGTGTATCTTTAAAAATGCCCAAAGATTTATAAAAATATTCTTAGGTTCTCAAGACTATGTCAACACAGTACATTCTTGCTGTTATTAATGGATAATAGCTGCCATGACATAGAACATCATAGAAATATGATACTCTGCATTAATGAAGTGAGTTTGGGTGGTAAGAAAGATGACCTCATACCAACTCTCATGGCATATATTGGTAGGGCTGGAGCAAATGAGGGTACAAACAAAATGTTGAAGTCCAAATGTCAACTTTGGCTATGCTAACACTACAAAAGGCTTAGTTGAATTACAAGAATGATGAGAGTGAAATAGAAGGAGAATCTTAGTATAAGATCTTAGTTCTCTGTATCAGATGCAGAGAGAACTGGGTAATAATCACTAGGTGAAAGAAAGCACCCACTCTATTGTTTGTTATCTAATGATCTGAATTCATACAGCAGTGTTACAGAGCTGCCCAGAAGTGGCCCAACCTCATCCTAAAGCAGGTACATCTATCCTGGGCAGTGTACACTGAGCAAAATGAAACTCTATCCCTGCTTCCCATGGGAGACTGCAGACGTGAGAGGGGGCTGTGGATTAGCGTGCCATGAAGAAGACTATGCAGAAAGAGATTCTCTTCAAGGTTCTATAAAGGCCTATGGAGTCTGTGGGGAACAATAAGAATGCAGAATACAAATGTAAGCTGAAAGCTGATGGGTCCATTAGGAATTAGGGCAGCCTTTGAAAGGAATCTGTGGAGATGATGCAAAACATCAAGCATGTGACCCAAATCATGGCAGGGCATATTGGAGAGAGAAGGGAATGGGAATGAGACAGTTTCTAATCTGATTAGTCTGAAGTTTCCCCCTGAGTGTGGAGAAGGGTCAGTGCATAATTAGAGGCAAAGTTAGACTGAACATGGTCTGCTCAGTGGCAGGGAGGGATGACCTCCTCAAAGCTAAACTGGGCTTGGAGGAGGATGTGTTCAGAGACTGAGACAATGCCAATGCAAGTTGCAGAACAGTCCTTTCACATTTAATGTCTAATTGTAAATGTAAAGACAAAACAGTCTGCTGAGAGAATAGGAGGATGGTGACTTGATGGCCTGTGCTCTGGAGAAGAAACCCTTAGATCCTCCAGAGGCCAGGTTCCTACATTACTGAGCTTTCCAGGACAACTTGTCCTCAAGCCTATGAAGAGATAATCTAATAAAGATCCACAGCTTCCTGACTAGAAGACAGCTTAATGTGTGAAAAGCATTCAGACCCAATTACTGGAAAACAAGGCTTCCTCCATAAACAAGTTAACAGGTTTCTTCCATTTCATTTCTAAGTCAGTCTGTGTGTGGGCTATGGTCCCTGACTTGAATTATCTCTTAGTCCCCAGTCAATACTTATTACCAGGTGCTGTACAAGGTACTTTATACATGTTATTTCCATTAGTCCTCAGAACTTCTCCGAAGCTAAATGCTGTTATTTCCGTCCAGAGGTAAGAAATTGGAGACCCAGACAGGTCAGAACTCTTGCACAAAATCACATAGCTAATAAGTGGGCTTAAAGAATATAAGAGACAAAGTAGGCAGATAAAATTGCTGTGACATGCAATGCACTGGCTCTTTATAGATAGTAAATCAAATAGGTGAGGAGAAAGTGTATGTATCTGAATGGCTCTAAAGGTCAAAACACAACTCTTCATTACAAGAAAAGGAACAGAAAGAGAAACGCAGTGTTGTGTAAATCCTTATAAGATAAACCCTGTGATCATTAGCCAAGCAAACACTACGTGGAGGGTTTCATGGATGTAGTGCCACTTGGAGAGGATCTTGAAGAAAGAGCTGGCTCTCAGCAGGTAACAAAATTTGGATGCTGTTTTCTACTAAAGAAATAACCAGAGAAAAGCCAAAACTATGGGGAGTACATACACAAGAAGTACATGTATGACATGCTGGATAGTCCATTTCATTATAGGGGAAAAGGCAAGAATGAAGATGCAATTACTATAGAGAATCTTCACTCCTGGGTCAGCCTACTTCATCTCAGATCCATTAAGTAAGATGGCTTACTTATCTTTCCCATTGCTACCAGAAAACATTAATACCTATGTATTAATGTCAAAAAAACATGAAATACTAATTCATGATAGGCTTTGTAACAGGTAAGATCATGGTAACTTTTCCTTTTATAAGACTTCAGGAAAAACTGGGAGAGAATGAGGGAGGGAGTGACACTGTTCAAGAGAAAATGTACTCATTACCTGGCAATAACCCCTCTGTATATCACCTTTACAATAAAATTTAAACAATTTTTAAAAAAGACTTAAAAGGACATATCATCACTGATATAATCAAAACAATCAAGGGTAAATCAATGGTAAATAAAAGTATATTAGATTCAATTAAAAGTAAATTCAAGCAGAAACAGTCCCCAAAACAAAATGTACGCAACAATTCTCATCAAGAAGGGATCTTTTGCTTACCTGGATAGTAACTCTACAAGAAGTTCATCACTCAAAGGGAGCCTGGAAGACTTACATATCCTTTTGACATCTATGGTAGGTAATACATGTTTTCTGCATTAAAACAAAGTAAAGTGGGTTTTACACATCTTTACACATTGTTGCTCATGTGTTCCATGAGCAACAATTATATGGTATAGGAAAGAAAACAGAAACATAACATATCCTGAAAATGTACACATGAAGGTATGCATGAAAACTGATATTGGAATGTTCCACAAGGAAAAACAGTAGTATTATATTTCACCAACTTTTTCCAATTCAGAGGTCACTAGATTTCTCTCCTTACTATGGGCTTTCTATCAAGATCCAGATCCAGATATTTGGTTGGTGATAATGCAGGCCTATTTAGGCTGTATCCATGAGTGTTGCTCTCAGTAATTGATATGCATTCTTGACCACTAGTCAGAAATGGTGCTGATATTTGAAAACATCTTCTAAATTTGACATGCATTTAGAGCATCCAACACAAGTATAATATGACTTGGGGGTGTTTTTAGGTCTTTTTCTTGGACCCGAACCCAACTGGGGCCTTAACATTCCCTTCAATTTTGTGAGATGCAAATCATTTTCTCTAGAGGAGGCCCAACATTCATTTTCCCCAGCCTGTTGGCAGACTAGAAATGCTTGTCAAATACTCAGCCAATGTTCTTTGAGACACTACACCAAATTGTAACCCAAAGGAAACAAATTGGCCTCTTTTCTTTGCAATGAGAATGTTGTTTACAATCAAAGCTTATTAGATCTAGATGAGCCCCAGGCTGTCTTATCAAGCAGCCCTAATACTCTCCAGAAGTATTTCTTTAGTGAGGGAGGATTATATCTCTCACCCTGGTGGAAGACACAGCCAAGGTTATGCAAAGCTCAGGCCACGTATTCTCCAGTAGGCAACAAGGAAGTTTAAAGAGTCAAAGAAAAATTCAAATGTCATAATAACTCAATAAAGATGCATTATGAATTCGAAAAATAATCACGTGTCCTTTTAAGGTAAACTATGATTTGTGAGTGTGTGTCAGTCCTGGGGCTTGATCTTAGGGGTTTGGCACTGTCCCTGAGCTTCTTTTGCTCAAGCCTAGCACTCTACCACTTGAATCACAGCACCACTTCCCACTTTTTCTGTTTATATGGTACTGAGAAATCGAACCCAGGGTTTCATGCATGCTAGGCAAACACTCTACCACTAAGCCATATTCCTAGTTCATCGCTTTATTACTTTTAAAAAACAATTTCTAAGAATTTCTGTAGATTGTTTGTTTCCAAGTTTCTTGTTCTGTGTATTATCAAAGTCACATTTATAAGTCCCAGGTAGTACTGAAATAATGTGAGATGGCATCTCAGTATTAAAATTCCCTAACCTCTTGTTTCACTGCATGTTTCAGTTGAAAGCTTATTGAAGCAAATTCACATGCCAGGAGCAGCTTATTCTTTTAAAGATATAGGGCCTGTTCTATTCCTCTCTTATTTCCTAATGTGTTTGCTGAATAGTTGAGTATCATAAGACATGCCAGTTTACTTTTAGACCTTTTGGATGATATGCATTTCTTTCATTACTCAGGCTCACATCAACTTAAATGATCTATTAAAATAAAACAAAGCTTACTTTGCTCGATCTTCATACAAACAGGTAGCTAAGAGCCTGTCAAAATTCTCAAACATACTTTTCTTGAACTTTTCATGGACCTGGGACATTAACGTAGTCAAATCTGTATCATCAGCAGAAGCCAAACGGTAGTGACGAGCAACAGTTATGATTTCCTGGTCTACAAGCTTCCCAGTAGTTATATCTATCAATATGTCTCTGCAAAGAAAATGGAAAAACACAGTAACATCTAAGAATATTTTACTTTCTTCTACTAAAAAATGTCCAAATTCCATTTTATAGAACTTTTGCCAACTGTGTAGAGGATACATGGCTACTATTCTTTATTTTAAAGAGCAGCAGGAAGGCACTAATGCCATTTTATAAATGAAATGCTTTTCTCCCACTTTGATAGCAGCATGCCACCAAGAAGTAAACTGTTAAAGTCCTTGAGTAGTCAAAATACTTGTCACTAACTACATGGCTTTATTCAATATCTATTAGACTTCCTTATAAGAAATAATAGCTGACATGAATTTCCATTTTCCAAGGACCCCAAATTTGTAAGTCAATAATCTACAAAGGTGTTTTGCAGATAGGAAAATAATCTGATCTCTTTTGTAATCAAAAGTAAAAACTGATGCCTGCATCAGAAAGAATGGCATAGCCCCATTTGTTAGGAAATGGAAAGACTTGGAAAAAAATTATATCAAGTGAAGAAAGCCAGGCCCAAAGAAACATAGGTCCCATGGTTTCCTTTATTTGCAATAACTAGTATATGTCTAGGACAAGGAGAAAAGGTCAAAAGCTATGTACATATGACCATATAAGATGATGTCAAGTGAAATGAACCCCAAGATAGGGACACAAGTGTTTTTTTTCTTTCTTGCTATTGTTTCTAATGTATTTATAATGTACCATGTGATCTTTGTGTTTCTTTGTATGTTCCTCCCCCATGGTATAACCCCTGTTTTCACTGTATTTGATGTGGGTGCCCTGTATCTTGTATATACACTTCTCTAATTTGGGAAGAGAAGGAGAAGAGAGAAAACAAAATGCTTAAATAGGGATACAGATTGACCCATTGTAACAATGATACTATGTTGAAAAACAAAGTTTACAATTTAGGGGTGGGGAGTGAAGTTGTGGAGATAGGAGGAAAGGAACGGTAGGGGTAAAACAAAGGAGGAGGTAACAATGCTTGATAGGAAATGTACTCATTATCTTGCTCATATACTTATGTAACTGTAGCCCCTCTGTACAGTATTTTTACAATATAAAACATATTAAAAATAAATTTAAAAAAGTAAAAACTGGTCTGGGCGCTGGTGGCTCAAGCCTATAATCCTAGCTACTCAGGAGGCTGAGATCTGAAGATCACAGTTCAAGGCCAGGCTGGGCAGGAAAGTCCAAGAGACGCTTATCTCCCATTAACTACCAGAAAACCGGAAGTGACACTGTGGCTCAAGTGGTAGAGCACTCACCTTGAGCTGAAAAACTGAGGGACAGTACCCAGGCCCAGAGTTCAAGCTCCACACTGACAAAAAATAAAGTAAAAACTGATCTGGACATTGGTGGTTTACACATGTAATCCTAGCTATTCAGGAGAAGCTGAGATCTGAGGAATGTGGTTTGAAGCCAGCCTGGGCAGGAAATTCTATGAGACTCCTATGTCCAGTTAACTACTAGAAAGCCAGAAGTGGAACTATGGCACAAAGCAGTAGACTGCTAGCCTTGAGCAAAAAAGCTCAGTGACAGTGCTCAATCAGAGTTCAAGCTCTGCTCCATGACACACTTACACACACAAAGAATAAAAACTGATACAGCCTGGCAATGAGGAATAAATAAAGAGAAATGTTAAAAGGGCTATCTGGAACTGTAACTATCTGAGTTTCCAGGAGACAAACAGCTTTGTGATTATTTGGCAAAGCTTAAAAAAATGGTAACAGCAACATATTGAGAGGACCCAAAGACTAAAACATTGATTGTATTGCTTCTAATTTATTTACTGTATGAATATTATAGATTATACATCATGCATTAGGCAGAATCACATTGAAATGATAAAAACACAAAACACTATAGTGCTTAAATGAATAAGGTCCCACCAAAAAATCTACTTAACCAGAAATATTTCTGTTTCCAAGACTCAAAAATAAGCAAGGGAAAAATAATATTTTATTTGCTCTTGTATTATTGACCAGTCTTCTAAGAAGAATGGTTTTACTTCTTTTTGATAATTCATTAACATATTTAATCATTCTAGTTTACTCAGGAGAGCATCTAGGAAATTCTGTGATGTTATCCTATCCACAGGGATTACATTTTTGCCAATATCTACTTTTCTTATTTTTCAACGTTCAGGTTTGGGTTTTAGTTTACAATTTTTTATTGTTGCTGTTCTGTGTTGTGCCAGAACTGGGGCTTGAACTCTAGTCTTCACACTCTCACTTGGCATTTTTCCTCAAGCCTGGTACTTCACTACTTGAGCCATACATCCATTTCTGGTTTTTTGCTAGTTAATCAGAGATAAGTCTTGAGGATATTACTCAGATTGACTTCAAACCTCAGTCCTCATATCTCAGCCACCTAAGTAGCTAGGATTATGGATGTGAGCCACCAAAACCCATCTTTGGTTTTAATTTTTTAATGGGAAATGAAGGCTAACTTAAACCAAGAGAACTGCACAATTTCAGAAAGTCAGGTCAAATAATTAATCTGTAATATTGACAAAGGCTCACTCTGTAGACTGTAAAATGACACTTCAGTACCTGAACTTTTCAGAGTCTATACTACATCAAGCATTCAACTGTACTCTCAAAATCAAAAGAGTGGAAGGGCCAATTGACTGAAATGAATAATATCAGTAATAAACTCTACTATTTACTGAGAAGTAGCTACATGTAAAGTCATGTGTTGCTAGGTACCTTTGACATGGAACATCTCTTTTTTTGTGGGGGGGGGGGAGTGGAGGTCCAGTCATGGAGTGTAAACTCTGGGCACTGTCCCTCAGCTCTTCAGCTCAAGGCTAGCGCTCTAACACTTGAGCCACAGTGCCACTTCCGGCTTTTTTTCTGCTTATGTGGTGCTGAGGAATCGAACCCAAGGCCTCATGCATGTGAGGCAAGTACTCTACCACTGAGCCAACTTCCCAGCCCTGGAACATCTCTTCTGACCTAGCAGATAGGTACTGTTGTTATCCTCATTTTACAGATGAAAAAAAGTGAGGCATAAAGCTGTTTAGTAATTCATTTTAGGTTTCCAGCTCCAAAATGTGAAGCTATATAGTGTGACCTCAAATCCTCTGCTCCTACATACTTCTCTAGTTCCCCTGTTCTGCTGGGAAAGAAGATGGAATAACTGGGTAGCATGGGACTTGGCAAAAAAAAAAAAAAACTCTTTAAGGGCCATGGGATTGGAGCTGATTATTTTGTAGATCTCTCTTCTCTTTGCTGTCCATACTATGGTGGGAATATATCCCCCCAAAAATTCACATGTTGGAAAATTCATGTTAATGGTATTTAGAGGTGGGAACTTTGGGAGGTAATTAGGATTAGAAGAGGTCATCAAGGTGGGACACTTCCACCTTATGGTGGCTTTAGTGGTTTTGTAAAAGGAGAATGAGAGCCCTAAGCTAGGCAGCTTGCTCTGTTCCTACTCTGTCCAACATGTTATGATGCAACAAGGCCCTCATCAGATACCAGGATCATGTTCTTTGACTCCAAACCTCCAAAACAGTGAGCCAAAGGTACTTCTATTCTTTGTAAACTACCTATCTCTAGCATTTTGTTACAGCAACAGAAATTGTACTGAGATTGTTCATTACCTCTGCTTTGTGGACTATCATTAGCCAGCACACACACAAAAAAAGAACATAATTTTTAAAAGCTTGAGTAACCATCTCTGACGGAGCACTGACCACACAGTACATACTGTAAGGACAGCCCCAGGCTTTCAGTATTTGTCATGGAATAATCAGCTAAGACTATGCATAAAATGGAACACCCTACCATCATTACTAAAATGTAGATTTGTATTTATTGGTATAAAAAGATTCATGCTATGCTGATCCTAGTGAAACTCAAGATACAAGTACATGTATAGTCATACAAAAAAGAGCTTGATACAGATGGCTCAAGCCTGTAATCCTAGCTTCTCAGGAGGCTGAGATCTAAGGATCACAATTCAAAGCAAGCCCTAGAAGAAAAAAAAGCTGTGAAACTCTTATCTCTAGTTAACCAGAAAAGAGCCAGAAGTAGAGCTGTGGATCAAGAGAGAGAGTGAAAAACCTAAGGGACAGCACCAAGTCCTTGAGTGTAAGCCCCAGCACTGGCATAAAATAAATCAAACAGGAAGAAAGGAAAGAGGGAAGGAGGGAAGGAACGAAGGAAGGAAGGAAGGGAGGAAGGGAAGGAGGGTGGGAGGGAGGGGGGAAGGGAGGAAACAGAATTATCTAGGCCAAAATATCGACAGTAATGCCCGTAATTGCAGAGATTTATTTCTTTTCTGAAACCTATTTGTACTTTTTCTGGGTTTTTCTAATAATCAAAGTCACACTTCATAGTCACAAAGAAAAATCACGTGAAAGCTTCTTCCTTTCTTATCTTCAACCAATGTGAACAGAGCATGTGGCACATTATCAAGGATGAGGATAAAAAACATGTGCATCACAACCATGTTCAGCGCAGCATTATTCACCATAACTAAGATATGGAATCAACCCAGATGCCCCTCAGTAGATGAATGGATCAAGAAAACGTGATATATATATATATATATATATATATATATATATATATACATACATACATATATAATGGAATTCTATGCCTCCATCAGAAAGAACATCACCCCATTTGTTAGGAAATGGAAAGACTTGGGAAAAAATATACTAAGTGAAGTAAGCCAGGCCCAAAGACACATAGGTCCCATGGTTTTCCTTATTTGCAATAACTAGTACATGTCTAGGACAAGCAGAAAAGGTCAAAAGCTATGTACATATGACCATATAAGATGATGTTAAGTGAAATGAACCCCAAGATAGGGACACAAGTGGGCTTTTTTCTTTCTTGCTATTGTTTTTAATGTACTTTTAATGTACTATGTGATTCTTTTGTTTCTTTTGTATGTTCTTCCCCCATGGTGTAACCCCTGCTTTCACTGTATTGGATTCTGGTGTCCTGTATCTTGTATATACATTTTTATAATTTGGGGAGGGGAAGGGATATAACAAAATGTTGAAATAAGGATACAGGTTGACCCATTATAACAGTGAGATGTTCAAGATGCTATGTTGAAAATGAACTTTACAATTTCACTTTACAATTTGGGGTGGGAGGGAGGAGATGGGGAGGTAGGGAGGAAGGGATGGTAGGGGAAAAACAAAGGAGGAGGTAACAATGCTCGATAGGAAATGCACTCATTACCCTACTCATGTAACAGTAACCTCTCTGTACAGTATTTTTACAATAAAAATATATATGAAAAAAACATGTGCATCAATAACTAGGAACTTTCTGTACAACTTTAAATTTATAATAGCACTGCCAGATCCTACCTTTTCATCGGGCAAACTGAAAATATGCTTGCATCAGTGCAGTTAAAATTTGTATCTGCTGTGTTTCTATATATTTTTAAGGGGGAAAACAGTTCCATATTCAACAGCATTACACAGTTTAACATGAGACCTTCAAACAAGCCATGTCACACTGAAAACTGTCACCAGTTGTGGGGGACACCAGAGGTGCCACAAGACTGCTTACAAGGCATGACCTCAACTGGCACATCTAATCCTTACCTTGCAGCCCTCAAATGGCTGTTGCTACTTTGCCCTGAATTTGCCATGAGTTCCTTCTTGAGGAGTTACTATTCCCTGTCAGATCTTATTGGGCTTCACAAAGAATTGGCAAGCTTTTCAGCAGTAATATACTTCTTTTTTGCCAGTCATGGGACTTGAATTCAGGGTCTGGGTACTGTCCCTAAGCTTCTTTTGCTCAAGGCTAGCACTGTACCACTTGAGTCACAGCACCAGTTCCAGCTTGTTTTTTTTTTTTCTGTGTATGTGGTACTGAGGAATTGAACTCAGGGCTTCATACACAGTAGGCAAGCACTTTACCACTAAGCCACATTCCCAGCCCTATACTTCATTTTTTAAAATTGTAGTGAAATATACATAGCATGAAATTTACCATTTGTGACACTGGCAGTATTGTGAAAACACTACCTTTATCTAGTTCCAAAGCATTCCATCAGTCTAAAGAAATGTCATGCCCACTAAGCAGTTCCTTTCCTTCCTTCCCCCAGTCCTCTCCACTGCTATCTCTGATGATTTGAAAATTCTTGGAATTTTAGATAAATGGAATCATATGTGGTCTAACTAACTTCTTTCTGTTAGCACAATGCTTTCAACATACAGCTATTTTGTGACATGTATAAGTACCTTGTTTGTTCTTTTTATGTCAGATTAATATTACATTGAATGACTATATCACATATTACTTACACATTTGTGCAGAAAGACATCTTGGTTATGTTGCCTTTTGACTATTGTGAATTGTGTTGCTATGATTTGTGTACAAGGTTTTTGTTGAATGCCTGTTTTCAATTCTTTAGGGTATCTGTGTGTAGGCACACTCTCTCTCTCTCACACACACATACTGAAGAGTGAAAAATTTGTGGTTCTTCAGTAGATTAAACAGAATTACCACAAATTTTTCTGCATACTCCACTTTGCTTAGCAGAATAAAAACAAAAGTTCAAGTTCTATCAAGCATAGCCCTTGAGAGTAAATAATAAGATCTGCCATTAACATATATCTTCTTGTCTAATCTCTTAGGATGAATGAAATTATACTTTTAAATAAGCTACAAATTACACTGATCCAGGCTGAAGATGTGGCTCAAGTGTTAGAGACTACTTACCTAGCAAACAACAAATTCAAATCCAATCTGTCCTCCAAAAAAGAAATTATGCATGTAAAAAGGGGTGGGACTATGGCTTGGTGATATAACACCTGCCTAGCAAGTGCAAGGCCATGAGTTCAAACCCAGTACCACAAAAAAGTACTGATCTTTTGCTCACTGAATAATATTAATGTTAAAGATTCCAGTGTTATTACTTTGTCTTTGTCCAACATTACCTCACATTGGTAAATTTATATAGTATATTGTACATTTATTATATTGTAAAATTATTAGATAATCTTATAACATATGCTTAGTTAATATTATAAATTATTTTTTTACGAGATTGAAAAAAATGTCCATCCTCTATGACCCATCTTTCACTCTTTAGTAGCCTTACTGCACTTCTTGCTCCCCTCAAACAGGTCAAATTATGTTTCACCTCACAGCCTTTACACTTGTTGTTTCTACTATTTAGATTTCTCTTCTTCAACAAAGGTACACAGTACAGACCTCTATCTCCTATAGGGCATCTTTTCTGCTTATATATCCGCTTCTCCATTAAAGCATTCCCTAACCAGCCTTGTTAAAAGTATGAGCCCTGTTTCTATAACCGTTACTCCTTTCCCGCTTTCTTTTCTTCAATGACATTCATCATAATTTACTAGAAAATTCCTTATTTTACACATCATCTTCATGTTCCCCCATCCCCAGAAGAAACTTCCACCTAGGGTAAGGCTGAGTTGTCCTATTTTGTTCACTGTAATACCATAAATAGTGTAGTCTCTAGAACAAAGCAAGCTGAATAAAAGTTTGCCAAATAGATGAAAAACTGAGGCTATGAAAAGCATTCAGTATAGTGCCTGGAACTACGAATACTCAATAAATGAGAGCAGTTTTTATTTTCGCCATCTCACAAGGGAGATCATATCAAGTTGTTTTAAAGACTTTAAAGAAGCAGAAGTGCGCGCCAGTCCCGCGGATCTGTGTCTTGCTTCAACAGTGTTTGGATGGAACAGACCCTGGGACTCCTCCTTTCCACCACCAACTGCCTCTTCATTCACCACCTCTGACCCTGATCTTCTCGCCCATTGCCTGCTTCCAGGACCAACCAACGTCGTGTTTTTCCGTGGTTACCTCTGTATCCATGACCAGCCATGACCTCCCAGATTCATCAGAATTATTCCACCGAGGTGGAGGCTGCTGTCAACCGCCTGGTCAACTTGCATTTGCAGGCCTCCTACACCTACCTCTCTCTGGGCTACTATTTCGATCGCGACGATGTGGCTCTGGAGGGCGTGGGCCATTTCTTCTGCGAGTTGGCAGAGGAGAAGCGTGAGGGCGCCCAGCGCCTCCTGAAGATGCAGAACCAGCGCGGCGGCCGCGCGCTGTTCCAGGATGTGCAGAAACCTTCTCAGGATGAGTGG
The DNA here is from genome assembly GCF_019054845.1 of Dipodomys spectabilis. Taxonomy (NCBI): domain Eukaryota; kingdom Metazoa; phylum Chordata; class Mammalia; order Rodentia; family Heteromyidae; genus Dipodomys; species Dipodomys spectabilis. The sequence continues at coordinate 4,457,636 of NW_024870759.1, forward strand.
GGTAAAACCGTGGAGGCCATGGAAGCCGCCCTGGCCCTGGAGAAGAACCTAAACCAAGCCATTTTGGATCTTCATGCCATGGGTTCTGCTTGCACAGACTCCCATCTCTGTGACTTCCTGGAGAACCATTTCCTGGATGAAGAGGTGAAGCTCATCAAGAAGATGGGCGACCACTTAACCAACCTCCACAGGCTGGCGGCCCCTCAGGCAGGAATAGGCGAGTATCTCTTCGAACGACTCACCCTCAAGCACGACTAGAAAACACGAGAGTCCAGCAGCCTTTGAGGGCCATCTCTGCCTTGCCAGATATCAGGGTTTCCGCCCGAGCTTCTGCCTCTAGCCATTGGGAAACTTCCTAACTAACCATCCTGGAGCCCATCCCCAGCCTTGTATCAAATGAAAATAAAGCTTTTTGCAGCAAAAAAATATAAATAAATAAAGAGTTTAAAGAGTGGCTTCTTTTCAGTTTACTTTGGAGGAATTGGACATGTATTTAATGACTAAGAAACCTTAAATTTTCTCTACAGAATGTAAAAGGAAAATGGTCCACTTATTTTCAAAAGTCCTATTCAGGAATAAGTCTGAAGTGATTAAAAAAAAAAAAAGCTCCAGGTGAGTCTTCTTTATAAACTGGATACATCTCAAAAGTTCCACAAACACTCCATTTTTAGAAATCAAATCAAATGCCCTCTTTCATACTCAGTTACACAGAAAAATACATTATCTTCATTTTGGTCATTTTTAATTGGCAGTGGTACAGAACATCTTAGCTGTAAATTCCTCTCGTTTCTCTCAAGTTCCTGATGACAAATCAGCACACTGAACCCTAAAAATAAATTCTTTTGAAATGAAAGAATCTTATGACAGTATAATTACTGCCGAATTCATCTGCTTTGTAAATTGGTTTTTTGATATATTTTCTAAAAGAGAAGTACATCAGCATTGAAAGCCATTGACCCTATTTTTTCCAAATTAAATGTAAATGATATCTTGTTTTCTTTTTATTACTACTCTAACCTTCAATTTGCATCAAATACTATTTTTTTTCTGATTTTGACATGTAGTACAAGGTACATAGTCATTTTAATTCACTTAGCTTGAAATTCAGAATGGCCTGTTGCACTCGATTTTGGGCTATTTGAGTCTAGCCAAACAGAAAGATTTTCTTATGTAGGTAAGAGCAATTTCTGTACATTATTAACAGTCTACTCCTCATAGTAGTATAATTTTAGACATCCGTTAAACTTGAGGTAACATGCATTTATAAAACCTCAAATACCAGTGAGTGTTTTTGTTTCTTAAATTGTATCAATATTTTTGGAGGGGGTTAAGCAAATGTAAGTCTCAAAAACAAGTTGGCAATGTTGGGAGAAAGGAGCAAAAATGTATCTCATTTTAAATAGAGTTCTTCATTTTATATAACATTATTTTTTACTAATACCTATCCTGTGCTCAGGGCTGTTGGTAGAACTTTTATTAAGACAGGGTCTCACTATGGATCCCAGGCAGGCCTTGAATTTACAACCCTCTTGCCTCTCACTCACAATTGCCATTACATTTGTCTTTGTAACTTTCTGTTTTTAACTTTCTTATTTGGTTGCCAGATGTTTTTGAGGCTTATAAGATCATGCTGAGTTCTGAAACCATTAGAGAATCTTACATGTAGAATAATCCCATATAAACCCACTGGTTCTTAGGTCACACATAGACTGAATGCAAGATGGGAGTGTGCACCTTTGGGTGCTTATAATCAACTTTGAAACTCAAAACTCTATCAGATTCTTCACTCATTTTAATGACACACTTTAAAATGGATAACTCACTGTTTTTTGTTTTTTATTTTAATTACTTTATTGTTGTTTTAGAGGGGATATATACAGTGGGGTTACCTTTATATACAACAGGTAATGAGTAAATTTCCTTCCTTTTGCATAGCATCATCTGTTCCCTCATTCTCTCCATTCCCTCCCTCCCATCTCCATCCATGAGTTGCGTGGTTCACTTTCATCAATGTCCAGCAAAATGGAAAACTTATTATTCTTAATAAAAGTAATTCATTTCCAATTATAGAGAATTTGGATAATATATAAAAACAATATTTTAAAAAGAGGAGCTGAGGGGAGTTGGCTTACTGGTAGCATCACTGCACCTGGCCTCATTTACCTTTTTGTGAAGTGGTTTTGCTTGAAATTTACATATATAAGTATGTATATGTATGTTCATATATGAAACCAATCATAATGGTAATTATGGTTTTAATTCTTTTTTTTTGGGGGGGGGTCCGTTTGTGGGGCCTGAACTCTGGGCGCTGTCCCTCAGCTCTTCAGCTCAAGGCTAGCACTCTACCACTTGAGCCACAGCGTCACTTCTGGCTTTTTTCTTTTTGCTTATGTGGTGCTGAGGAATCGAACCCAGGGCGTCAGGCATGCAAGGCAAGCGCTCTACCACTGAGCCACCTTCCCAGCCCCTGGTTTTAATTCTTTAAGATGCCCCTCCTTTGAGTTCCTCATTTGTATTGCTTTATTCATGCTTTGCATCAATGTACTAAAGTAATATGTTTCTTTGAGCAATTTACAAAAAATATATATTTTTTAAGTTTTCTTGCAGATTTGAAAGCATTTCCAATGACCCATGTACAAAAAAACAACTCATCCCCAGTTTGTTTACCCTCAAAGCACTGAAAATTTGATCCAGTTCTTCCTTGCATTACCTGAGGCCACTTTTGGTTTACAGGTCACTGGTGCTGCTGCTAGTATATTTTTAAAGTTTGTGTGTGTGTGTGTGTGTGTGTGTGTGTGTGTGTGTGTGTGTGTGTGTGTGTGTATCCACTTTTCTTTGATGTTTATAATAATGGTTTCTTTGATAGCTCTTTTTTAATTTTTACCAAGGTGTATTTAGTCATCTCTTTCCATATATTTTTGTTTGGAAAAATGAATTTTCTCAATTTCTAGATCCTTTTTTAAGTTTAGAAAAAGATTATGTGAAGAGCTGTGAGTGTAGCTCTGTGGTAAAGCACACACTTAGATGAAAGAGACTCTGGGCTCAATCCAGACCACCACTCTTTCCAAAGAAACAGATAAATAAAAAACAAGGATTTTTTTTTTTAGAAAATCTCTGACTTTAGTTGTATTTCTTCAGTTCCCTCTCTACCACCATTTCTGCTCTCTTCTTCCTCATTGCTTCAACCCCTTTCTTATTTTGTTCTGGGAGTATTTCTGAAGATAGTTCTCTAGTTTACTACTACTGAGTTTTTTCCATGTCTGGTCTCCTGTTAGTATCTCCTGTTAACTTTTAACTCAGAAAATAATGTGTTCTGTAGGTTTTGAGAACAAGTAGTTCCCTATTTTGGTCTGTTTGCTTCTCAAAAATGGTCAGTGCTTGCTGAGACATACATTCTCTTATGGTCATAACACAACTAGTTTCTAAGAATAAACAAACTAAAACCATTTTTTCCATCCAATAAACCATGTTTGGAATCTGCATGAGAATCCAGACTTAAGTTTTTCCTGTTTGTGCAACTTTACAAAAAGGTCAGTAGGTTCGTCTGGGTGTTGGTGTGTGGCTGGCAGTTCACAAATCTCACAGGCTCTGTCAAAGATGTGATGTATACACATATTTGTGTGTGCATGTGTTTATGTGTAAGTGTGGAGAATTATTAAGGAAAGGAGAAGTTCAATCACTTCTAGGAGCCAAGTCAATATGAAAAGAAGGTACATTTACTTAAGAAAGCAGGAAAGACAAGCTTTTCATTTGAAGACCAAGAAGTCACATTTGGTTTGGAGATTTAGAAAGAAAACCAGAGCATAAATGGAGAGTAAAGGTGAAAAACCTTTCCAAGCCCTGGCAGCTCATGCCTATAATTCTAGCTACTCAGGAGTTTGAAACCTAGAAGACATTGGTTCAAAGCCAACGTAGGCAGAAAAAGTCTGAGAGATTCTATCTCTAATTTATCAGCAAAATGACAGACTGGCAAAGTACCAGCCATGGGCTGAAATATTGAGCAAGAACATCAGGCCCAGCGCTCAAGCCTCAGAACTGGCATTTTTAAAATAAGTTTAATAAGTTGTGAGAATACTGTACAGAGGAGGGATTACAGTTACATGAGCAAGGTAATGAATACATTTCTCATTTTTTAAATATATATATAAATACATACATAAAGTAAATACATAAATACAATAAAGAGACTAATAACCTAAGCATTGACAAAGAGTTCCAAGGGGATCTCCATGTCCCATGTCTCCAGAGGCCTGTCATTCACAATCGGCAGCACAACCCTTAGTGGTAGCTCTTGGGTCTGTGCTCTTCTAGGTACTTTTAGGGACTCCTCAGCCAAGACACAAATCAGAAAAGAAGAACATGAAGTCCAATAGTGAGTAAATCATTTACATCCTTGTTCAAATATGAAGAAGGAAAATTTCTTAAATTTTCATCATGATCTATTTTTGGATTTGTTTGGGGACTTCTATGAAGTTTGGTTGAGAGTAGTCCTGGACTGAGAAATACATCACTTATCAGAAGTTGCAGCTACAATGTAGGCAAACCATCTGACTACATTTTGACAGTGGCTGGAACTTTTTTAAACTGTGCAATGTCAGTAAGAAATCATTTTCAGTCCAGATAATACAATGAGAACTTGTTCCTGGCTCTTTATTTTAAAAACACTGTGCTTAAAATCCATGTAATGAATCCTAGTGTGTAACCACAGAGCGTCAAATCTAAATCTAGCAGTTTTTAAAGTAATAGAAGAAATCTTGATGGTGATAGTTTCCTCTATAAAGCCTATGTGGCTCTGAATCAAATAATTAAAGTAAATATGCTCATCTATTAAGTGTTTTATATTTTACTTATAACAAAAATAAAGGAAAACTGAGCATGAGTGAATTAAGATCAAATAAAAGCTGATATCAGACACAAACCTAATTTTCCTGCCACCTCAGAGCCTAGCCAAATTCACTGCTGGGTATAGAGAGGAGAAGATGAGCATCCCTTGCAGGTCTGATGCATATACCTTCCCAAGCCAAGAATTGTCCCTCTCAGGGTCTACTACGTAGGATGCTAATTTGTTGCAACAGTGACTAGCTACAACCACTGCTATTTCATTTTCAGATAGCTGCAAGGTCAAATGAAGCCTGCATTGTGGCATCAGGGGTCTGTGCCTGGGTAGGGCATTAATTCTGCTCAGAATCATTTCCTCTCATCTGTGATCTATTGCCCCACTTCCCTGAATATTTCATGTTCTCTGCACCCTTTCCTGTGTGATTCTGATATTCAAACCTCTAAAGGAGCACAATTTCTTCCTGCTTTCTAATAGTGGGGTCAGGCATGGTGCTTATTTTGGCCAATATAAGGATGTAGAAGTCAAAGTGTGCCAGTTCTGAGCCTTGGCTTCAAGAGGCCTTCCCTGTTTCTCCTTCCCCGACTATACTTTTCCCATTACTCTAAGAATGGCACATCTGAGTTAGCTTGCTGGTTCTTTAGAGAAGGAAGACAGTACAGGGATTCAGGTTGACCTGACTGTAATCATTTTGAGTCATAACCACCATGACTACATCTGAGTAACCCTGGTCTGTTTTCCCCATGTAGACAAACATCATAAGAGTTGGTATGAGGCACTTTATAACTTGGACCACAGCATAACAAATATGCCTGATGTCCTTAATATAAAGCTTTAGATAAAGCAGGTATGTCTGGCTTAGATGAAGTCACATTTTTCTTGACCTCTATATAATCGCCGTTCTTCTAGTCCAAATTATGGGGAATCTGTCTTTCTGCTACCCAAAATGCATTCCTTAAATAAGACCACCAGTCAATTGCATTGTACAATCCTGGATCTGTCCACTTTTATTGTGTCTCATGGCAACTTGAGATTGGTTCTTATACACTGGAATATTTTTCTGGAACAGAATAAGTTGAGGAATACATCCACTGACCCCTAACCCAATCAGCCAATCAATCCATAGACCTGAGAGCTAAGTAAATGCTTATTTGACATAACATTTAGATTTTGAGACTGTTTATTACACATTATAATTGGGAAAAAAGCTGGGCACTCGTGGCTTATGCCCATAATCTTTGTTAGTCAGAAGGCTGAGATCTGAAAATCAAATTTTGAAGCCAGCCCTGGCAGGAAAGTCTATGAGACTCTGATCTCCAGTTAACCACCAAAAAAAACAGGGTAGAGCTGTGACTCAAGTGGTAGAGTGCTAGCCTTGACCACAAAAGCTCAGAGACAGCCGGGCGCCGGTGGCTCACGCCTGTAATCCTAGCTACTCAGGAGTCTGAGATCTGAGAATCGCGGTTCAAAGCCAGCCCGGGCAGAAAAGACCGTGAGACTCCTATCTCCAATAAACCACTAGAAAACCGGAAGTGGCGCTGCAGCTCAAGTGGTAGAGCGCTCGCCTTGAGCTGAAGAGCTGAGGGACAGTGCCCAGGCCCAGAGTTCAAGCCCCATGACCGACAAAAAAAAAAAAAAAAAAAAAAAGCTCAGAGACAGTGTCCAGATCCTGAGGTCAAACTCCAGGAACAGCACGCACACACACACACACACACACACACACACACACACACACACACACAATTGGGGAGATGGAGAATTGAATTTTCTCCCAAGCCCTACCTCTTCCACTCTTCTTCACCAGAGGTCAGAAAGAGGCACTTCACGGAGTGAAACTGGACCTCAGAAAATTAGGCACTTGAGTTATGGTACATGAGGTCCTTCATAGAACCACTTTGATTGAACAGCCTTATGGAAGGAAGTTTTCTTTTTAAAAAATTACTGCTAGAAACAGCCAGTTGGAATTCATCCTGGGACTCTGGATGGAGCAACTGAGATTTCCATCCACTTATCAAAAGGTGCTCTCTGTGAGCAGTTGGAAGAGGCTATATTTCTTGAACTCTGAATTAGGATTTCTTTTCCTCAGCAACTGGTTTATTGTTGCTTTAGGATTAGCGTGTATCCTGTAAGTGATTATGCTGCCATATTTTGTGCTGACTTCTAGGAAGCTCAGAGCCATCTATGTGGTTGAGTAAATGCTCATGGCTTTAGAGCCTGTAGCATATATTCTGCTGGGTTTGAGTGTAGTTCAGTGGTAGAGCAGTGTACTTGCTTAGCATGAATGAAGTCCTGGCTTCCATCCTAGCACTGACAAAAAAAGCACTGACAAAAACATAGATTGTGTGTCAGCCACTGTTTTTTCTTACTAAATTATTTTTGCTCTTATTATTTGTATGTCTGTTTTATGGTGTAGAATTGCATTAATATAAAAATAAATATGACAGTAAGGCAATAAATTTATTTCTATTTTTCCTTATTTCAGAAATTCATTTCTGAAATATTAAAATGATGATATACAAATAATGAAAGCAAAAGAAAATATAAAAATGGGAAAAATGGTGGCTGACACAGTCTATTTATTTTTTTGGTTAGTCATAGGTCCTGAACTCTGGGCTTAGATGATGTCTCTCAGCTCTTCAGCTCAAGGCTAGCACTGTACTCATTGAGCCACTCCTTGAGTGCCACTTCCAGCTTTTTCTCTTGTGTGGTGCTGAGGGGCTCATGCATGCAAAGCAAGCACTCTACCACCTTCCCAGCCCCATAGTCTATTTTTTTAAACCTTTACAAATATCTGCAAACCAGATGATAGCCTTCCAGAAAACACAAGATGATTTCAAGAAGAACACATGTCTCAAGATTAGAGAGACAGCTGGTACCAAGGGTACATTTATGCTTTTTTATCTCAATAATATAAAACTTACATGTAGCCAGTAGAAAGGGGAGGTAAATTAAACCTGAGTATTTCTTGGTTTGGTGTTTAGCATATGATAATTCATCTAATGCCCCTAGCAGCCTCTTGGATTATTTGAATTTCACAGAAGAAGAACCAGTGCACTACAGACAAAGAAGTGGAGAAATCTGTCAACTTAGCTAGGTTAAATCTAAATCTTTATGTCAAATGAAACAGACTGCCTGGTGCAAATCATACATCTGCAATTTAATACCTGATTCTGAGTAGCTTCCTTAACTTCCTGTTTTTCAGATAACTCATTTGAAAAATCGGTTCTAATAAAGCTAAATTTATATAATAGTGTCTTGTGAAATAAAAAGGTATAATGTATGGGTATTTCCTAAAACACTTGTCACACATAAAGAACATATAACTATTCGCTATTTTTCTAATTATTAATAAGTGGCATAA